>NC_064626.1:1045515637-1046115637 GCF_023864275.1 Schistocerca cancellata
ATGTAACCAACCCACTGGATGCATCTCTTACACTCTACCAAGCTTTCTTCGTCTGACCTGATTGGTTCCCCCTCCTCCTCGCAGACGAAGGTGCTGCACACTGCATGAGGCAGCACCATTGCCACCTGTTGGCCAGACTTGAGCAATGCTGCCTCCCCCTCCCACAGAACCTCCTGCTCCTGGTATCCAGTGCAGCACAACAGATGGTGCATGTGAATCCCGCTGTGCACTGCACCCAGGATATCCTCTATGCTGGTTCCACGTCACGTTTGCTGACACAGCACGAAATGCCATCCTCCATGTGCATGGGACCCAAACATGCCGTGTGGCTCAGTTTAGGTACCCTACTCCACACTGTTTCTCCTCAGCACCTCCTCTCAAATCAGTCATTATCTCTGGATTATCTGCCTTCTGGTAGGCTTTACATGCAGGATCTCACTATGCAGTCCTCTTTTCTCGTCAACACTGGCGCCGATTCAAACATGATTCTGAAGTCATTTGCTCCAACAGACCTTCTTACATCATCGATGGTTCTACATACTGTTAAACACTCTCCCATTACTGTGACTCTACAACTGCAGTTCTCGCCTGATTTGCTTCTTAGCTGGACTTTTCAAGTGGCTGATTTGGATGTTCTGGTTCTAGGGATAGATTTCTTTTGCTGCCGTGGCCTCTCCCTTGACCCCCACATGGCAGTGTTACTGCACTACTCATAATGCCAGACTATCCACTGTTTCTCCTCCCTGTCACGGCCTTTCTGGGCTATTTGTCTGAGACACTGGTTTGTGCATCTACCAAATGTATGCACCTCACTGTGTCTCTCGCAGCTGTTCTCACCGTCATTGTGTCACAGCATTGCGACATTTCTGCTCTTCACTCCAGCAACAACACTCACTGACAGATCATCAACATGATGGATAAATTGCAGCTAGCTCACCAGACGATTGAAGAGTTTTCTATTTTGAAGGCACCCTCTAGTGAGGATTCTGTGCATTCGCCTTCAATGCCTTCACCATTTCTCAGGTTAGTGACATGAACACTTCTTGTGTTTCATGTTCCTTGCCTCAGACCTCTCTCTGACATTGCCTGCTCTTTTGACTAATGATTCTGCATGTCATAGTGGCCCAATTACTAACAGTATGTGCCATAGATTGCATATCACAGGCATAACCCCTGTCCTTGCTGCCTTAACATTACCAAGCTATGTCATGCTAAGGCTGTGGTACAGGAAGTGTTAGCTGCAGGTACTGTATGCCCCTTCGATAGCACCTGGCCATCCCCTATTCATCTGGTGCCAAGAAAAGACAGTTCTTTCCGCCTGTGTGGAGACTACCACAAACCAAAAGCTTGTACATCTTCAAGCAGTTACCCTATTCCCCACATTCAGGACTTCCAACAGTAGCTTCATGGTGCACAAGTTTTCAGCATGATGGACTGCCCAAAGAGTACCATCAGATCCTGATATTTGAGGAGGACACTCCGAAAACAGCAATCGCTGCCACCATTGGATTGTTTGAATACTGGTTCATGCAGTATGGTCTTAAAAATGCAGCTCAGATTTGGCAGCAATCTATTATTTTTGCTCCCCTTTTGCTTCACTTACCTGGATGACACCCTCCTTTTTTCTTCCTCTGTTGAGCAACATGAACGTCATCTTCAACAGGTTCTCCAAGTCCTTTCTGACCATGGTGTGGAAATCAACCACAAAAAATCACAACTCTGGTGCTCCCATGTCCTTTCTCGCACATTTTGTGTCATCCGAGTGTACAAGCCCAACATATTATCACATCAATTTCATCAATAACCACCTCCTCCCTGAAACCTGTTAGGAACTGAGATAGTTTCTCAGGATGATGAACTTTTTTCAATGTCATGTTCCCCGTGCCACCTCTCTTCAAGCCTCTTTAACTGATGCTTTGGCTGGAAAGGACACTTCTGGATCTCATAAGGTTCAGTGGCCTGAAGGCAAGTAGCCCTCTTTCCGTGACATCAAGATGGCTCTTACAAAAGCAGTCACATTGGCACATCTTACTGCTCATGCTCACCCATTCATCACTACTGATGTGAGTGAAACCTCCATCAGAGCTGTCTTACAGCAGCATGTTGGTGATCTCTCTCGACCTCTGTGTTTCTTCTCCAAAAAACTTTCAGCCTCACAGAGTAAATGGTCCACCTTCAACAAGGAGCTCCTGGGCATTTACAAGGCTATACATTATTTCTGAGACGACATTGAGGGATGAGAAGTCACTGTGTTTACAGACCACTGACCACTGACTGATGCCCTTTGCAGCTCCTCGCCTGATATACACCTTCACTGCTTCCGCCATATGGATATGGTGTGTCAATATACAAGCAATATCTGTTACATTAAAGGGTCTGACAATATCATGGCAGACTACATGTCGTGCGCATGTATGGTATCTCTTCTGCCATTGACCTGACAAACTAGCAAGGCAACAGCCTCTGGATGCAGAGGTGCAGGATATGATCAACGACCCTTCCTTGTCCCTGATCATACAATCATATCATTTTCCCATCTCGACATCTCTTATTTTATGTGATGTATCCACAGGAACTCCCAGACATCTGGTTTCTGTGTCTCTTAGCTTTCAAGTCTTTTTGGCCTAACATAACCTTACACACTCTGGCATTAAGGCTGCTATTAGGATGGTCATGGAGTGTTTTGTATGATGGGGCATTAGCAAGAAGTGCCATGCTTGGGCCCAGACCTGCCTCCTTTGCCAATGTAGCAAAACTGTTTGGCACACCCATCTGTCATTAGGCCAGTTTGATATCCTTACAGATTTCGCCATGTTCATCTTGACCTCGTTGGACCCTTACCCCCTTCAGGCACTACTATCCCTTATCAATCACACAACCAGGTGGGTTGTACCAGTCCCTCTACCTGATATTATGGCTGACTCTGTGGCGTGAGGTTCAGTAACTGGCTCGCATGATTTGGCTGTCCTTCTGTCACAACTGACTGGCGGCGGCAATACGAGTCGTTACTTTTCACTGAACTATGATTTTTGTGGCTCTAACAAATTCCACGCAATGGTACATCATCCTCAAAGTAATGGCTTGGTGGAGCATTGGTATAGGACTCTAAAAACTGCTCTGCTGTGCCATGATGCCCCCTGGTTGGAGACCCTGCTGTGGGTCCTCTTAGGGATCCGTACTGCTTGCAAAGACAACCTAAGTGCTTCTTTGGCTGAGGTCTATGGCTAACCTCTTGTTCTTCCATCCAAGTTTGTTGCAGATGGCATTCCTCCTTATTTGACTGAGTTGCCCACCTTTGTCGAGCATGTATGGTCACACGTGGTCCACATGTGACCATCTTCTCCTAGTTGTCACTCTACACCTCGAGTTTTCCTACATGTTGCGTGCCACACCTACCACATTGTGAGTATGTTATGCCTCATGATGATTCTGTTCAGCCAACCCTTCACCCTCCATATTCAGGTCCCTACAAGGTCATTGCTTGTGCTGTGAACACTATTGACATTTATCTTCAGGGCAAATGCCATATGGTATCACTCAACAGTGTTAAGCCATCATGGATCCTGAATGATTCTGTTCTCTCCCTGTCAGCTTCATCCGAGCCTTCATCTGGTGTGGATTCCCTATCCCATAGCACCAACTAACTGACACTGTGTGCTTCATTTCTCAGTGAAAGTGGTGCTTGTGCAGTGCTGTGTGCTTCACCTCTCAGTAAAAGTGACTCTTGTGCAGTGCCATTCAACCATTTTGAAGAGGAAACCCATTTGGCTGCTACCTCCTTCGGCTTGCCTGCCACCATGCCTCAAGAACCATTGCCTCTTCCACCCACTCGGGCATCATGAGATTCTTCATCGATGTCTCAGCATATCCCACTGATGATCCTTCTCTTCAACTGCAAAATGGTCTGCTGTTCATCCTCCTCACTCACCCATGCTCTCTGGAGAATCCTTCCAGCACCCTTGTAATGCTACTTCACACCTTCAACACTCCACCTGACACAGATGAAGACAATGCCTCTGCATTCATTGATGCATGCTAATACCTTACCATCGTCACCCCACTCCATCATAACCACACTCCATGTCCATTATTAGAGTGGGTCATCCTGTTCCTCCTTGATGGCGTCGTGATTTCAAGGGTCTGACAATTTGGTGTCCACTCCTCAGCCCCACCGGACTGTCACTTCCCTATGCTCCACTGCTGGTAGTGAGGGGGGTTGTTTGGTGTCTATCGATACATGATAGTTGCCTCTTCGGACTGAACCTCTTTGACACCCATTCAATTGCGATGTTTTTGGTTTGGTAACACATGCGTGATCGTGTTATGCTGTGTGCAAAAATAAAGTGTTGTATGTTACTAATTGTATAATGGTTACTATTAAACACTCATACATAGTTCCACAGATTCACGAGGGAGGTTTGCGCTTATAATTTATTACTGCTACAACAGATAAGTTGACAGGCCATAGATACTTAGTGCCACCTGTGTGAGCTGGGGAGGAGGCTAGAAAATAAATAAATATTCTATACATTCACTACAAACTGTAGTAACATCTGTCAACTGACTTGTTCATAGTGGACTACCACCAGTCTATTGTTCTTGTGTTGAATATGTTGGCTTTTGTATTAGTTCCATGATATTAATACAACATGTGAATAGGTGGATTCTTTTTGAAAGCTCTTTGTTCTTACAGTTTGTATTGAATATCATGTTTTAAGCAACCAATTGAAACAGAGACAAAGAAAAGAATAGATAAAATAATTAAATTGTACCTGTGAACAGGAAGCCAGTCCAACAATAAAATATAAAGTG
Organism: Schistocerca cancellata; assembly: GCF_023864275.1. Taxonomy (NCBI): domain Eukaryota; kingdom Metazoa; phylum Arthropoda; class Insecta; order Orthoptera; family Acrididae; genus Schistocerca; species Schistocerca cancellata. The sequence goes on from NC_064626.1 coordinate 1,045,520,450, forward strand.
AACAAACAGGCTACAAAAATTGCTCTGTGGTTCCCAATCAGGGGAAATTCATCACTCAGTGCAGTAATTATTGCTTCAGAGCCTCCAAACTGAAACCAAAGCAAATAGTTTAGATTCAGACAGATCATTTTAGGAACGCTTCATAAATTGTTTCACTAAAATTAAACAACTACTCCAATATTTAACATGTCTCCAATTGCACATAGTCAGTTTGGTGAGCAGTAGATATTTGGGGCAATTCTCCTTTAATTGAAGTAACGGCTTTTGATAATTAATGGCTTGCCTTCTAGATTGACATAATAACGTAATGCACAAAGTCCAATAAATTAAAAAATACTAAAAAATATTTATGAATCTGGACAATATTTCTATTGCGAACACATGTATATGTGGTACCACTTGACCTAGAGATAGCTAATTTGATTACTGGTGATAGAGGAAATTTCATAACCAGTATGAGAGCAGATTGTTGTGTCCAGTAGACCTTGTTAAGCATTGCGACTGCCAATAAAAATTATCCTTATAATGGCTTTGATCGAAGGTATAGAGAAATAGAATAAGAATCTGTTTGTGGACATCTACCTTAAGTGATTGTTCAACATATTTTGTAACTTGCTTCCATAACCAACATCACTAGCTTATGCACGGGTGATGGTGCTCGACATGGAGGTAGCCGATTCAAAAACTCGGTGGGAAAAATTTTCTCACCAGCACAGCAAACCCTCCATAATTCAGATTTCACTAATTTGGAATTTTTGATAGTTCAGACTGATTTTTTATCACAAAGTGAAATGCTGAATGCTGGAGTGGACATGCTTCATGTCAAGCTCATTATTGTGAAATGTTAATTGTATTCCCTACCCCCCCTATGCTTCACCTGTGGGTGAATTGTTGGCCACGAGCATGTAACAGACTCAAAGCCTACTCCTACATACACCAAACAATGGAAAATCCAGTATGGAATAACAACAACTTTATGAAAAGGATAGACCACTACTCACCATATAGTGAAGATGTTGATTGGCAGACAGGCACAACAAAAAGACTGCTAAAAAAGTAAGCTTTTGGCCGAAAGGCCTTCTTCTGAATTAGACAACATACACACACACATACATTCACACAAATGCAACTCACACACACATGACCACTGTCTCTGGCTGCTAATCTACGGCAGCCAGAGACAGGAGTCATGTGTGTAAGGTGTAAGCAGCATTTGCATGAATGTGTGCATGGCTAAGCCATGTCTATGCAATATCCTTTCTTTCAGGAGTCCTAGTTCTGCAAGGTTCACAGAAGAGCTTCTGTAAAGTTTGGAAGGTAGGAGACAAGATACAGGCAGAAGTGTGAGGACAGGGCGTGAGTCGTGCTTGGGTAGCTCAGTTGGTAGAGCACTTGCCCGCACAAGGCAAAGGTCCCAAGTTCGAGTCTTGGTCTGGCACACAGTTTTAATCTGCCAGGAAGTTTCATTTCAGTGCACACTCCACTGCAGATTGAAAATCACATTCTGGAAATATCCCCCAGGCTGTGGCTAAGCCATGTCTCCACAATATCCTTTCTTTCAGGAGTGCTAGTTCTGCAAGGTTCACAGGAGAGCTTCTGTAAAGTTTGGAAGGTAGGAGACGAGATACTGCCAGAAGTGAAGCTGTGAGGATGGGGCGTGAGTCGTGCTTGGGTAGCTCAGTTGGTAGAGCACTTGCCTGCGCAAGGCAAAGGTCCCGAGTTTGAGTCTCGATCCGGCACACAGTTTAAGTCTGCCAGGAAGTTTCATATCAGCGCACACTCCGCTGCAGAGTGAAAATCACTTTCCAGTACCTTAACTGTTGGGCTATCAGAGCACTATTGATGGTCTAAACTCTTAATTAAAAGTGATAGGTTCCAATGTTCCAGTTACAACTATGGAGCAGGTTCCAGGACCAGTTAATCAGTTTGTAGGTTGCAGATGGCAGTGAAGTACGCCCCCCTCTCAAACTAGTGAAATACTTTATATTAATGAAGTAATGTTTTACAAGGGTTCTATGTGGTTGTTTATGTAGATGCAAATGTGAGGAACTCATTTTAATTTTGATTCACTTAAGATTTAGTTAAGATTCTAAATAGTATATTAATGCTTCCTTCAACTGATAAGAAATCATATTTAAAAAGAAAATCTTTTTGATAGGTGTACACAAAATTAAAAGTAAAATTTCTGTGCTTTACTTTGCTCAACAAGGGACACTCAAATGGAGATGAGATATTGGAAAAAAAGTAAGTAAATTGTTTATTATTTGAAAACTCATTGCCATAACTGTTAATACAGGGTGTTCCAGTTATCTGATGGCCACATGCACGGCACAGTAGATGGTGGACAGCGAGCGCTTCATTGCCTAGTGAATCAGATGCTGTTTCGACCCATATACTACTGCAGTACCAAATTTAAAATATATGCAAATAAATTTTGTATTTGTCCATGTTACGCATGGAGATGCTGGAACTGCCTGCCAGGGTTTTGCGTGCATTTCTGACATCTACTCAAGAAACTGTTCATCACAAAATGTAATTCTCTTTGAGAAATTGAATTAACTGACTTGCAGATATTATCCTTGAGTTCCTGTAATGTATGTGGATTTGTTTTGTACACTTTATCCTTTAGTTTTCCCAACAAATAGAAATTGCAGGTGGTTAAATTGGGTCTTCGAGTGAGCTAAATATTGTTGCTAATAAATCTGTCGTTGGAACATATTGTGAATTGTGTGCAAAGCCCTTGCCAAATCCTGTTGAAAAAACGTGAAGCTTTGTTCCGACTTCACTGTTACACTCATGATGTTTGTTACACTGTTATAATGACACCAGCCTAAATTACATGTAATGCAGTAGAGAGATGCAAGACCCATTTGACTAGACTGTGCAGCTCCAGTGGCCAGAAAATGCAACCCCATGCAAGTGATCATCAGCTAAATGGAACACCCTGCACAATTATCACACTGTGAGACATAATGGTCATTGCTTTCAGGACAAAAAGCTCATGGTTGCCTATGAAACTATTATTGTATCCAGGGAGGCACCTCTTCAACTAACGCAAATAAAAGGGCACAACTGTATTTCTTCAGGCCTCCAAAATATGGGTATCACATTGGAACAGATCAGAACTGTAACGGAGGATGTGTAAGGGCCTTCCAGCGAAACTTCTGCAGCATACTTAAAACAGCCTTAGCAATAAGTGGGTGGGCCATAAAGAAAGACATTTATGGCCATTGATTTGCTTCAGATAAAGAGGTGCATGCCTTGGTACAATCATAATTCTGTAGGCAGCTGCAAAACAATTTTCCATGAAGGCACTGACCATCTTATATCACAGTGCGATAAATGTATTAACAGTTATGGCAGTTACTTTTGAAATAATAAACAGTTTATTTATCTTGTTTTAAATTATAGAAAATTTGATGGCCCAAAGAAAGCATTTTATTATGAACAAAATAGTCGTCGTATGAATATCCAGAAACTGGATAACTGGCAAAAACTTGTTTTCCTGTTGGTAGTCTTATCCTATTAAAAGTCTAATAGGTTCCGACATGCAATTATTTGTTTATTAGGTACTACTCAGTAACAGCATTATTTTAACAATTAGGTTAAATATTGCCTATCTCTGCTGAACATAAATGTCCATGTCCCACTGATGTTTCCACCTATGATATACAACAAGAGGTTCACCGACGAGGTAGGATACAGGAATAGCACCACTGGGGGAACATATTTAGTGGAGAACTCTGACTAGCCCTGCCACAAGGAATATATACGAACTGAATTTTCTCAGGAAGCTATGATGCACTTTCAATGCTTTAAGCTCACTACCCTTTATGTAATGTGGTTTTCTCACGATGTATGGCTGCCACTATATCGGCCCTTGTGTGATTTTGTCTGGCTCTAAAACGTTGGTTCCCTGCGAATGTGTATTAACTGGATTGTGGACCAGGGTTCGTAATTCTGTCTTAAGAGCCATTATTGTCAATTTTAAAGTTCTGACGTATATACCGTTTGTGGGCTTCACTAATATAGTAATGTAATTTTTATATTTTGGCTGTATATGCCACTGTGCGTAACTCTCTCGGCGTAAGCGCCACCTGCCTTTTTGATGTATAACTACATTAATTGTACCAAGGCTCCCATACTGTTATAACGAGAGTGTTAAACGCTCTCCTTCTTTTTATTGTTACTTTATCTAAGGACGTTATTAATACTGATAATTTACACGTTGCTTTTGTACGCCAATTGTCACATGGTTCGCGCCATGGGCGCCACCTGCCTTGGTCGCAGAGTAACTACGCTGGCCGATTACACTAAGTCGGTTGTGAGCTCTGCAAGATCCATGTACTAATTTATATTTCCGTGACAAACTCTATTTCTAGGGCTATATTTTAATTTTGACAAATGGATCTATGCCGACATTTGTAAAAACGGCGATGGTACATTAGTCCTTACTAATGTAAAATTGCAAGTACCAGTCGTCGTTCTCATATTTGGAGACTGGTATAACTTTGGGGTTGCAATATTTCAGTATTTCCCAAGGCAGCGTAGTGGTAAACATAACCGAAATGAGATTAAATTAAAATCAGTGCATAATGATTTGCCTGTATCACTACATATTCTGTAGTTAGTTCGTTTCTAAAAGAGTGTTTCAGAGGGCTGTTTCAATTTGTCCGAGGCGGCTGTGCCCTGCATCATCGCCCTCACCCCCCACCCCTGCCCTTTCGTCCATAATCTATTTACGCTCTCGTAAAACTATGATGACAGAAATGTTTTCAGGTGTTCTATTATTATCTTCAAACTGCAATGTTTCTTAAGTTATAGAAACAACTGTATAACAATATTTTTCGTTACCTTTGTACCAGATTTTATCTCCATTTGTGGAATAGTTATTTATTTCTCGGGTAGGCAGTGTTTAACACTTTGAAGACCCAAGCCCGAACAGAGCCCGGGCCGCGACTGTGTGACAAAGACCTCACCCGAGTGGAGAGGTCGGGCCGCGATTTTAATGACGCGCGAACCACCAGCCGCTTTAAAACTGGAATCATTTCATATAACAACATATACGGAAGTCTCGCAACCCGCCTCTTGACTGGTGCTGCCTTGTTTCGTCCATTTCTAGAATCAACCTAACAGCTTCTGTTGTTAATGTCAGAGCCAGTATGATCACTGGCGTAATTTTTTGCGTTTACTCTATAGGTTCCGCAGTTCTATGTAATTCTGCTACAAATACGTCACGTTTGTTGAGTGAGCAAGTAACTTTGGAAGCTCAACAGGAAGAAATTTGCTCAAAAGCTCGCCACGCTTTTTTTTGGGGGGGGGGGATAATTAAACCATCTGCCATTATTTTAAAATTTGCGATCTATCGAAGAACTAAAATAAATATGGAGTGTAGCCATGTGTGGAAGTGAAACGTGGACGATAAATAGTTTGGACAAGAAGAGAATAGAAGCTTTCCAAATGTGATGCTACAGAAGAATCCTGAAGATTAGATGGGTAGATCACATAACTAATGAGGAGGTATTGAATAGATTTGGGAGAAGAGGAGTTTGTGGCACAACTTGGCTAGAAGAAGGGATCGGTTGGTAGGACATGTTCTGAGGCATCAGGGGATCACCAATTTAGTATTGGAGGGCAGTGTGGAGGATAAAAATTGTAGAAGGAGACCAAGAGACATATACACTAAGCAGATCCAGAAGGATGTAGGTTGCTGTAGGTACTGGGAGATGAAGATTGCACAGGATAGAGTAGCGTGGAGAGCTGCATCAAACCAGTCTCAGGACTGAAGACCACAACAACAACAACAACAACTCTTTAAGATCCATCAATTACATGCGTGCCAGAAATGCTTTAAGTAACGGCAGAAACGGCCGATTTCCTAGGCCCAATATTCCTCCAAGTGCATGATCTCCAAATTGTTGATATAAATGTTGGTTAGTGTAAAATTTCGACAATATGTATAGTTCAGCGATATTTACAATTGAAGGTAGCTAGTGATTGTCATTTTATATTTTATAACTGCGCATAAAGATGACACAATTGTGGACTGCAGTGTATCACTTCTTCAAGTTTTACTGTAAGATAGACGTTGAACTGTGAAATATCTTGTTCGTAATAACCTTGGAACAGTGGGTCCAACAGTCACAGCTTTAACGTATTTGCAAACAAACATCATACAAGCGATAACGTATGTTGTAAATCACACCAGAGTTTGTTAGTATCAAAGAATGTATAACCATTTTATTATGGATAAATTGAAATTCATTTGTGTCGTTGTGTACATTACAAATCTAGTTGAAATAAATGTGTGAATATCAATACTAATATCCCAAAACTGCAGCTTTTAATATTTGTGTATTTCGTTTTGTTTTACAAATAATTTTGGTTGCTATAAGTTTCAAGTTGACTGTTGAAATATTAATTTTAAAAGAAGCTCTTGATCACTTGTATAAATTGAAGAATTTTAATGAAATGAAGGATACTTCATTTGAGATTGAGTTGAGGAATTTGGGATCCTTTGATATGCTTACTGAATTCTGACTTGGTTTCAGCTAAGTCGGAAATTTAAATACAAGAGTGTAGTAGGAGAAAGATGGCTACTATGTAAAGAGGTTTGAACCCTCTAACGACGAGGTGAAAGATGAGATCCGACACTTATTTGATAAGCAAGGCAGTGGGGCTGGTATGACATGGCCATACAAAAACTGCTACTGCATTTATAAAAATGCATCGATCTAAATGGCGATTATGTGGAAAAATAGAAAAATATTCAATCTTCAATACTATGTACAATTTACTGTAAATAAATATTTCTTTATATTTAAAAAATTAAAGACCTTACTTTTGGGATCACTCTCGTACCAAAAGCAAACATCGTCAAATCCTTCCCACTACAAGCTCCATAAAGGCGGCCACACATGTAACTGCTCTTGACATGCACATATGTGCAAACATTCTTGCACAAGCATGCACACACTTCGCGCGCCTCCACACGGCTCATGCATGCTTGTAAAAGCATAATTTTGTTAATGACAAAATGTATAGCTCTGACGACGATACAGTGGCCTTGACAGCCTCTTTGCTTGTGTTACGAAAAAAAAGAGGGAATGTGATTTGTGGAGTAAAGAGTGGTTAAAGGAGCGAAAATATTACTATTAACTATCTGCACTATGGAAATTGACTCACAATATTCCCGTATTTCTTCACTTCTCCGTATAATGTTGTATTCTTTGACTTATCCTGCATTAGAGCACAACCTTTGCACAGAATGTAGTTTAGTAAGATCACACAAAAATTAAATCAAATCCGTGACGAATGCTTGTACAAACCTCCCTATTCTTGGGATACACGCTCAAGATTGCACACACGCGAATGCTTGCACAAACATCCTTGACGTAATTCGATCAAGCACCAAGTTGCTTATACAGTTTGATGCTTGTGCAAATTTACCCTATACACGCTTAAGCACACTTGTGCATGGGTGCTTGTCAAGCACACAGTTACACTACACAGTTTCGTGTGTGGCCGCTATAACCCAAGTCGGCCGACTCTGCGACCTTCGGCACAAATCGATATTTGCATGGATAAATACAGGGTGGAGAAAAATTGTGTCACGAAATTTTAACCCTGGATAGCTGATGCCAGTAGGAACCAAAATTACTAATGTCGTGTAGGTCGACAACGCACAGTTTTTAACTATGGAAACTTGGCGCCATGCTCTCCGGTTGGCTGCGGTATTGCCCTGTTGCAGGATGGTCTGGACAACGCATGACCGCTAATGCTTTGCCTGTCGGAGATCGCGAGAGACGTTCGTATGTGTGAACCAACAACCATAGCACTGCCTGTCAACCGACGAACGGCAACAGGGCAATCCCACGGCCAATCAGAGCGCGTGGTGCAAGTTTCCGTAGTTTAATAATGGTGCGTTGTTGACCCACACAACATTAGTAATTTTGGTTCCTACTGGCATCATCCATCCAAGGTTAAAATTTCGTGACACAATTTTTCTCCACCCTGTATAAACGGTTCTGCTTGCTAAGCCTTTTTAAATTTGTTTTCTAACTGTATTTTTATAGCTTCTGATGATGTTTTCACCACTGGAAGCCGAAACGTTATACAGAGAAGTACGCCTTCACCACGGCCTAAGACCCATAAAAACAAAAATTACCAACGTAGTTTTAGTGTCTTGACTATTTATTATTCTGGTCAGATAATAATCAAAAAATCAAAGTGCACAGCATCTGTTAGTGCTTAAATTAGTAATGCAAATTTTGTTAACGTTACCTTCTCATATTATAAAGAAGCAAAATAACATGTTTAAAAACTATCAGTACATATTGCTGTTCTTCCACTGCTACAGTCCCAGTGCGACCTTAAACCAACCCTATTATACAGTAAATTGTGTTACTGACTGAATGAATCGTGTTTTATATACCATTAAAAGATTTTTGAACTCTTAACAGCATCAATTCGGAAGATAGCTTGTACTCTGAACGAAAATCATTAAGAAAAGAATACAGTACATACCGAACTATCGAGACCCAATGTGAGCAACATCATGAAAAAAATCAAGGCCCAGAAGATCGATCCTGGCATAGTGGCGATGGCAGCTGGGTACACGATGAATACAAGACCAGGACCTTCAGTGGCTACGTCCTGTATGGGGCGTCCTGATGCGTGAGCCATATATCCTAGGACTGAGAAGATAACAAAACCTGCTATGAAGCTTGTGCACGAGTTGATCAGACTGGTGAGCAGAGCATCCCTGTAAAATAAGAAAAAATATCGTCCCATAAAGACGTAATTAATAAAGGCTACGTAAATTTTCTCTTAGAACACTTTGGTGGTTAGGTTCCTTACACCAAAACAAGAAAAAAATTCAGATAAACCAGATACGCCCCCGAAAATCCTTCGTTTTGAGTTATTAATGAAAGTTTAGGTGATTCGAGCTCATCAACACAGAAACTATTAATGCTCGAAATGCCCTCCTCTTGCTTCTAAATGTTCATGCATTCATTGAATAATGGACTGTCGCATCCTTTCAAATACTCCCCAATGGTTTTGGACTGTGCCCCAGGAATGTTGATGGAGAGTTCCTGCATCCAGGTGGTCTGCTGCATAGACCAATTGCTTAATGTGCCCCAGAGATAATAATCCAAAGGATGTGGTCAGGGGAACGTGCAGGTCATGGGACTGGTCCTCCTTTACCTATCATCTGTCATGGTAGATACCAGCCAGTGCATCTCAAACACTTGAGACTGAAATGTCCTGGAGCACCATCATCCATAGAACATATGTTTGTTCTTATATACATGGGCACATCTTCTAGTAGGGCTTGGAGTGTGTGCTGAATAAAGTTCCTGCAGACAGCACCTGTAAGACATACTGGGAGAACATATGGCCATACCAGGCAGTCACCTATAATCCAGCCCACATATTAATCTTAAACTGCATGCCTGTACTGTAACATGAGAATTGTGACTGGCCCATGTATGTTGGTCGTGGAATTTTGTTATTCCATCTCTTCCAAACATTGCCTCGTCTGTAAACAAAGCTGAAGACACAAACAACAGATTGGCAATTTGTGCAACAAACAGTCGGCAAAAGTTCTCCCTTGGTGGGTGGTTGGCAGGCGTAAGGTCTTGCGCACGTTGAAGATGATACGGATATACGAGTTGCTCGTGAAGTATCCTCCGTGATGAACTTGGCGACGTATCACATGCCAGAGCCACTTGCCCTGCGCTGATACCCGGCTATTCTTCGACAGCCCACAGACCATCCTCTTTCTGGTCAGGCATACGAGAAATTCTTCCTTCCTCAATGGTCTGTTGTGCCACGGATCCTGTCTCAGCGACGTGACGATACATAACACCAAAGTTCGACGACTCGACTGCCCTCGATCTGGAAACACTGATACAGCCCTGTAGCCTCGTGTCCATTACCACTGAGGTGGCCATACATAGAAATTATGTCTGCCCATTCACGAAATGAGTTCCTGTCATGTTTGAACAGAGCAGTGTCAGTTAATGTACTACCTGTAGTATATACACACAATGGACAGGTTAAACACAGAAGAATGACGAATTAAACAAGTCTCCCTGGCAACACAATGCTGTCTAGGATACAATGAGTCAAACGGATGCATAGATAAGTGAAGTTGTTGGGTTGTACCTGGAAAGCTGTTGAACCTTAACTATCATCAGTAACTCGAAAATGAAGTATTTTCGGGTAGGTGTTTATGTGAACTTGTATTTTTGTTTTGGCATAAGGAACCTGCCCCAAATTTTGGAAAAGTATTCTTGAAACACACCGTATTGTACGGTGAAAATACGTTTTATGTAAAAATAATTATTTTAACTCAATATAGAAATTTGATAACCTGTTGCAAAATAACTTGAGTTTAGCCTATAAAAATAATAATTCAGTAATATATTTCTTCTGTATTTCATACTTACTTGTACACATTGTTGTGGTACTTGTTGTATGATGCATAAGCGAGAAGGACACCAAAACCAGGACCGAGAGAGAAAAACACTTGCGTAGCGGCATCAACCCACACCTAGAACAAATGAAGAGCGATTTCAACTCTTTACGTTTCATTGTCTGAATCTTTTAAGAAACGTAGTCTTCGTATTTAAGTATTGGATTCCTCAGGTCTCAATACCTTTGATGATTTGTATGAAATGTCCTTTCTCTCTTTATTGGGGGATATGGTGGCTATGGTAAGTGGAGCTAAGATGCCCAGCATAAGATTTGGAGATCAGTAGAACGCATGGAGAGCTGGGAGAGAGCTGCACGTATAATTAGTGCAATGGTGGGTGTCCATGCAATGCATTATATGAAATGTCTCTTGATAGTGGTATTGCGCTATATGCAGCTAGAGCCGTTTGAAGGAAAGTCTCCTTCTCATGCAGTGGAAACCACAGAAATTCTCCTCAAATAGAATTTACTGGACCTTTTTCGTCGTGGAGATGAACTTGGAGATCAAACATGGAGTTCATTAAATGCGGAAATCTAATACGAATTTAGTTCAAACACCCCCCCCCCCCCCGCTAAATCATTTATTTATGAAATAGATTCGAGAGTTCAACTCTGATTTAAATTTGTCATATACAGGGGTGAACAAAAATATGGAAACGCCATGGACACAACACATTCCCATGCCTAATACGGTGTAAGATAACCACTGGCATTCAAAACAGTTTCCAATCGTCTCAGAATGGATAAATACAGGTCCTGTATAGTTTTCAAGGGAATCTTTTACCATTCTTCCTGCAAAAGAGTGGCAACTCCAGGTAACTACATTGGTGGTGGATAGCGATCATATACCCTACTCCCAAAGTAGAGAACAAAGGCTAAATAATACTGAGATCTGTTGATTGTGTTGGCCAGGGGAGATGTGGCAATTTACCTTTGTGCTCACAAAGCCAGTCATGGATGACACGAGCTGGGATGGACCTCATCAGCCAACACGACATGGCTGCCCAAATCATCACTGGACCTCTGCCATGCTTCACTCTTGGGGCATAAACTCGGCCAGAAGTTGGAAACAATGTGAAACAAGACTCATCCAACTAATGACTTCTTCTAGTCCCTTACAGTTCAGGTTTTATACACATATCAAAAAAAGTTTTGCATCACCCTAGTTTCCACAACTCCTGAAGATAAAGGTTGACTGTGGATATTCTATCACAGACACAGTCCCTTTGACTCTTCATAGATGTCGGACTAACACAGGACCTCTGCCTTTCGCGAGCAAGTGCTTTACCATCTGAGCCATCCAAGCACGAGTCTCGGTCCGGCACACAGTTTTAATCTGCCACGAAGTTTCATATCAGTGCACACTCCGCTGCAAAGTGAAAATCTCATTCTGGAAACATCCCCCAGGCTGTGGCTAAGCCAAGTCTCCGCAACATCCTTTCTTTCAGGAGTGCTAGTTCTGCAAGGTTCGCAGGAGAGCTTCTGTAAAGTTTGGAAAGCAGGAGACGCTAGCGGCCGTGCGAAGCGGAGGTCCGATACTTCCGCCTGTGCGGCGTGTGCGAGTGTTTGTTTACTTGTGGACTTAGTCTGCGCGCGAGCTAGTAACAACGATCATGGCGAACAAGTTCAAAAAATGGTTCAAATGGCTCTGAGCACTATGGGACTCAACATCTTAGGTCATAAGTCCCCTAGAACATAGAACTACTTAAACCTAACTAGCCTAAGGACATCACACACACCCATGCCCGAGGCAGGATTCAAACCTGCGACCGTAGCAGTCCCGCGGTTCCAGACTGCAGCGCCAGAACCGCTAGACCACCGCGGCCGGCCATGGCGAACACGTACAGGAAAACTACTTTACGATTCAATTTCTGCAAAGACTACGAACGACCGAAGGTTTTAGCAATGGAACGATTCATTCGAGAGGAAGTCAAGATACCGCCAAACGATATTGTCGGAATTCGCTTGTCCATCATGGTGTATGTTAAGATGGTAAATGACGCGGCGTGTGAGAGAATTCTACAGGCGACAAAAGCAGGTCTCCGATTTTGCCATAGTGACGGGAATGTCGGCACGGTAACTGTAGAACATGCTGGTCTGGGTGTACGGACAATACGTGTTTTTGAGCTGTTATTTGAGCTCCCGGCTGAAGAAGTTATGGAGGCTTTTAAGCCATACGGCACGGTACATGGTCACACGGCAGAACGCTGGACACAATTCGCCACGTACCCCGTTCTTAACGGAGTGCGACAGATCACTATTGATCTTCAGAAGCATGTACCGACCTATCTGTCAATTGGTGGTTGTCGGCCGGTGGTGATTTACGATGGCCAACCACGTACATGTTCTGGCTGTGGCCAGGAGGGACACCTCAGGTCGAACTGTATGCAACGGCGGATTACGCAACTGCCTTCAGATGTGCGGGAGCCGTCGCCGGCGATGACAGTACTACCGATCACCTATGCCAAAGCCCTCACTACGTCCGCTGATGACCGAAAGGACACAGCCCCGGTGGAAGATCAAGATGGCACTCTCCGAAACCTTGTCGCAGACGTCGGGATGACAGAGGATGCTGCTCCATCGAGCATACAATCTACGGCGACAACATCAGATGAGACCGAACTCCCGCCAAGCACACCGATATTACACGAAGCAGTTCCAGTCACTACGGATGCTGTTCCGTCTGGAACGCACTCTGAGACGACAACATCAGTTTCGACCGAACTCCCGCCAAGTACAACGATGGGACTCGAAACACTTCCAGTTCCTACGGATGCTTTTCTGTCGGGCAGTCGTGATTCCCTACGATCTGAGGACACGGAAGGAAGATCACGCAAACAACATTCCCCGAAAAGGAGGAAACGGCGGCGTCGCACGACATCTCCTCGGGATGACTCCCCTTGCCCCAACGACGATGTGCATGTGGACCAAGACGACACAACAGCCTCTACGAAACAGGATGAGGCAATGGGAACTGTTCGATCAGACCCACAGCGGTCTGTCACATCGACGGTACCGGGACGTGATTATGCTGAAGAAGAATCACAGCCAGTTGGCGCTCCATACGCAGATGCTGTAGCTATGGACACGAATATATCACAGCCTGAAAAGATGTGGTATGACGATATTGAGGAGGCGCCGGACGTCATACAGAGGCAGCCGGCACTCACGAAGACGGCCTAATAATTGCTGAAGGTGAAGGGAGAGGGGCGAGAGAACGTCCTCTAACTCAGCCCCCAGCGCCTATGTAGGGAGATGTTGTTGCGCCTCGACAGAGTGGGATTCAACGCCATGCGAACCGTATTGCGACATTAAATATAAATGACGTGCGTTCACCGGCCAAAATACATCTACTGAAGGAAACGATTTGGGCATCTGATGTAGAAACTGCTTTGCTGCACGAAGTCCACATAGCTGCACTCCCAGACATCGCAGGCTACCAATCCTATTCGTCACATGGAGATCACAATGGGAGTGGGGTGGCAGTTTACGTGCGTGATGGCTTCCCAGTGGAAAACATGTGTTATCTTCCGTCGTCCAGAGGAATGGCTTTCACGATTTTTGGGACACGCATCATCAATCTTTATGTACCGTCGGAAAATAATCGGCGGCGGGAAAGGGCGCGATTTTATGCAGAAGACAGTGCCCCACTATTCCATGGACGTTATGAATGTGCAATAATTGGTGGAGATTTCAACTGTGTTCTCAGCCAGAAAGACCAATGGCCGCAAGCAAACATCAGCCAGGAGTTGCGAATCGTTGTCAACGACCTTGTACTTACTGACACATGGGAATTACGACATGGAGATGTACTGGGATACACCTATGTGACAAGTCATTCGGCGAGCAGATTAGATTGCATTTATATCTCACGGGCTCATGCAAATGATGTCCAGGACGCGGAACGCTGGCCATTGGCATTTTCCGATCACAGCGCTTACATCTGTACGGTGCTTCTTCCCCGTAGAGAGGTGAGGAACAGTAAGGCCCCGTGGAAATTAAACATTCAACATCTACATGATCCTGAATGCCGCCAACGGATCCTTGAGACATGGACGATGTGCGAGCGAAGGGTTGGAAGGTATACGACGACGCTTGATTGGTGACTAACTTGTGCTAAACCGGCGCTTCGCCGTACGTTCATATCATATAGCAGGGAGATGACAGAATAGCGCCGCCGTACGACCGACTTTTATTTTGCAGCACTGCGCGACCTGGATGATGGTCCGCCGGGACAGGACATCTGGATCGAACGCAAAAGGATAAAAGCTAAACTAGTGGCTTTAGCTCGGAAACATCTTCAGGGAACCATGGTGCGCGCCAGATGTCACGATACGATAAGGCACGAGATTCCTTCCATGCACCACGTCGTGAATGAACGAAAGCACCGACGACGCGTTTTGGTACGGGAATTAATTACCCGCGAAGACCGAAGAGTGACGCGTCAAGCGGGCATTGTCTCTGCATTCGTCGGCCATTACCAACACATCTACCGGGAAGAAGCAGCCCCTGTCGATGACCTCGAACGTATAGCCACGTACGTCTCCCGTACACTGACGGTGGAAGCCGCGGGAACCTTACTGGAAGCCATTAGCTGTGAGGAGGTACATGATGCGATCGCAAAGGGTGCGTTGAATCGGTCCCCAGGCATTGATGGACTTCCTGCTGAATTTCATCGAGAATTTCGCAACGAAATGGCACCGCGATGGACGGAAATGTACAACGAGATGTTAAATTCCGATGCGCCTATTCCACCGGCTTTTATGGAAGGCCTCTTGGTGCCAGTACATAAACCGAAGCCAGGAATTACGATCACACATTACCGCCCCATCACCCTGCTTAATGCCGACTATAAGATCTTTGCACGGTTGTTTGCGTCACGATGTCGTATGTTAATTCGTAGCGTTCTCTCTCCAGAACAGACGACAGCTGGTGGATCGGTGAATGTGCAAACAGCTACTGGCGAATGCCGTGATGTGATAGCGCTGGCGGAGGAGTGCCGGCTTAAAGCAGCGATGGTGGCGGTTGATTTTGACAGTGCTTTTGATAAGGTGCGCCACAACTATCTGTACGCTGTACTGGAACAAATGGGATTTCCAGACCGTTTTACTGGTCTCATTAGAAGGATTTATGGGGGCGCACAATCCTTGGTACAGGTTAACGGGCATATAGCAGGGCTCATTCAAATTCGACGATCCATTCGCCAGGGCTGCCCTCTTTCGATGCTGCTGTTCGCAATAACATTGGAACCATTAATTGGGAGGCTACCCAATTCTCTTTCTGGGATGGAACTACGGGGCTACACCTTCAAATGTCGTGCCTATGCGGACGACCTCCTGCTGCTCGTTTGTTCTGAGGAAGAGGTGAAGACGGTCCTTGAACTGTTGTTGGACCACAATGTGACGGCGGGTAGTGCAGTGAACATGAACAAATCGGCGGCAATGCCGGTTGGAAGGGGCCTAACGCCGGAAGAAATCAGTCCGTTTCCTTATGTGCAACGATTCCGCTATCTCGGCATAGACTTTACCTCATCTGTAAAACATACTGCGGCAGTTAACTACCGACGTATTTTGCAGACAACACGTACCATGGTCCGACAACATCTCCTACGGCGCCTTGATCCTTTGCAGCGAGTCGAGTACCTGAACACTTATGTGGTTTCTCGAATGGTGCATATTTCGCAGATCCTGCCACTACCACTCACGCTCGGACGTCGACTTCAATCAGCACTAGGCTATTTTGTGACGATTGGATTGCCCCTCAGGTGCGATACGAAACGCTCACGCTCCCTACGGACAAGGGGGGACTCGGACTTACGAATGTTCACTGCCGAGCGACGGCGCTCCTTCTAGCCACGATGTACAAGCAATGGCGTAGCGGACGTGATTCCCTTACATCCCGCTTGCTGGATCTCCTGGTTCCAGCGTCCCTCACACCTCCATTACGCCACATTTTGCGCATGTATCAACATTTATCGTGGAACTTAGTTATATCTGAGACGAGCTTCCGCGCACGAGACCGCCATGCGCGAAGGATTTTTATGTTTGGCTGCTACGACGGATAAGTCGTAATGTCATTGAACTCAAACACCCCAGGTTGCATTGGCCGAAGATTTGGAGACATGTGCACCAAAAATTTCTTCCCAACTTCGTTCGGGCACTGTGGGTCTCTGTCGCCTGTGGCAAGTTCAACACCAACCAATGGCTCCATGCAATTGGACTAGTGGACACTCCACTATGCCCGAAATGTCGCCAAGTGGATGACGACCATCACCGCTTAACTTGTATCGCGGTGGAGGACGTCTGGCTCTTAGGGAGACAGATGGTGGCTTGCTACCTCCGTGTGACCCCGCAACATATTACACCTGCTTCCTTCTTACATCCAGAGAGTGACTACTTTCCGGAAACTAAATCACAGTCGATCATCTGGGTCAAAGGTTGGACGCTCGCGTACCTCTGTGGGGATGCTGCCAAGTCGCGACTTGACTTTTGGTATTTCTTGCAGCAAGCCCACAATGAGGTTCATAGATGGTCACACTATCGGGAAACCTTTGCCAACTATCTTCAGGCAGTCTTCCTCGACCCCCTCACGCAGTTGGGATGTGCCGGGTGCAGTCGGTGTGCACATTTGACAGCTGATAATGAACCTCACGCTTCTCTCACCACTCAATATGTAATGCACATACTATACGATGAAATGATCTACATGTTCGTTTAAACAGAGTTATCTTTATTGAAAATAAATAAATAAATAAATAAAAACAAAAAAAGATGGTAGAGCACTTGCCCGCGAAAGGCAAAGGTCCCGAGTTCGAGTCTTGGAACGGCAAACAGTTTTAATCTGCCACGAAGTTTCATATCAGCGCACACTCCACTGCAGAGTGAAAATCTCATTCTGGAAACATCCTCCAGGCTATGGCTAAGCAATGTCTCCGCAACATCCTTTCTTTCCGGAGAATAGTTCTGCACGGTTCGGAGGAGAGCTTCTGTAAAGTTTGGAAAGTAGGAGACGAGGTACTGGCAGAAGTAAAGCTGTGAGGACGGGACGTGAGTCGTTCACGGGTAGCTCAGATGGTAGAACACTTGCCCGCGAAAGGCAAAGGTCCCGAGTTCGAGTCTCGGTCCGGCACACAGTTTTAATCTGCCACGAAGTTTCATATCGGCGCACACTCCGCTGCAGAGTGAAAATCTCTTTCTGGAAACAATTAGTTTATTTCTATATTTACCCAGCCATGTTTCGACACCTTTGTGAGTCAAGCTTTTCTTCTGTTGTATGTTGTCAGAAGTGTCTGCTCAGATCACGTTTCTCCACATTTTGTGAAAGTGCATGTGAGGTGAAGTAGTGAGCGGAAGTTTGTGAAAAACTGAGTGAAAACAATGCACTAAATAGCAGTTAATCAAGACATTAACCAGTGAAAAACAGGACGAAAAATTTTGCAGATGACATGCAAATTTAAAAAAACCAAAAGGAGCACTATAACCGGTGAATAACAATACAGTTCAGTTAGCGATGTAATTTTAAGAAATAAAGATTTGACCCATAGAAGATGACAAGTAGGTGTCGAAACATGTCTGGGTAAATATAAAAATTAACTAATTTTGTTTGCATACGGCTGATTTTCAAAACAACCCAGTTTTCAAATCGCAAACGAGGGAGAACTTATAAAAGGGGGGCTTCAAACCTTAGTAAAATGATTACAATGGAAGTTAAATGTGGAATGCATGTTGCAGTAACAACAGATGCAGTCCTTGCAAACTACAAAACGCGAAAATCTTTCTATTCAGCAGTCGCCATCTTTGCTACTAACGCCTTATAACGTAAGACACAGGAAACAGTGCATATGCATGCAAACACAGGTATACAAACAAGACTGTCTGAATTGCTCTTTCATTTGATATATTAATTTTAATTGTAAGCTGAACGTAAAAAATGCTACAAAGCCTTGAAACCCAGATATTCATTTTGAAACACCCGATATTTCCTCATATACAGAAAGTAGATGGTGTTGCTCCTATCTACATCATGTAATTGCGCTATATGCTGATCGCTTTAGTATCCAAGCATGCCAATTTGACGTTTACTGCATACCATTTCATGATGTAATTTTAGTGGTCAACATCGTGTGTGGTTGTGTGTAATTTGATGTCACAAGAAAGTAAAACAAAGTCTACATCTACATCTACATGTACATGGATATTGTGCGAATCACATTTAAGTGCCTGGCAGAGGGTTCATCGAACCACCTTCACAGTTCTCTATTATTACAATCTCGTATAACGCGCGGAAAGAACGTAGGCCCCCCTACACCTATATCTTTCCGTACGAGCTCTGATTTCCTATATTTTATCATGGTGATCGTTTCTCCCTATGTAGGTCGGCGTCAACAAAATATTTTCGCATTTGGAGGAGAAAGTTGGTGATTGAGATTTCGTGAGAAGATTCCTCCGCAACATAAAATGCCTTTGTTTTAATGCTGTCCTTCCCAAATCCTGTATCATGTCAGTGATACCTTCTCCCCTATTTCGCGATAATACAAAACGTGCTGCCGTTATTTGAACTTTTTCGATGTACTCCGTCAATCCTATCTGGTAAGGCTCCCACACCGCGCAGCAGCATCTAAAAGAGGACGGCAAGCGTAGTGTAGGCAGTCTCCTTAGTAGATCTGCTACATTTTCTAAGTGTCCTGCCAATAAAACGCAGTCTTTGGGTAGCCTTCCCCACATTTTCTGTTTGTTCCTTCCAATTTGAATTGTAATTCCTAGGTATTCAGTTGAATTTACGGCTTTTAGATTTGACTGATTTATCGTGTAACCGAAGTTTAATGTATTCCTTTTAGCACTCATGTGGATGACCTCACAAATTTTGTTATTTAGGGTCAATTGCCAATTTTCGCACCATACAGATATCTTTTCTAAATCGTTTTGCAATTTGTTCTGATCTTCTGATGACTTTACTAGTCGATAAACGACAGCGGCGTTTCTATTAGCGAGTTGTTTTGTTATTATCAATGGCTGCAAATGACGTGGTAGATTACTAAAGTTGACATTTTAGTTTTGGATTTTCGGACTCCAATTTTCTGAGCCCCACATAACTTTTGGGGAACCTGTCTGTGAGAAAAGTTTTATCTCTCTTTACTCTGCTCTTCCTTGTCTCTAAAAGTTATTGAAATGACATTTCAAGTTATTAGATACTGAATAGTGAAATATTTGCCATCATTCAGTAAGACTTAACTGCCACTGTTTGAAAATGCGTTAGAGCCCAAATTTCTTGCAGACACTTGTAGACATCATTTGCATGTCTATTTGCCCATAGCCATTTAGTATCCTTCGTCTACTTCTTTCATTGCATTAACCTTCTTAATCACTGCATTTTCATATTACTTGCTAAATCGTGTTTCGAAAATTCTCGCATAAGTATTACTCTTTCAGTTGACATTGTTCGTTTCTATGTAATATGAAATCTTTACAATAAACAGACATAACGAACCCAAAGGTAATGAGGTATCTGGAACAAAATGATATCCTCCATGACTACCAGCATGGATTCCGAAAACACAGATCATGTCAAACGCAGCTCGCATTCATCTCACATGGCATACACGCACTGAAAGCCACGGATCAAGGCAGTCAGATAGCTGAGGTACTTCTCGATTTACGAAAAGCGTTCGACTCAGTACTACACCTACGCTTATTATCGAGAGTACGATCGTATGGGGTGTCAGATGAAATATGTGACAGGGCTGAGAATTTCTTGATAGGGAGAACGCAGAATATTATCCTGAATGGAGAGTCATCGATAGATGTAGAAGTAACTTTGGTTGTCCCCGAGGAAAGTGTACTGGGACCTTTGCTTTCCGTCCCTCGAAATGGAATTCATTGTCTAATCTCTGCGTCGACTCGCTCAGTAGATTGTATCGGGGAGGCAAAGTCCTTTGAAAAATGTGAGATAATGTTGATGACGAGGCGTTCCATGACACAAATTACAGCTTAATAATGAAGTGGAAGGACTGTGGTACCACATGAGAAAAATGTCTTGGAAAAATTATTTATAATAAGCAAAGTTGGGATAAAATTCCTTAGTTAAGGAAAAATGCTAGAATGCACTTAATCTTTTACTGTTATCTATTTATCCACCAATCTGTCATTTAAGCTCCTACAAGTGAAACTTCATAAAAATAAATGCGTTTATGGTCTTATGACAGACACAACAAGAGCGAGCGTGCAAAAGCAAACTGCATATTCTACCTGCATAGGTGGATAAGAGTACGCACTCAGTTGAGCAAGGGTTCGCAGGTGAAATAAATTTGCAGCGGTCACAGAGGTAAGATACAACACCTATGTAGTCAGTAAATTCATCATGCCACCATTCATACATTTATCACACTGTATCTTGTCATAATCGAAATCACATCCGCACCACGGGCAAATATATTTACTTTTTTTTTTACAAAGCTGTGAGCACTTAACATTTTGCAGAATGGGTTTGTCCTGTTGTAGAAGAAGCTGTTTTCTTTTCCTCTCTTCATTTCGATTTTCGGTCTCCTTCTGTTCCTGATCGAGAACATTCTTCACCGGTAGTTAGCTTCCTTCTGTCAGCTGACGACAGTTTTGGCAGAAGATGTGTCAGAAATGAACTAGCAAGCTTTCACGGTTCTAGCACTGAATTCTAGCGCTTCCGTGGAAGTAACTGGCTTTATTTACTTCGCTAGAGCACTGTCTCCAGCTGTGTTTTTATACCCTATCGTGTGAACAGCAGTTTCGACTTTCGCAGTAGCACGAGAAGGAACAAAATCTTTCTCTGAACAGACATTAGGATTGTATGGGAATATACCCCTTACTTCAAATGCTTTTGCTGCCTTCTCCAATGTTGCTGTCCATCAAGAGACACTTCTAAATAAACCATGAAGGTGGTGAGCACTCTTACACAAAATTTCATTCACTAGTAATAACCAAGATCGAACCTTTACAATGTCTTTCAACAAATATAGGCTGCTGTACCCAACAATAAGAAAAATATGGTTGACACATATATCGTTAGATCCTGCTATGTGGTCAAGGGAACAATACTGTGTAGATTTAACAGCTAATTCAATTAACTAAACTGCAGTGACTGTTTGGTTAAAACCTTTTAAATTACTAGTTGCATAACTCAGGTCCTAACAAAAATGCTTTCTTATCTCAATATTAGCCAATAGAGCCAGAGGAAGTATTGACAAAGATGAAAAAGGGCCAGTATACTGACAAGGGAAGTAGAGAAGGCGATAAAGTACATGAAGAGTATGAAAGCTACAGGGGATGACGACATACCAGTGGATTTGCTTAAAGAAATGGGAAACGAAAGTTTGAAAGTTCTGACACAACTCATAAACAAAATATTTGAAACTGGAGAATGGCTCTGAGCACTATGAGACTTAACTGCTGAGGTCATCAGTCCCCTAGAACTTAGAACTACTTAAACCTAACTAACCTAAGGACAACACACACATCCATGCCTGAGGCAGGATTCGAACCTGCGACCGGAGCGGTCGCGCGGTTCCAGACTGTAGCGCGTAGAACCGCTCGGCCACTCCGGCCGGCAAACTGGAGAATGGCCTGAAGACTTTGTGGACGTCCCTTGAGAAGGAAAAGCAAGTCAAGAAGTGTAGTGATTATAGAACAATTAGTCTCATATCGCATGTGGCAAAGATCATTGAAAGAATACTAAATACACGGTTGGAAAACAAAATTGAAGAAGTGATGGGAGAAGACCAGTTCGGCTTTAGGAAAGGAAAAGGGACCAGAGACGGCATTGGCATGATGAGGATATTGTCAGAGAGAGTTTTGGCCGTTAACGAAGAAGTTTGCGCTTGTTTTATAGACTGGCAGAAGGCCTTCGACAGACTCAATTGGAATATATTGACGAACATCCTTAAGGAAACAGGAATCAAATGGAGAGATCGGAGACTTATAAGGAACTTGTACCTGGGGCAAAGGGTAAAGGTACGACTGAGCTATGGAGAAACGAAGTGTGGAAATAGGAAGGGGAGTTAGACAAGGCTGTTGTCTGTCGCCAAGTCTCTTCAACCTGTACGGAGAAATGCTGGCGAGAGAAGCGCTGAAAGGATGCGGAAACTTCAGAGTAGGAGGACGTCTCATCAATACCATCAAGTATGCAGACGACCTGATAGTGCTCGCAAAAACCAGAGACAGCTGCAACACATGATGAACAATTTGGTGGAAACGGGGAAAAAAAAATACGGCATGGAAATCAACATCGAAAAATCAAAAGCGATGCGCATATCAAAACGTGAGACACACTTGACAATCGGGAACTGGAAAATGTGAATCAGTTCAAGTACCTGGGAAGTTTTATCACAAAGGATGCCCGCTGCACCAACGAAATCCGAGCAAGAATCGCCATGGCCAAAGCTGCTTTCAACAAGGACTCTGCTGACCAGCAAGTTGAGTTTGGCACTGAGGAAAAAACTGATAAAGTTTTTTGGAGCATTGCACTGTATGGAGCAGAGACATGGACCATGAGAAAGAAGGAGAAACAATGCTTAGAGAACTTTGAAATATGGTGCTGGAGGAGAATGGAAGAGACCAAGTGGACAGATCGCATAAAAAATGACGATGTACTGCGAAGAGTAGAAGAGAAGTATTCTGCGTACAATTCTTCAGAGAAAGGCCAACTGGATTGGACATGTACTTAGAGACGAGGGACTCATACATGATGTCATCAAGGGAAACTCAGAGGAAACGCAGGACGAGGAAAAAGAAGAATTCAACATCTGGACGACATGAACGATGGAAGGAGATACTACAGACTGAAGGAAGAAGCTGAAGACAGGGAACAGTGAAATCAGAAATTCTCCGTACGAAGACATGGACTTGCCACTAGGCAGAATACTACATAATAAATAGCAATATCTCAATATTAAGAAAGGCTAGAGGAGCAAGAGCGAACGTACAGTTATAGTATCGCTGCGCGCGGCTTAATGGTGAGACGATGTCTGTTTCCCGCCAGGTGGAGCAACACAGAAAAACTTTGAGTGCGTACTGTTACAAGATTCGTACTCTTGCCCGAATTTCCCTTATAATTTTTAGAGTGAGGTATGTCGATGTCGAATAAACCGCGGAGCTGCCGATTATTCCATTGTTGCCAAGAAAAGTGGTAAACAAAGGGCGAGAATCGTCCTGCACCATAAACAAACTACTGACAAATGAGTCGTGTGTCAATGAAGCTGCAAATGACGCCTCGCCGCGGCAGTGTGCGATTGCTACCATTAGTAACTGACGGCAAGGATGGCTGTGAGGCCGCAGTGGCACTGCACTCGATTTGCATTTGGCTGCGCAATAAATCAGGACCATCTCTCGCCGAGGAACAACACTCTTCCATTACTGGTGCCCGGCTGGACGTGAACGTGATGTGAATGCTCTAGCGGACCGCGGCCGCAGCTCCCGTTCGCACTGCACACGTTTGCCAAAGTGGCGCTGATGAATGTCCTGGCAAGCAAATAATTATTTATAGCTAGTGACCGTTCGATGTAAAAGAATTCCCATTCTGGAAAACTTGGGAGTCCTGGATCAACTCAATAGCCTGAAACTATAAGCGTTACTTCGAAGAAACACATTCAGATTAGACTCTATATGCCATTTGTTCTGTAAAAATATAGATAGCAGATCGTCGAGGCTGTGGAATATGTTAGAAAAAGGAAAATATAACACGTACATTTGCAGAAGAACTAATACGCTTACATTCCTTGCAAAGATTCCAAGTGATATTGATACTGAAGTATGTGTAGAAAATAATTTGTTCTGCAGTTTTTAAAATATCCCGAACTATTATCCCATGGTCGAATGAAGCGTAAGAATTGAAATGGCAGTCGCTTATTTACAAGTAACCTGGATTCGTACCCATTACACTGAGGCAACAAAAGTCATTGGTTATCTCCTAATGTCGCATCAGACCTTTTGCCCGGCGTAATGCAACAACTCAACGTGTCATGGACTCAACAAGTCGTTGGAAGTCCTCTGCAACAACGCTGAACCATGCTGCCTCTCTAGCCTTCCGTACATCTACGTGATTACTCTGCTATTCACAATAAAGTGCCTGGCAGAGGGTTCAATGAACCACCTCCATGCTGTCTCTCTACCGTTCTACTCTCGAACGGCACGCGGGAAAAACGAGCACTTAAATTTTTCTGTGCGAGCCCTGATTTCTCTTACTTGGTCGTGATGATCATTTCTCCCGATGTGGGTGGGTGGCAATCTGAGGAGAAAATTGGTGATTGAAATTTCATGAGAAGATACTGTCGCAACGAAAAGCGCCTTTGTTTTAATGATTGCCAGTCCAATTCACGTATCATGTCTGTGACACTATCTCCCCTATTTCGCGATAATACAAAACGAGCTGCCCTTCTTTGTACTTTTTCGATGTCATCCGTCAGTCCCACCTGATGCGGATCCCACACCGCACAGCAATACTCCAGAATAGGGCAGACAAGCGCGGTGTAAACAGTCTCTTTAGTAGACCTGTTGCACCTTCTAAGTGTTCTGCCAATGAATCGCAGTCTTTGGTTTGCTCTATCCACGATATTATCTATGTGATCGTTCCAATTTAGGTTATTTGTAATTGTAATTCCTAAGTATTTAGCTGAATTTACAGCCTTCAGATTTGTATGACTTATCGCGTAATCAAAATTTAGCTGATTTCTTTTAGTACTCATGTGAATAACTTCACACTTTTCTTTATTCGGGGTCAATTGCCACTTTTCGCACCATACAGATATCTTACCTAAATCATTTTGCAAGTCGTTTTGATCATATGATGACTTTACAAAATGATAAACGACAGTATCATCTGCAAACAATCTAAGACAGCTACTCAGATTGTCTCCTATGTCGTTAATATAGATCAGGAACAATAGAGGGCCTATAACACTTCATTGGGGAACGCCGGATATTTCTTCTGTTTTACTCGATGACTTTCCGTCTATTACTACGAACTGAGACCTTTCTGTCAGGAAATCACGAATCCAGTCGCACAACTGAGGCGATACTCCGTAGGCACGCAGTTTGGTTAGAAGACGCTTGTGAGGAACTGTGTCGAAAGCCTTCTGAAAATGTAAAAATATGGAATCAATTTGACAGCCTCTGTAGATAGCACTTATTACTTCATGAGTATAAAGAGCTACTTGTGTTTCACAAGAACGATATTTTCTGAATCCATGGTGACTATGTGTCAATAAATCGTTTCATTCGAGGTACTTCATAATGTTCGAATACAGTACATGTTCCAAAACCCTTCTGCAAATCGACGTTAGTGATATAGGCCTGTAATTCAGCGGATTACTCCTACTTCCCTTTTTGGGTATTGGTGTGACTTGAGCAATATTCCAGTCTTTAGGTACGAATCTTTCTGTGAACGAGTGGTTGTATATAATTGCTAAATATGGAGCTATTTTGTCAGCATACTCTGAGAGGAACCTGACTGGTATACAGTCTGGACCGTTGGCCTTGCCTTTATTAAGTGATTTAAGCTGCCTTGTTACACCGAGGATGTCTACTTCTATGTTTCTCATCTTGGCAGTTGTTCTGGTTTGGAATTCAGGAATATTTACTTCGTCTTCTTTGGTGAAGGAGTTTCGAAAAACCGTGTTTAATAACTCTACTTTAGTGGCACTGTCATCAGTGACTTCACCGTTGTTATCGCGCAGTGAAGGTATTGATTGTGTCTTGCCACTGGTGTGCTTTATGTATGACCAGACCCATAATTGCGAAAGTGTTGCCATTGTAGGATTTTGTGCACGAACTGACCTCTCGATTATGTCCCATAAATGTTTGATGGGACTCATATTGGGAGATCTGGGCGAACAAATCATTCGCTCGAATTGTCCAGAATGTTCTTCAAACCAAATGTGAACAACTGTGGCCCGGTGGCATGGTGTAGCATTGTATGGGAACGTGAAGTTCATGAATGGATGGAATTTTTTTTAAAATAGCCGAACATAACCATTTTCAGTCAATGATCGTTTCAGTTGGACTAGAAGAATATTGAATTCCCTAACAATTTCCGAATTTCCGAAATGGAACGTCCCATGCGTCTAGCTCCAAGTATAATTCCGCTTTCAAAGTCTGTTAAAACCCGTCGTGCAGCCATAATCACGTCGGAAACTTTTCCACAATAATCACTTGAATACATATTACAGCTCCGCCAATGCACTGCCCTTTTATACCTTGTGTATGCGATACTATATTATGTTCACCGTAAGAATAAACCTCATGGTAACATTACACCATGTAGTCTTCCGCGTTTGCTTGAATGTCTTTGGATTTCGTTTCACGTAGAGCGGAATTCGAGCTGTCTCGAGTACAGTCAGGTACAGTAATAGGGGTAAGTTTTATGCTGTGCATTATACGCACATCGACTGAGCGATAATACCGGACAACAGCTTTATCAGCGCAGTTAATTTGAACAACACTGTCTAGCCAGCTGGTCTTAATAATCTGCAGTGAGGAGTTGCAGTTGCGGGTAAGACGTAAAAAGAGACGAGCAGACGAAGCTTTATAGCTTCTAATGTCAATTGATTTTTAAACAGAATGTAATAATATTTGACAAAATTCCAGCAATCCCCACGGTTCTTAAGGTACCAGACTTTCCGTGCTCTCGTTCTTAGCTAACATAGTACTGTCATTAAAAGCAAGAGTAACAAAAATTCCCAACTTAAACACTGGGTATTTTTTCTGTGCGTTCTGTGTGTGACTCAAATGCGTATTGCATAGATTTCATCTTACAGCCAAATACTGATGTCACTGTCATCTGGTAATTTTGAACTCTTTATGTATCCGAATCCGAGAAATACATATCAGTAGTGGAAGTGTCATCTGCCACGTTGATAACGAGTCGATCAGTGATAGAATCAACGAAGCTATCCTAGCGCCACATTTTCTTCTCTTTTATGATGTCCGTTCGGCACTGACGTGTGACGAAGCTTCGTGCATTAGTTCCAGTACGCCTGGTAGCTTAAATGTCTTGTTCTTTTTCATGACAAATTCTTTAATTTGGTACCAGATCAGTTCTGTTGGGTTCATGTTGCAATGGTACGGTGGCAACTATAAAAATGCAGCAGTAGAATTGTATTCGATGCCATGGAAATTATTATTTTCCACGTTTCTACATGCTTATCACTTTGATTCGTGTGAGACTTCACTTGTGGTATAAAACAAAGGACGGAGTCTAAATAAATAGTATTTGATTTTTCATTTTGGCCTAAAATTTAATTTATGTTTCCTTAATTCAGACGATTTTGGACAAACAAGAATTTATATTTGCAATGAAAACTGGAATTTTGCGTGCAGTGTGTAATTAGATAGAAGAATACTGCATTTTTCATAGAAAATGATGATTAGGTATTGTGGTACATTGATTTTTCTTTTGGACCATCTAATTACAACTGAATGAAACACAACTTTTGTGCCATACCCGTTTCGTCTTTATTCTTTGCAAGGCATCTTCACTGACCCAGAATAGGTACAGTACATATTTTTGTTTATAGTATAGAGGGGTCCAAAAGATGTATCCACTGTTTAAAAGTCCATAACTTGCAAACTAATTGACGGAGTTGTCTCATTTTTGGTGAAAGTGTAGCTTAAAGTCCAACTTAAAGGTATCACTGTAGGTGTTGGAAATGTTCACCATTAATATCTACACACAAACGATGCCACGGAACTGCAGCTCGAACTACTGACTGCAACGTTGTAAGAAGTTGTGGTCTCCTGATCTTCATTGCTTACATATTCTGCCCTCACAATCATATTCCGCACATCAAGACACTTCATTCGAACCCAAACTCGATAAGATAAAGTCAATGTTGTATGAATTCATGTAAACGATATGCAAATAAGTAGTAAATCGCAAATGCGCTCCGAGATTGAAATACTTGAGGCTGGCGTACACACACACATTCAAGAAACGGCGGTTGCAGGGGCTTTTAGTTCGGGAGACGCAAACTGCACGCCGGGCGACCAGTCCCTTCAGAGGACGACCCAGCCTATCTATGTCGGCCGGTGACCGCCCATAGAGCAGACAGCGTTTGCCCGAGTGAAAGAAGAACGACCCCGTGTTCGGCTTAAAAGCAAATTCCACTACTTTGTGTGGGAGCGCCCAGCCTATGCATTCTTCACAAATATAGCACGCAGTTTCAGAGATTTTCACAAGGAGACAGCAAACGCCAAACGCCAATTCTACAGATTTCCTGTCTGGTCGCCTTAAACGAAACGTCATTCCCTCGTTTTAGAAGAGCAATGTTGATTGGCAGACGATATTCCTGACCCCTTGAGCTGAAGGAGTAATGAGAGAGACCAAAAGATATACCCCTTCACGTCTGGCGTGGAGAGGGGCCGTTCCGTTATCGCTCTTGGAGCGAGAACACGTAACGAGAGCGTGTGTGCTCGTACGAGTACTCAAAGAGCGAGAAACATGTCTCTCGTCAGTACTTCAATGGGATAGCGCCTCTGTCGAGAGCGAATCGGAGTGCGACTCTATATTGAGTTCTTGCGATTAAGCGTTGTTCACTGTGCTGGCCGACACACTTATTGTGCGGTGTGAATGGACAGAATTATAGTTAAACGCCTGCGAGCGAATTTTTGAGTGGCATCATGGTGGACTGGTTATCTGACTGGTGTACCAAGCCAATAGTTAGACTAGGGGCGAATAGGAGTCCTTGACTTCATCAAGGCGTAAGGTGAGTTTGATTGACGAAGGTCAATCCAGATAGAACGAGAGTTATTTTATTTGTCAGCAGCGAGCGGCGCAGACAAGTCATCACAGCTTACGGTATTGTGCGCTACAGCTATTGCGAGCATCATATTTCCTCCACAACAGTACACTTCACTGCATTTCACACACGACAGCCTCGACCGTACCTAGCAACATTCTAACGGATAATTATTCAAGTTGAGTAGGAGCGGCTTTCAGCCATTCTGCCAAGTCAATAACAATCTTAAACTTTGTACAGAAATTTCATTAGCGAATCCTATCCTTGAGAGGTAACTTCACATTCCGAAAAGAACACGGAAATAACTTGTTCAGTTCATAACTAAAAGTGCCATTGTGATTTCTCAGAATTTCTGCAATAAAAATAATAATTTTCGTTAATTTCATGCTTTTCTTACACTAAGTAACACTACTCCAGTACCCAAGTATCCCACTAGTTACGTAAGAAATTTTGTGAATTTTTGTGTCATTTCCTTACAGTGGACGACTCCAGAAGATATTTATTGCTGAAAGTTTTTCAGGCATTTCTCTTTAGAACGTTAGTAGCGTCTGTCTGACTTCTGTAGTAGTGTTGGGGGTGGAAATTGCATCTTGCAGGAGCCACAGGGTAAAGAGGACATTCAGATTAATTGCGCAGAATGACAGAATAGCACCCACACGCTCACAACGTGTTCAGTTGGATATTTGCACATGAATGTACGATGGATTCTCAAAGTTCATCCAATGTACGTGGCTTTTGTCGATAAACGACGTCCTTTAGTGTTCCCCACAGGTAAAAGTCCAGATGAGTTAGCTCTGGGGAACGCGGTGGATACTCCACAGCACCTCTACGACCTATCCATCTTCCTGGTAGATTTTCGTCGAGATACGCCCTAAAACGATTTTGGTAGTGGGCTGGGGCACCATCTTGTTGAAGGTAAACTCTTCCGTTTCCATACAAGTCTCATCAGGCCACACAATCATCTCTGCAAACTCTTCATCGTTGCGCACCATGTTAGTAAATTACTCGCAGTACTCCATTCTAGGATCTGGGTCGTCCTCGTTCATTGCGTGTAGCAATCGTGGGATGTAGCACTTCCACTTTGCTGTCTTCAAAATTCGCTGAACACTTGAGCGACTCACTCCAGTTTCACGGGCACACTGTCTCACAGACTTCTGTGGTGAGCGAGTGAATTGTTGTAACACACGACGGGAGTTAGCCGGACTTGTTACCGTTACAGATCGTTGTTTGTGTACTTCTTTAAGACAGCCTTCGGCTTCAAATTTGTCTCGAATGCGACGAATCGTTAAACGTGTCAGTGGCTCCGTTTGATACTCATTTCGCCATTGCCGTTGAACCTCATTAATGTTTTCGTACTTAAAATACCACTTCAAAACGGAATTCCTTTCATCGAATGTAAGCCTTGCGCCAGCCATGTTTACTCGAGTAACTAGGTGCAACTAAGAACAGAACACTGACTATCTGGCGACTGTCATCTGACAAAGCAAAACAACGCAATACAACGCTTGTGTGTCGATTGCCAGAACTACAAACTATTACACTACCGAAGACGAGACAACTCCGTCAATTAGTTTGCCAGTTATGGACTTTTAAAAAGCGGATACATTTTTTTGGACCCCTCTGTATTTACTTTATATTTTGGACGACGTATATATAGGTTATAAACAGTTCTGGCAGTTTGCTCTTCTATGATTGTCAACATACCATAATATTATTCGCAACTGAGGACGGCAGGACTACAAAAGTTGAAGATGATTAGACATGCTTTAATTAGCATATATTTGAGAAATTTTATAATTGAAAGATGTTGAACGAAAAAAAGAAGACCAGAGCGATATTTGAGATGCCGCTGTGTAGTGGACTCCAGGGTACGGTCCGACAGTGCTACCGATTCAGCTATATACCGCATTTCCTTAAAATTAATAAATACAGTCATTGGAAAAATTCAACGCCGATTTTTTTCTGTGAACTTGTGATGAACTGTCAGAACAGTTCTCGCCGCATTGTAACATTGTTTCACGTGCGTTTTACACTACCAAGCAGGAAGCAACGTCAGCCATTTCCACACCTACGCGACACAGCGCGACAATCAGAGGACAACAGAGCCGAGAGTGCGACCATACAAGATTTTTGAAATAAAAACTACTTATTAAAGTATGATCAAGAAAAACGTTGATGGCTGTTAATACATTAGAATATCTTAAGGTTTCACTTACCGTAACATAATAATAAGATATTTAATATGTAAGTAGAACTTGCTTCCAAGATTGGTTCAAATGGCTCTGAGCACTATGGGACTTAACATCTATGGTCATCAGTCCCCTAGAACTTAGAACTACTTAAACCTAACTAACCTAAGGACAGCACCCAACAACCAGCCATCACGAGGCAGAGAAAATCCCTGACTCCGCCGGGAATCGAACCCGGGAACCCGGACGTGGGAAGCGAGAACGCTACCGCACGACCACGAGATGCGGGCGTTTCCAAGAGGGTAACAACTCCAGTGTACGTGTGCTACGGCTGCTGATCAGTCACCGCGTTTGTATTTGTATTTGTTTATATCAGACTTTTCGTCATCTCAGCGTACGCTACTACTGCCTAACCTCCCTGTTTCCCACGTAATTCGTATTATATTACGTTGCCACAGAGAATCGGGTGAGTATTAAGATGTAGAGAACAGAAATTTTGTCTTCTAATGACATTATTATTACGAAAAGCAGCCAGCTGCACTGCCCTTTAAATGGTTTTTATTTTATAAATCATTCATGATCAGCCCATTTCGGCATATTGCCATCATCAGGTGCTGTGCAAATACATAAGTAAGCTATGGTCTTAATATAATGGTCTGTAACACATCGTTAGGTGTTTTTACCTTACGTGTCTCATACTAATTCCGAAAAACAACGAATCTGTGTGCAGGAAATAAGCGATTTATGGCACTTTGGAATACTTTTAGAAACAAATTTTTCTGGCACGGCATGTTTAATCTTGCTTCACTAAAATATTAATCACACGTTCTCATTCTCCACGTCGTAGGCACTACTACTACAGTTTCCTGCTATGAGCACAATGGTTTGTAGATCTGTTAAGTTCGGAGATAATGACTTAGAAAGTACCGTATCGATCTTAAGCGGCCCATAGATAGTTTTCTCTAGACTGCTCAAGTAATACTGTGCAATAATATTGTGGTTTGGAATGTTGGACGATAAAGACGCTGTTGCTGTGATAATTACTCTAGTTTATTGGAAGCAGAAAAAAAAGGTTTATGAGAAAATTGTTCAAGGAGCGCCAAAGATCATTTACGAAAATTTCTTGAGAAAATTGTTGTTGAACGGAAAGAAGTTTATCACAACTCTTAACGTGTTGGTAGTCCAACATTTGATACATTACTGTAAATGGTTATCCCCATACGTAGGCGTCCCCATACACAAGTACTTGCACCTTCTCCCCGGGAATCTGGAGCACTAGTTTCTATTCGTTAAAACATTTTCAAACATATCTACAAGTAATTTGCCGTGATTCCGCTAAACATCTCGTTTAGCCAAATATAACACTACGTCGCTTATCGCAGTAAGACAATATTATGGCGCCCGGGTTCCCGGGTTCGATTCCCGGCGGGGTCAGGGATTTTCTCTGCCTCGTGATGGCTGGGTGTTGTGTGCTGTCCTTAGGTTAGTTAGGTTTAAATTAGTTCTAAGTTCTAGGCGACTGATGACCTCAGCAGTTGAGTCGCATAGTGCTCAGAGCCAGCCAATATTATAGCCTTAGCAATTCCAGTATAACTTACGTTTGTTTGTGTCGGTTTTAAGTATCAAGTAATGTACATGTAACAAATACACACAAAGACAAAAAACGACGCACCAAACAAATGTTTACAATTTCAGAAAAACTGGATGGTTTATTCAGGAGAAAGAGCTCCACAAATAGAGCAATTCAATAACGCTTCGGTCCACCTTTGGGGCCTTACTGCAAAAAGCTATTCGGCTTAGCACTGATTCATAGAGTAGTTGTATGTCCTCCTGAGAGATATAGTGCCAAATTCTGTTCAATTGACGCGTTAGATCGCCAGCATCCACAGCTGTTTGGAGACCACTGTTCATAATGCCCCACACGTTCACCACTGAGAAGAGATATGGTGACCTTGCTGGCACGGTTAGAGTTTGGCAAGAACGAAGACGAGCAATAAAAACTCTCACTGTGTGCAGACGGGCAATATCTTGTTGAAATGTAATCCCAGGATGGCTTGCCGTAAGGTACAACAAAACGAGGCGCAGAATATCGTAGACGCACTGCTGTGCTGTAAGGGTGTCGCACATGACAACCAACGGGGACCTGCTAAGGCCGTCGGCAAACAGACCGTGCTGCCGAACGTTAACGTTGATCGTGCCAAGTTCAACGTGATGCTGAACGCTCAGGGACGATACGACTTGGCATACGATACGAGGGCCCCAACGTGGTATACGCGATCGCAAGGCGCACGCCAACGGCAGTTTTGGGATGTTTCTAGTTCGTAAATCACACTGTTTACTCAACAGGCTGCGTAAAATTCCCACTTTAGGTCTATTAAAACGCACATTTCCTCCATTGTTCATATCCTAGTCACGTTGTTCTATATGTAACATACCGGGTGATCAAAAAGTCAGTATAAATTTGAAAACTGAATAAATCACGGAATAATGTAGGTAGAGAGGTACAAATTGACACACATGCTTGAAATGACATGGAGTATTATTAGAGCCGAAAAAAATACAAAAGTTCAAAAAATGTTCGACAGATACCGCTTCATCTGATCAGAATAGCAATAATTAGCATAACAAAGTAAGACAGAGCAAATATGATGTTCTTTACAGGAAAGGCTCAATATGTCCACCATCATTCCTCAACAATAGCTGTAGTCGAGGAATAATGTTGTGAACAGCACTGTGAAGCATGTCCGGAGTTATGGTGAGGCATTGGCGTCGGATTTTGTCTTTCAGCATCCCTAGAGATGTCGGTCGATCACGATACACTTGCGACTTCAGGTAACCCCAAAGCCAATAATCGCACGGGCTGAGGTCTGGGGACCTGGGAGGCCAAGCATGACGAAAGTGGCGGCTGAGCACACGACTATCACCAAACGACGCGCGCAAGAGATCTTTCACGCGTCTAGCAATATCGGGTGGAGCGTCATCCTGCATTTTGGTTCTAATAAAACCCCATGTCATTCCAAGCATGTGTGTCGATTTGTACCTCTCTATCTACATTATTGCGTGATTTATTCAGTTTTCAAATTTATACTTACTTTTTGATCACCCGGTACACAAATAAAAACTTCAATATCGATGTACATGTTTTAAGACACAAAGGAAAGTACCATGTCCAATCAATAAGGACACAGCCTTATAAAAGTTCCATTACAAACAATGCGACACAAATTTGCAATAGTTCTCCACATAAGATAAACACTATTTTATCATCCCCACATTTTAGTAAAACCCTAAAGTCATTCTTACTTGATCACTGTTCCTACCCAGTAACAGAAACTTTACAATATGTAAATCACGAAACTCAAAAGAAAAAGTAACAAAATATCTTTATACAAGTAGCGCAAGCTGTCCTGTAGATTAAGCCAATCGAACAAACTCACTCCTCAAGAAAAGGTGAACTTATATTTACATAACTCAAATATTGTAGTATATACTTACATTAAACTAATAATAAAGCATCAGAACCTATTATATACGCGAATATTATGAAAAAAAATTAGACTTAACGAGATGCCAACCATCATCAGATCACGTATCTGGTCTTGAATCATCAACGCTACACACTACACTTATATGACAACAATTCATTTATAGCCCTCTTATAAGATCTTGCCACTTGCTAAAAGCTTTAATCGTAGCTATGTTACTAACTGATATTTAATTATAACAAATTGTACCAAGAACAATGTGTTTTTCGTGGATCCTCAGTGTGTCGCTACCTTCGAATGATATACTCTCATTATACGGAAGTTACAATAATTCTTTTGCCACGAATATGATGTCTCTCATTATTTTATTGCAACGAATCATGCAGTTAACAACAGGTTCAAATCGGCTCTGAGGACTATGGGACTTAACATGTGAGGTCATCAGTCCCCTAGAACGTAGAACTACTTAAACCTAACTAACCTAAGGACATCACACACATCCATGCCCGAGGCAGGATTCGAACCTGCGACCGTAGCAGTCGCGCGGTTCCAGCCTGTAGCGCCTAGAACCGCTCGGCCACACCGGCCGGCTTCACAACAGGTTTTCGAATGATTCTCAATTTGCTGGTGCTCAGAAACGACATATATACGTGTAGGCTTGAACTGAATGCCAATGTGGCGCCTCATAGCTCAATGCTGAAGGGAGATGGCGTGCATGTGACGTAGGTGGCGTTGTGCCATCTGATTGGTCAACGCTCAGACGCACGCTCAGAATATCTGAGATGCTAGAAATTGCTCTGCACGTTCGGAAGGACTCCCGTATGCGCTATTCCACGCTATGACGTCAGAATCTCGGCACGCTCAACTTTCGGATGCACGGTCCGTGTGCCGACGGCGGAAATGAATGATACCCCAGATCACCAGTCCTGGTTGTCGGGGCGTGTGACGGTTGACAGTCAGGTTGGTATCCCACCGCTATCCAGGGCATCTTCAGACGCTTGTTCGCCGGTCACCGGGGCCTGGAACGTCTATGACTGGGTGGAACTTTCTTCAGTCATGTGTCCCGCTTCGAACTAGGCCCCGATGACTAGCGAAAACATGTCTGGAGACGTTCCGAACAGTGGTGGGATACCAACCTGTCACCCGCCGTACGGCCCGACAACCAATAGTGGTACGACATTGCAGCGCCTGTGTTATTCCGAATTACGATGCAATGATCCTTCGGACATCCACGCATTCCCGAAGGAACAGCCACTGTGGCGACTACAGCCGTCATGAAATTCATGAAATATATCTGTAGCTGCGAATATGAACGACTACCATCTATATAATAATAGTTCCGTTACAATAATAATTCCATGATACAGCTTATGGTTGTTCATATTCGCAACATGTCATGTACTTCATGACAGCTATAGCGGCTGCAGTGCCTGTTCCTT
The DNA here is from genome assembly GCF_023864275.1 of Schistocerca cancellata. Lineage (NCBI taxonomy): Eukaryota > Metazoa > Arthropoda > Insecta > Orthoptera > Acrididae > Schistocerca > Schistocerca cancellata. The sequence goes on from NC_064626.1 coordinate 1,045,556,799, forward strand.
CGGAACAACACAAGTACTGCAATATCGCATTTATCCACCGGCAAAGGGCTAGCGACTTTCAAGTAAAATATTTCCTCTGTACGGGAATATACATAATGGATGTACACATACAGTTTTTAAACACTTGGTTGACGACATATGGAAGTATGGGCCTGGCCGTGAGCTGTACTCGGATAGTCTAACGGTAAGGCAACCGCTCGCAATAAGCGAGAAATCCGGATTCGTGTCCCGGTCCGACACAAACTTTCGCTGTCGTCAATCCGTTATACAGCTGTTGGTTGTCATATTAGCAACTGCGAGTACATGTCATGTACCAGGAGTGATGGTTTGGTGTACCATTTACTTTCGTAGCAGGATCGTTTTGGTTGTCATCCGTGGCAAGCTTACAGCAAGACGATACGTCGACGATATTCTACGCCCCGTTTTGTTGCTTTTCATGGAAAGCCATCTTGGGCTTATAGTTCAGCAAGGTAACGCCCGCACGCACACAGCGAGAGTTTCTACTGCTTCTCTTCGCGCTTGTCAAAACCTATCTTGTCCAGTAGGGCTGTTGTATGTTTCCCTAATTGAGGATGTTTGGAGCATTATGAGCATAACCATTCAACCAGCTCGGAAGTTTGATGATTTAACGTACTAATTGGCTGGAATTTGGCATGATATCCCTCGGAGCACATCCAACAACTCTGTCAGTCAATGCCAAAGCGTTATTGACTTGCTCAATTTGTGAAGCTCTTTCTCTTGAACAAATCATGCTGTTTTGTCTTAGAAAGTGTTAAGCAGATATCCATCAATAATAAGCATTTTGTTTTCTGGTAAATTTCGTTCTTGCCACATGACACGTGTCGAAACTGATCAACTCATTTGTTTATGAAAAATGTCAATTTTAGAGTCTCGCATTCCCCGCCCCCCTCCTTTAGGACAAATTTCTGAGGAAGCCCATATCGCCATGGACAAGAAACAAAAAAAATGTAATATTTTAATGAGAGAAGCAATTCCAGCAAATCAGCGCTTATCTTCACGCTATCATACCTCGTTGCTGGCAAATTTACACACACACACACACACACACACACACACACACACACACACACACTAGTGTCCGGACAGCTGGCTGAAAAAGACTTATAAGTTCGTGGCGCCCTCCATCGGTAATGGTTGCAATTCAATATGGTGTTGGCCCACCCTTAGCCTTGATGATGACATCTTCCACTCTCGCAGGCATACGTCCAGTCAGGTGCTGGAAGGTTTCTTGGGGAATGGCAGCTCATTCTTCACAGAGTGCTGCACTGAGGAGAGGTATTGATGTCGGTCGGTGAGGCCTGGCACGAAGTCGGCGATCCAAAACATCCCAAAGGCGTTAGAGTAGGATTCAGGTCAGGACTCGGTGCAGGCCAGTCCATTACAGGGATGTTATTGTCGTGTAACCACTCCATCAGAGGCCGTGCATTATGAACAGGTGCTCGATCGTGTTGAAAGATGCAGTCGCCATCCCCGAATTACTCTTCAACAGTGGGAATAAAGAAGGTGCTTAAAACATCAATGTAGGCCTGTGCTGTGATACTGTTACGCAAAACAATAAGGGGTGCAAGCCCCCTCCATGAAAAACAGGACCACACCATAACACCACGTCCTACGAATTTTACTGTTGGCACTACACACGCTGGCAGACGACATTCACCGGGCATTCGCCATACCCTCACCCTGCCATCCGATCGCCACATTGTGTACCGTGATTCGTCACTCCACACAACGTTTTTCCTCTGTTCAATCGTCCAATGTTACACCAAACGAGGCGTCGTTTGGCAATTACCGGCATGCTGTGTGGCGTATGAGCAGCCGCTCGACCATGCAATCCAAATTTTCTTTCCTCCCACCTTACAGACATAGTACTTGCATTCGATCCTGATGCAGTTTAGAATTCTTGTGTGATGATCTGGACCCACATTTTATATATATATACCACGAAGATGACGTGCTACAAAGGCGAAATTTAACCGACAGGAAGGAGATGCTGTGATATGCAAATGATTAGCTTTTCAGGGCATTCACACAAGGTTGGCGCCGGTGACGACACCTACAACGTGCTGACATGAGGAAAGTTTCCAACCGATTTCTCATGCACAAACAGCAGGTGACAGGAGTTGCCTGATGAAACGTTGTTGTGATGCCTCGTGTAAGGAGGAGAAATGCGTACCATCACGTTTCCGAGCCGGCCGGAGTGGTCGAGCGGTTAAAGGCGCTACAGTCTGGAACCGCACGACCGCTACGGTCGCAGGTTCGAATCCTGCCTCGGGCATGGATGTGTGTGATGTCCTTAGTTTAGTTAGGTTTAAGTAGTTCTAAGTTCTAGGGGACTTATGACCAAAGCAGTTGAGTCCCATTGTGCTCAGAGCCATTTGAACCATCACGTTTCCGACTTTGATAAAGGTCGGATTGTAGGCTATCGCGACTGCGGTTTATCCTATCGCGACGTTGCTACTCGCGTTGGTCGAGATCCAATGACTGTTAGCAGAAAATGGAATCGGAGGGTTCAGGAGGGTAATACGGAACGCCGTGCTGGATCCCAACGGCCTCGTATCACTAGCAGTCGAGATGACAGGCATCTTATCCGCATGGCTGTAACGGATCGTGCAGCCACGTCTCGATCTCTGAGTCAACAGACGAACAGTTCGACGACGTTTGCAGCAGCATGGACTATCCGCTCGGAGACCATGGCTGCGGTTACCCTTGACGCTGCATCACAGACAGGAGCGCCTGCGATGGTGTACTCAACGACGAACCAGGGTGCACGAATGGCAAAACGTTATTTTTTCGGATGAATCCAGGTTCTGTTTACAGTAACATGGTGGTCGCATCCGTGTTTGGCGACATCGTTGTGAACGCACATTGGAAGCGTGTATTCGTCATCGCCATACTGACATATCACCCGGCGTGATGGTATGGGGTCCGCAGCTCGTGGTCGTGCGGTAGCGTTCTCGCTTCCCACGGCCGGGTTCCCGGGTTCGATTCCCGGCGGGGTCAGGGATTTTCTCTGCCTCGTGATGACTGGGTGTTGTGTGATGTCCTTAGGTTAGTTAGGTTTAAGTAGTTCTAAGTTCTAGGTGACTGATGACCATAGATGTTAAGTCCCGAGTGCTCAGAGCTATTTGAACCATTTGATGGTATGGGGTGCCATTCATTACGCGTCTCGGTCACCTCTTGTTCGCGTTGACGGCACTTTGAACAGTGGACGTTACATTTCAGATGTGTTACGACCCGTGGCTCTACCCTTCATTCGATCCCTGCTAAACCCTACATTTCAGCAGGATAATGCACGACCGCATGTTGCAGGTCCTGTACGGGCTTTTCTGGATGCAGATAATGTTCGACTGCTGCCCTGGCCAGCACATTCTCCAGATCTCTCACCAATTGAAAACTTCTGGTCAATGGTGGCCGAGCAACTGGCTCGTCACAATACGCCAGTCAGTACTCTTGATGAACTGTGGTATCGTGTTGAGGCTGCATGGGCAGCTGTACCTGTACACGCCATCCAAGCTCTGTTTGACTCAATGCCCAGGCGTATCAAGGCCGTTATTACTGCCAGAGGTGGTTGTTCTGGGTACTGACTTCTCAGGATCTACGCACCCAAATTGCGTGAAAATGTAATCACATGTCAGTTCTAGTATAATATATTTGTCCAATGAATACCCGTTTATCATCTGCATTTCTTCTTGATGTAGCAATTTTAATGGCCAGTAGTGTACATTTTCGGTCTTAGCGCAAAATGTATGCAAGAACGTCATACCAGCTTCAGATGGCTGTTTCAGGTTGATTCTGAATGTTAGCGAAATGCGGAATACACTATACTTCTTACATAGAATGCCACACTTGTTACACAGTCTACATCAAATACGTTTGGTATACATTTCTGTATCGTTGTTTGGTGGACTCTAAAATGTTCATTTCACATATTTCTTCTGTTTATACCATAACAGCAGTGGTTAGTGCTGTGACTGCCATTTCCTTCATAGTCTGTGGGAAGAAAAACATCGCAACACCAAGGAGGAGTTGTGCGACATAAACGAAAGTTGGTAAGCGTGTGTCTGCCAGTCGTATAAGAGGATGCAAATTAGGTTTTCTTTAAATACACACTGTATAGTCGTGAGCATTAGGTGCTTTTGAGATTGAATTTTGTGAACTGATAATAGTCAAGAAGGTGTCATTATCAGCACCTCACTAAGTTTGAATGGGGCCGTGTAATACGGCTACAAGATGCTGGAAGTTCCTCCTGCGATGTTGCAGAAAGACTTAGCAGGAATGGAGTCACTGTACATGACTGCTGGCAGCGGTGGTCACTAGGATGTACGGTCGCAAGATGACTGGGCTCCGGACGTCCCCTGGCACTACCAATATGGAAGACCATAGTGTTCGGCGTATGGCTCTGGAGCATCGTACTGCATCTGCCGCAGCAATTTGAGCAGCAGTTGGCACCACATTGACACAAAGAACTGTTACTTCATGGACATCTCCGAGATAAGAGGGCCTGTAGCGTACATTTCACTGAACCGAAACTATTGCCATTTGCGAATTTAGTTGTGTCAAGGAGAGCTCACTAAAGGGCAGGGCGGACGTCTGTTGTGTTTGCTGATGAAAGCTGAATCTGCCTTGATGCCAATGATGTCGTCGTTGGTTAGCAGGAGACCAGTTGAGGGCCTGCAACCAAGCTGTCTGCGCCGCGGTGGCCGTGCGGTTCTAGGCGCTGCAGTCCGGAACCGCGGGACTGCTACGGTCGCAGGTTCGAATCCTGCCTCGGGCATGGATGTGTGTGATGTCCTTAGGTTGGTTAGGTTTAAGTAGTTCTAAGTTCTAGGGGACTGATGACCTAAGATGTTAAGTCCCATAGTGCTCAGAGCCATTTTGAACCAACCTGTCTGCATGCTGGACACAGTGGACCTACACCTGGAGTTATGGTCAGGGGTGCGATTTCGTCTGACGGTAGAAGCACTCTCGTGGTTATCCAACACAACCTGACTGCAGATTTGTACGTCAATCTGGTGATTCGACTTGTTGTGCCACCATTCAGAAACAGCTTCCCAGGGGGTGTTTTCCAACAGGATAACAGTCGCCCATGTACCGCAATTGTAGCCTAACATCCTCTACAGACTGTTGACATGTTGCTTTGGCCTGCTCGATCACCAGATGTGCCTTCAATGGAGCACATATGAGTCATGGTTGGACGACAATTCTAGCGTCGTCCGCAATCAGCGTTAACCATGTCTTTATTGGCCGACCAAGTGCAACAGACATGGAATTCTATCCCACAAACCGACATCCAGCATCTGTACAACATGATGCATACGCGTTTGCGTGCTTGCATTCAAAGTTATGGCAGTTACAACCGGTTGTTAATGAACCAGAATTTCATATTTGTAATGGCTTATCTCCCGCTTACATTAACCTGTGATCTTGTATTGTCAGTAAGTTAAATACGTTCTCTAGGCAAATGTGTTCCCGAAATTTCATTACTCTACATTCGTAATTCTTTGGTGTTTCGATTTTTTGTCGGTCAATGTAGAATGGTTCAAATTAGCATAATCTATTTCTTTTATATTGTCTACTAGGCGTTATTTTTCAACAAAATACTTCCGTCTTTTAGAGCGTTTACACTGATTTAGCAAATCGGCGGTACCGATAGCTAGAGACATGGTTATCTGTGTTTCAGATTACGTTTGAAGGAGACCGGAACATGGAAGTAATAAAAGAAGGAAGTTATCATTATGTCACAATCCTGAAACTGACGTCCATCATCTCATATAGTCCAAAAGATTATGTTCACCGCATTCACACCTCCTTGGCTCATCGCGGCGATACTTCTCCGTGACGTCACTCTGGCGTGCCCGTGCCCTTTTTCGACCGTGTTTGGTGCTTTTATTGTGTGGAGACAAGGATGTTTCATCATAGATATCAGCTTGCGTCGTTTACGGGTGTACTAATCGATCCGATATAACATAAAATTTAAAGGATTCACATTTCTTTCGTAAGTGGAGCCGTTCAAGCAATATTTTATTTTGTTTACATGAATTATGGTTGCGCTGTTTACTTTTATTGTAGTACTTTTATTTCTGTCATTTGACTTTAGATTTGCTTTACTGTAGAAAGTTTCCATCCATTCTCTTCTTTCCTCTCTTTATTGCCTTCCAGTCTACAAACGCTCCGACATCCGAGCCAAGCTGTATCAACGATCTTGTCCCCGCTCAACACACGGCTCCATAAACGTGCTGATTATTGGTGCAGCATCTCGTGCCCTTTATTCCTTCCGCCTATAATTATTCATTTTTCACATTTCCTCCCTCTTTTAACAAGTTCTAGCAAGAACAGCCAGGGACAGCGGTTACGTGTGTGTGAGTTTTGTGTGTATGATTGTATGAATGTGTGTGTGTGTGCTTTGCGTCCTTTCTGAAGTCTTTGGCTGAAAACTTACGTAAACACTCTTTTCGTAGTGCCTGTCTGCTGCTCGATGTGTGAGTAGCAATCCATCCGCTTCCCAGTATAGCAATTCCCTCATGAAGTTTGTTGTAGCCGGCCGGAGTGGCCAAGCGGTTAAAGGCGCTACAGTCTAGAACCGCCAGACCGCTACGGTCGCAGGTTCGAATCCTGCCTCGGGCATGGATGTGTGTGGTGTCCTTAGGTTAGTTAGGTTTAAGTAGTTCTAAGTTCTAGGGGACTGATGACCTTAGAAGTTAAGTCCCATAGTGCTCAGAGCCATTTGAACCATTTTTTAAGTTTGTTGTAAATAATCCGCTACCCTTTAATAGGAACAATAATGTACATAATTACAATACCGGAAGAAAAAACTGATATTCATCACGCAACATAACTGTTGTCTGTACCACAAACAGGGGTTTACAATTCTGTAACCAAAGGTTTTGATTGCTTTCCCATTAATATAAAATACGTGACAGAGAGCAAAGTAAAATTTGAAACAAAACTGAAAACGTTGCTTTTTGACATCTCCTATTCCTCATCACTATCTATTGCTGTAAGATGTAAATGGTGATGGGTAGGAATTATTACCTTCCGTCTTACTTTTATTAAAAAACAAAAACGAAAGTAATAAGTATTCAACATGCAGGCACATCATTACGATTTATGTGCAAATGATACATGGAACACGATACTAACTAATTATTGGTATATCACAAAATGATGCAGGCAAAAATGAAGAAGGCAAAAAGGAATACAAACGTCTCAAAAATGAGATCGACAGGAAGTGCAAAATGGCTAAGCAGGGATGCCTAGAGGACAAATGGAAGGGTGTAGAGGCTCATCTCACTAGGGGTAAGATAGATACTGCCTTCAGGAAAATTAAAGAGACTTTTGGAGAAAAGAGAACCACTTGTATGAATATCAAGAGCTCAGATGGAAACCCAGTTCTAACCAAAGAAGGGAAAGCAGAAAGGTGGAAGGAGTATATAGAGGGTCTATACAAGGGCGCTGTACTTGAGGACAATATTATGGGAATGGAAGAGAATGTAGATGAAGATGAAATGGGAGATACGATACTGCGTGAAGAGTTTGACAGAGCACTGAAAGACCTAAGTCGAAACAAGGCCCCGGGAGTAGACAACATTCCATTATAACTACTGGCGGCCTTGAGAGAGCCAGTCCTGACAAAACTCTATCATCTGGTGAGCAAGATGTATGAGACAGGCGAAATTCCCTCAGACTTCAAGAAGAATATAATAATTCCAATCCCAAAGAAAGCAGGTGTTGACAGATGTGAAAATTACCGAAATATCAGTTTAACAAGTCACAGCTGCAAAATACTAATACAAATTCTTTACAGACGAATGCAAAAACTGGTAGAAGTTGACCTCGGGGAAGATCAGTTTGGATTCCGTAGAAATATTGGAACACTTGAAGCAATACTGACCTTACGACTTATCTTAGAAGAAAGATTAAGGAAAGACAAATCTACGTTTCTAGCATTTGTAGACTTAGAGAAAGCTTTTGACAATGTTGACTGGAATATTCTCTTTCAAATTCTAAAGGTGGCAAGGGTAAAATACAGGGAGCGAAAGGCTATTTACAATTTGTACAGAAACCAGATGGCAGTTATAAGTGTCGAGGCACATGAAAGGGAAGCAGTGGTTGGGAAGGGAGTGAGACAGGGTTGTAGCCTCTCCACGATGTTATTCAATCTGTATATTGAGCAAGCAGTAGAGGAAACAAAAGAAAAATTCGGAGTAGGTATTAAAATCCATTGAGAAGAAATAAAAACTTTGAGGTTGACCGGTGACATTGTAATTCTGTCAGAGACAGCAAAGGACTTGGAAGATCAGTTGAACGGAATGGACAGTGTCTTGAAAGGAGGATATAAGATAAACATCAACAAAAGCTAAACGAGGATAATGGAATGTAGTCGAATTAAGTCGGGTGATGCTGAGGGAATTAGATTAGGAAATGAGACACTTAAAGTAGTAAAGGAGTTTTGCTATTTGGGGAGCAAAATAACTGATGATGGTCGAAGTAGAGAAGATATAAAATGTAGACTGGCAATGGCAAGGAAAGCGTTTCTGAAGAAGAGAAATTTGTTAACATCGAGTATAGATTTAAGTGTCAGGAAGTCGTTTCTGAGAGTATTTGTATGGAGTGTAGCCATGTATGGAAGTGAAACATGGACGATAAATAGTTTGGACAGGAATAGAATAGAAGCTTTCGAAATGTGGTGCTACAGAAGAATGCTGAAGATTAGATGGGTGGATCACATAACTAATGAGGAGGTATTGAATAGAATTGGGGAGAAGAGGAGTTTGTGGCACAACTTGGCGAGAAGAAGGGACCGGTTGGTAGGACATGTTCTGAGGCATCAAGGGATCACAAATTTAGAATTGGAGGGCAGCGTGGAGGGTAAAAATCGTAGAGGGAGACCAAGAGATGAATACACTAAGCAGATTCAGAAGGATGTAGGTGCTGAGAGATGAAGAAACTTGCACAGGATAGAGTAGCATGGAGAGCTGCATCAAACCAGTCTCAGGACTGAAGACCACAACAACAACAACACAAAACGTGATATATGCTTACATACTTTGGAAACAACCGAATGAAATTCAGAAGGAAAATGAAGCACGTGATCAAAATTGACGTGTCCATTGGTGATATGTTCGGTTATTCCTGAAAAATTAACAGTTATTGGCGATAAATTTTCCAGGGAAAGAAGCAAATAGGCTAATATCGGAAAGGTAGGTCTACATTTTACACTGGCTAAGCTACCATTACTTAAAAAATGACTTACATACAAGTTAAAGCAAAACATCCATTTTACGGGGTCTTAAGCGTTTCACGCACTCTCTTAGTAACAATTATAATGCTGCCAATGCTAGAACATGTTTAAAAAATTGTATCGTTTTTTTACCCAATAAACTGCTTTATTGGCCACACACCACATCATAGGTAAGATTTCGAAGTGAGGAGACGTGTAAACTACAGTGAAGCTGATGCACTGACAGTCTAATAAAACAGGAACTCTATATTTTGCATCGAAGTATACCTCTTATGTTTCTTTGACATGTCAACAAATTTTCACTTTGTTGACATGTACAAGATACGGCAGCCTGCCTTGCTTCCTTCCTCACTGCGCATGTTTATGAGCTAGCAAAGAACATGCAGGAAGTTTTTTTCTTTTTTTTGCAAACATGAACATTAAAAATGTTGTACATACGAGTTGAAAGCTGAAAATGTGATGAAGAAGTAGCTGTACCAGGAAGCAAACAAGCATTTGTTTCGGAGTTCTAGCTTTGTTTGTTATCGATACAAAAACAATAAAAGTGGAATAAAATGCATTACGAAAGCACCCTTTTCCCATAACGACCTTCTCTTCTTGGTTATTCGAAAAAAATCAACAAAAAATAGATTGAACTAACGAGGCAAAATGCATCGTCTTACTAGCGTAAGTACGCATTGAAGAACAGAGAAACGTTCGAAATTGCCTTCCTTAAATTACGTTATTCATGTAAGCGCTGCAATTTTTAGGATTCAAAACAGTTGTTTCTTGCACACAACAGAAATAATGAACGGGAACCAATCGTAAACAGTGGTTTACTAATGTTTTGCGCAATTTAAGATGGTAGCAGCCCAGATCACGGTTTCTTACCTGATCTGGGGAAGCAGGTCCCTGCCTACTCTGGCTTCAAAACAACGGAGTAAGTCTGAAGTGCCATTTCCCTTCTGCCCCCCCCCCCCAGGGTCCGGAGCTTTTGCAGTATCTTTAAAGCACCGGAAAATCGCGTCGTTTTATCTCTGACGAGCAACTGTCTATTGTAGCACGGACGAACGGCGTTATTTTTTTTAAAGATCGGGGCATAATCGTTTTATTCACGAGTAAATAATGACGCCATTTTCACGAACTGTATGTTGTTGGTGGCTTTTAGGTCCGTGAAATAAATAACACATACCACCGCATTACGTGTTGATGTACCGCATTAACACTGTGTTTATTCGAGAATGTTCCACAGTCAGTAATTTTACTTTCAGCACTCCAGATTTCACTGTTCATTCGGTCAGCACTGTCGAGCATCATGATGATCAAGGTAAGAGAAGAAATATAATTAAAAAAAAAAAAGAAATACATCTGAATAAGGTGCAAAACCAGTTCTTTTGCAGTCTGGTATCAGTCCCTTCTCACGGACGATAACTAGCAATAAGTGTAACATCTGGCACTGCGATAAAAACAGTTCGGATAGCATAAATGTGTACGTTGTACTAGTAATCTACAAAATATTCATTTTTTGAGTCTTTCTTAAGACAATTTAGTCCGATTCCCAGAAGTCTGTCTAAAGCGTCCCCCCAAATTTGTTTGATACGGCTGTAACGTTACAACTATGCATCCACACGCTAGTCCATCAGTATATACGAGGGGCGCTTGAAAAGTCCGTGCAAAAATAAAACCTACTTACGTGCTTGCGGTAAACATTTTTTATTTTTCAGCATAGTCTCCTTTTACGCTTATGCACTTCGTCCAACGCTTTTCTAATTTGTTGATCCCTTCCAAATAATAGGAATTGTCCAAATCTGCAAAACAGCTATTAATTGCTGCAATCGCCTCCTCGTTTGAATAAAATCTTTGGCCCGCCAGCCATTTCTTCAAATTGGGAAACAAATAGTAGTCCGAGGGAGCCAAGTGTGGAGAACAGGGGGGATGTGAAACGAGTTGGAATCCTATTTCCATTAATTTTGCGACCACAACTGCTGAGGTGTGTGCTGGTGCAGTGTCGTGATGGAAAATGACTTTTTTGCGGTCCTATCGCAGGCGTTTTTCTTGCAGCTCGGTTTTCAAACGGTCCAATAACGATGAATAATATACACCTGTAATAGTTTTACCCTTTTCCAGATAGTCGATGAGGATTATCCCTTGCGAATCCCAAAAGACAGTCGCCATAACCTTTCCAGCCGAAGGAATTGTCTTCGCCTTATTTGGTGTAGGTTCTCCTTTGGTAATCCATTATTTAGATTGATGTTTGGTCTCAGGAATATAGTAATGGATCCATGTTTCATCCACAGTGACGAAATGACGCTTAAAGTCCTGCGGATTTTTCCTGAACAGCTGAAAACACTCCTTGCAACACTTCACACAATTCCGTTTTTGGTCAAGCGTGAGCAATCGCGGCCCATTTTGCGCATAGCTTTTTCATGTCCAAATGTTTACGCAAAATATTATGTACCCTTTCATTCGAGATGCCCACAGCACTAGTAATCTCACGCATCTTAACTCTTCTGTCATCCATCACCATATCATGGATTTTATCAATGATTTCTGGAGCCGTAACCTCCACAGGGCGTCCAGAACGTTCAGCATCACTTGTGCCCATACGGCCACACTGAAATTTTTGAAACCACCTATAAACTGTTCTAATCGAAGGTGCTTCTGTTTAGTCTCCTGAGGCGTTTGCCTTTCATAAAATAATGTTTAATCACCACACGAAATTCTTTTTCGTCCATTTTTTTGACAATCACTCGATTTCCTTGATTCACACGAATGCCAAACTGCCAAACTCAAAGAAATAGACCAATATGGCTGAATCTTGGTGTGCGTTCTTTCCAAAGATGCTACTAACTAAATATGACCTCGATACGCGCCGATGGTGCCATCTCTCGGACTTTGCACAGAAACGCCCCTCGTATATCATTGTGGCGATTCAAGCTTATTTATGCAACTGATTTTATTTATTTCATATATAATGAACGATGCTAAAAAGTCATACATCACTTATACAATTTCTGAGAAAAATCAGTTGGATAACAGTTTAGGTATTTGACGTCCCCTGACTAGTTCCGCATGTAAGACGCTTGTAAATTTTTGCTGATATTGTTACTCTGATGATTTAATTATTGATTTTACATTGTGACGTCTTCCCAGTATCTGACACAATAACACTTTTTTGCTGCGAATTTGAGGGACTGCATTATATTATGGCTCTTAGTCGAAATACTCCCATTTTGGCTAGTGCTATTGACTATTATATGGATTCGTGTGTTCCGTCTTTGTTAACCAGGCGCCGTAGATGTAAAATAAAATTATTGTGATGAGTTATATTATTCCAGAATTCTCACTCAGGTTATGAGTAACTATCTTGCTGGTGATTTCCTTCTTTATGAGTGAATCTAGAGGTGAAGTCATACAACTTTCTTAAATGGGAAGTTAGAAGCAACAGCGGTCTAGGTCACTCATGACAGTAAATGGAATGTTTAACCCTTTTGAATGTCGTATCAGTCATATGTAACTGACATCAGTATTTTCGTGCTAGGCCACATCAGATAGATGCTCTGCGATGGCTACACGAGTTATGGAAATAGATCATCCTGGGACGTTTGGCATATAGTCTGAAACTTGTTCGTAGCCTTGAAAGAAGTAGATATGTTTGCATTTTACCCTTCTCTCGATCTTAGAACAGTAAATACAACTAATATGACATGTAGTCATAAGCGACTTTCATTGTGTTGTAATGGGATGCTTTCCTAGAATTGCCGCGTTAGGCTTACATGACTGACATCGTGAAAGACACTATTAGACAATAGTCTAATAGTTTTGGAAGCTTGAACCTGGTCCGTGAACTGGCATAGCAAATACTGTGAGTGCTCTCTTGCCAACAATGAGGTTGAGCAAGGATTCCAAACTGTTAAAATCAGCGTTTCACGTGTAAGTAATATTCTAATAAATGTGGCAGATTACATGTCTGTGATATTTACGTCAATTTGTCCGAAGTTCCCTACGGCAGAATATTGATGTCAGTCACAAATAACTGACGTGCTACACTAAGGGCTTACGAAACGGCCCTGGGGAGAGCCAGTCCTAGCGAGTCACGTGGCAGTCGATGGGATAGTTTTGCGACCACTAGTGCTGAAAAATCCTTACACATAAAGTTAAATACTACTCAAATATTATGGCACCTCTTCGTGTGCTTCCTTCAGCACGCAGCATTTCATTATGAATGAAGGGGCGCTGTGGTTGCCACGTTGGACTTGTACTTTGGACAAAACTGAAAACTGCTGTCGGTCAGTCTGATTTACGTTGTTTACCGTTGTAGTAATGTTCTAGCTAACAAACCTGCATTGTCTGAGTATTCATTTCGCCAGTTTATTCTGGTACCGAGCGCCGCGGAATTTGAATCCGCGCCAGACGTTATGGACGTCGAAGACCCATGGAGGTCTCTACACCATCGCGCCTGGCCCGCTTTTAGTGTGGGGGCGCCACAGTGGAACACGTGGTCCCAGCGGCCAATAGCAGCGACCCCGATAGCGTACTTAAGCTCCGGCCTCTCGCTCAGCCAGCAAACTCCAGACCTATGCTCTCCCCATCAACTTCGTCCGTCTCGTTGCTTCCTTCCTCTCCCATCATCCCTCCTATTTTACTATCCACAATTCCAACTCCCGTACTTTCTACCACTCTGCCGCCGTGCCCCAAGGTTCTGTCCTTTACCCTCTCCTCTATCTCCTGTACACTGCTGATATGCCCAAACCTCCCACTCCTGTTCATCTTCTCCAGTTCGCTGATGACACCGCCTTCCTAGCCCTTTATCCTACCCTTCAACGGTCCCAACGTACCCTCCAAACCCACCTTGACCAATTCACCGCTTGGTGCAACCAGTGGTTCCTCTGTGTTAATCCCTCCAAGACCCAGGCGATAATCATAGGCCGCACCACCCGCTCCTTCCGCCTCCATGATTTCTACCTCACCATTTATGGCCGTCCTATCCACCTCACTCCTACCCTCAAATACCTTGGCCTCACACTCGACCGCCACCTCACCTGGACTCCCCATCTCCTTACCATCCAAAACAAAGCTCACAACCGTCTCCACCTCATGAAACTCCTGTCCGGCCGGACGTGGGGTCTGCATCCTTCCACCATCCTTCACACCTACAAATCAATGATCCGCCCCATCCTTTGTTATGCCAGCGTCGCTTGGATTTCCGCCCTTCCCCGGTTCTATAAAGCCCACCAAATCCTCGAACACCATGCACTCCGCCTCGCCTTCCGCATCCGCTTTCCGTCCCCCACGCGTATCCTCTACGACCTCATCCCCTTCCCCCACCTTCTCCTTTTCCTTGACCACATCCCCACACTATATATTGTCCGCCGCCTTGATCCCCCTCACCCCCTGGTGTCTCCCTTCCTCTCCACCCCCAACCAGTTGCCGCGCCTTTACCGTTGTGTCCCTCCCTCTCTCCATCTCCACACCCTCCGTCTCCTTTCCCAACACAACTTCCACCATCTACCCCTCAGGATGATGAACTTCACCCTGACATCTACCCTTCCTACCAACTCTAACCCCCTCTTCCTGCCTCCTCCTCAGGGCTCCCTCTCCTCCCCCTCCCTCCTCCTGAGCGGCTTTCCCTCCTACTCCCCCTCCATCTCTCGTGCCTCCTTTCAGTGTCTCTGCGCTCCCTCCTGTCCTGTCTTCCCTTTTCCTCTCCCGCCCCACGTGTCTCCTGCCTCTTCGTTAACCCACGGTTGCCCCTCCTCTCTTCATCCCGCCGCTTCCCCAGCTGCCCCATGCTCTCCCCTCCTTTTCCATCCTCTCTGACTTTTCCCTCGGCAGGTCCCACCTGGTAGTTTTATTCTTCGTCGTGTGTGCTCCAAGTGGGTTTTAAGTTTGTTGTTTCGGAGTGTTTTTAATACTGTGGCCAACTTTTAACCTGTGCATGCGCATTCAGTGTCTTCTCTGTGTTTTAAGACTCAACTGTGTTTTTTAACTTTCTGATGACTTTTTGAACTGTCCCCCATGAACGTCTACATGTCAGTGTATTTTTACCTACATTTTCTCCCCTTACTCTGTTTTATGTTCCCTTTTTTATCTCCTTATGTATGTATCATTTTATTCTTGTTTTAGTTGTGTCACTCGGCTGAAGAGCGGATTGTGCCGCTGACAGCCCTCCCACAATAAAGAAAAAAAAAAAAAAATGCTCAGCCAGCAGTCTAATCTCGCTTTGCGCTAGACTGCTCACTTCCTGGTTTGTGTACGAGTGGACGTGTTTGTTTCCTTGTGACTCTGTTGTTCGGTCTTGTTGTATTCGTTCTGTCCTTCGTTGGTCGTGTCCGTCCTCTTCCGTCGTGTTGTTGTTCGCGGGCCTCTCCGCGGGTCCCGCCACGCCTTCCGTCGTTGCTGCGCCGCGATCGTCCTGGTCGCAGTTACATTTATATTAGTAAGGAAAACAAAAAAAATGAACCGTGTTTGTAGTGAAGTATTGAAAAACCTTCGTTTCCATGTATTGCGCACAAAAATGTTGCATAATGTCCGCCCCGATAGCTGAGTGATGCCGCCACTTTAGCTCAGCGTGTTCGGTGAGGGAGCAGTTTGGCCTCTGTAACAAAAAACTGAGTGGAAGGATCAAAAAACGAACTTGACCGGATGTCATGTGACGTCCGCAACGGCCAAACACAACGATCAACAACGAACAATATGCAAAAAAAAAAAAAAAAAAAATGTGGTCAGCTTGACGGATTGCCATCCTACGGACCCGGGTTCGATTCCCGGCTGGGTCGGAGATTTTTCTCCGCTCAGCGACAGGGTGTTGTGTTGCCTTCATTATCATTTCATCCCCATCCGGCCCACAGGTCGCCCAATGTGGCGTCTTCGGTAATAAGACATGCACCAAGGCGGCTGCACCTGATCCGCAAGGGGCCTTCCGGCCAATGACGCCAAACGCTTTGTTTTTTAGTTGCATAATGTGCAAATGTGTAATTACAGTATCCATACTAAGAAAGATGAGTCTGGACAATTTCTGTACGCCGGGCGCAGCTGCTTCGCGTGTCTACAACGCGATTTTATTAATGTCTCTATGGCAATCTCTTTTCATAGCTCTGTAGAAGTCCCTCGCGTTTTTCCTACAGCCGTTTGTGCTTCGCTTGACAAAGCTGTTAAAAGCACTGCCAAGTGTCAGGGATTTCTGTAAGTTAATTCGTCTTTAGGTGTGTCTCAGTAGTAAAGAATAATCTGCCGTGCGCGGTAGCCGCGCCTTGTTACGGTCCGTGCGGCTCTCCCCGTCGGAGGTTCGAGTTCTCCCTCGGGCATGGGTGTGTGGTGTCCATAGCGTAAGTTAGTTTAAGTTAGATTAAGTAGTGTGTAGGCTTAGGGACCGATGACATAAGTAGTTTAGTCCCATAAGACCTTACCACAAATTTCCTAAGAATAACTGCATTAAATCTTCATGTATTATACGGCATTTTTCTCGTGTCTCAGTGCTTATGACGTCATATCTCTTGGACTATGAGTAGTACAATAATATACACTGCCGGAAAAAATTAGTACACCTTTTTAGAGGTTTCCAAAGCATTCAAGTTATTCAATTGCAACAGTGCACAAGGAATACATGAAATGATTACAGATCAACAGCATAAGCGGTTCTGAGGTACGAGTTATCGGTCCATGCTGAAACACCTATATTAGTACGTGGTGCAGCCTACACGGGCTGCCGGCGTTGACTCTGGCATTCAGTCGATCGTACATGTGGCGAATATTGTCCTGGGACACGTTATGCCACGCCTGCTCGACCTGTTCACGTAGCTCCGTGTTGGTTGACGATTCGTACGAGTCACATCTCGTCCTGTTATATCCCTCGATTGAAGACAAACCCGGATATCGTGCTAGTCAGGGTAGTTGCTGCACGTATTGCACGGGCGTTGTGTGGGTGAGCGTTACCCTGTTGGAACAACATCACCTTCCTGTTACAGAAACGGCAAAAGAATGAATGTATCAAAATTCTGTACGTACCGAGCGCCGATTAGCATCTCTTCCAGAGACATCGAAGGTGAACGATAGACCATAATGCCTGAGGTGGGGGGCCAGTGTGTCTCAGACGAATGCGCTCTACGAGACAGCGGTCACCAGACCTACGTTATAAGCGCCAGCGACCATCACTTGCATGCAGGAAGAATGTGCTTTCATCCGTGAAGGCTACGGCGCGCCATTCCATCTTCCAAGTGACCCTCTGAAGGGACCAGTCGGGCCGTGCACGTCGTTGCTGAGGCATGAGTGGGAGACAAGCTAGAGGTGCCCGTGCCCGTAGCCCCACTGCTAATAACTCGTTCGCAACAATTCGTGTTGACACGTCTGGGCTGGCAAGCCCTCTTATCTGTGCTGTGGCAGCTGTACGATCTGTCACTGCTGCCCGTAGAATACGACGTTCCTGGCGAGCGTCCAGAAATTCGTCTACGGGTATGAGAACGTTCACGTGACTGTTGATACCATTGTCGTTCGACAACTGAGCAGCATGTTCGACTTGTATGGCAATTCTCCGAAAGGACCATCCGCCCCTTTTGGAAGGCGCAATTTAACCCCATTTCAAACTCGCTTTGTTGGCTGCACAATGCACGAGTAGGTTCCACGTGGCTGCCTGCTTGCTCCACATTTCTGGACCACATTGAGTCGCCTGGCTGTGTGATTTCCCTCCTAAAATGTCGACACAGATGGCGCTCTGGTAGCTATGCTACTACGCCGGACAACGTTGAAACCATTATCTGTACTTTTACTATGCCCCAGGTGGCATATGCCGTCATCGGATCAAAATCGACGTCATCTTTCCAGGCCTACTAATTTTTTTTTCCGGCAGCGTATTTGTGTAGGTACATTCAGTGGCATATGTGGAAACTGTAAGCGAAGTGTGTTGCAAACACAGTTATTAGCACAGAAGTAATACATTCAACGTCATGCATGATGCGGCAGTTTTTCACTAATCTCATTGTTTATGAAGTGATTTCTCCTGAAGTATGACAGGTAGGTGGTTATTATTCCCGCAGCTTATGTTGCCTGACATTACGGGATATCTGTACTAGGGTTGATTGTATCGGTCCAGTGGTTTAGGACAAAACGTGGAACATACATACATACAAACATATATCCATTTTTATAATACGTATGGATTTCAGGCAGGCATAGATGGTCCCCGACAAAGTTTAATACCTATTTTTCGATTTCCTTTGTCACCTTGAGCAACTGACCTTGTATTCTGTCTTTAATAACCGGGATGTCGACAGGATTTTCCATATTCCTATTTCATTCTCTAGATCGAACGGGATGTTCTAGGAATGACCTACTGAACAATCAGGGATTTATTAGATGTTTAGAATATTCACATTCTTAATAAACTTAAATAAATGATCTGTGTCTATCGGGGCCGAGGACCTCTGGTCGTCCACTCACTCACCTTCTCCTCTTGCGCTAAGCAGAAAACTAATGTCTAATTAAATCTTTTCAACTGCCTCAGATAGGTCCACTTATGTCTAGGGAATGCCCATTTGTCACAGACCTACCGTTTTCTATGGTCATAACTAAAATGCCTCTCAAATAATTTGTGTTAGTGATTTCTGTTCTGAGCAACATTGTTGTCGTTGTGGCAGAAACAAGTACTTGTTGCAGAATATTAATGAAGAGAAGGAGAGCCCTGAGGTGTTATGAAGGGACGTTGATAAAATATCGATATGTCAAAATATCGATATTATTCCCCAGTGTACCTACGTCGTCGATATCCTCATTATCGATATGTTCCTTAAACGGTACTAGAAATTAGATGATTTTTTAAAACTGTCTTTTCTTGACTCTTAGGCACTGTAGTTTTTACCGACAGATTTCTTTCCCATCCTCCAGCTACCAATCTTTGCAATCTAACAGTAAACGTCTTACAATAGGCTTAATTTAATTTCATATTCAGTTTTGTAAATGAGCACCGTATTTGATATGAATGTATCTGTACTGTCTGTTCATGAAAATCTGTTACTTCCGTTTGTCATTTCTACCATTGCAGATGATAGGTACGAGGTGCAAAACAAACACGTTTGGTGACAGCACTGCATGTGAATGGTGCAAATTGCGTCTCCCCGCTCCTAACTATGAGACAGAATGTGCGCTCTCCTTACTCTGAGTGCCTGGATCAAGGAAAGATAGACTCACTGTCAAAGTAACGTAAACTCGGTACAAAATTCACACACAATACTGCATTGCTGGAAAATGGACTTTTGTTGTCTGAAAGGTTTGTGGTAAGTAAAATACACTCCTGGAAATTAAATAAGAACACCGTGAATTCATTGTCCCAGGAAGGGGAAACTTTATTGACACATTCCTGGGGTCAGATACATCACATGATCACACTGACAGAACCACAGGCACATAGACACAGGCAACAGAGCATGCACAATGTCGGCACTAGTACAGTGTATATCCACCTTTCGCAGCAATGCAGGCTGCTATTCTCCCATGGAGACGATCGTAGAGATGCTGGATGTAGTCCTGTGGAACGGCTTGCCATGCCATTTCCACCTGGCGCCTCAGTTGGACCAGCGTTCGTGCTGGACGTGCAGACCGCGTGAGACGACGCTTCATCCAGTCCCAAACATGCTCAATGGGGGACAGATCCGGACATCTTGCTGGCCAGGGTAGTTGACTTACACCTTCTAGAGCACGTTGGGTGGCACGGGATACATGCGGACATGCATTGTCCTGTTGGAACAGCAGGTTCCCTTGCCGGTCTAGGAATGGTAGAACGATGGGTTCGATGACGGTTTGGATGTACCGTGCACTATTCAGTGTCCCCTCGACGATCACCAGCGGCGTACGGCCAGTGTAGGAGATCGCTCCCCACACCATGATGCCGGGTGTTGGCCCTGTGTGCCTCGGTCGTATGCAGTCCTGATTGTGGCGCTCACCTGCACGGCGCCAAACACGCATACGACCATCATTGGCACCAAGGCAGAAGCGACTCTCATCGCTGAAGACGACACGTCTCCATTCGTCCCTCCATTCACGCCTGTCGCGACACCACTGGAGGCGGGCTGCACGATGTTGGGGTGTGAGCGGAAGACGGCCTAACGGTGTGCGGGACCGTAGCCCAGCTTCATGGAGACGGTTGCGAATGGTCCTCGCCGATACCCCAGGAGCAACAGTGTCCCTAATTTGCTGGGAAGTGGCGGTGCGGTCCCCTACGGCACTGCGTAGGATCTTACGGTCTTGGCGTGCATCCGTGCGTCGCTGCGGTCCGGTCCCAGGTCGACGGGCACGTGCACCTTCCGCCGACCACTGGCGACAACATCGATGTACTGTGGAGACCTCACGCCCCACGTGTTGAGCAATTCGGCGGTACGTCCACCCGGCCTCCCGCATGCCCACTATACGCCCTCGCTCAAAGTCCGTCAACTGCACATACGGTTCACGTCCACGCTGTCGCGGCATGCTACCAGTGTTAAAGACTGCGATGGAGCTCCGTATGCCACGGCAAACTGGCTGACACTGACGGCGGCGGTGCACAAATGCTGCGCAGCTAGCGCCATTCGACGGCCAACACCGCGGTTCCTGGTGTGTCCGCTGTGCCGTGCGTGTGATCATTGCTTGTACAGCCCTCTCGCAGTGTCCGGAGCAAGTATGGTGGGTCTGACACACCGGTGTCAATGTGTTCTTTTTTCCATTTCCAGGAGTGTATTTCATGTACAGAACACATATCAGAAGTGTTTCACTCTCAAGACTTCTCTCGCTTATGTTGGGAAAAAAATCTTTATATTAATATATACACATTCTTATCACAATAATATCGATATTCATAATAATTACCTACACAACATATATCGATATTTTTAAAAATTTGCATTCCTGTTGTCAAGAATTTCACCGCTTCTGATGCCTGGGCAGTTGAGACTGAAGTAGTAGTGGGATAAGCTTGGTCGGTACAGAATAGCGCCGCCGGTAAAGAGTGGTCAGCACTCTGGATGGCTCCGAAGCTGCGGATAAGTTGGTAGCAGGTTAAGCCCAGGCGATACACAGTAGTGGTTCTGGTAAGGAGGCCAGAGATAGAACACACCTTGGCAATTCCGACAGCTGCAAAGTTGAAACTAAAGTGGTAGCGAGTACACCTAGGTAATACAGAATAGTGTTGCTGATGTTGTGAAGCTGGGACAGAGATGGTAGCTGGTAATCCCAGAATAGTGGTGCTGGAATGGATAGGTTTGAGCTGACATTTAGCTCAGCACTTCTCTTGACTGTGCAGCTGGGGCTTAGTTGCAGGTAAACTCAAGTGATACAACATAGCGATGATGGAAAGGGGAGTGTAGAGCTGTGAAGTTGGGGCTGAGGTGGTATAAGAAGATTTAAGAGCTGGCTATCATCTAGGTGTTTCTAATGGCTGCGAAATTGATGCTGATGTAGTGGGTAAGCACAGGAGATACAGAATAGTGATGCTTGTGATAGTTGTGAAGTTAGGACTGAGGTAGTGGTGTGTACGTAAGGCGCTGCAGTCATGAACTGTGCGGCTGGTCCCGGCGGAGGTTCGAGTCCTCCCTCGGGCATGGTCCCATAAGATTTCACACACTTTTTTTTTTAGGTGGCTGGGGTGTATGGAAAGGTAGGTCAGAGTTGGCAATCGCCTCGGTGTTGCTAATGGCTGCGAAGTTGATACTGAGGTGATAGCTGGTAAGTCCAGATGGTAGAGGGTAGTGCAGCTGGAAGCAGAGACCAGAGATCGCACTCACCTCGGCGCTTCTGATAGCTGCGAAGTTGGGGCTGAGGTAGTAGCGGATGCCCTCGGCTGATCCTGGCAGCGTCACGCCTCGCACTAACAGGATCAGCAGCACGGCGTACGGGAACAGCGCTGTGAACCACACCACCTGCAACGCAGAACAATGTTTCGGGTGTTTCACTTCCTAGAAATGACATGTTGAAGGGCAGTATTACCGTCCGCACACGTAACGCTTTCTGAGACAGTCAACACAAGCGAATAATACCATCTGTGAAACTGTCTTCGTATGATCATTTATAAGAAACGGAGAAGGCGATAATGGGAAGTGCGGCACATTAAACACACAGCCGGCCGAAGTAGCCGGGCGGTTCTATGCGGTACAGTCTGGAACCGCGCGACCGCTACGGTCGCAGGTTCGAATCCTGCCTCGGGCATGGATGTGTGTGATGTCCTTAGGTTAGTTAGGTTTAAGTAGCTCCCAGTCTAGGGGACTGATGACCTAAGATGTTAAGTCCCATAGTGCTCAGAGCCATTTGAACCATTAAACACACTGCTACAGCGTCATCAGTTCTAAACTGGAAATGTGGTGTTTTTTTTGCAAGCATCGCCCAAGCAGTTATATAGCCTGTGCAAAAACTGCGCATGAGCCACAGAAATGTTTACCAGTCATATTCAAAGGATTTAGCGGTGATGGGTCTCTTGGATATACGAGCACATTGAGGATGAGGATTTTATTTAGATACAATCTTATGAAATGACTTAACCTTCTGAAAGACCACTAAGGATGTCTTAGAGATTTAGAATCAAAATTACACGGACGGTAGAGGATCCTTAACTAACTAATTTGAGATAAGTAACAAAAAAAAATGTGCAA
Source organism: Schistocerca cancellata (assembly GCF_023864275.1). Classification (NCBI taxonomy): domain Eukaryota; kingdom Metazoa; phylum Arthropoda; class Insecta; order Orthoptera; family Acrididae; genus Schistocerca; species Schistocerca cancellata. The sequence goes on from NC_064626.1 coordinate 1,045,579,647, forward strand.
ATGTGTGTGAAATCGTATGGGACTTAACTGCTAAGGTCATCAGTCCCTAGGCGTACACACTACTTAACCTAAATTATCCTAAGGACAAACACACACACACCCATGCCCGAAGAAGGACTCGAACCTCCGCCGGGACCAGCCGCACAGTCCATGACTGCAGCGCCTTACACCGCTCGGCTAATCCCGCGTGGCAGACAAGTAACCAACGGTCTTAAATGTGTACGAATTTTTGGGGTGGCACGATGTCTAGAACGTGCAGTGGATGCGAGGCACGTGTTTATAAACAACTTAAGTTTCTGCATCGACGTTGGTGGCGTTATGTGCTTGTCTGTTGTACGAGACAGAGCTAGGACTTACTGTGACATTATCACAGTGAAGAACAAAGTGATCCAATTTACAAGATTTAAAACAATCTCTGGATCATTTGTGTTTGTTTATCGAACAGTTCTGTTTTGTTGTACAAGATATGACTCTGCCTATCCCGGCTATAATTTTTATGTTTTATGTACTAGTTTAGCAAGATAAACATATCTGATGGTGCAAATACACTTCTCGGGTTTTCTTCCCGGTAACATTGTGCAAGTCCCTCAATATTTCGTCGAAACATCTGCCAAACACGGAGGTAGATGCTGTTGTCACTGTTGAAAGATGCGATGGTGATACTCTCACAGTGGCGTCGAACTGGAACCACAAGCAGAAATTACGCATATACGGGGACGTACTCAGAGTTGGACGGAAGTAGCGCTCACAGTGACCCCGTCGGGATTCGAAGAGAGGTCTTACGCGCATCCGCAGGGGGCAATGACAGTGCCGCCGGACTCTGTGTGGCTAAGAGCTGAATGCAATGCGCTGCGTTTAGTTTCACATTGGAGGTTCTTGTTTCTCCTTTTTAATTTAATGACAGCCACTGCCGGGTTCAAGACAAGGTTTACTTGAAATCCAGCATACCTGTTTATAAGATTGTCTCCCGTACGGATGTATGCGGCCTTGTTGATAACACTATTCCAGGACGTCAATGCAGAAGATAAAACTTGTGTACCCAGCAGAGTTCAAGCCGTTATAAGGGCGAAAGGTGGACACGGCTCATATTAATGTCCATTAATAGATGTCCCGATATTTTTGATCATATAGTGCGCCACTTTGAAACAGTAAATAGTTGTGGTTTTTAGAGTTCCATCAATAAAACAGCGACGAATCATGCCATGAATAGAACACGCGTTCCATTCATCCACAGACAAAGGTTCTCGTTTACCCACTTCTCTCATCAAGCTTGGATTTTCGTCTGAGCAGTAGTGCATTTTGCAAAGATTCGTTTGCCCCTTCTTTGTAAACGATGTTCATCTGTTAACAAAGTCCTACATAGACACACCACATCAATTTACTGTTTTCGTAGACACCATTTGGAGGATAGTAACCGATATTGAAAGTAATTGCCATTAAGCTGTTATGAAGCGAAATATGGAAAAAATGAAATGGTTTGGAATGCAATGTTCGCAGAACATTCCTCTGTTAGACATCACTCGCTCATTTAGGTTGCCTCGTTGCGACATCTTCTTTCATTTCTGTCACAGCTTCCTGTTCTTTTTCATTGACGTATTTTATCCCTCACACCTCCAGTTTCTTGAAAATTTTTAATAATGTTTGCAAAGATTTTATGTTGCTGAAATCCTCTTCGAAAGCTCTTTCAGCACAAAATCTCACCTCTGCTCTAATAGTTCGACGACTTGCGCTATAGACGGAAAGTATATACACTTTTTGACTGTCCTAACGTTGTGAAAGTCTAAATCACCGCACATTCAAGTTATCCTTTGGCCACAACAGCAGAGTACCGACTGACGGACTTCTAGCGCACAGGTGCACAGACGCACAGGTTGCAGCCGCGTCTGGATATACACTCCTGGAAATTGAAATAAGAACACCGTGAATTCATTGTCCCAGGAAGGGGAAACTTTATTGACACATTCCTGGGGTCAGATACATCACATGATCACACTGACAGAACCACAGGCACATAGACACAGGCAACAGAGCATGCACAATGTCGGCACTGGTACAGTGTATATCCACCTTTCGCAGCAATGCAGGCTGCTATTCTCCCATGGAGACGATCGTAGAGATGCTGGATGTAGTCCTGTGGAACGGCTTGCCATGCCATTTCCACCTGGCGCCTCAGTTGGACCAGCGTTCGTGCTGGACGTGCAGACCGCGTGAGACGACGCTTCATCCAGTCCCAAACATGCTCAATGGGGGACAGATTCGGAGATCTTGCTGGCCAGGGTAGTTGACTTACACCTTCTATAGCACGTTGGGTGGCACGGGATACATGCGGACGTGCATTGTCCTGTTGGAACAGCAAGTTCCCTTGCCGGTCTAGGAATGGTAGAACGATGGGTTCGATGACGGTTTGGATGTACCGTGCACTATTCAGTGTCCCCTCGACGATCACCAGTGGTGTACGGCCAGTGTAGGAGATCGCTCCCCACACCATGATGCCGGGTGTTGGCCCTGTGTGCCTCGGTCGTATGCGGTCCTGATTGTGGCGCTCACCTGCACGGCGCCAAACACGCATACGACCATCATTGGCACCAAGGCAGAAGCGACTCTCATCGCTGAAGACGACACGTCTCCATTCGTCCCTCCATTCACGCCTGTCGCGACACCACTGGAGGCGGGCTGCATGATGTTGGGGCGTGAGCGGAAGACGGCCTAACGGTGTGCGGGACCGTAGCCCAGCTTCATGGAGACGGTTGCGAATGGTCCTCGCCGATACCCCAGGAGCAACAGTGTCCCTAATTTGCTGGGAAGTGGCGGTGCGGTCCCCTACGGCACTGCGTAGGATCCTACGGTCTTGGTGTGCATCCGTGCGTCGCTGCGGTCCGGTCCCAGGTCGACGGGCACGTGCACCTTCCGCCGACCACTGGCGACAACATCGATGTACTGTGGAGACCTCACGCCCCACGTGTTGAGCAATTCGGCGGTACGTCCGCCCGGCCTCCCGCATGCCCACTATACGCCCTCGCTCAAAGTCCGTCAACTGCACATACGGTTCACGTCCACGCTGTCGCGGCATGCTACCAGTGTTAATGACTCCGATGGAGCTCCGTATGCCACGGCAAACTGGCTGACACTGACGGCGGCGGTGCACAAATGCTGCGTAGCTAGCGCCATTCGACGGCCAATACCGCGGTTCCTGGTGTGTCCGCTGTGCCGTGCGTGTGATCATTGCTTGTACAGCCCTCTCGCAGTGTCCGGAGCAAGTATGGTGGGTCTGACACACCGGTGTCAATGTGTTCTTTTTTCCATTTCCAGGAGTGTATTTGGTGCGGTCTGTTTTAGTTGGCTTGCCCCGTACCTGCATTGCCAGCTTGTCGATGCCTAAACCTGTAGTTTAATTCTCAGATACCTTGAGCGTTAAATTTGTATACACTACTGGCCATTGAAATTGCTACAGCAATAAGAAATGCAGATGAGAAACGGGTATTCATTGGACAAATATATTATACTAGAACTGACATGTGATTACATTTACACGCAATTTGGGTGCATAGATCCTGAGAAATCAGTACCCAGAACAACCACCTCTGGCCGTAATAACGGCCTTGATTCGCCTGGGCATTGAGTAAAACAGAGCTTGGATGGCGTGTACGGGTACAGCTGCCCATGCAGCTTCAACACGATACCACAGTTCATCAAGAGTACTGACTCACGTATTGTGACGAGCCAGTTGCTCGGCCACCATTGACCAGACTTATTCAATTGGTGAAAGATCTGGAGAATGTGCTGGCCAGGGCAGCGGTCGACATTTTTCTGTATCCAGAAAGGTCCGTACAGGACCTGCAACATGCGGTCGTGCATTATCCTGTTGAAATGTAGGGTTTAGCAGGGATCGAATGAAGGGTAGAGCCACGGGTCGTAAAACATCTAAAATGTAACGACCACTGTTCAAAGTGCCGTCAATGCGAACAAGAGGAGACCGAGACGTGTAACCAATGGCACCACATACCATCACGCCGGGCGATACGCCAGTATGGCGATGACGAATACACGCTTCCAATGTGCGTTCACCGCGATGTCGCCAAACACAGATGGGATCATCATGATGCTGTAAACAGAACCTGGATTCATCCGAAAAAATGACGTTTTTCCATTCGTGCGCCCAGGTTCGTCGTTGAGTACACCATCGCAGGCGCTCCTGTCTGTGATGCAGCGTCAAGGGTAACCGCAGCCATGGTCTCCGAGCTGATAGTCCATGCTGCTGCAAACGTCGTCGAACTGTTCGTGCAGATGGTTGTTGTCTTGCAAACGTCCCCATCTGTTGACTCAGGTGTAATGACACATTCCGACGCAGAGACATACAATACCTTAAAGGCTGCGCCAAAGATTAAATTGAGAGGCATGTACATTATAATCTTTGTAATGTTCACATTGGATTCTCTTTTGTTTCATACTCCAAGAAGGAGCTAAGAGACACTTTCGATTGTTGCCTTGTGGAGGATGGACGTAATTTTTGGTGTGTGCGGAAAGGCAGCCATCTTGTTAGTAATTATGGTTTGTGCGACGAGCCGAACAAGTCTTATTGTCTTGTGAATAAAAAATAGTGAGAAGTATCGAAGTGTCACGAAAATTGTTTAAAGCGACGTAGTATTGTATTCCTTGGTTTCCACCGTCTTCGTGAAGTGAACCGATGCCGACTCAGGAAGATACACACGGTCAATAAAGAGAAGAACATCGATGGCGACTAATGAATTAATACTGTTGCAGAAGGACGAATTTTACGTCTAAGGTGAGAACTCTGAATAAATCAACAATGACGTAGAGTTCAAAAATGTAATTAATCGGAATGGTAAATTATATTACAGGCATATTTCACGCAGCACTGAATTTGTCCGCATTCAAGCCGGTCAATACAGTCCGTAAAAAAGCCCTTCAATATTTCTGATGTTACAGTTCCATGTCCGTAATTTTTCCTCTTTCAAACAAAAAAAAATAAATTTAATTTTTTTTATTTATTTCGCCACACTGGCGACTTGATTGTTGTACTGCAAATGTACTTGTACTAATTACTGTTTCTCTGTTACATGACGCACATGGAAAATGACGAATAAGGTGAAACAATATTAACTGTATAAATGGATGGCACAATAACCAGAAGGAACAAGGACAAGGATCTACAAAACTAACGTAATCGTGAGTGACGCAGCTCAGCCGGAGTTAAGGCAGGAAAGCGCAAACGCATACAGCGGCTGCATCTTGACTTAGCTCCACTTAAAGCAGAACCTTTTCCTATCCATATTAAAATACTGGTAGTGTTGGTGGCAACACACAATTACACTTTGATAATTACTTTTTTATGTTCAACAATCGCAGAATTAGAAGACGTAGTGCGCCATCTTGTAAATTTCCGACGCGCAACAAATAACAATCGCGAGATATTTTTATTAATTCAACTGCGAGAGAATTTAAAGATTTAGATTAACAGTAAAGTCCAGATAAAAATAATATCTTCACAATGGAATTGGAGAATTTTAATTTGACAAATGTTGATGGACACCTCACCGATTCTGACACTAGTGACTTAAATGATGACGCAATTAGTTTTTCAGCACAATATAATGTAGAAGTAAATACAATTCAATTGCACTCCACAGGGATTAACAATAACGAACCACTTGCAAATGAAACCTTGTACACAGTCGATGAAGCATCGATTACCAGATCAGATGAAAATATTTCGCGTGAAATCAGTGAACCTAGCCCGGTTTCGATTCAATCTGACCGTGGCAGAGAAACAATGGCAACAAATAATGGCATAAATACAAACACACAAGCTTCGTCAGTTACGCTTGAGGCATTATACAGGGTGTTACAAAAAGGTATGGCCAAACTTTCAGGAAACATTCCTCACACACAAAGAAAGAAAATATGTTATGTGGACACGTGTCCGGAAACGCTTACTTTCCATGTTAGAGCTCATTTTATTACTTCTCTTCAAATCCCATTAATCATGGAATGGAAACAGACAGCAACAGAACGTACCAGCGTTGACTTCAAACACTTCGTTACAGGAAATGTTCAAAATGTCCTCCGTTAGCGAGGTACATGCATCCACCCTCCGTCGCATGGAATCTCTGATGCGCTGATGCAACCCTGGAGAATGGCGTTTTGTATCACAGCCGTCCACAATACGAGCACGAAGAGTCTCTACATTTGGTTCCGGGGTTGCGTAGACAAGAGCTTTCAAATGCCCCCGTAAATGAAAGTAAAGAGGGTTGAGGTCAGGAGAGCGTGGAGGCCATGGAATTGGTCCGCCTCTACCAATCCATCGGTCACCGATTCTGTTGTTGAGAAGCGTACGAACACTTCGACTGAAATGTGCAGGAGCTCCATCGTGCATGAACCACATGTTGTGTCGTACTTGTAAAGACACATGTTCTAGCAGCACAGGTATGAAATCATGGCGGTGAATCGAGGAAGTACAGTACATACTGACGAAACTAAAATGAGCTCTAACATGGAAATTAAGAATTTCCGGACACATGTCCACATAACATCTTTTCTTTATTTGTGTGTGAGGAATGTTTCCTGAAAGTTTGGCCGTACCTTTTTGTAACACCCTGTATAGTCTGATGTCAAACGTGAGCGAGCAATTATCTGATTTAAAGATCAGTCACAACACAACGAACACAAAACTGTCGAATCTAGAAATCAGTCACAACACAACGAACACAAAACTGTCGAATCTAGAAATCAGCCACAACACAACGAACACAAAACTGGCGAATCTAGAAATCAGCCACAACACAACCAACACAAAACTGTCGAATCTAGAAATCAGCCACAACATGACAAACACAAAATAGTCAAACATGGAAATTGGGTTCCAACAGCAGTTTTCAAGTGTAAACACGCCATTTTGAAAACATGCATAGACATTTCGATCAACGCTTAAATAAACTCACCAATGACATCGATCAAAAGATCGAAGACAAAGTCATCAAAACCGTCAATAGTGTATACAATGTATTGGCAAATGAGTTAGAAAAGAAATTGTCAGGTCTTACAAACAAACAGGTACAGGAACTGTCAGAAATCGTAGAAACACACAATCAAACACAAACCGTACAAAAAGAAATACATGAAAACGTACAGGCTATTCAATTAAATTTAACAAGAGTACAGTCCGCATGTGAAGAAATACCTGACCAAGTTAATAAAGTTAACGAAGAAATCGGTTTTCTGAAACAGGAGACTCGACGTATCAACGCGGACGTTATCAAAATAAATGAAACTTTAGAAAACGGTAATGTAAATGAATCAATAACCGACCGGGAAACAAAACTTTTTGAAAAATTACGTAATGAAATCAAAGTATCCGAAGACAGAATACGCAAGGAAATTGCTGGTAGACTGAATGTTTCAAATGACTTGCCTACGTCAAGCAACAGGCAGCGCGACACTTATTCGCCCGTGCCAGATTACGATGTCAATAATGCAGATCATCATGCACCCAGTCCGGCGTATGTGCACGCACCGGCGCAGGCAAACAATGGCTATTCGCCAAACGCGGTGCTGCAACAGGCAGTAGGCGTGTCGCCTTGCATCTCGACGATTCTAGTCGATGAGAGCCTGTTGAAACATAGACAGTTTCCAGTTTTCTCCACAGAATCCAGAAAAACTCATCCAGTCGTATTCGTAAGAGCATTAAAAAATGTCTTACCAAGAAACTGGACTGAGGCACAGAAGATTAGATATGTAGTAGGCTTCACACAAGGCGACGCACTTTTGTGGGCCACAGACATGGCTGAACAGTGCGTCACCTACGAACAATTTGAACGGGCTTTCTAGGAGAAATATTGGTCTACTGGGGTCCAAGAAAGACTGCGACGTGAGGTATTCAACCCACAACCGTTCAACCTCAAAAACGGCGGGTTGAGAAAGTATTTCGAAAGGTATTTGAATAAGACGCGCTATTGGAACAATCCAATACAGCACGTAGATATTCCCAAAATTCTGGAAAACAGACTACCCGCGAATTTACGCGAAAAATTGGTAACCATACCGGAGAACGACCTTGAATACTTTCTTTCCGTGCTTGACTCAATTGATCTAATATATGAAGAAGAGCCGAGCACAAGTAATCGGAATGAACACTCCGTAACCAATTAAAACAACGGTAACGGGAATCATTTTAATGGCAATGGACAAAACCAACACAGTTGGCATCCGTATGAGACAAGGCCAAATAATGGAAACTGGAATTACGGAAATCGGAGGAATTCGGCGCCACAGAGACGTGAAGACCGAAGATATAGTACAGATTACGGTCCACGCCGGTATGGAAATGATAGAAATCACGTGAATGATTGTGTGGGGCGGCGAGTGAGTACTGCAAATAGCTTGTGAAATAAAGTTTGTTATTTAAATGTGGGAAAAACACTGCATTTCCCGGCTTTTAGAATGTTGTATAATTCTGTCTTTCGCCGTTCTCAACACTGGCTCTCTCTTTACTTTTTAGCACCCAGAAAGTGATTTAACGAAACGTGGAGCCTGTAATGAGAGTTCCTAGTGCCCACTTAACCTGAGAATATTATTATAGCTGCAGCTTATAGCTCTGAAGAAGTAGGAGATTGTTCGGGATTTCTAATCAAAAACAATTTTCCAAAATAGTTGAGTATATTCTGAAATTCACTGATAACATCACAATTATCCCAACAGCCTAACAAACAGAGCAGTTCAGAGTCTAATTCGCTGATGCAACTATAAATGTCCGAATTGAGTGTCAAAAGAATGCTCGCCAAAATTTGATGAGAAAATCTCATCAAACGCCACGCTAAAATGATTGGTAGAATGTCTGTCCCGCGACGGCACGTGAAAATACAACAACACGCAAACTGAAGCTAGATAATGAAAATCATTCCAAAATAATCCTTCATTTGAAATGTTTTCACAGTTACGCGTATACATCGTAACTCAATACGGCACCCGAGGCAGTTTGTAGCAGCGCTACCGTAGCGAAGCGACTCCCGACACAGCTGACGTGCTATTCAGCGTCTGGAGAGAACTGGGGCCTTCCTTACTCGCGCAGTGCTCTTATATATATAGCCTCGGTGCGGACGGCTAAGAGAACGCCGGCTCTAACTTGGCTCTCACGACTGGCCGCTGGGCTAGTAACGCACCACTTCAAGTTACATAATAATTTATAGCTTCTTTTGCTGATGGCTTATGAAGCTGTTAATTTAATCGTGCATTTAGCACGCAGGTAAGTATTTATAATAAAATTATGACGTGGCTAAGTTAAATATCTTGGGCGAGAGAAATAATTAAGTTACGCTGCACGCAGCCGATGAGCTCTGAACTGGTCCTTTTGAGATCCGCTATCGCTATAATTTTATAGGTATTCAAAAGAAACTTTTCACATCTTCATAGTCATAGCGGACCTCCAACCTATTTAAATCTAAACATCCTAGTCTTATTCATTAGCCTACTTAATCTATCTTGCTTCCTTCAGTTTTGAGATGAAAACCAGAAAATCATGAATTTCCACTAAAGTCTTAACCTGTGAAATCCAAAGTACTGTTTTTATTAAATCATTATGAAAGATGAGTCTAAATATAAATTTTGAAGTCTCTAGCTCCTTTCTGTTGCGCCAATTATTTTTTTAGAAAAACGTCCAAATTACAAAAATGGCTGAAGTTATCGCACTGATATTTAATACACATTAATTTAGTATTATTCCTTACATGCTGGAAAAGTTTCAGATCATTTGCTTGAATTTTAAGGTATTGCGCAACATTTATGACGTCAGAGCTAGTTACAGCAGACTGGCTGGCACACAATGGAAACTGATGTGAATTTACTACAGCGTGAGTAGGCTGCTTCCCTACATCACCCTCTACTTAAATTTTTTTGTTTATGAATGTTAATGAATGAGAAAAAAAAATTTAATTACAAAAAGGGAAGCAAGAGTACAATTTAACTCCGTATAAAAATCAAAATTGAAATATAAACATGTAGAAACATTAAAGAAAACTAATTATCTACATTAATTATTTAAATTGTGGGCATGTTCACTGCCTTTTAAACAATATCAGTACTCAAAATTTTAAGCGAAGTCACTGAAATATTTCGGCATACATATTGCCTTAGACCAACAAACACATAATAATTGAAAAATTATGAAAATCTTAGGCCCATTAAATACATTAAATACACTTTTACATACACAAATTCAAAGAAAATAACATGATACATAAACAGATGATTATCTCTTAGGAGTCTTTTCTAAACCTGAAAGAAAGTTCACAAATAATTTTTACACACGTGGTTGTAGCCGCTTTGGCTGGCGTCCTACACTTCCATTCACAAGGGTAGAGAAGGGGAAGTTGCTATGGTGTGCGTCCTTCACGTTCTCTCTAACTTACATGGGGGAAAGGGGAGGGGTCACTGTGAGTTGTGTCCAAGTCACTCCACTCTTTCACGCAGCTACCAGGCTGCCATTATCTGGTTTGTCCTGTAGAACAAACAAAAAGAGTGCCTCAGACTCTGTTCACTTAATATCTAAGGGTGGGTCACAATGAAATGGGGATATATACATTTTATCTTCCAATATATTACTGGAACAAAGTTAACAGAACTTGTTTCAACATTATTCTCGCGGTTACTTAAATGTCATAAAATCGGTAAACAAATGGCTCAAAACGCAGTTAGTCACGTACTAGAGAAAACCTATGCTCATGGCATACAATCATGAATCCTATTTAACGTCAATTTATTATTTCTGGGCCGGAACACTGAACCACTGCTCGGTACATTCCTGACATTTGTATATTAAGCACTTAACTGAATCATCTTTGATTATCTTATTCTTAGAGATAGTATGAGTACGATTAGTGGTTGTTTTCTCAGCTTCTTTGTATATGTGAGTAACTTTTGGTAATAGTACAGTCCTGAGTGTTCAAAACACACTACGTTTAGTTGCCTACAAAATCCACTTATTGGTCCTCTGCTGTTGCCAGTTCCACATCTGCAATTAGGGTCTTACTTACTTTGAAGTGTATTTATGCTGAGCTAAAATTACTGTTTCACGTCTGCTATTATGTTTCTTATTTATATTGCTAGTGTATGTACTTATTTACCACTCACTCTATTAATATTTAAAGCATAGGATAGCACATTTATTTCATATTCATAGTGTATTGCGGCTGATTAGTTTGCTCACGTGGCAATCCATTTCCACTCGATCGGATGCTGAAACCTCAGGTAGTCTCTCTCGGACCTACCACTAAAGTGCATCAAATAATTATGGACGAGCGTAATGCTAAATTCCTTAAACCTATAGGACACCATGAGCTGCTCTGTCTCATCTAACATAAGGGTACCTATGGTCGCATTCACGCTTCCAACTCATAACCTCAATACGCGTAGGTGTATCCTGTCACACACTACACTAAAATAATGGCCAGCTCCAACCTTATAAATACTTCAGGGACGTGTCCTTCACGACTCAACCACAAACACTGCTCACTTCTATTACACTGCCTTTCCTTGCTACATCAGGTGAGTTTAAACTTACAACTTATCTGCATATTTTTCATAACACTTAGCAATCTCTTTCTTATTATTTATTAGTTAGCTCTAATGTATCCACTAGGTTTCATTACCACTTCAGATTCTGCTTGTACACGAATTCATACATCTTTTTAAATTACTGTTGATGGACCATTTCCAACCAAACAACACTTTGTACTTACTATATTACCAGGGTACTACACATAATTGTTACTCAAATACATTTGTATCTTAATTACGTCATACTTCTCTATTGTTTGTCACTATTCAGTTTATCACATTAGGTATCTTTCTTCACTGATCGGTAGATAGAATGGTAACATAACTCATGGCCTGATAGTCATGACAGAAAAATTTCATGTCTGAAAGAAGAGATCTAAATTTTGGTGGATAGGAAAGATGAAGAATGAGTGAGACCTGAAAGGGAAAGAAGATCTCACACAGCTGGGACTGCACAGCTGCCACACTGTGTAGAGGTTACAGAACAACCTCCTCCCTACAGCATTCATTGGCTGAATGCTGACTTGATAGTCATGACGGAAAATTTAATGTATGAAAGAAGAGGTCGAAATTTTTGAGGACAGGAAAGAGGAAGAATGAGTGAGACCTGAAAGGGAAAGAAGATCTCACACAGCTGGGACTGCACAGCTGCCACACTGTGTAGAGGTTACAGAACAACCTCCTCCCTACAGCATTCATTCATAACCTTTGACCACGCCACGTCGATCTGAAAATACCTTATGATGCCTTTTTAGAACCTGTCTCAGTTCTTCCTTCTGATTGTCTGAAATCTTATCGATTTCCTGCAATTTAGCTTCTATTTTGTCCAAAATAATTGCTTCTTCTTCTTCTGTGTTCAGCTTATTGTTACTAAGATTAACACCTTCGTCCCAATGCCTCCTATTTTTCAAAATTCTTATAGGCAACTCCCAAGTTTCATGATCAGTTACTACATGCTTATCACTAAAAGGTACTATAATTACTCCGGTTATTGCCAAGACCATTTTTAACTGGCTTCTTTCAAAGTCAACAACACTCTGATATTTTGACAAGAAATCTATACCAATTAAAACCTCAATACTGAGATTGTTTACAATTAAACATGGATGATCAATTAAATTACCATTAATGTTAAATGGTAGTAAAGCTTCTTGCTTTACCGTTTTTGAAACCTTGCCAGTAGCACCAATTATTCTTAGTCCTGATACCCTCATAACGGTAAGCTGGTCTTTACCAGGTAAAGCATCAAAGAAGGACTGAGATATTGCACTCACCTCACTTCCACTGTCTAAGAGACAACGTACATTGATACCCAACATGTTCACTATTATTATAGGGTGGCTTATTCTAGGTTGTACAGGTGGTTCCTCAAATTCATCTAGTAGTTCCTTTTGGATTTGTCTCCAACTAAAGTGATTGACATCTGTCTTCATTACCTTTAGGTCACAGTGTGTAGGGGTTTCCTGAATTATATTTTCAGCTGCCTTTTCCAGTCGGTCTATTAATTTTAAATCGAAACACCGCACGACTTCATTACATTTAGTTTGCTGAACATAACCCAAATTACTGTAGTCTGAGCGATTCTGCGTCTCCAGACCGGGCATAACACTAGTTACAGCTAAACCACTTTTACCATCATCGTCAGTTTCCTTCTCAAGTGACAACTGGTCACAGCTACTGGGTTCATTGACCCTCAACTGCCTACCCTCTACATTCTCACTTATCTCCTGTCCTAAATCTATTAGTACATTATCAACATCCTGCACAGGCACTTTAGATAAGAGCACATCATCCTCATCGTAAATATAAGCATGAATTTCTTCTGCTTCTTCACCTGTCAATTCAATATTTTGTAGCTCTTCCCTATTGTTATACTGCTGCGCCTTCTCTTTCTCTTCCCACTTAGAAAGCGTTTCCAACACGGTATCTATCAAATACTGTGAGTGATCTAATATTTCTGTTGTATCTTTAGATGCTACCGACTCTTCATCCACATGTTCAGTTTGAGTATTCTGATCTGTCTTACCAATTCCCTTAACTACTGGCTTAGGAAAAGTAACCGCCTGGTGAGCGCCAGTGTCCTCATAGACGGGAACTAGTTTTCCTGCCTCGGCCTATTGCTGTTTTCTTTAGTTTCATTATAATTGACTGGCACAGCATTGCTTTCCGTACTGTTGTTTACATGCATATTTCTGTTCGGAACAAAATTATTATCTCTTGGACGCCATTGTTGGTTCTGATAATTATTTCCCCAATTCCTACCTCTCTTAGGATGGCGAATACCTACTGTTCTGATGTTTACATTACCATTTTGCTCATTCCTAAAATTACTATTATTTTTAGTGGCATTTCTGTTATTACGTGCCTGCTCCTCATTGGCAGCAACACGTTCTACACGTTCCAAATATTCAATGAAACGATCAAGATTGTCTCTAGGGGCCGATATAATTCTGGTTTGCCAATACCATGGCAGTTTGGCTTCAAGACCTAATATAATCATTTCTGGCTTTAGCTTTTCCGCCAAATGTGACAAACGTGAAATCCATGACCTAGCAAATTCTTTAATTGATTCCTTGCCTGCACTGAAGCGTTTTCCACTCCAAAATTCTCTTAACACTTCATTTTGCTTATTACTAGACCAATATTCATTAATGAAAGCTGTTTTAAACTCCGCTAAAGTTTTACACTTCAACATAACATCAGCGGACCAACGCAAGGCGTCACCTGCTAAATGGCTTTTAATAAATGAGATTTTCTCTCGTTCAGACCAATTTGGTGGAATTACATCTTCAAAATCGTTCCAGAAATCTAGCGGGTGGATATTTTTATCTGGATCAAACCGCAAGAACTGCCGACACCCGATAAATGCGGCGTTTGCAGCTACAACTTGTTGTACACTACCATTACCAGAAGTTACTGAAGCTACTTTACTCTCAATGTTAGCAATGTTAGTACTGATATTTTCTACTCTCAATTCAACATTATCTACTCTTTGTACAATATGAGTAGTATCACTTTTGATAGCATCTACGTCTGCTTGACATATGTTTACTTTAATATTAACATCTTTAAATCTATCTGAGCACAGTTCAGATTCCGACTCGATCTTTTCTGTTAATTTGTGCTCCAGCTTCGCATCTTCCATTTGGAAGTCTTTGCGAACCTCAGCAACTTCAGATTTAACTGTTTTATACATTTCAGAAAATTGTTGAGCAACCTTTTTCTTAATATCCTCATGGTTGTAATCAATTTTATAATTCAAACTGTCTAGATCCTCTTTCAACTTATTGCAACCAGCCTTGAAGGTATCGTCCATTACCTCCAATCGTTTATTAAAATTAGTTTGACTGGCCACAATCCTGTTATTTACCTCAATTATATCAGATTTTAATTCAGCTGTCATTTGTGCATTACTGGCAGCGATTGCTTGTAATATAACATTTAGATCAACAGCCCCAGCATTTTTGGGTTGCTCACTAGCTGACTTTTTATCACACTCAGGTGACGAAAAACTAGCTCCAACACCAGAATCATCAAAATTAAATGAAACTTCTGATTGATTAGTCCTATCTAACTTCTCCTTCTTAAACTCTACCATCTCTGATGACTGTTTCATTTTTAATTCATCAGAGAAACCATCATCCAATAAATTTACAATTTCTACTTTCTGCTTTACTACAGGGGTCTCTATTATTGAATCATTACCCCTTCCCACACTACTGTCAGGAGATAATACTTCATATTTTACTTTAACATTACCACTTTTATGCATATTTACACTTGAACCGTTGTCTGGATTTACAGTTCCCTCCTCAGACATAGGTTCTGATATAAGTTTAACCTCAGTTTCTTTTGGCGGTTCCATCGCCGACAGTCTCTTAGTGCAGGTTAGTAAAATTTTTAACAGTTTTCCACTTAACTTAGTTCCTTCTGCACGACGTTGCCGTAGCCGGCGCGGCGTACCAGGATTCCTGATGCGACGTGGCACGTTGAACTGCAGACGGCACTCCGACGGCTGTGGTGTGTTTACGTGGCCCGTAACTGCAGGCGCGGCCCCCGGCTGCTACGGCGGACGACTGCGGTACGGCGAAACTGGCTTCTCGCGATGCCGGCAGCACCGCTAGACTCAGTGCCAGCTCCGTCAATCTAGATGCGTTGTTGAATCAACTGCGTTGTCCACCTGCCTATGTAACACTTTCACTGTTCTATACTCAGTTGCGTGTCGCATTTCACTCGCGAATCCGAATAGTTAAAAATCACTTTCACTTAGTTGATTTCCCGGCCGATGCACCATATGTGGGGCGGCGAGTGAGTACTGCATATTGCTTGTGAGATAAAGTTTGTTATTTAAATGTGGGAAAAACACTGCATTTCCCGGCTTTTAGAATGTTGTATAATTCTGTCTTTCGCCGTTCTCAACACTGGCTCTCTCTTTACTTTTTAGCACCCAGAAAGTGATTTAACGAAACGTGGAGCCTGTAATGAGAGTTCCTAGTGCCCACTTAACCTGAGAATATTATTATAGCTGCAGCTTATAGCTCTGAAGAAGTAGGAGATTGTTCGGGATTTCTAATCAAAAACAATTTTCCAAAATAGTTGAGTATATTCTGAAATTCACTGATAACATCACAATTATCCCAACAGCCTAACAAACAGAGCAGTTCAGAGTCTAATTCGCTGATGCAACTATAAATGTCCGAATTGAGTGTCAAAAGAATGCTCGCCAAAATTTGATGAGAAAATCTCATCAAACGCCACGCTAAAATGATTGGTAGAATGTCTGTCCCGCGACGGCACGTGAAAATACAACAACACGCAAACTGAAGCTAGATAATGAAAATCATTCCAAAATAATCCTTCATTTGAAATGTTTTCACAGTTACGCGTATACATCGTAACTCAATACGGCACCCGAGGCAGTTTGTAGCAGCGCTACCGTAGCGAAGCGACTCCCGACACAGCTGACGTGCTATTCAGCGTCTGGAGAGAACTGGGGCCTTCCTTACTCGCGCAGTGCTCTTATATATATAGCCTCGGTGCGGACGGCTAAGAGAACGCCGGCTCTAACTTGGCTCTCACGACTGGCCGCTGGGCTAGTAACGCACCACTTCAAGTTACATAATAATTTATAGCTTCTTTTGCTGATGGCTTATGAAGCTGTTAATTTAATCGTGCATTTAGCACGCAGGTAAGTATTTATAATAAAATTATGACGTGGCTAAGTTAAATATCTTGGGCGAGAGAAATAATTAAGTTACGCTGCACGCAGCCGATGAGCTCTGAACTGGTCCTTTTGAGATCCGCTATCGCTATAATTTTATAGGTATTCAAAAGAAACTTTTCACATCTTCATAGTCATAGCGGACCTCCAACCTATTTAAATCTAAACATCCTAGTCTTATTCATTAGCCTACTTAATCTATCTTGCTTCCTTCAGTTTTGAGATGAAAACCAGAAAATCATGAATTTCCACTAAAGTCTTAACCTGTGAAATCCAAAGTACTGTTTTTATTAAATCATTATGAAAGATGAGTCTAAATATAAATTTTGAAGTCTCTAGCTCCTTTCTGTTGCGCCAATTATTTTTTTAGAAAAACGTCCAAATTACAAAAATGGCTGAAGTTATCGCACTGATATTTAATACACATTAATTTAGTATTATTCCTTACATGCTGGAAAAGTTTCAGATCATTTGCTTGAATTTTAAGGTATTGCGCAACATTTATGACGTCAGAGCTAGTTACAGCAGACTGGCTGGCACACAATGGAAACTGATGTGAATTTACTACAGCGTGAGTAGGCTGCTTCCCTACAATTGGTCAGGTTCGCGTTATGAACGGCAGCACACAAATGAAAATTACAATAGTTACAGTAATAGGAATGACCGACCAAGGAGAAATAGCGACGGCCGGCCGCAAGAAAATGTTGCATGCAGCGGTCCGGAAACTAACTGGCGACAGAATAACCACTCAGTACACTTCGTAGAGGTAACGGACGAAGCAACGCCGTTGTCTCCCCCGGTAAACAACAATCGGTCGCAATGAGCCCCCACCGGCCGACCGATTTGACAACAGGGGGCACAAACAAGCACACATTGCATCTTAAACAATTATTTTTAAGATATGATCAGGATGCTACCGTAGAAGATGATCTATGTGAAGAAGAGATGAAAGCACCGGACAAGGTAAGTGACCTCGTGCAGGCTGTAATAACAGCAAAGACAGGAACTATAATTACCAACGTTATTTTAGATACAGGCGCATCTACGAATATTATTTCTAACAGTTTATTTAAAGAAGTTTCGAAAGCATTAAAAGTACCAGTGATGCCAACGGAAAACTGTAAAATCTTGACAGCTGTAGGTAACAAGTCAAAAAGTATTAAGTGGCAGACGCAAATACCTGTTACCATTGGCGATGTCACGATAAACTGTACATTCTTAATCGTTGACAAGTTAATCGTCAATTGTATTTTAGGTATGGAAGTTCTCCGGCAGTATAAAGTAAACATCGACATAGGCAGTGGACTTTGCTATTTCCTAGTGGGCAATCGTAGTGTGAAGGTCAATCTTGTAAAGTCAACAATAGAGCGTAATGGCTGATTACAGAAAAAAGCTGAAGTAAAATTAGTTTACCCACAAGTTTTATTGATAGATATTCCTTTCCCCGAACAATTAGACAAGGAAATAATTAACGAACAGGCCGCCCACGAGAAGGTAGGAAAATCCACTTGTCTTTCAGAAACTCAACAAAATGAACTAGCAGATCTTATTTATGAATACCGAGACATTTTTAGAAAACAGCCGACAATAATAAAAAATTATGAATACAAAATGGAAGTCTACCCACATAAAACGTACTGCCATAAATCATATGCGATACCATGGGCAAAGAAGGAAGCGATTCGCAAAGAAATAGATAGAATGGTTCTGTGGAAGGTGATAGAACCTTCGCATTCACCATACTGCAGTCCCATCCTAGCTGTCAGCAAACCTGACGGGCCAGTCAGATTAGTACTTGACGTGCGGGAAATTAATATCATCGTACCAATACGCACTAGGCCGGAAAACTTTAAATTTCATGGAGTGAAGTATTTAACATCCGTTGACATGAAAGCTTCGTATTGGCAAATAGCCCTACATAGTGATAGCAGAAAATATACTGCGTTCATTCATGCTGGCAGAAGCTATCAGTTCCAAGTATTGCCATTTGGACTCAACGTGAGTTGACAAGAGTATTGGGTCCAGAACTGATTAGCAAAGTGACGTTGTATGTAGACGATCTCTTGATAGTCACGGAGACCTGGCAAGAGCATGTAGAATTGGTACACAAAGTGTTCCAAAAGTTCCGAGAATATGACGTCACAGCAAATTTTAAGAAGTCCGAATTCGGAAGAGATCGAATAAAATTTTTAGGCCACATTATTTCACCAGGCGGAATTTTACCAGATCCAAAAAAGCTTGATGCCATAAAATATTTCCCCTCACCACAAACACGTAAACAATTGAAAGCTTTTCTGGGGGTCACGTCATTTTTTCGAAAATTCGTGCCCAAACAGTTACTGAATAGTGATTCCCTACTCAACCTTTTAAGGAAAAACCACACATGGTTGTGGACAGAAAAACGTGAGGAAGATTTCGTAAAAATCAAACAGGCACTCATAAACGCACCCATTTTGAAGCATCCTAACATGAACTACAACTTTTGTTTGAGTACGGACGCATCATGTCAGGGATTAGGCTCTTGTCTGTTCCAATTAGTAAATGATAATGGAGAACAGAAAATAAACATAATTAGTTTTGCCAGTAGAACGTTAACGGAATGTGAAAGAACCTATTCGGCAACTGAACTTGAAGCGTTAGCAGTAGTGTGGGCTTTCCGCAAGTTCCAATACTAACTCTGGGGAAGGCATACACGAGTGTTTTGTGACCATCAAGCATTATCGTTTTTACTCACATGTAAATTGTTGCACAAACGGATTGCACGTTGGTGTTTATTCCTCCAGGAATTTGATTTCGAGATAGTTTATATCAAGGGTGAACAGAAGGTAATTGCCGACGCATTATCGCGCTTGCCACAAGGCTTGAGCGAGTTCAATGAATTGATCGAACAGACTTCCGATTTTTCTGATGCATGATGGCACATTTCAACCATATTACAGAAAGATGTGTAAAGACATGAGCAAACTACAAAAGGAAGACAATAGTTGGAGACAAGTTATGCAAAAACTGCAGGCAGATAACAATGATACACTGAAACAATATTACACACTGCCAAACGATGTTCTTTTCTACAGGCGCAATCCACAATCCAACACCTGCTGTGTATGCATCCCAGAAGAATACATAGACAATTTGATAAGACACACACATAGAGCATGGGGACACTATGAGGTATCAAAATGTACAGCGAAAATATCAATGTATTGTTACTTCCCGAATCTCAGACGCAGGATTGAACACATAATAAAAAAGTGTACAATATGTCAGAAGGTTAAACATATTAATAGATCTTGTTTGGACGTATTACACCCTATCATTCCAACTAGACCAAGAGAACTAGTTTCCGTGGAAGCAGCAGGACCATATCCACGAGCTAGGGGAGGAGTTAGATATGTGATCGCATTTTATGATGTCTTCACAAAGTATTTAAAAATGTATGCTATAAAAGCAGTACTGTCGGGATCAATAATCGAACGCATGATAGAAGACTACATACCACTAGTGGGAAAACCGAAAATTATATTAACTGATAATGCAACAAACTTCACTAGTAATAAATGGAAAACATTTCTCGAATCTCAAAACATAAAACATATTTTGGTATCCAAATTTCACCCAGAATGGAGCCCGATTGAGAGAAATTTTAAAGAATTTAATCGCTTTATAAGAACTCATATACCAAATAAACAGACAAAGTGGGTGGAATACATAGCCCCATTTCAGCATATTGTAAATAATTTAATTCATACTTCAACAGACTTTACACCTACAGAATTAATGTTTCAAGGCACAGAACTTGACGAATGGGCTAAACCTTCACCTAAATTAGCCACAAAGGAAATAACACTAGACGAAAAGGTACGTCAAGCATTACTACAGATGGAAGAACAAGTAGAAATAAGGAGAAAACAGTTCAACAAAAAGATAAGAAAGGTTACAGAATTTAACATTGGGCAGGAAGTACTATTACGTACCCACCCAAAATCCTCTAAAATTAAGGCATTAAACAAAAAGTGGCAGTTGTATGATGGCCCTTTCATTACAATAGACAAACCTCACCCAGGATGTTATCTGTTAGGTAACACACGAACGGGCAAGGTGAAAGGATGATACCCCCACAAGGATATCAAGGAATTTTTTCATTAAAGGTTATATATTATTTTAGCAAAATTGAAATTATACAACCTTGGATCACATAGTAAAATTGCTGTCATTAACCTAAGAAACTTGCGAACACGAAAAAAAAAAAAAACTCTAAGTCAGGTGTTCGTAGTTTAAGAAGTACATTGAAAAAGACAGTCAGTTAGTGAAAAACATGCATTAAACTAGAAAACATAACTGAAATTTCAATTAACATCGAAACTAGTAACCAACTGGGGGCATATGCCAGCTTAAAAACGCATATTTAACCGCACCTAATGAAACAGGTGTTACTGTGAGTCTTAACACTATAGAATAAACCATACGGTACTTTTGTAGTCTAGCTCAGTTACGTAAGAAAGAAGAACAATGACAAATTAGCGGGAAGGTCAGGGTTTGTTCGCTTGAGACGAGCAACAAACCACGCGTCGAAGTTGCAATCTAACGCTCAGCTGATGAGCACGCGACAGCTGCATGTCAAGACGAGGTCACTGGCCGTGCTGTAGGCAGCGAGCTGGAGACAAACCTTCCCCCTTCCTTGTCCGATCAGCAGAGTGTATACAAAGCGCGAAGGCGCATGAGCGGTCGAGTCCAGACGACACGTGACTCATATTACACGATGGCGGCTACCACGATTAATGTTCACCAACAATGCAGAGTTTTCTCCGCGCCTGCAGTCCAGTCATGGTACACAAGCGCGCATGCGCGGAACGTTTAAAAGTTTTGAGACCAAGCTTACTATGAGACACAGTGACGAGAGCCATTCAAAAACAAGAAAGAAAAGGGTACACAAGTCTTGT
The DNA here is from genome assembly GCF_023864275.1 of Schistocerca cancellata. Taxonomy (NCBI): domain Eukaryota; kingdom Metazoa; phylum Arthropoda; class Insecta; order Orthoptera; family Acrididae; genus Schistocerca; species Schistocerca cancellata. Next base: position 1,045,601,376 of record NC_064626.1, read on the forward strand.
AAATAGTAGCTTAGAAAATTTAATTATAAGCTGGTATTACGTAATAAAAGTGAACATACAAGTACATACTGGTCATGGACGGTATTGTAGTATTACACTCCTGGAAATTGAAATAAGAACACCGTGAATTCATTGTCCCAGGAAGGGGAAACTTTATTGACACATTCCTGGGGTCAGTTACATCACATGATCACACTGACAGAACCACAGGCACATAGACACAGGCAACAGAGCATGCACAATGTCGGCACTAGTACAGTGTATATCCACCTTTCGCAGCAATGCAGGCTGCTATTCTCCCATGGAGACGATCGTAGAGATGCTGGATGTAGTCCTGTGGAACGGCTTGCCATGCCATTTCCACCTGGCGCCTCAGTTGGACCAGCGTTCGTGCTGGACGTGCAGACCGCGTGAGACGACGCTTCATCCAGTCCCAAACATGCTCAATGGGGGACAGATCCGGAGATCTTGCTGGCCAGGGTAGTTGACTTACACCTTCTAGAGCACGTTGGGTGGCACGGGATACATGCGGACGTGCATTGTCGTGTTGGAACAGCAAGTTCCCTTGCCGGTCTAGGAATGGTAGAACGATGGGTTCGATGACGGTTTGGATGTACCGCGCACTATTCAGTGTCCCCTCGACGATCACCAGTGGTGTACGGCCAGTGTAGGAGATCGCTCCCCACACCATGATGCCGGGTGTTGGCCCTGTGTGCCTCGGTCGTATGCAATCCTGATTGTGGAGCTCACCTGCACGACGCCAAACACGCATACGACCATCATTGGCACCAAGGCAGAAGCGACTCTCATCGCTGAAGACGACACGTCTCCATTCGTCCCTCCATTCACGCCTGTCGCGAGACCACTGGAGGCGGGCTGCACGATATTGGGGCGTGAGCGGAAGACGGCCTAACGGTGTGCGGGACCGTAGCCCAGCTTCATGGAGACGGTTGCGAATGGTCCTCGCCGATACCCCAGGAGCAACAGTGTCCCTAATTTGCTGGGAAGTGGCGGTGCGGTCCCCTACGGCACTGCGTAGGATCCTACGGTCTTGGCGTGCATCCGTGCGTCGCTGCGGTCCGGTCCCAGGTCGACGGGCACGTGCACCTTCCGCCGACCACTGGCGACAACATCGATGTACTGTGGAGACCTCACGCCCCACGTGTTGAGCAATTCGGCGGTACGTCCACCCGGCCTCCCGCATGCCCACTATACGCCCTCGCTCAAAGTCCGTCAACTGCACATACGGTTCACGTCCACGCTGTCGCGGCATGCTACCAGTGTTAAAGACTGCGATGGAGCTCCGTATGCCACGGCAAACTGGCTGACACTGACGGCGGCGGTGCACAAATGCTGCGCAGCTAGCGCCATTCGACGGCCAACACCGCGGTTCCTGGTGTGTCCGCTGTGCCGTGCGTGTGATCATTGCTTGTACAGCCCTCTCGCAGTGTCCGGAGCAAGTATGGTGGGCCTGACACACCGGTGTCAATGTGTTCTTTTTTCCATTTCCAGGAGTGTATATTATATTGAGTAAAATCTTAGCTTGTACGGAAGGACAAAGAAAATAGCACAATAAAAAAAAATAATGCAGATATATAACCGGAAGAAAGGCTATGCACACGAGAACAACACACAATTACAAAAATGGAAATGCTAGCAGCAAAGAGGAAAGCAAAGAGATAACGCATACATTTGCATTACACAGTAGCGAGCGATTTGCAGAATGAATAACAAAACAAACGCGTGAATTTTTGTGACTAAGGAAGCGAATGACACAAGCTTTAAAATAGGAAAATAATAAACAGATCTAGGCAGCATGAGTAATGAACTGAATCGCCCTCAAAACAAATACCTAGGCTTTATAGGGAGAGAAACACATTAACGTTAGGAAACACCTAAAGCACTCTGCAAACAACCTTGTAGAATATATAAGCTATACACAAGGGTACATGTACGAAAGCTAAAGTGTAAAGGAGGAAAATATGGAATGATTGCGCATTAATGGACCGTAAGGCAGTTATGTATGTAAGAAGAAATATTTAGTTGTAAGTATTATTAGTATAAGGGACGATGCTCAGCATACCCTGAATTATTTTGGAATGTTGAGGGACTGGTGCAGGGTACCGAAAAAGGGCCCCACCAGCAAAGTGTATATTATAGTGGTAGATATTTTTGTGTGTATAAACGTATGTATGAATGTGTGAAAGACGAAAGAAGTTCTGTACATGTACGGAACCTAAGCAACATAGAAGTGTATAAGGAAAATTAAACTCTAAGACAACCTCATATAAACAGGTATACCTAACGTCAAGAAACAACTTCATAAAAACCGTAAGACTCTGCGAGTTTACGAGAAGACTCTGCGAGTTTACGAGAAAATACGAAAAACCTGCTACACAGTGCAACATTACCGATGCTACACTGATGTATGCAGAAGGAAGGTATGAATTACTTTACCCACTTGAAACATGAAAGGATAAATCATGTTAAAATTATATCTTTCATACATATCACGATTTACAGGAATCGTCTATAAAATAAACTATGAAAAAAAAAGTCATACAGAATTTCATGCTGCACTGAAGCTATGAAAGTCTGATTATTCGTGTACATATATTTTCATGACAACCGATGCATTAAAAAGTCTGTATTTTTTTCTCATAATAACACAAGACGCCTATAAGCGCACTTTAATTGAAGATGATACACGCATACAAGGGCGTGCCGCTATTATGAAACACTGTACATAGTAATAGTAGTTACACCCTGAACTTCAAGGTTTTATGTTTATATATCCACATTGATGTAGGAAGTTTTATTAGGGTTAATGATTTACAAGCACACCAGAATGTGCTTACGCACAAAATACTGTACATATTTAGGTTATGCTGCATATAAATGATTATTTCGTGCACTTTCAGATTTTATACGTAAAAACCGTAGCATACACGTAGTCGTTGCCATTAGCATAAGTATAAGGTAGAAAATTCCCTTCCCAAGCTTCAGTGGAGCGGCTACAGGTGTATTCTCGGCATGCTGATGCATGTCGTTGCGTATGAAGGTAACGAAGGTAAACCTTAACTTAAACACGAGTTCTAAAAATGAAAACAAAGGACTTGTTCCTTCTAACTGATTAATGGAAAATAGTGTGTCGGCATAATCCAAGACGAAGGAGCCACTACGAGTGGTCAAAAAATTTTCAATTTTCGTCGATAGTTTTTTCCTGTAATTAATGTAACCAATGTATTGTATGTGTTATATGTTATTCCATTGTATGTGATGTATTTTGTATTTCATGCCAAGTCCCGTGACTTACAAATTTGTGAATACTTATGTACAATGACCAGAAGTATTGAGGGGAATGAATCTCGGTACAATAGGTAAAAGGGGATAATGCGAAGAAAAAAGTGAAGTGCAAAAGGAAGTTTCGATCGCAATATTCGTGGTTAAAGTGGTGTGTGTAGAAATTAAAATTGTGCAAAGTAGTGCTACGTTGCAAGTGTCAGCGAGCCTAAACAAGTGACATCGAAAATTGAAGCTTGTGTCGTCAAACGACACATGGCGTCACAATAGGAAAGGACAATGCCAAACAAGTTTGACATGGTACGCTTCTTACCAGGAGCTGCATCGACAGGATCGTCCTCCGCCTCGCACATAGTGTGGTGTGTTCTTTGGGGCACATATTCCAATGTACCTCGTCGTATCCAGTCTAAGTACTGGAAGGAACTACAAAAAGCACACGCATACTGAGATTCGGAAGCCTAGACGGTACCCGCACGTCGGTGTATATTCACTGCACTGGCACGCGCATTCAACCAACGTCGCCAGCTAACGGACGACCAAACAATCGGGCGCGCGTATCACCCGCCCATATTCAACACTGCAGCTAGCGAACAAAGCTCGTCGCCACAAAATAAATACAGGAAGCAATACAAGGACTTAAATTTTCACCTCTGATGAGGAAGGAAACATTTGTAAATAACGTTGCATTCATTGTATATTTTGTTGTACAAACTTCACTATATGATGTCGTTTTCTCAGCATTAACCAAAACTTTGTATATTAGGATTAATTTTTGTAAATATTAGCATAAGTATACCAAAAAACTGACTCACACTCAGTAATAACATAGAATTCACAGTGCCATGAAAATAAGACAGTAAAAATGAAGTTTGTAAATAAAAGAACCGCAAACCTATCAATTGCAAGGGTGACTACTGTATCCTGTCAACCAAATAAAATTTTCTAGTGACAGTATACAGTAGGGGGGCAGTTGTAATGACACATTCCGACGCAGAGACATACAATATCTTAAAGGCTGCGCCAAAGATTAAATTGAGAGGTATGTAGATTATAATCTTTGTAATGTTCACATTGGATTCTCTTTTGTTTCATACTCCAAGAAGGAGCTAAGAGACACTTTCGATTGTTGCCTTGTGGAGGATGGACGTAATTTTTGGTGTGTGCGGAAAGGCAGCCATCTTGTTAGTAATTATGGTTTGTGCGACGAGCCGAGCAAGTCTTATTGTCTTGTGAATAAAAATAGTGAGAAGTATCGAAGTGTCACGAAAATTATTTAAAGCGACGTAGTATTGTATTCCTCGGTTTCCACCGTCTTCGTGAAGTGAACCGATGCCGACTCAGGAAGATACACACGGTCAATAAAGAGAAGAACATCGATGGCGACTAATGAATTAATACTGTGGCAGAAGGACGAATTTTACGTCTAAGGTGAGAACTCTGAATAAATGAACAATGATGTAGAATTCAAAAATGTAATTAAACGGAATGGTAAATTATACACTCCTGGAAATTGAAATAAGAACACCGTGAATTCATTGTCCCAGGAAGGGGAAACTTTATTGACACATTCCTGGGGTCAGATACATCACATGATCACACTGACAGAACCACAGGCACATAGACACAGGCAACAGAGCATGTACAATGTCGGCACATGTACAGTGTATATCCACCTTTCGCAGCAATGCAGGCTGCTATTCTCCCATGGAGACGATCGTAGAGATGCTGGATGTAGTCCTGTGGAACGGCTTGCCATGCCATTTCCACCTGGCGCCTCAGTTGGACCAGCGTTCGTGCTGGACGTGCAGACCGCGTGAGACGACGCTTCATCCAGTCCCAAACATGCTCAATGGGGGACAGATCCGGAGATCTTGCTGGCCAGGGTAGTTGACTTACACCTTCTAGAGCACGTTGGGTGGCACGGGATACATGCGGACGTGCATTGTCCTGTTGGAACAGCAAGTTCCCTTGCCGGTCTAGGAATGGTAGAACGATGGGTTCGATGACGGTTTGGATGTACCGTGCACTATTCAGTGTCCCCTCGACGATCACCAGTGGTGTACGGCCAGTGTAGGAGATCGCTCCCCACACCATGATGCCGGGTGTTGGCCCTGTGTGCTTCGGTCGTATGCAGTCCTGATTGTGGCGCTCACCTGCACGGCGCCAAACACGCATACGACCATCATTGGCACCAAGGCAGAAGCGACTCTCATCGCTGAAGACGACACGTCTCCATTCGTCCCTCCATTCACGCCTGTCGCGACACCACTGGAGGCGGGCTGCACGATGTTGGGGCGTGAGCGGAAGACGGCCTAACGGTGTGCGGGACCGTAGCCCAGCTTCATGGAGACGGTTGCGAATGGTCCTCGCCGATACCCCAGGAGCAACAGTGTCCCTAATTTGCTGGGAAGTGGCGGTGCGGTCCCCTACGGCACTGCGTAGGATCCTACGGTCTTGGCGTGCATCCGTGCGTCGCTGCGGTCCGGTCCCAGGTCGACGGGCACGTGCACCTTCCGCCGACCACTGGCGACAACATCGATGTACTGTGGAGACCTCACGCCCCACGTGTTGAGCAATTCGGCGGTACGTCCACCCGGCCTCCCGCATGCCCACTATACGCCCTCGCTCAAAGTCCGTCAACTGCACATACTGTTCACGTCTACGCTGTCGCGGCATGCTACCAGTGTTAAAGACTGCGATGGAGCTCCGTATGCCACGGCAAACTGGCTGACACTGACGGCGGCGGTGCACAAATGCTGCGCAGCTAGCGCCATTCGACGGCCAACACCGCGGTTCCTGGTGTGTCCGCTGTGCCGTGCGTGTGATCATTGCTTGTACAGCCCTCTCGCGGTGTCCGGAGCAAGTATGGTGGGTCTGACACACCGGTGTCAATGTGTTCTTTTTTCCATTTCCAGGAGTGTATTACAGGCATATTTCACGCAGCACTGAATTTGTCCGCATTCAAGCCGGTCAATACAGTCCGTAAAAAAGGCCTTCCCAGTTACAGTTCCATGTCCGTAATTTTTCCTCTTAAAAAAAACCAATAAATTTAATTTTTTAAATTTATTTCGCCACACAGGGATCGAGACGTGGCTGCACGATCCTTTGCAGCCTTGCGGATAAGATGCCTGTCATCTAGACTGCTAGTGAGACGAGGCCGTTGGGATCCAGCACGGCGTTCCGTATTACCCCTCCTGAACCCACCGATCCATATTCTGCCAACAGTGATTGGATCTCGACCAACGCGAGCAACAATGTCGCGGTACGATAAACCGCAATAGCGATAGGCTACAATCCGATCTTTATCAAAGTCGGGAACATGATGGTACGCATTTCTCCTCCTTACACGAGGCATGACAACAACGATTCACCAGGCAACGCCGGTCAACTGCTGTTTGTGTATGAGAAATCTGTTGGAAACTTTCCTCATGTCAGCACGTTGTAGGTGTCGCCGCCGGCACCAATCTTGTGTGAATGCTCTGAAAAGCTAATCATTTGCATATCACAGCATCTTCTTCCTGTCGGTTAAATTTCGCGTCTGTAGCACGTCATGTTCGTGGTGTAGCAATTTTAATGGCCAGTAGTGTATATTAACTGGATTAAAAAACAACTTTGCACATCAACAAGAAGTGCCACATTGACAGTTCGACTATAGCACACTATATTGTGTAATAACGGTCGTCATCACTGCCACATGCAGGTTAAAAGGAAATGACACAGTGCCGCTGTGGCCTTCTTACCTTGCCTGACGTGGAGATGCCCTTCCAGAGACTCAGGTAGCAGATGAAGTACACAGCGAGCAGGCAGAGCGCGATGTCCCACTTGATCTGTCCCAGGTCGTGCAGCCCTCCGCTCTCGTGTAGTTCCAGAATGGCGCGGCTGCAACAAAATTGAAGATGGTTTATTAACGCTGTTTATAGCTATCGCCACAAATGCAAAGTTCCATGATGCAACAGGCTGTCAACTAACTATAAACTATCAATGATGCATTTCGCGCAAGGAACTTCTGAATGTAGCGTTTGGTCACACTGATGCTTCATAATAAATTATTGGCGTTGATTGCAAACTGTATGAACATATTCTCAGTAAGACCAGGCAATAAATGTAACCACTAACCAGATACAAAACATGAAGATGTTTTGACAGCTGCTAGTTTGTGCCATACCCTGACCCGAACCTATGATACCTGCTTATCAACAACAGACTGTTCAAAGATTTTCACAGCATTTTTTCATAAATAAAATATTATACAATTAAATTCCAATAATAGCAAACATTCTCATTTTATAAATAATAATAAGTACATTGTTAATATATGCATATATCAGTATCGAAAATGAGAGAGTACGTCTTCTACCTGTCACTCGTTATAAAATGGTAGAGTGGGATAACGCTAATTTTATTGATCGACATGCAGTCTACTAGCATACTCGATACCACAGTCGTGATTGATACATATGTTCATATGATTCTTTTGTATGAACTTTAATCTGACTTCTATTTCTCGTTTATGCAACTTTCAACGTATTGTAAGTATCGAGTTTTATTTTGCTAATTAGGAGCTCAAAGAACATTCTTGTTTTTAATATGTCAATAGTTCTGGAATTGAATCTTAACATTTCATCAAACCAAAGAATTTATTTGCGATAGCACATACATCGTACACAAACACCAAATATTCATCATCTGGTTTTGTAGCTCTTGTATCCTTCGTGTTTTCAGTTAAATTGTTGGATGTAAGATCCGCCAGCTATGCAAAACACCGTTTTTTCAGAGTTTCCAAACATGTTTCAGCACCTCTGTGCCATCATCAGTGGGTCTCTGTTTTATTTAATCTGTAATGTGAACATTTTTAATAAATGGTTACAAAATTATGGAAACATTTAGTTCAAACAACTAATTGTTTCTGTTAGTCAATACCTTTACATTCGATTTGCATAGATAAAATGTAAACAAATTCAAATCTGGCGCCAAACTCAAGGGTGAACAAATGAACACTGGTTGGGCTGAGACACACAACAACCACGACTACAGTGTGCTTTGGTCAAGTGTAACGTGCTTTTTACGACCAAATTTCTGAAAATATGTGTTATATTTACGTGTGCTTCACGACACCTCATCAGGACGCTGAGTAAAAAAGGGCTTTCCACACAAAAAGTAAGTAAAAACGAATATATGCGCGAAATATCGCGACAAACTAAATTACGTTTAAAGAATAAAATGAAAGGTTAACTCCCAACAAAATTTCTCATGAACATTGTTTGCTTGCAGATGACAAGCAACCAGTACGAAATAAAACGCAAGTGGTCCTGCAAAACCATGAAAACCGAATTTAAAGGTATTAACTATCAGAAATAAAGAATTGTTTGTAATTTTGAAATCATTTAGTAAAAATGTTCACATTAAAGATTAAATAAAACAAAACCCACTGATGATGGCGCAGAGGTGCTGAAACATGTTTGGAAACTTTGAAAAAACGGTGTTTTGCATAAGTGGCGGACCTTACACCTAACAAAACAAACACCACAATTATGATAGTAAAAAATTTACAAAGTAAGTAAGCTGTAATCAGAAGTACTAGTTGAAAGTATTGTTAAGGAACATAACATAATTTCTCATGAAACTGTAAAGTATTCCGGGCTGAGCTTATAAAAAAATCGTATAATGTGCTGTAATGTATTTATGTGTAATTTTTTGCAAAACTCTTTTAATTGTAAATAAGTCAATATAATATTTACAATGATGTAAAATACTGCTCGTGACTACTGCGAAGGTATTTGGGATGAAGTGGCTGAGACTGCGTGAGCAGTCTTTTTGCGGCCAGTTTGGAGCTCAGTCAGTGCCAATAAGTATAATGTCTTTTGAAGATTGATTTAAACTTTTTTTAGTTTTCCTAATGAAAAGTCGCTCCAATTCATGTTGAGACCTTTACTGTTTCCACCACCGGTTTCGGCCTTTATATTTGGCCATTTTCAAATGGTTCTGAAAAATTTTGGTGTAGAGAAACAACGTTCAAATGATAAAAATACAAGCCACATGGGTTTAAAATGTTATTTGTACAATTATATTGCGAGAAAAATGGATGTGTCAAGATCACTGGGCACATAACATTTTAAACTCATGTGGCTTCTACTTTTATCATGTGGAAGCTGTTTTCCTACAGCAGTATTTTTCAGAACCACTTGAAATTGCCTAATGGAGTCTCTCAACAGCAACTGTAAAGGTTTTTCATTAATTCAGCAAGCATGAGGAAACATAATTTGTTGTTTCATTTTGTCAATATATTGAAAGTTAAAAACGAACATCTCTAGTACGTTATTTAGTAGTTAAGAGTGTCAGCTTCATGCTTCGAAGTGCAAGTGTTGTTCCTAGTTACAACGGGATAGTTAAAGCATCTTGTTTGTCTTCTCTGGGTATGGGTTCTGTAGCCACGATTCCATTGGAGCATCTACATGTTGTTTGTGTGGTTCTATTGTCCGTAATTGTGCTTCATCACTTTCAGCATTAGTAATATGGCAAAATTATTATCAAGTTATGTTGTACGCTATGTGATTAAAATCATAAGGGCATCTATCAGTGGACATTAAAATCGATGTACGTCCATCTTTCATCTTTATGGCGGCTTCAGATCCGCCAGAGACATTTCCAGTGATGTGTCGGAATGTCTGTGGAGAAATGGTAGTCCATTTTTCTTCAGGAGTCAAAACCAGAGAAGAGAGTGATGTTGGACGCTGGAATCTGGAGCGAAATCGACAGTCTAACTCATCCAAAATGCGTTCCAGTGGGTTCAGATCGGGATTCTGGGCAGGCTAGTCCCTTTCAGGAAAGTTATTGTCCAAAACCCATTTCCTCACAGATGCAGCATTATGACTGGGTGTCTTGTATCGCCGATACCAACAATCAAAAATGGTTCAAATGGCTCTGAGCACTATGGGACTTAACTTCTGAGGTCACCAGTCCCCTAGAACTTAGAACTACTTAAACCTAACTAACCTAAGGACATCACACACATCCATGCCCGAGGCAGGATTCGAACCTGCGACCGTAGCGGTCGCGCGGTTCCAGACTGTAGCGCCTAGAACCACTCGGCCACTCCATCCGGCTTACCAACAATCATCGTCTTTGAACTACTGCTCTGCTGCACACAATACAGAATGGTGTAAAATGTGTTCATATCCTCCTGCATTTAGCGTTTTTTTAAGCGCAAACCCTAACAACGAGAAACACCCCCACACTGCAACTTTACCCCCTCCGTGCTTTACTGTCGGCACAACACACGATGGCAGGAAACATTCTCCAGGAATTCAGCAAACTCAGATCCTTCCATCAAATTGCCACAATTACTCTAAATGATTTGTTTCCAGTCACCCAATGTCCAGAGGCGTTGTTCTTTACATCACCTCCAGCGTTGCTGACTAGAGAAAAATGTGGCTTATGAGTAGCTGCCCGGTTACTATACTTTATTGTTTTTAACTCTTTACGCACAGTCATCATGCCAGCTGAACCTGTTGTAACTTTGGAACTCACGAGTCATTCCTTCCGCTGATTTCCCGCGACAATTCACTACCAACCTCCTCAATAGTCGACAGTCCCTGTCCATCAGTACATGAGGTGTGCCTGGTCTAGGTTTAGGTGTTTGTTCCTTCGCGTTGCCACTTCACAGTCACATTACCAACAGTCGACTTGGGGAGATGGTTGACATGTCCCTGATGGATTTGTTGCTCGGATGACACATGTCAGCAAGGATTTACAAGGCATCGCTCGTTCGAAACTCAGCTCGCCCTTTTCTCACAAAACACTGTGTGAATCCTGGATTATTTATTGATTTAGCGTATGATACACAACAATCACAATAACACATAAAATACAGTACCACAGACACATTAAAGTACAGTTTAGATCTTTATATCTAAGCCATTGATCCAATCCACCACTTCGGCAGTAACCAGGTTCGAATCCACTAAATTTCCAGGGAAGGCACGGAGGGGGCAGTCCACTGGTATATGCTTCATTGTTTGTGGAACGTCAGCACAGTCACAGTATGGGGTGTCCACCCAACCTCATTTATGAAGAATCGAAGCACTTCTTCCCACACCACATCTGGCAAGCTGAAACCATTGAGCCTTACTGTTGGATCTTCAACTTTGAAGATGCCCCGTGGAGTAGAAGATCTCCATTCATCCCGCCAGCTGTCTTTGGGTTCGAAATGGTTGCTTAACAATTCCATGGCCGTTTTAAATGCCAGTTTACGGAACTTCAACCTGGATGATTCTAGCTGTCTCACATCTTCGTGAACTGGGAGTGACGAGTTATTCAGTATTCTTGACCACAGATGACCAAGATGTTTTTGTCTTCTGATGTGAGCTGGTGGTATATTATACAACACAGGCAGCCATTGGACTGGAGTAGCAAGTACTGTTCCAGATATGATATGCATAGTGTGACGAAGTTGAGTATCCACAAGGTGAGTATGGCAGCTATTAAGCCATACTGCAAAGCAGTACTACCACAAGGTTCGGTCCTCTCTCCAGCAGTTTTCAATTTATACACTCAAGATCTGCCTAACACACTCTCCCACAAATTCATATATGCGGATGATATCAACCTCACTGTTCAATGCACAAATTATGCAGAAGTGGAGAATGTCCTCAACCAAGACCTTGTACTCCTGAATGAATACTTTAAGGAATGGCGTTTGAAACCGAACCATCACAAAAGTGAGGCATCTACTTTTCACCTGGGCAATAGGCTCTCAAATTACCAACCAAGAGTCAATTTTAGAGGGGAAGCATTATGGTTCAATGGATCGCTTACATATCTGGGTATGGCTTTGAATCCTGTAAGAAGGGCAACAGGACGATTCCATGTTCCTGGGTATCCGGAAGGTGTTTGACACGGTGTCTCTGCGGGCTGCTAACGAAGGTGTGAGTATATGGAATGGGTTTCCATATATCTCACTTACTGGAAGATTTCTTAAGTGACAGAAGCCAGTTCGATGTCCTGGCTGGCGAGTGATTATCTGAGACAAGGGTATGTTCAAGGATGTGCCAGAGAAGTGTGATAATACGGGTCTTATTTTCTACGTACGTAAATGATCTGACGGACAAGGAGAGGAGCAGTCTGCGGCTGTTTGTTGATGACGCTGTGGTGTAAGGGAAGGTGTCGTTCTCGAGTGACTGTAGGACAAAATATCTAATTTTTTTTTGTTTAACAAAGAAATTCGCCCAACAGCCGTGCGAATTGAGAAGTTACTTTATTTTTATTCTCGCTACCAGTTTCGGCAATTCAGTATTCCATCTTCAGGCCCCATATGCACCTCTCAAGCATTATCGATATTGGCATACTGGCGCCATCTGTTTCTGGAAGTCGTGAATTCTTACCTCAGGTGCTTCCTTAGAAAACTTCCTTTACGACTTTCAGAAACAGATGGCACATTGAATTGCCGGAACCAGAAGCAAAAATAAAATAAAATAACTTCTCAATTTGCACGGCTGTTTGACGAATTCCTTTGTTAAATATCTGACCAGCCGCTGCCCCACGTCCACAAAGGACCAATAGAGACTGAAATTTCTAATTGGTGTAATGAATGGCAGCTTGCTCTAAGTGTAGAAAAATGTAAGTTAATGCAGAAGAATATGGAAAACAGTCCCGTAATGTTCGAATGTAGCGTTAGCAGTGTGCTGCTTGACACAGTCACGTCGATTAAATATCTAGGCGTTTAACGCGGTGCAAAGCGATATGAAATGGAATGAGCACGTAAGGATGGTAGTAGGGAAGATGAATGGTCGACGTCGGTTTATAGGGGGAATTTTTGGAAGTGTGGTTAGTCTATAAAGGAGAGCACACATAGAACGCTGGTGTGACCCGTTCTTGAGTACCGCTCGAGTATTTAGGATCCCCACCTCGTTGGATTAAAGAAAGAAATCGGAGCAACTCAGAGGCTGGTTGGTAGATTTGCTACAGCTAGGTTCGATCATCAACAAGCAAGTATTACGAAGATGCTTCATGAAGGAGGGAAGACATACTTTTCGCAGAAGATTACTGAGAGAATTTTGAGAACCGGCGTTTGAAGATGACTGCAGAACGGTTCTACTGCTACCAATGGAAATTTCGAGAACCACGAAGATAACAGAAACTCGGGCTCGTAAAGAGGAATATTCTTATACCGGAGCCAACGTAGTCCCTGAGGGCCGGCAACCCATATTACACCACAGAGGACGAGGTTGTCTGTGTCCAAGGCGTACCAAAAGCACCATGGTAAACACTGACTATTTACATACAAGATAATGGTAACAGACGTTGCGAGCACTACTTCCTGCAGGGCGAGCTCGAGCCACGGCCTGCAGGAAGTATCACTACGCCAAAACCTGATTGGCTGGAGACAGATATTTAGGGTGTAGAACTAGCCCCAAAGTTCAGTTCACGCCGGATGCCGACCTCCTGTACTGCGAGCGTTGAAGATTACGTCTTCGGCTCTGAATTGGACTGTTACTAGTGTGTGTGTGAGTGTGTTACCACGAACTTTTGTGGAAAATTAGAAGTGCATTTTTGTTTGCCTCCATTAGGAGACTTTTACTGACATCGTTATTGTTACCTTTCGTTTGTTGTTCAATCATCAACCTTGTGAACTTATAACAATAAAAGTTGTGTTTTGCGAAAAATTGCGAATTGGCGGTCAGAACAAATATGGAAAGTTGTTTTTGTGTCTCTGTATTTGCGAGTGAAACAGGAAAGGAAAGGACTAGCAGAGGTACAAGGTACCCTCCGTCATGCACAAGACGGAGGCTTGTGGAGTATGTATGCTGATGTAGAGATCCAAAGACTAGTCCACGTACGAAGTCACTGTTCTCCTTATCGACCCATTCGGCTGTTACTGCTTCTCTTCTGATAACACAATACTCCTGGCCTCTTTTTATACTGGCGGGCCCATCTCTTATTACATTTAGTGGTCAGTTTCGCGTCACATGAGGGTGTTCATATACTTTTGATATGATGGTGTATCATCCATGGGTATTGTGTGAGAATGTGCTCATTCTGTAAAGTTGATGCATTAATTTGCTCTGAAAGCGGTGCTGATATTCAAGACAATAAAAGCGGGTTAAAAGCTGTGAGCTATCTGGGGAAGTTAACCTTGCATTACTGAGCAATTGTTTCACCAGGTATCCAGTCTAGCTTACCAAATTCCCAACCAGACTAACATTAATTATAATCTTTTAATAGTCATCTTACGACAACCGGTGAATATTTAAATAAAAAGAAATAAATCAGTTTATATTTGGACATTTATTTTAACATTGATCATTATTCTGTTAAAATTTCAGCATATTAAACTTGATTCATAACTAAACTGGATTGTGAAAATGTGAGATTGTAATCTTACGGAACACATCAAATATGGAGCCAAGATTGGGAGACTGCATACAACACTGCATCCATAAAATAACACACGAAGAACGTTGATACATATGCAAGAGGAAAATAACCAAATTTTCACCCAAAGAAGTTACGGTCGTAGCGCAATCCTGTCTGTCATGAAATTACCACACACTGGTATACTAAATTCATACTAACTCTCTGTGAAATCTTCCCGAAAAGAATAGCTGAGGGCTACTTTGATGATTACACCACGTGGTCAACTTGGTTTACACAAATAGTGTAACCCCACAATAATGTTGATAATTAAAATAAATTACATCGAAACGCAATTTACAAAAGAAAAACCTCGAACTGGTTACTATCGTCATAATATTAACCTGATGGGTCAAATAATTATATAAGCAGGTGGTACTGGTCTCACAAAGTACACCCCACGTGGGTTGAACATAAAGAAAAGTTGCTATATTGAAAAACATTGTCAAGACGAGACGTTATAATCTCACGCACATTCGCATTTAAGATTGATGATCTCAGTTAGAGTTACGAATCATCAACACGTGGTTCCACTTTACTCACAAAGTAGTGACAAAGCAACTACTGAAAGATACTCTGAACTTCACACTCGAATTACACTGCGTTGCATTTAAGATAACATAAGATATTTTAGATCTAAACCTGAAATAAAGGTGATTAAATTATCAGTTAGGCTGAACTTAAGAAATCCATTGTCCTACGGACTTAGCAGAGACGCGCTTACCCGGAGACTTTACCACTTCAGACGCTCGCCGCGGACAGACTCCCGTGGGCCCCTACTGAGTGTGCTTCACAGGTACAAAACGGAAGTGACCAGAGAGGCAGCTTCCTATACCAACATGACAAGGGACGGACAGGACCATACTAAGAATAGAAACCTCTTTGCTTTTAGAAAGCGTAGCTACCTGTTCCGATGTTGGTCCTACTGTTCTCTAGCAGTCAGGCTTGTCTGCTACCATCAAGCATGCAACTAGAAATACATTTGCTCATTCATCCTTTCACACAGAAGGGAAGGGGGATGACAGTATCTTATCATATACAGAATATAAAAGAAAGCGGATGTAGGTTCCGTATGAGACTGTGTGAGATGAATTACATATAAACTGTGTTTTAAAGTGTAGTTGTGTGATAGTTCGTTCTTGTTTATGTGTAAAAGTAACGCGTTCCACTGCTCAGTCTCCTCCCAGATAGAGTCAGAAACACCACAGTAAATTTAGAAGTGGAATGTATGCCGTAAATGAGAACAGATTTAAGAAATTAACATGAAAGGAATCCAACAGAGACCTTTCAATTCTAACAGATTTTTTCTTCCGTCCATTATCGTCGGTGTTTCGTGACTTAATTATGTTCTATTGTGTCTTGCAATTTGTATAACAGTTTGTCTGTCTTAGCCTGCCTCCATGCCTGACTCAAATTTTCGTCGTGACTGTTGTTTACAAATATGATTTTACTATACTACTACCAGAGGTTCTTCAACGGATTACGTGTACTAGTAGCGAAAAAAACATGCATTTCGCTGTGGACAGTACGTCTGCGAGGTAGCTGGATACTCACTTGAAGTACTCCGATGCGGCGGAGGTGTACCTAATGCCGGTGATGGCCGCGCTGCCGTTGCTGGAGTCTGCGGCGTCCTCTCGGAAAGGCAGGGCGTGGCTGGAGTTGTGCTCGGGCAGCGCGTTCAGGTCCAACTGCGGGCACAGGCGCCGTCACTACACTGCACTGGGCAGCATCTCTACTTTGGAAGCCTAGTATTAGACCACATGCTAGTATTTCAAGTAAACGCCATATGCGTCACGCACAGCAGCCACCAGAGCTATAATCTCTTCTGGATATCTTACGATGAATAAATTCTGAAACGCGTCATATGAACAATGGAGTCATTCCTTGCCTGATGCTTGACCTTTACCATTGCGACTCGGCCAGCCTGAATGCAGAGCTACTGATTGTTATAAAAATGATTTCCTGCCTTCTGCATGTGTTTATGTCACTTTTATCTGATTAAAGTTAAACCATTCTCGAAAATCTTGGAATCCCTGGGACCGATATCTTGCCGTATTAATAACAGGCAAAATTTGTCGAGATTTTCGATTTTCGGAATGGACGAACTGTGTGTATACATCATTAAGTTGGTACGGATCCTCAGCGCGCCAGCCCTACTCGCTTCTGGACATTTTAAAAAAAAGTAAACATAGTGTTTCATCAACGTACAGGGTCTCTCAAAATGTTCCGTCTGAGGAAAAGTTTGGGACCACTGCTCTAAAACATCAAGGGTTCCCACGGCGGTGATCATTGTTTCAGCTCTCCTTCATGCGGCAGAAGAGAGAAGCGCACGAACAGTGGTGCATCCAACGACAACATGGGTCACATGAGTGATCCCACGTCATCTTTTCAGATGATTACTGGTCTTGTGCACAGTATCACAATGGCTGTATCGGTGTGTGCAGGCTCTGAGAGGAAGGAGCGTTTCAGCTTGCGTTCGTCATCATCATATGGGCTCAGATCCCGATGTGATAGTATGGGGAGCCAACAGGTACAGAACACGATCACCTCTGATTCGCATAGTCGGAACATGGACAGCAGTCATTACATTTCTGACGTGTTGAGGCCTGTTACTGTGTCGTGTCTTCGAGGCCTCGGTGACATCTTTCAACGAGATAACGCACGACAACCTATTACTCGTGCTGCCCTGACCTACCTAGATACAGAGGGCGTTCGATTGTCGCTCTGACCTGCACATTCTTCAGGTTTCTTTCCAATTGAAAACATCTGGTCATGAGTTGCTGAGAGACTGGCAAATCACCATATAATGCGATTGATGAAAGCTGGCACAGAATTGAGGCTGCATGGAATAAAACCCATGTGTCTCGTCGAAGCTCAGTTGAGATCCATGCCCGACTATCGGTAGAGCCATTGTTGCTGCCAAAGGTTGCAGCTATGTGTACCAAATGTCGTACCCTGCATACTGCCGAATCACCTACAAATGTAATCACATATTTTTTCTTGCTATACTGAGTATGTGCGATAAGTAAAATTTCGTTACTTTTTGTCTTTCTAGTTGTAGCAATTTGGTCAGAAGCGTATTCGGGGATACTTCTAGATTTACGACCAGGTGCATTATTAGCCCTGGTAAGTTAGACATTGCTGGGAAAGCTGACGTCTTAGGAGCGACTCAGCGAAACCAAATCGTTCAACAGTACTTTCCACATTGATCCATGGAGACCATAACACTACTGAGCACTTGTTGAAGCCTCTTTGTTCTACAACGTGTGTCGCTAGTTATGCTTACGTTAAACCTTGCAATGAAGTTGAAAACACGAGTAATTTTACAGTACTATATTACAGCAACCGGTCAGTTTTAATAACGCCGAGCAGATTAGATCACCTTCATTAACTAAGGTGTAGGCGTCATGCCTGTTTCAGAAGCCCATATGCTGCAGCCTTCCTTAAGAGACAAAAGAGTTGTTGTATCTTGTTTATTGGGACCGTGAGTTGTTTCACTGTGGCATGTGGTTGGCCTTCGTGAACTGTTGTAGTCGAAATTCACCACAGATATCAATGATAGGCGAAGCTTCGCAGCCTCCGCGGCCGTTATTCGCTATTCGTACACCCTCGATAGAGTTTTATGAAAGAATGATACAAAAAGTTTAAAAATTTTGCAATTTCACGTCTTTTGTTGACCGAAACACAATAATCGCTCGTTTTCGCTTCATTTACATAAGACAACAGTGAGCAAAGAGGGGTACCAGTGTCCTTTCAATGCCCTTCGTAATATGTAGATTACATCACACAGCATACCAGATAGTGTATGCGCTGTATACTTCGTTGTAATCGGTCTGATTCAGGCGTTAGATTCCTCCCGTCTCCCTTCTACCGTCCACCGTTCGGTACACCCTTCATTGGAATTTCTGTCCTAAAATTTTCCGGTACTGAATCCGCGTTGTTGATTTATGCAGGGTGTTTCATAAACGTACGCCAACTCGTCGTGAGTGGCTTCCTTGGAAAACATAAGTCATCTGTATATACATTCATCGCATGAATATGTTATCATGTGCTCATAGAGGGAATAATGAAATTGTACAGCAAATAAACAATGTTTTCAGCCTTCAGTTGCAAGGTAATTTTATTCGTTTACCTAGGTTTCGATTCCAGTAATGGAATCTTCTTCAGAACAACAATGAAATTATTTTGTGAGCCGAACACTGGCCATGTCACAGATTAAAAATTAAAACATTAAAGACGCATAATCATAAGATTATGTCAGTCAAAATTAAAACCATTAGGGCGAACGTAGACGGAGCTGCGCCGGCCATAAATCAGGACCACACGTAAGCGGCTCGAAAAAAGTTTTTTCGAGCCGCTTACGTGTGGTCCTGATTTATGGCCGGCGCAGCTCCGTCTACGTTCGCCCTAATGGTTTTAATTTTGACTGACATAATCTTATGATTATGCGTCTTTAATGTTTTAATTTTTAATCTGTGACATGGCCAGTGTTCGGCTCACAAAATAATTTCATTGTTGTTCTGAAGAAGATTCCATTACTGGAATCGAAACCTAGGTAAACGAATAAAATTACCTTGCAACTGAAGGCTGAAAACATTGTTTATTTGCTGTACATTTCACAGTTGCTGACACGCTGCAATATGTTAAAGATTTGTAAATAATGAAATTCATAACTGTCAGCAAGCTTGTGAATAAAATGTAGAAAGAGAACATCGCCCTTCTGTTTAACACACACTCTATCATTTGTTATTAATTGTAGCCATGATGGCTAAGTTTAGGAATAAATATTTGTATTTTTCTGCTCCCACTCTCATTTATTTACTCAATGTTTACTTTAAAACATTGCAATTCGTTTCGAGCATGTTTTGCTCGTCAGGCGTTTTTGCATACAGATATTACTTAAAGATAAAATGTCTTACTCTAAATTAATCTAAAACTTTATTTTGCAATTTATATCGGTTTACGTGTACTTTATACTACACCAGTTAATGGCTGCAAACACGTCTTCTGTTAAAATCAGTGACTAACGAGTATCTCTGTTACACTGTACACGTAGTTCCTTTACACTGCACATTTAACGCTATGTAAATTTTTTCTAACGTAAACATATCAGTTTCTCCTCCTTATAAATGGAATAAGGTATCGTCAAGTCGTCCAGGATGTTATGTTACGGCATGTAGTTCGTTGCTATGTGTATAAAAAATATCGACTGTCAACAAAAGTTTTTCTTTTTATAAATAACAAAGATATCTTTTATTATATTACATCCCTTACGTTAGTATGTATATATTTGTCATCATTAATTTCTTTGTACACTTTATTCAATAGCTTCTGTCTGATGGTGAAATTTTGAAACGCTCGACACTGAATTCCTTAGGAGAAGAGAGGAAATCAAGGTGTGCCGTATCAAGCCAATTACAATACTGATGACTCAAAGAAAAAGTATGATAATGAATTGTACAATAAAGACTTTTCCATATTTTCAAGTTGTGTCAAATGTGAATGGTGCCTGCACTACCATGGACGTATTTTTCCAAGTAATGGGATTACCAGACTGTCAGTATCGTGAATGTTAATGAAAGAAACGATAGCCGACACGCATCCACGTGCCACAAGGCACTGTATTGCATTTAAGGCATTCTGCTTACATCTATGGAGAAACGTTGAGCAGTAAGAATGCATCATAAATCTGTGCTAGAATAAGTAGTGTAAAAGTGAAGAACAGGTCTGCCACTGTACCAAGAATGCATATGAAGCTTTGAGGCGTCAAAGTCTTAAGTGGACAACCGACCTACCGAAAATTTAATTTAAAGGACGTTATTTTTGTAAAGAACGTCAGCATACCACACGATTATTACGGCATAGCAACTGATGCGAAACTATCTGCATCCTGCACAGGCTGTGGTAACAGTCGCAACGACGAAGCATAGCTCCACACCAGTAGAAGACTACACAGGGCATCGATTTCTGGCTACCCACTGCCTTCCCCCTGTTCCCGAATACCCTAGTAATCTTTCTAGCATCAGCACAAGTGATCAAAACAGTTTCGGGCTAATTTAAACGAAGACATTTTATCTTTAAGTAACATTTGTATGCATAAGCGCCTGATGATGAGCAAAACATGCTTGAAATGTGTTTCAGAGTGTTAAATTAGACATAAAGTAAATTAATGTGACTGGTAGCAGAAAAATACAGGAATATGCTATATCATTTAGTTATTATGAGTACTAGGATGTTATCATTGAACATAAAATGCTCACATTTTCACGTACTCATATTGGTTACCATTACAAATAACAACAAACGAAATGTTTGTCCAACTGCCAAAAATTACCTAATTCGTCTTTCAATAATTTCTAACAATTAAAATAAAACAGTAACAAGATTTTTTTGGTTAGAACTGTAATTCATTCTTCTTATAATATAGAAAACTGACTGCTTCAAATTACGTTACAAGCTGTTCCCAGTAAATCATTCTGTAACGTGTTTTATGGCACTCGTATCTACATCCTCAACAATAATAGGAACACCTTAACACCTTGGAATAAAATAAAGGGATGTTAGGAAGAACAGCTGACGATATACTGGGAAAACAAATGGGAAATGGGAAACTGTGGATGGTTGACAGTATGTTAAGCATTATCAGGAAGAGATTAAATTCAGAAAAACTACATGGAAGGCAAAAAACATATTAATAAGAAAGGTAAATACAAAAAACTGCAGAGAGGCAGGGGAACAGTGGATAGATGGTATATGTTGGGATTTGGAAACATACCCTGATACGTAATCAACTAATCATACACACAGATTAAAAAGTTACTTTTCAAAACAAGGAAATGTGTTGTCAGACATAAACTAGGAAACCTACCACTGAACGCAGATGAAACAGTAACCAGATTCAAGAAATATTTTGCAGCACGTTATAAAAGAAAGACATCACAATGGGGCAATAATACATATAAACATAAGACAAATTTAAAACAGTAGTGAAGACCAAGGAAACCTCCATGTTCAGACGAACTTCCAGCTGAGCTCTGGCAGATTTGTGGAGGAAAAATTATAGAACAACTTTTGAAAATTGTAAAGTGCTGCTATTAATGCGGGTCCCTCCGAATTATTTTATAGAAGGGAAGAGAATAGTTTTCATAAAATGGGGTTACAATAGACAGCTATAATTACAGAATGAGAAGCCTAATTACATAGGCAGGAAAAATAACTAGAAATAGGCAATCATGAAACTGAAAAGTTGCTAGCAAGCTAGAGTTAAACCAGGATACTTACGTAACTTTAATTGCGTACTCGTACAGAGTAACTCGCAGCTTGCTAGCTAGCGAGGCAGGGGTGCGATGCAGAGGTGCGGCGGATAACTACGTGTGCTGGTACGCCGGCCACTCTGAGTGTGGTTTTATGCGATTTCTCACGCTCGTTTAGAGAATTCTAATTCCGCCTCAGACAATATGATACACAAATCATTAAGAAATTATAAGACACAGAACAAAGTTTACACGATTCACAGAGAGACATCGCACCGATTTTCCTCCTTTAGGTTACCTTGACGACTGTGGCACCATGGAGGGCATCCTATCCAAATTTTACAACAAAATTTTAAAAAATTCCAAATCCTAAAGAAGGGACCCTGTAATTTACGGGACGATGAAGGAGAAGAAGAAGAAGATTTGTGTAGCCTTCATTGATCTAGAAAAGGCTGTTCACAGCGCTAAGTGGAAGAGACTCTTCATGATACCGAGAGATACACGCCTAGATGGGAAAGTTGAAAGTCATTGCATAAGCATATGCAAATACCGCAGCATGAGGACAGAGATTAAAAAATTGGAGAGCATAATGCCAAAATTAAAGGAGAGGTAAGACAAGGTTGCTCATTGTCACCGGAAAAACTATAAAAATCTTAAAAAAAAGGGATAACGTGAGCAGATTTCCATTCATCGCGTAAGACCTGTGGATAATATTACCCTAACAGCTGAGTGTGAAAAACTTACACATAACAGACTATCTAAATTAGCAACAAATCTGAAAAAGTAAAGATGAGAAGAACATTTACATCAAAAGTGGAAGCACCAGAGTAATAGCAAGTGATAAACTTTGCTTTTAACACGTCTTAATTACAGAAGGAAGAAGACGATACATGGAACTCAGAAAAAGAATTATAACAGCAAAGCGTGCTTTCAAAGTAAGGAGATAATTATTTGAAAACAAAACGCTAAGAACTTCCTGGCAGATTAAAACTGTGTGTCGGACCGAGACTCGAACTAGGGACCTTTGCCTTTTTACAAGCAAGTGCTCTACCATCTGTGCCACCCAAGCACGACTCAAGCCCCGTCCTCACAGATTTACTTCTGCCAGTACCTCGTCTGCTACCCTCTAAACTTCACAGAAGCTCTGCTGCGAACCTGCAGAACTAGCACTCCTGGAAGAAAGGGTATTGCGGAGACAAGGCTTAGCCACAGCCTGGGGGAGGTTTCCAGAATGAGATTTTCGCTCTGCAGCGGAGTGTGCGCTGTTATGAAACTTCCTGGCAGAGTAAAACTGTGTGCCGGACCGAGACTCGTGCTTGGGTAGCTCAGATGGTAGAGCACTTGCTCGCGAAAGGCAAAGGTCCTGTGTTCGAGTCTCGGTCCGGCACACAGTTTTAATCTGCCAGGAAGTTTCATATCAGCGTACACTCCGCAGCAGAGTGAAAATCTCATTCTGTTCACAAAACGTTAAGTGCGGAAGAATAAAAAAAACAAAAAACAAAAAAACAAAAAACTCAGAATGAAACTCAGAACTCGAGTGTGCTCCAGCACGGCTGTAAAAGTTACACGATATCGAAGGATAACAGAAAGCGTTTAGTATCGATGAAAACGTGGCTTTGGAGGACGCTAACAGGGACCAACGGGGCAGAAAGGAAATCCAATGAATATATTTTGAGCGAAGAAACCTCATAGAAACTAATAAAAAAAGGAAAACAAAACTTTTTTGCCTATAAGACACAACATTTTATATTAAGAAATGTATTACTTGGAAAAAAATTGACCCAGAAAAGCAGTTGAGGCAAGGGAAAAAGGTGATCTATTTGAGGTAATAAAATGTCAGAATTATCAAGGAATGGTTACAGTGCTAAGAGGAAGAAAATGGATTGGTCTAAGCGAGAAGTCATGTCCAACGAAAACTGGATTAGACTGACGATATTCCGAAATGCAGCCTCTTGTCAGTCGGACGACGTTAACCTCTGCTGGGGATGGCCAATGGTGTCACAAATATAAAACGAGTGACTCCACTGGAATCGTGCTTTTTTCAGTGCAACTTGATGACACCACTCGAGTATCGATACTGTAGCTGCATGTGGCAATCCAGTTTATGTTACAGCACCGACAAGAGCGGCTAGCCAATTCTGTGTAGCATGATGCTTTTATTTGATGTTTGTTGAACTGACTAACTGGACCTCTTGCTGGACCGCTTGTTGGCTGTCATACTGTTCATGCTGTTATTATCAAAAACTGAGCTGGAAGTGTATATCCATATTACTATGTGACTAACACGGGGCACGGTAACCAGCTCCTACTAATTGCAGGCTGCCTACCTAATGGCTTCCAGAGATAATAAAAACTTGATTTCCAATATTTCACGTAACTATTTAACAAATTTAAAAACTTGAAATGCCGCAATAATCTACTCATTAAGAGATATGATTTTGCGTTACAGGTTTAATGTAGTAAGACAAGTATTACAGTTAGAAACTGTGTATACATCTTGAGACAGCATATCTCATGACACGCAATATCATGATTCTATTCATAAAGTATTTTAGATTGAGAGCACTTGGCGAATTCCCTTCCAAACATATCAACACCTAATTTCAAACATTTCTATGCACTCCCCACAAAACGATGAAATGGGAGAGGTTTACCGCTTACTACATTTTCGCTGTTTGTGCAGTCAATGTCACCTTCAGGGATGACGTTTTAATGTATTATTACTTTACTACTAGCTGTATTCACAACGTATTTTACAGACAGTGCACACATATATTACTGAATCTACCTGCAACATTATATGATTGTACGACAGATAGTTCAGAAGATATGACACCATAAACAAAGAGATGCGTGGAAAACTAGTTTTACTTAAGACGGAGTGAAAGTTAGCCAGTGTATAGACATCAAGTGCTTGATAATTAGAGTACTTAGCGTTTTCCAACAAACTTTAAACATAATTTCAAACCTTTACTAAACTTTTCCTTGCTTACATGCTCAACGCCAAATATTTAACTCGTTTGTAAAGTAATCAGAGGCCTGAAGCTGTTTTATACGAGGGAATTTGATTCTTTAAAGAACTGGTAGTTTACTAGTACTCACTGGTCGGCAGTAGGGAGTGTTCCAGGCATTGTCACAAGTGGTCCAGGGCAGCAGGCTGGTGAAGGAGGCGAAGAAGTAGCGTAGGGCCCAAGCGATGATGACGTTGTAGTAGAAGTCCACGTAGAAGGCGATCAGCACCACTGCGTATCCTATACCTGCGGACACACAGCGAAGCACCTACAGAAAAAAACTGTCTCACTGCTGAAGTTGGTTTCAGCCCTGGGAGTGTACGCGAGCGAGATGCTGCAGTGGGTAGCACACTGGACTCGCAATCGAGAGGACGACAGTTCAGATACCTGTCAAGCCATCCACGCTAAAGTTTTCCGTGATTTTCCCAAGTCGCTCCAGGTAAGTGCTTTTGGATAGTTCCTTTGCAAATGGCACGACCTATTTCCTTCCCCATCGTTTAATAGTCCGAGCCTCTACTCTGTGTCTAATGATTGTGCTGGAGACGGGGCGTAAACTCTAAACTCCCTACCTTCCTTCTGGAAGTGTAAGACTTCCCTAGTCAGGCCCCGAATAATGTCTCACGTTCAGGCTTACCGATGAAAGCGAGGAAGTATTTGCCTAGGGGTTATGCAGTCCATGTTTGCTAGGGGCTAAGCAGCCCACACTACTGGTATATATATAGTGAGAACGGATACGCTGGCAGTCCGCGCCCCTCAGTTTGCTGAAAATTTTCTGATGATAGCTTGTTGGTCCACGTTTGGGACGCAAAACAGCAACTATTCTGCATGGCTTGGATTCCAAAATTTCTTGGTAGTTTTCCAAAGGTATGTAGCATTACATGTCTAAGCACTAGTCACACAATTCCTGTGAATTATGGGCTGGTGCTTCGAGGGCGCAGAGCTGGAACCAGAAAGAGTGCCAAATGTGCTCTTTCGGGTGCAGATCATGGCGATTTGGTGGGCAAAACACATACGTGATTTCACTATCATGCTTCTTAGATCACTCGGACATGATTTTGACCTTGTGACACGGGAGATGCCATCGCCGTTGGGGAAAACATCAAACAGCAAGGGTTACAGATGATCTACATTAGCGGTCATGTAGTCCACAGTGTAATGGTGCCTTCAATACCATGGGAGTCTAGTGAATGTCCACCATAACTTACACTGTCTCACCATCTTGCATCTGTGCCAAGGTGCGTGTTTCGAGGAGCCACTCGCCGGCAAGGGCAAGACCACTGACTTGGTTTAACAAGAAAAGTCATTCATCCGACAAAGCAACAGGTTTCCATTGATCCACTGTCTAATCTCGATTATTTCGTGCCCAGTGCAATCGTAATTGATGATGTCGTTGGGTCAACATGGGAGCGAAAAATGGTTCAAATGGCTCTGAGCACTATGGGACTTAACTTCTGAGGTCATCAGTCCCCTAGTAATTAGAACGACTTAAACCTAACTAACCTAAGGACATCACACACATCCATGCCCGAGGCAGGATTCGAACATGGGAACACGTAAGGGTCTTCCGCTGCGGAGCCGATGTTCAACAATGTGCATTGAACAATGTGCTCCGAACCGTGGCTGCACCAGAACTGCACTACTTGGTCAGATTTGTCACAGATGGCCGCTTATCCAGCTTTACATAGTGGGGAAGCCTCCGCCCTCCACCTTCTGGAAGTCTAATACTGGGGTACCACCTCATTGTTTCACAGCCTTTCAACCACAGTCCATAGGTGCTTATGACAGTACCACGGAAACAGCTGGTCAGCTTCGCCATTTACGAGATGCTCGTTACCGTGCGCTAGACTATAACAATCTTCCCTTCGTCAGAGTCACTTATGTCAATGGATTTACCCAGCTGCGGCCCATATCGTAGCTAGGATGGTTCTCCATTCCTCTTATACACTTTCCTTTCCACGTAGCCGGCCCACAACGCTACCAGGCGGCATTCAGTCTAAAAATGGTTCAAATGGCTCTGAGCACTATGGGACTTAACTTCTAAGGTCAACAGTCCCCTAGAACTTAGAACGACTTAAACCTAACTAACCTAAGGACATCACACACATCCATGCCCGAGGCAGGATTCGAACCTGCGACCATAGCGGTCGCGCGGTTCCAGACAGTAGTGCCTAGAACCGCTCGGCCACCCCGGCCGGAGCATTCAGTCTCGCGGTGGTCATAACGTTTTGGCTCATCTGTGTGTTAGAACACACTCTGTCAACGTCGGTCCGTTGTCTTTGATTAAATTACAGCCTCATCCGCTTCCTCCGCGTTTCCGATGATGACAATGAATCTCTGATTCTGAACCTTCATCTGTTGGGCCCAACTCCACCACTTGTTTCGTGAGGTCTTAGAAGAATCACCGCTCGCTAGTGGTACACATATTCGGTACAGAACTTGAGAGATGTCGTCTGGTACCGGCGTATTTTCCACACCGTTGACACCGAGGGAACAGTGAAGTCGAAGAAGGTATCGAGAGTATCTCACGAGGCGCACTGCCGGCGCATTATTGCGGAGAGCGGTTGCGTTCTCGGTGGGTGGCCCCGGCGACCTGCTTTCTGTCGCGTCGCCCTCCGCCCTCCATAATTCAGCGTCCGCAGCGATCCGCGAGGCCGTTTCCGGCCCGTAATGGCCGGCGCCGCGGCCCCGCTTCCCGTTCCGGCACGCGCGTAATTGGCCCGAGCAGCTAAAGCGCCTTAGCGGCCCCGCGGGACGCGGATTCATCTGGCCGGAACTCGCGGATAAACTTCTTCTTTCTCCTCGCGCACTCTCTCTCGGTCCTGCCGTCCGCCCGCACGGCCGTTCCCGAGAGGAGGTTCTCAGGACGTCACCTCAGTGGTATTAATACTGCGTGGTAACTATTTATGGTGTCTTAATGCTCGGAGCTTTTTAGTGAACGCGAGGGAAGGAAGACAGGAGTCCACTGTAAGTTCATTAGAAACGCAATGGTCGCACACTCACAGAAAAGTGGAAAAGGACACATCTAAAGAAATGCGCCCAAAGTGATCACAAAAAGACCAATGAACCATCTCATTCTGTAATATTACAACAAATAAGCCCTCGGTCACAAATATTAAGTCAAAATTGACCAGGTTTCGACGCTACTACGAGTGTCGTCTTCAGAATTAAATTAACTGTTCTAAAACATATTAGGTACATAATACATTAATAAAATTACAGTTTGTACTGATTGGAAAGAGATGCAGTACTTACAAGTCACATTTAAAAAAAAAATCTAAGCCGTAAAGGCGACGTCATGAATAGTTGTAAATAAGATGGCGAGCCGCTAAGGGCTGCTCGTACTTGAGTGAACAAGGGTTGCAACAAGACTGAGGTGCCCACGTTAGGAAGTGTGGGCAAGTAAACATGGTGTTGCTACGAGCGCCATCTAGTAACCGCAGAAACAACTAGGCTACTGTACATTCAAAATTAGACACATGAAATTGTGATGAAGCTGATTCAGGCATAACGTAAGCACTAATAATAATAGGATGAAGTTACATATTTATCTGCTTTAAACAGAGATACATTTTGTAACGTAAGAAAACGTCAGTTATGACCTGGTCAATTCTGACTTAATACACTCCTGGAAATGGAAAAAAGAACACATTGACACCGGTGTGTCAGACCCACCATACTTGCTCCGGACACTGCGAGAGGGCTGTACAAGCAATGATCACACGCACGGCACAGCGGACACACCAGGAACCGCGGTGTTGGCCGTCGAATGGCACTAGCTGCGCAGCATTTGTGCACCGCCGCCGTCAGTGTCAGCCAGTTTGCCGTGGCATACGGAGCTCCATCGCAGTCTTTAACACTGGTAGCATGCCGCGACAGCGTGGACGTGAACCGTATGTGCAGTTGACGGACTTTGAGCGAGGGCGTATAGTGGGCATGCGGGAGGCCGGGTGGACGTACCGCCGAATTGCTCAACACGTGGGGCGTGAGGTCTCCACAGTACATCGATGTTGTCGCCAGTGGTCGGCGGAAGGTGCACGTGCCCGTCGACCTGGGACCGGACCGCAGCGACGCACGGATGCACGCCAAGACCGTAGGATCCTACGCAGTGCCGTAGGGGACCGCACCGCCACTTCCCAGCAAATTAGGGACACTGTTGCTCCTGGGGTATCGGCGAGGATCATTCGCAACCGTCTCCATGAAGCTGGGCTACGGTCCTGCACACCGTTAGGCCGTCTTCCGCTCACGCCCCAACATCGTGCAGCCCGCCTCCAGTGGTGTCGCGACAGGCGTGAATGGAGGGACGAATGGAGACGTGTCGTCTTCAGCGATGAGAGTCGCTTCTGCCTTGGTGCCAATGATGGTCGTATGCGTGTTTGGCGCCGTGCAGGTGAGCGCCACAATCAGGACTGCATACGACCGAGGCACACAGGGCCAACACCCGGCATCATGGTGTGGGGAGCGATCTCCTACACTGGCCGTACACCACTGGTGATCGTCGAGGGGACACTGAATAGTGCACGGTACATCCAAACCGTCATCGAACCCATCGTTCTACCATTCCTAGACCGGCAAGGGAACTTGCTGTTCCAACAGGACAATGCACGTCCGCATGTATCCCGTGCCACCCAACGTGCTCTAGAAGGTGTAAGTCAACTACCCTGGCCAGCAAGATCTCCGGATCTGTCCCCCATTGAGCATGTTTGGGACTGGATGAAGCGTCGTCTCACGCGGTCTGCACGTCCAGCACGAACGCTGGTCCAACTGAGGCGCCAGGTGGAAATGGCTTGGCAAGCCGTTCCACAGGACTACATCCAGCATCTCTACGATCGTCTCCATGGGAGAATAGCAGCCTGCATTGCTGCGAAAGGTGGATATACACTGTACTAGTGCCGACATTGTGCATGCTCTGTTGCCTGTGTCTATGTGACTGTGGTTCTGTCAGTGTGATCATGTGATGTATCTGACCTCAGGAATGTGTCAATAAAGTTTCCCCTTCCTGGGACAATGAATTCACGGTGTTCTTATTTCAATTTCCAGGAGTGTATTTGTGACCGAGGGCTTATTTTTTCTAATATAATTCTGACACGGTCACTGAACCTTAGCAGCTATGTTCAAAATTTTACATCTCATTCTGTATTCAAGGCTACTGTGAGACTACAAATGTCTATGTAAGATGTTGTTTCAAAACACGTGTACAGACTTTCTATAGCACTGTTTGAGAGTGGTGTTGCCATGTCAGGTTGGAATAACAGGAGGCATCCAGAGCAGGCAAAGATGGGTAGCACAAATAACTACAGGCATGTTTGATTCTGGGGAAAATGTTATGGAAATCCCAAAATCGAAACTGTCCGTCAATAGAAGAAATTTGATAAATCTCTTGAAAATATACTTAGATGTTACATGGCAAAATACGTACCTGGAACATGTCTAATAATTTACGACGATCCTATCTAATTTATTAGTAAGCTAAAACATACTATCGGAAAAAATTAATACACCCTTTTAGAAGTTTCCAATTCAATCAAGGTTTATTGCTGCAACAGTGCATGTGGAGTACATGAAATGACTACATTTACAGATCAATAGCACAATCGGTTCTAAGGTATCAGGTATCGACCTATGCGGAAACACTCATATTAATATGTGGGCAGCAGTGCCAGCGCTGGTTCCAGCATCCAGTCGGTCATATAGACGGCGAATATTGTCCTGGGATACATTATGCCACACGCTGCTCGACCTGTTCACGTACGCCGGGCGTTTGAAAAGTCCGTGCAAAAATAAAAACTACTTACGTATTTGGGGTAAACCTTTTTTTATTTTTCGACATACTCTCCTTTTAGACTTATACACTTGGTCCAACGCTGTTCTAATTTCTTGATTCCTTCCGAATGATAGGAATTGTCCATGTCTGTAAAACAGCTATTAGTTGCTGCAATCACCTCCTCGTTTGAATCAAATCTTTGTCCCGCCAGTCATTTCTTCAAATTGGGAAACAAATAGTAGTCCGAGGGAGCCAAATCTGGAGAATAGGGGGATGTGAAACGAGTTGGAATCCTATTTCCATTAATTTTGCGACCACAACTGCTGAGGTGTGTGCTGCTGCATTGTCGGGATGGAAAAGGACTTTTTTGCAGTCCAATCGCCGGCGTTTTTCTTGCATCTCGGTTTTCAAACGGTCCAGTAACGATGAATAATATGCACCTGTAATAGTTTTACTCTTTTCCAGATAGTCGATGAGGATTATCCCTTGCGAATCCCAAAAGACAGTCGCCATAACCTTTCCGGCCGAAAAAATGGTCTTCGCCTTTTTTGGTGCAGATTCTCCCTTGGTAACCCATTGTTTAGATTGTTCTTTTCCCTCAGGAGTATAGTAATGTATCCATGTTTCATTCACAGTGATGAAACGACGATTAAAGTCCTGCGGATTCGTCCTGAACAACTGCAAACCATGCTTGCAATACTTCACACGATTCCGTTTTTGGTCAAGCGTGAACAATCGCAGAACCCATCTTGTAGATAGCCTTCTCATGTCCAAATGTTTATGCAAAATATTATGTACCCATTCATTCGAGATGCCCACAGCACTATCAATCTCACGCACCTTAACTCTTCTGTCATCCGTCACCATATCATGGATTTTATCAATGATTTCTGGAGTTGTAATCTCCACAGGGCGCCCAGAACATTCAGCATCACTTGTGGCCATTTGGACACTCCAAAAATTTTGAAACCACTTATAAACTGCTCTAATCGAAGGCGTAGAGTCATTGTAATGTTTGTGAAGCTTCTATTTAGTCCCCTGAGGAGTTTTGCCTTTCATAAAGTAATATTTAATCACCACACGAAATTCTTTTTCATCCATTTTTGACAGTCACTCGACTTCCTTGATTCACACGTATGCCAAACACAAAAAATAGACCAATATGACTGAAACTTGGTGTGCGTTCTTTCCAAAGATGCTAATAACTAAACATGATCTCTATACGCGCCAGTGGTGCCATCTCTCGGATTTTGCACGGACTTTTCAAACGCCCCTCGTAGTTCTGCAAGAGTTGTTGGTTGACGAGTCACACGAGTCACTTCTCGTCCCATCACAACCCACACATGCTCCATTTGGGACAAGTCTGGATATCGAGCTGGCCAGGGATGTTCCTGCACGTCTTGCAAATCATGTTGAGTATCACGGGCAGTGTGTGGGCAAGTATTTTCCTGTTGGAGCGAACATCATGTTCTTGTTACAAGAAAGGCAAAAGAATGGATATGACACCATTCTGCAGGTACCGAGTACTGGTTGGCGTCCCCTGCAGAAACACCAAAGGTAAACGAGAGTTGTAGGTTATCGCACTCCAGACCATGAGGCCTGGGGTGGGACCAGGCCATCTTGGATGAATGCACTCTACGAGACAGCGCTCAGCAGGTCTACGTCAAATGCACAAACAACCATCACTTGCGTGCAGGCCGCATATGCTTTCATTGCTGAAGACAAAGGTGCACCATTCCGACTTTCAAGTGATCCTATGATGTCACCAATCGAGCCGTGTACGTCGATGCTGTGGTGTAAGCAGTAGACGGACGAGAGCTGTGTGTGCCCATAGTCCCACTGCTAATAACCGGTTCGTAACAGTTCGTGTTGACAAGTCTGGGCTCACAGGCCGTCTTATCTGTGTTGTGGTAGCTGTACGATCTGCCCTTATATTACGACGATCCTGGCGGGCGTCTGTGCTACATGGATATCCAGAACTTCTTCTACACGTGTGGAAATGTTCACATGACCACTGATACCAGCGTCGTTGCACAGCTGAGCAGCACGTCCAACTTGTGTGGTAATTCTCCAAAGGGATCATCCCGCCTCTCCGAGGGTCACAATTTAACCTGTTCAAATTCGCTCAGCTTGTTATAGCAACCACAGTGCATCTATGTGGCCTGGTTGCCTGCTTGCTCTGCACATTTGCAACCTATTGAGCCTTTATTTTAATGTGTGTTTAGTGTTTCCAAAGTGCTACCTTCCTTAAGGCTGGACTTCTAGGGTGAACAGGATTAGGGGGTCTAGGTAAACTTTATTTAAGCTTAAGCAGTTACTTGGGCTCAGGGTCCTTGAGCCCTGCAAAGATCGTTTTTACAACAGTTTGGTAGTTATTGGAGTTCCTCCACAATGGCACGAGACACCTTTATATGATGGCACAATGCAGGAACTACCGAGACAGTGTAGTCGAGGTGGTGAGCTGTAGGGTGTAACGCATCGATTTTTGTAGAGAGTTTCCGCATCGACTTCTCGATTTGTCGTCTGATCATCGCTAGTTGAAGTTGTAAGTCGTGGATCTGGGCTCATCACGGAGCACAAAAGACAAATCGTAAACACCGATTTTGAGTTATCCAGAGGAGCCTCAGATTTGAGGGACTGGTAATACCGCATGTTGAACAGCCAAATAACAGCGCAGGTAGGATCATTGCATTGTAAAGCTTGCGTTTTGTGCAGACATTCATTTGCCCACTGGCTAGAATAGGATATAGCTGGTGCAATACATGAAGAAGTTGAACTGTATTGACCTGGGTATGTGGTTTAAAGAGTAAATTATGATCAAGGGTAACCCCTAAGTCCTTTACTCTGATGGGCCATGTGAGTTCGTGGTTCCAGAATACGAGTCCATCTCACAGGTTCGGCCTTTGGCGAGTAAAAATGATTGCTGTGATCTTTTCAGTCTTGAGACAAATGTGGTTGGTTGTGGCCCATTTTTCTGTTAGCACTACTTGTCGCTGCAGTCGACTGATTGCCGCAATTATCTGTCTACCGCTAGTTAACAGAGCAGTTTCATCTGAAAACTCGGCTAAGATGACTTGAGATAGCACATGTGAGTCATTAACGTACACAAGGAAGAGAGTTGATGACAAGACCAATCCTTGAGGAAGGTCTTCCTGAAGGTTTGTAATTCGACTGCTGTGTGTTAAGTTTAACAATAATCAGCCAATTCTGTAAAAATCTGCTGATTAATCGTATGCAGTAGCCTGGGAAATGTTGTAGATAATCAAGTTTTAGGAGCAGGTTATGCCTCCAGAACCAGTAAAAAGCCTTCTCAACGCCCAGAAACACGACAGCCATATAGCTGGAGACGTTGATGTTGTATGTGATGTATTCCATGACTCATAAGCACTGGAGTTCCGCCGACAGAGAAGGTTGAAAAGCAAGCTGATCCATTCTGATAACATTGTGGTCCATGATGTTAGGTAGTAAGTGGATCAAGATGAGTCCTAACATTTTTGATAACGTCGGTGAGAGGCTAACCAGCTGGTAACTGGCGGGATGTCTTGGGCCTTTCCCTGGCTGGGGAGTGGAATGACATAGGGGATCTTCCAGGGATTCTGGGTTGTAGCCAATCCTCATACAACCATTATAGATCATTGTGATGAGTACAAGAGGCTTCTGTGGGATGTGCTTAAATTGAGCGTTTGTACTTACGTCTGGCACAGGGGCAGAATGAGATCCCAAGTGTCTGCTGACCTTCCAGAGTTCTGCACGCATTGTGAGGTCCGGATCCACATGCTGGTCCACTTCCCGAATTTATTGAACTCTCTGACTAATCTGTTCAGCATCCACATCGTTTTCAAGTCGTCTAGTGTGTTTTGAGCTTCAAAGGTGGAAGCAAAGATTTCTTCTTTCCCCAGTAGGTCAAAGACGAGACTGTTGGACCTTGAAGAGCCCTCGAAGGTGATTTAAGATTTCGAAGATAGTGGACCAAGCATCAGTAATCGCATGACTGAAGCTCAAGGGTAACCATCTTATCTTCCCGTAATTCCACTGCCGTCTGTGCACTTCTTGCGTGAGTCTCTTTACCTCTCTCCGGTCAGCCGGATTTCGAAGCCGTTGTTAGCGTCTCTTCACTCTGTTCTTTAGTGCTTTCAGCTCTCGCCACAGTGATGAACTGCTGTTGCGTTATGTTGTATGTCGTTCCACTGTGACGTACATCAGCTGGGAAGAGTGTTGTGTTTTTATTGAGAGAGTAGAGGTGGCATCAGCTATCTATTCGGTTGTAGAGACATCTTCAGTATGATTAACATTATTATTAAGCCATCACTCAAATCGTTTCCAGTAGATTAGAGTTGATGATGGGGTAGGCAGATGGAAGCGAGCCTCTGATATCACACCAACCACAGGATGGTGGTCAGACATCAAATCGTTTCATGTTAGTAAAAGGAGATTTAGCCTCAAGTTCTTTAACACTGCAAGATAGAAAACATCTGGATTGTGGTATGTGGGTCGTCTGGGTCAAATGTTACTGCTTCCAGATGTTCCTCTAATTGTGAAGATGAGTTCCAAGTATAGTGTTTGACGTTAACATCACAACAAATGGTTCAAATGGTTCTAAGCACTATGGGACTTAACATCTGAGGTCATCAGTCCCCCAGACTTAGAACTACTTAAACCTAACTAAACTAAGGACATCACACACATCCACGCCCGAAGCAGGATTCGAGCCTGCGGCAGTAGCAGCAGCGGGGTTCCGTATTGAAGCGCCTAGATCCGCTCGGCCACAACAGCCAGCTTAAGATCACAACACAATGGCACCTTCGGATAATGGTTGAAGAGTGCTTGCAAATCATCCTCTTCAAACGTCCGATGGGGGATTAATGTATGTAGTAACCAATGTGAAGATCCGGTAGGAAGTCGATACGGTGACCGCTGTGGCTTCTAAAGTAGATAGCGGCGGGAGGGTGGCTGGTGCATGAGTGACGGATTTCTCGAGAAAGATTGCTGTGCTTCCCCTACGACCGTGCGTTCAGTCTGTCCTGTATCCGGTCATGTTCTTGAGGTTGTAGAAGCAGCCTGAAATTTGCGAAAATATCTTTGATGTTGGTGAAGGTGTTCCCAGTTTGCAGTGACGTGATGAAGTCCTTGAAGCTACTAAATATTCCCTGAAGTTCTGAGAAGTCGAATGCTGGTTGTCCGTTATTTGAAGTGGTAGGGTTTGACCATCCCCTCGGTGAGACGTTTTATTTAGTTGACGTCATGGCCCGAGCATGGCGAGTTGGCATTGTTGGGAAATCCTTTAGATTTGAGATATCTGTTGTGCCGCAAGTTTTTTGCCTCCCTGTTCTCATGCCCTGATCGCTTATCCCTGTGCTGTGTAGACCCTATGGCTCGCTGAAACGTGGTGCAGCCGTGTTATGCAGCTGGACGATCACCTTCATAATCTGCGCTCTTTGCTTCTTGAGTGGGTGGTTGTTTATAGCTCTTTGACTGGAGTGTGCCCTCACACCTGGCACATCTGTGGGGTAAGGTACAGCAGTTGGCAGTGTGGAAGAATCTCAAACAGCGTTTACTCGTTGGGGGACCCTGCTTTTCACAGTAGGTTTCAACTTTAATTCTTATACCGTATCAATTATGTGATATACCGGTGTGTCATAGATGGAGTCGTTAGTTCGACCTGCAGGCAGGGAGACGCCGTAGACAGGCTGTGCTACAAGGTTGTTGGTTTTGTCGTCTCTGGACTGAAACTGATGAATGGCAGCTTGGGAGAAGCCCCTGGTGCAGAGTTCTGCTTCAACTTCTTTGGCTGTGATTTGAGCAGATAAGTATTTTATGACCACCTTGAGAGCCTCGTCCACAGGCAACTGGTGTGTGAAGAAAGGAATCTTGGATTGTTGGAAGAATCGCAATACTAGTCTTTGGTCGGTCAAGGACTCGAAATGATTTTTAATTCTGTCACCCTTATAGACAGTTCTGATGGACTCAGTGACATATTTCTTCAACTCCGTGTTTCGGGTCTGATATCCACTGTATACCGGATTGTGATGGGCAGAATTTTCATAGTCAGTGTTTTTGTTGCTTGTAATTTTCTACGTGAAATCGTGCTTGAAGCAGCGGTGGTAAGGTGTGTCGTCGACAAGTCCATTTGGTCGCCCTCGACAGGGAACGGGTCGAATTTGTTCGAGGTCGGCAGTGGTTGTTTCCTTCTGGAGACTTGATTGAGATCTTGAGAACTTTTTTTCTCTTCAGTCACAACTTTCCAGGGTTGAAAATTCGAAAACTCTGGTCGTCATCATCGCCATCTTTTGACTGCATAGTGTTTAGCTCAGTCACCGGTCTCAGGCTGTGTCTGCTATGTTCTTCAGAAGATTTCTCTTTATCGTAATAAGTTGTTTCCAAGCTGCACTGGGCGGCTAAGTCTCTGGCCTTTTGATACCTCATCTTCCTGTCTCCTTCGGTGATCGTATGATCTTAGTCTGCTGAGCTGTACCTGGTGCCCGACTTCAATCGTGGTGTGGGTGGGCGTGAGCTGGTCGACCGCAGCCGGAGCCCAGGCCCTCTTGTTGCCATAACAGGATGTGCCAAATCCAAAGCCTGGGTTGTCACCACCGAATGTCCTGCTGTCATAGCGTGATGCATCATACTTGGTAGACCTGCCTCCATAGCCCAGGTCGTCGTACTCAAATGGCCGCATTCATTAGGTGGGTCGTCATAAACAGAGTGAGCGATAGAGCCCCCAGCGGGGCAAGCGCCACCAGAAGGCGATTGGTCAACTCCTGCAGCCGCCTCAGCAGCGTGCGTGCAACGGTCCTTCTTACGTGGCCTAGCACGTGTCGTGAACTGACAACACTCAGCCTTCTGGCTGTGAGCATTCCCTATTAAAGGGTGTATGCAGATGGCGCTCTGGTATCTATACCACTACGCTATCTGTTAGCAGAAGACGTTGAAACCATTATCAGTACATCAGCATCCTCCCACATGTCACATGTGCCCTCATCGGCTCAAAATCGACGTCGTCCTTACAACTCAAACTAAAATGAAGAAACCTCACCCAGCAACTATCTAATAGACATGACAGGTTAAAACTACTGACCCACAGAACATGGACATGTATCCCTCCATCAAAAATAGGTTAAGGAAAGGCAAACCTGCATTTCTAGCGTTTGTGGACTTAGAGAAAGCTTTTGACAATGTTGACTGGGATACTCTCTTTCAAATTCTGAAGGTGGCAGGGGTAAAATACAGGGAGCGAAAGGCTATTTACAATTTGTTCAGAAATCAGATGGCAGTTATTAGAGTCGAGGGGCATGAAAGGGAAGCAGCGGTTGGGAAGGGAGTGAGACCGGGTTGTAGCCTCTCCCCGATGTTATTCAATCTGTATATTGAGCAAGCAGTAAAGGAAACAAAAGAAAAATTCGGAGTAGGTATCAAAGTCCATGGAGAAGAAATAAAAACGTTGAGGTTCGCCGATGACATTGTAATTCTGTCAGAGACAGCAAATGACTTGGAAGAGCAGCTGAACTGAATGGACAGTGTCTTGAAAGGAGGATATAAGATGAACATCAACAAAAGCAAAACGAGGATAATGGAATGTAGTCGAATTAAGTCGGGTGATGCTGAGGGAATTAGATTAGGAAATGAGACACTTAAAGTAGTAAAGGAGTTTTGCTATTTGGGGAGCAAAATAACTGATGATGGTCGAAGTAGAGAGGATATAAAAAGTAGACTGGCAATGGCAAGGAAAGTGTTTCTGAAGAAGAGAAATTTGTTAACATCGAGTATAGATTTAAGTGTCAGGAAGTCGTTTCTGAAAGTATTTGTATGGAGTGTAGCCACGTATGGAAGTGAAACATGGACGATAAATAGTTTGGACTGGAAGAGAATAGAAGCTTTCGAAATGTGGTGTTACAGAAGAATGCTGAAGATTAGATGGGTGGATCACGTAACTAATGAGGAAGTATTGAACAGAATTGGGGAGAAGAGGAGTTTGTGGCACAACTTGACAAGAAGGAGGGACCGGTTGGTAGGACCTGTTCTGAGGCATCAAGGGATCACAAATTTAGCATTTGAGGGCTGCATGGAGGGTAAACATTGTAGAGGGAGACCAAGAGGTGAATACACTAAGCAGATTCAGAAGGATGTAAGTTGCAGTAAGTACTGGGAGATGAAGAAGTTTGCACAGGATAGAGTAGCATGGAGAGCTGCATCAAACCAGTCTCAGGACTGAAGACAACAACAACAACATCATGCTCCACATGTATAAAGCCTTGATCCGACAGCATCGTCTGGTGTCCTCCAGTGAATGTACCCATGTTGCTATATATTTTAACTTCCATTATCTCCCTTCACTGTGTTTTTATATCCCACTTTCTTCGCCCTTTTTATGTATGAGTTCTCCTTGTTATATGTTTTGTAAAGCCACTCAGCTGAAGAGCGGAGGACTGGCCACTGCCACACATATGGGACAGGGGCATGAAATTACAATGAAGGAGAAAAAAAAGATAGCCTGGATATTTACATCACCAGTTTCCACGAGTACCTGCAAATCAATGAACTCTATGCACTCTGCCTCGCTTACCACATCCACTTCCCAACCCCTAATCGAATTCTTTATCGACTCAACAAATATCTCTCAGTCTTTGTCTGTACTGAACAGCTCTTGGTATCCGTTACCTGGAGAGGAATTCCGCGTTATGCAAGATACCGTTTTATAGTTTATTTTTCACCCACAGACGTTTCTAAACATTTTGTGCTATCTTCAGTGGGCTTATTTATTTATTTCCTTCCAGAAAAATTGTACTTACATGTTATCCTCTTGTGTGGTTTACACGAACTTTTGGCACGAAACATTTGCTTTTGTAAAAAGAGCTATTATTAAGAGTCAAATATTTTACATTAGTTTGCATACATT
Source organism: Schistocerca cancellata (assembly GCF_023864275.1). NCBI lineage: Eukaryota > Metazoa > Arthropoda > Insecta > Orthoptera > Acrididae > Schistocerca > Schistocerca cancellata. The sequence goes on from NC_064626.1 coordinate 1,045,641,006, forward strand.
ACAGAGTTGACACATATAACTCTGAATTGAGGTATTATGTGTTGTTCATTTAAGATACATCTGGTGTTAATCTGTTTCGTGGCTTGCCTCTTTGGGATGTTATGCGTGAATCTAAAGGATTGTTGAAGTTGTCATGTATAGTTTTGTGTGTGTGGGGGGGGGGGGGGGGGGCGTGCGAGGCAGAGAGAGAGAGGAAGGGAGAGAGAGAGAGAGAGAGAGAGAGAGAGAGAGAGAGAGAGCGTGAGGGAGCTACAATGTGAATGATGTGGAGTATGGGGAAGGTAATGTAATTTTAGAGGGTGACCATGTGTAGTTTTGGGGTGGGGGTTATTTATATAGTTCTTCTATTGTGGGAAAGATGGTCTTCTTGAACAATATGTATTCGTTTAGTACTTTTTCTCTTTGGGCTTGTGATTTTTGGCGGAATTCCTCTCCCGTTTTTCTTAGCAAGTGAGGAAATAAGAGCTGCAACATTCACAAGGTGATTATCCTATACGCCATTTAAATTCAATTCCAAGAAAACTGTCGTTTCCTCTCTAGTTCCCAATCCTGGTACAAAGCCAAATTAGGACTAATGAGACTCACCGAGCCTACACCAGCATGCACTCTCTATCTTTTCTCAACTTGAGAGCCTCATTCTCTCGGTCAACGAAATCCACACTTACATCTATCCTTCCGGTCAATTCCAGTCCACTCTCTCGATTCTTTCTTACACCAGGGTTGTGTGTTCCTTTCCAATCCTCTTCTTTTCTCTCCTTTCCATAAGCATTGCATGGCATCCATCTTAGTACGCTTAACCAAAATCCCAAATTTTTTCTAGCACTTTCCCATATTCTAGTACATCCCCACTTAACATCCCACAAATTGCATTGCCACCCTTTCACACATTTATGTCCTGGTGGTGCAGGTCCTACTCGTTTAATGCAGTGTGTAAGTAGGCTGTTTAGGTTTTTTTACTGGTAACGCCACGTAGCGCTCTGTATGAAAATCACTGGCTGTGCAGTGTGCAGTCTGTGGCTAGTTTTCATTGTTGTCTGCCATTGTAGTGTTGGGCAGTTGGCTGTTAACAGCGCGTAGCGTTGCGCAGTTGGAGGTGAGCCGCCAGCAGTGGTGGATGTGGGGAGAGAAATGGCGGAGTTTTGAAATTTGTAAGACTGGATGTCATGAACTGCTATGTATATTATGATTTTTCAACATTATTAAGGTAAATACATTGTTTGTTCTCTATTAAAATCTTTCATTTGCTAACTATGCCTATCAGTAGTTAGTGCCTTTCGTAGTTTGAATCTTTTATTTAGCTGGCAGTAGTGGCGCTCACTGTATTGCAGTAGTTCAAGTAACGAAGATTTTTGTGAGGTAAGTGATTTGTGAGGTAAGTGATTTGTGAAAGGTATAGGTTAATGTTAGTCAGGGCCATTCTTTGTAGTGATTACTGAAAGTCAGATTGCGTTGCACTAAAAATATTGTGTGCCAGTTTAAGGACAGTCATGTATAATTTTTCAAAGGGGACGTTTCAAGTGCATCGAAGAGTTTCATATTCATCATAAAGATTCCCATCATCAGTTGTTCTATGAAAACGCAACAAATAGTTTTTAACCCTACAACTGCATTTATTAATAATTTAAAAATACCGAAATAGCTATTTATTCAAGTATTTTGAGATTGTATGGTGATTTTTAAATTGATTTTGGCAGAACAACGGCTAATATCATTGTCATACCATCCTCACCCGACACGACGGAAGAATGAATTTATAGTAAAGAACAAAACTGAATTAGAAAATATCAGGAGTTTCGGAAAATTGTCTTCTTTTAGAACACTATAACGAATTCACCGTGGTAAGGATAGCGTCTCTGACTACTGATCAAAACGTTCTGGGTCCGAGGATCGGACCCAGCCACTGCTTTTGAATAAAAATCATCAGCAACGCCAGCCGAAGGCTTCTGACTTAGGAAGTCACCCTTGTTCTCCCAACGGGCTTGCCAAATAGGGTGAAGGAGCGGATGGAGATTTGGGGGCACCCTCTTGCTCCTGGGATAGAAAACTGACCCTAAAATGCGGAAGAATGATCAACGTCAAGAGGATAGAGAGGGCAATGAAAATTACTACAATTAACGACACACAATATATATCCACAGGGCATGTAAACAAAAAAAGAGTTATGTTGGTCTCTCCATTGCCAAAAGTTTTTAGATTAGTCCCCCATTCGGATTTTAGGGAGGGAGACTGCCAGATGGGTCGTGACAATAAAGATGGTTCAATAACCAACGAAAGGGTAACATTCTACGAGACGTATTGCGGAATGTCAGAAGTGATAATGTTGTAGGGAGGCTATAACGCCTGTAAAAGGAAATGCAAAGGCTCAGTACAGATGTAATGAGATAAGTGAAATTAAATGGAAAGAAGATAAGGATGTCTGGCCAGACGAATACATGGTAATATCAACAGCAGCAGAGAGTGCCTTAACGGGTGCAGACTTCTTCATGAATAGAAATGTAGGGCAGAGACTCAGTTACTATGAACAGTTGGGTGACAGAATTATTTTCATGAGAATCGACAACAGACCAACGTTAACAGCAATAGTGAAGAGATATATGCCTGTGTCACAAGCCGAAGACGAAGAAGTGGAAAAAATACAGGGTGTCTGAAAAGCTACGAATACACTGCTGCTACAGCGTGTTATGGCACCCAAACTAATTAAGATACACACTATTTGGCCTATGTGATAGATAAACTCAAAATGTTTAATTTGTGTGAGCTCCAGGTTATCGTGAGTGAATACCAATGACAACCGTTCAAGAAAAGGCCCTATGTGTGTAATGACGTATTCAGACCAAAACGGACAGGCAGGTTCAAAGGAGTTTTCAAACACAGCATAGGAAGCAATCACCATCGTGGATGTCGATGTGCAGGTGGTACAGAGCGTTGATGTGAAGTATCGTACTGGACGACCTGAAACAAGTGAAGCAAACACAGAACGGATACAGTTGGCTTTTCAGTGCTCACCGCAGAAGTACCCGAGGGTGACTGTGCGCCGGGGATTTTCAGATGTATCGATACCGATTGCAACTGTTGCACACATGAAACGAGACGACAAGCCACAACGCATACAATTCGCTGTGTACTTTATTCACCGGTTAGAGAACGAGGGATATTTTCCGAACAACACAGCATTTTCTGACGAAGCAACTTTCTACGTTTGTGGTAAGGTAAACAAACACGATGTTCTCATCTCGAGCACAACCAATCGGCATACTGTGATGGAAGATGTACGGTGACAGACCTAAAGTGAATGTGTGGTGTTGTTTGATGGTTGATCGCGTCGCAGGACCATTTTTTCTCAGGAAAAAAGAGTTAATTCTAACAACCGCCTTGATATACTGGAGCTGTTTCCGTTACCACAACTGGCTGAGCGCCAAAACACAGTCGCTTTCCAACATGATGATGCACCACCACGCTGGGCTCAGATTGTGGGAACTGTTCTAGACCAAGTGCGTCCAGATCGCTGGATTGGCAGGGGTGTTCCAATTCCCTTGTCTCCTACGTCACGACATTACGCCGCTGGACTTCTTTCTGTGAGGGTATATCAACGATGTAGTCACATAAACGATTTAAAAAACCAAATCGTTGTTGCCACTGGCACTGTAGCAGCAGATGTGTTGCGCCGAGTGTAGGCAGAGCCTGAATACAGACTGGATCTTGTGCGTACCGCCAAAGGCGCACATTTTGAAACTGATTGAATGACATAAAAACTCTGTGAGATTATGTGTCACATAAGCAAAATATAAATAACCTGGAGTGAATGGAACTGAAAGGAAACGGAATGGGAAAGAGATAGGGAGGAAGTAAGGACTTTCAGCAACACAGGACATTGCGGCAATGCAACAGCAAGAGTTGGAAATTGGTGTGAGACCCGGACTCTAACCAGGATGCTCTGTTTCTCTACAACGGTTGCCTTAACCGCATCGGCCATCAGGACACTATTTCCGTCGGACCCAAATTTCGAACTTGCCGCTCGCCGCACCGCAACGAACCCCTCCCCCCTTCTATTAACTCCCTACTCAGAAACTGGTTGTGCCTCCGCACTGAAACTTTATCATGAAACAGCCGTCGCGCCCATAGAATTATAGATATGAGTGGTGTCTGTTCTGCCAGATATATCCGACAGAACAGACACCATTCATATCTACATCGATTAGTCATAACATCATGACCACGACCTATAGAATTACTGGTATGAGTGGTGTCTGTTGTGTAAGATATATCCGACAGAACAGACATCACTCATATCTACATTGATCAGTCAGAACACTAATGACCACCGATCCAATGTCGATGTAAACATGTCCAGGTGATAACAGCGTCACCTGGCGAAGAATGGCTGCTAGAAAAACTCACGCTCGTACATAGAGTGTCTGTGAGCGTGCTGTGCTGTCTGCGTATAGAATGGGGAAGGCACGCGATGTATCTGAGTTTGACCGAGGGCAGATTGTGACGGCCCGGGGGCTCAGCACGAGCATTTCGGAAACTGCACAACTTGTCGGGTATTCGATGAGTGCTGTGGTGAGTGTCTTCAACACATGGCGAAGAAAAGGTGAAACAACGTCCAGACGTCGTGCGATAGGGCGGCCAGCCCTCATTACAAATGTCGGACGTCGTATGCTGGGCAGACTAGTACGAGGTGCATTCAAGTTCTAAGGCCTCCGATTTTTTTTCTCCGGACTGGAAAGAGATAGAAACATGCAATTTGTTTTAAAATGAGGCCGCGTTCATTGTCAATACGCCCCAGAGATGGCAGCACCGTACGGCAGATGGAATTTTACCGCCAGCGACGAGAATGAGAACTGTTTTAAATACTTAAAATGGCGACGTTTTCCTTACTTGAACAGCATGCAATCATTCGCTTTCTGAATTTGTGTAGTGTGAAACCAATTGAAATTCATCGACAGTTAAAGGAGACATGTGATGATGGAGTTATGGATGTGTCGAAAGTACGTTCGTGGGTGTGACAGTTTAATGAAGGCAGAACATCGTGTGACAACAAACCGAAACAACCTCGGGCTCGCACAAGCCGGTCTGACGACATGATCGAGAAAGTGGAGAGAATTGTCTTGGGGGATCGCCGAATGACTGTTGAACAGATCGCCTCCAGAGTTGGCATTTCTGTGGGTTCTGTGCACACAATCCTGTATGACGACCTGAAAATGCGAAAAGTGTCATTCAGGTGGGTGCCACGAATGCTGACGGACGACCACATGGCTACCCGAGTGGCATGTTGCCAAGCAATGTTGATGCACAACGACAGCATGAATGGGAATTTCTTTTCGTCGGTTGTGACAATGGATGAGACGCGGATGCCATTTTTCAATCCGGAAACAAAGCGCCAGTCAGCTCAATGGAAGCACACAGATTCACCGCCACCAAAAAAATTTTGGGTAACCGCCAGTGTTGAAAAAATGACAAAAACGTCCGGGAAGGGCTGCGCGTGTGCTGTTTCACCAAGACAACGCACCCGCACATCGAGCTAACGTTACGCAACAGTTTCTTCGTGATAACCACTTTGAAGTAATTCCTCATGCTCCCTCCTCACCTGAGCTGGCTCCTAGTGACTTTTGGCTTTTTCCAACAATGAAAGACAATCTCCGTGACCGCACATTCACCAGCCGTGCTGTTATTGCCTCAGCGATTTTCCAGTGGTCAAAACAGACTCCTAAAGAAGCCTTCGCCGCTGCCATGCAATCATGGCGTCAGCGTTGTGAAAAATGTGTACGTCTGCAGGGCGATTACGTCGAGAAGTAACGCCAGTTTCATCGATTTCGGGTGAGAAGTTAATTAGAAAAAAAATCGGAGGCCTTAGAACTTGAATGCACCTCGTGAAACAGGCTAACATCAGCTTTAATGCTGGGCAGAGTACGAGTGTGCCTGAACACACAGTGCACCGAACGCTCCTAACGATGGACCTCCGCAGCCAATAACCCATGCATACGTCAATGCTAACACCACATCGGCAACTACGACTGAAATCTGCACGTGACAGTCGGCGCTGGACGTTGGCGCATGGTCTGATGAATCCCGATGCGTTCTTCATCGTGTCGATGGGAGGACGTGATATCATCTTTTTGCAGGGGAACACCTCCTTGACACGGGTACTGCGGGACGGAGACAAGCTGACAGCTGCTCCATCATGCTCTGTGGAACATTCACGTGGGCATTAATGGCTCCAGCGGAGCTCATGCGAAGCACCACGACGGCAAGGAGTATCCTACACTGGTGCAGCCCACGTACACTCCATCGTGACGACCATGCCAGTGACATTTTTCATCAAGACGATGCGCCATGTCGCAAGGCCTGGAGTGTGACTGAGTGGTTCCAGGGAAGACAGTGGAGAGTTCCAGTTGCTGTGCTAGTCCTCCAACTCGCCTGATCTGAACCCAAGCGAACACTTCTGGGATGTGATTGAACATGGCATCAGAGTTCATCGCCCACCTCCCCGGAAATTAGAGGAATTGAGTGAAGACTACAACAACAACATGTAGAATGTATGAGTCTGAAAGTGTATTATCAAACTTTCAAAAAAATATCATCCACACCATCTCGATGATAGCAAGCGCAGATAAGTGCGAGAACTATCGCACAGTCAGCTTAACAGCTCATGCAACTAAGTCACTGACAAGAATAATGTACATAAGAATAGAAAATAAAACTGGAGGTCTGTTAGATGACAATGAGCTTGGCCTTAGGAAAGGTAAAGGCACCAGAGAAGCAGTTCTGACGTTGCGTTTGGTAATATAAGGAAGGTATAAGAAAAATCAAGACACGTTCATAGGATATGTCGACATAGAAAAAGCGCTCGATAGTGTGATATGGTGTAAGATGTCCGAAGTTCTGAGAAACTTTTGTGCAAGCTATAGGAAAAGAAAGGGAACATACAATAGTTGTAAGAATCAAGATGGAACAATAGGGATGGAAGACCGAGAACAAAGTGCTCGCATGGTAAAGGCTGTAAGACAGGGCTGAAGTCTTTATCCTTTACTGTCCAGTCTCTACATCGAAGAAGCAATGGCGGAAATAGAAGAAATGTAAAATTTCGAATCAAAACGTCTTCAGCCGTCTAAGTTTCCAGTACATTACGCCATCTTGAGCCCCCCTGACCGACATGTAGGACGAATTCCATCTGTGGTCCAGTCAAAACAGGGTCCAGCATCCAATGACTGGTATCTGTAGATTTCTTCTTAACACGGCGATCCATTCAGTCATCACTTGTCGACAAGAAAACTTTCAGGATTTGGATTAGAATTCAGGAGAAAAGGATATTACTGATGAAATTCGCTGTCAAAATTGCTATCCTCAGTCAAAGCGTGGAATAATTACAGGCTGTACTGAAAAGAATGAACAGTCTAATGAGAACGGAATGTGGACAGGGAATAAACCGAAGGAAGACGTTGTAATGAGTATCAGATAATGTGAGATTAGTGGTAAAATTGATATCAGTCTTTGGACCGCGATGTAGACGAAGCGAAGGAATTCAACTACCTTGCAAGCAAAATAACATATGATGGACGAAGCATGGAGACATAAAAAGCAGGCTAGCACAGCCAAAGAGGGAATTCCTGGCCAAAAGGACTGTTCTAGTATCAAACATTGGCCTTACTTTGTGAAAGAAATTTCTGAGAATATTTGTCTGGAGACAGCATTGTATGGAAGTAAATCACCGGCTATAGAAAATCAAGAAAAGAAAAAAGTCGAAGCATTTCTGACGCGATGGTATAGAAGGTTGTTGAAAATTAGGTACACTGACAAGACGAGAAGTGAGGAGGCTGTCCACAGAATGGGGGAGGAGAGGCACATGTGGAAAACATTTACAAGAAGTAGGGCATGTACTAAGACTTCAGGGAATATGTTTCATGATATTACAGGGCGCTGCATACAGTAAAAACCGGTGGGGAAAATTGGAAATTTGTGGTAAGGTCTTATGGGACCAAACTGCTGAGGTCGTCGGTTCCTAAGCTTACACACTACTTAATCTAACTTAAACTAAGGACGACAGACACACCCATGCCCGAGGGAAAACTCGAACCTCCAACTGGGTCAGCCGCGCGGACCGTGACAAGACGCCTTAGGCCGCGCGGCTACCCCGCGCGGCAAGCTGTGGGGAAAGACAGAATTGGAATGCATACAAGAGGTAATTATCGAGGACGTTAGGTTCAAGTGCGGATGAAGAAATTGGCAGAGGAGAGGAATTCGCGGCGAGCGGCATGAAACCAGACATTTCATACGTGATGCTATATGTGCACTACTTTTAAAAGAAATTTCATACTTCGAATATTTTTCTCTTTCGATATTGTTTAACACTAGTAATAAAACATTAATTTGCTATATTACATTTAAATACTGACATGCCATGTAAAAGGGAGAGAAATCCAAGATTGTAAGTTCCAGGTTGGAAAAACTGCAGGGTCTGACAGTTTAATATTATATTTTTACACTGAAGCGCCGAAGAAACTGGTATCGGCATGCGTATTCAAATACAGAGATATGTAAACAGGCAGAATACGGTGGTACAGTCGGCAACGCCTATATAAGACAAGTGTCTGGCGCACGAAGGAAGGTTATCAAGATTTAAGTGACAGCGATGGGACACAGCATCTCCGAGGTAGTTATCAAGTGGGGATTTTGCCGTATGACCATTTACGAGTGTACCGTGAACATCAGGAACCCGCTAAAACATCAAATCTCAGACATCGCTGCAGCCGACAAAAGATCCTGCAGGAACGGAACCAACGACGACTAAAGAGAATCGTTCAATGTGACAGAAGCGCAACCCTTCCACAAATTGCTGCAGATTTCAGTGCTGGGCTATTAACAAGTGTCAGCGTGTGAAGCATTCAACGAAACATCATCACTATGGGCTTTCGGAGCCGAAGGCCCATTCGTGCATCCTTGACAACTGCGCAACACAAAGCTTTACGCCTCGCCTGGGCCCGTCAACACCGACATTGGACTGTTGATGACTGGATACATGTTGCCTGGTCGGAAGAGTCTTGTTTCAAGCCGGCCGGTGTGGTCGAGCGGTTCTAGGCGCTACGGTCGCAGGTTCGAATCCTGCCTCGGGCGTGGATGTGTGTGATGTCCTTAGGTTAGTTAGGTTTAAGTAGTTCTAAGTTCTAGGGGACTGATGACCTCAGAAGTTAAGTCCCATAGTGCTCAGAGCCATTTTGAGTCTTGTTTCAAATTGTATCGAGCTGATGGAGGTGTACGGGTATAGAGACAACCTCATGAGTCCATGGATCCTGCATGTCACCAGGGGACTATTCAAGCTGGTGGAGGCTCAGTAATGGTGTGGAGCGCGTGCCGTTGGAGTGATACGGGACCCCTGATACGTCTAGACACGACTCTGACAGGTATCACGTACGTAAGCATCCTGTCTGATCACCTGCATCCATTCATGTCCATTATGTATTCCGAAAGACTTGGACAACTCCAGCAGGACACTGCGACACTCCATACGTCCAGAGTCGCTACAGAGTAGCTCCAAGAACACTCTTCTGAGTTTAAACACTACGGCTGGCCACCAAACTCTCCAGACATGAACATTATTAAGCATATCTGTAATCCCTTGCGACGTGCTGTTCAAAAAAGATCTCCACCCCCTAATACTCTTACCGATTTATGGACAGCCCTGCAAAATTAATGGTATCAGTTCCCTCCAGCAGTACTTCAGACATTAGACGAGTCCATGCCACGTCGTGTTGCGGCACTTCTGTGTGCTTACGGGGGCCATACACGATATTAGGGAGGTGTACCGTTTCTCTGGCTCTTCAGTGTATAGTATCATCCCATTTCAGTCGAACCGTTCATTGATTTAGCCTTTGCTGTTCCGAATATACAGGGTGAGTCACTAACCATTGCCACCTAGAAAGTATGATAGTAGCTGAAAAGTTTGTGGAACAGATGTTGCATGGGACAACGGGGGCCGTAAAATGACGTTGGATTTTTGTTGCTAGGTGGGGTCGCGTCAGAGATATGAAGGTCCAATTGTTTTTGTAAATGGGATGCTATAGTTTGGTACTTACTTTCTGATAGAGGCTATCAAGACGAATCCACTGAGTGTAACAGTAAGGTCTTTGAAGGTCACAAATGTGGCATGAACGTCCATTTACAGAAGGTGTTCGAAGTGATGACCATTGGTATCAATGTAGTGCTGCAATCATCTTATCAAGGATTGAGTGGTATTCCTTATCACTTCGGCACTTATGGAAGCACATGCTCTGACAATTCTCTCTACTATATCGCGCAAATAGTAAATATTCGCCGAATACTGCGTATCCATCTGACGTGCCATTGACATGCAGACAGCATTCGACCGTTTCGCAGTACAACACTACTTGGAACGGTAAGACTAGTATCGTCGAATCAAGCGAATGTGAATGATGTATTCCTTCGAAGAAGAAGTCGATATGCTTCTCAGTTACAGAGAGTGTCAACGAAATTTAGTAAGAGCTGGAGACTTATACGCTGAAAGATATCCTCAGCGTATTCACTCTACGCGTCGTACATTTAAATATGTGTATGATAAATTGAGGGCAACTGGATCTTTAACGCATCGGAAGCATATCCGGAAAAGGAAGGTTACTAACGAGGAAACGGAAATTGGTACCCTTGACACTGTAGTTCGAGATCCTTGTGTTAGTTCGCGTCAAGTCGTACATGAGTTGCATCCCAATGCAAATCTGTAACTCAACCTTCTGTGTGACTTGATTATTATTATGTATTATTTATATTTTAGATAACTAACCAGTAAATAAAACACAGAACACGTTCTAATGAAAGCATGAAAGCTGTCTGACGATGAATTTTAATGATTCGAAACCGGTAACAATACTTTTTGAATAAAGAAACTTAAAATAAATTTGTGGCTGGTTGCTGTCTCAACACCATCAACAATTACCTTCAAATAACAGCCACGGTCTCCATCCGTGTCATCATATGACAAAATTGCAAAATCGCAAGGGAATCTGGCCTGAGCCAGAGCAATGTCGTTCGTGTTCTACATAGCCAAAAATATCATCCTTACCATATCAGTCTCCACCAAGAATTAACTGGCACGGATTCTATGCGTCTCATTGAATTCTGTCGATGGGCTCAACTTCAGATTCACAGGGACGACACATTTATTAATTTGATTTTATTTACTGACGAGGCTACATTCACGAACCATGGAAATGTTAATTTGCGTAACATGCATTACTGGGCAACAGAAAATCCATGTTGGCTGTAGCAAGTTGCACACCAGGAGACCATGGTGTGTGAATGTATGGTGTGGAATTCTGGAGGACACAATTGTAGGCCTCTATTTCATCGAAGGAAATCTGAATGATAGGAAGTACACCTAACTCCTGCAAGAGACATTAGGTCTGTTATTGGAAGAAATATCCTTAGGAACAAGGAACAGAATATGGTATTAACACGATGAGTGTCTGGCATATTTTTCGCTGATGGCTAGAAATGAGTCGCAGAGGCAATTCCCAAATCGTTGGATTGGACGCGGAGGATATGTGTCGTGACCGGCTCGTTCGCCAGACTTTGCTCTTGAAACTTTTGGTTGTCCGTTTTCTTGTTTGGGGTAATTGCTTGCGGGCAAAACGAAAACCTACAACTGTGCAACAAGTTATTCTGAATGCAGAGCGTGTCCTCTCATCCACAGGTTGTCGCGAGGCGGATGTGGGACGACACCTCACTTGTTGCATTCGCACCTGTTGCTGTTACGGTGTCTTAACCTCACACTACGGCAACGAGAATCATATTTCTAGATTGTATCACCCCGTTCAGTATAAGTTTAATGGATTTTTTTTTACGGACACTGTGTCATAATTCCAGGTCGAAACAGTAACGGAGAGATATTGCGTCTCTTTCACCTCAGACGTAATTAAGACAAATTCACTGGAGAAAAATTTTAAATCCAAACAACTAAAAATGAATGTAGAATATCAGATCATGGAATACTCTCAGAGACAAAAATACTGTTATTTTAAGCTACACAGAAACTCTTTTGTAGCAAAACTTCTCTTTAGTATCACGAAGAAGTCAGAAAAACGTTCTTAACAACATGTGGACAAACTGACGTTGTCATCGGATAGGATCAAACATGTTCATACAATTCTTTATACATCAGGCCGAGATTCAAGCTCGGAAAGTTCTTTCTCGCGGCTCCTGACATACTATCGCATCAGAATCCTGATTCCCCACCAGTTTAATTGTTAGAGACGCTTCAGCTAACGCTAGGTTGAAAGTTTCATTTTAGAAGGATAAGTAATGCCGCGAGACTTAAAAATTTCCTCTTTCATTCACCATACTAGAAAAATTGTCGGAATAACGCAACAAAGCTGAAAACTAACGTAGTGATCAACACAAATTTTGGTCAGAAGATCACAATCTTTTCCCATGCATGTCCCTGCTAAAGGTCTCCGACTGTCTTATTAGTCAGTTATGGGCAAACAGTCTGCATAACGAGGTATCCAAGTTCTGCTTTGAGGCTTGTCGCTATGCACTCCAGCAAAACAAGACAAGGGGTGAAGGTCATGCGTCACAAAAAAGCCACGGACCAATCGGCTCTGGAACCAAGAGGTCTCGTGATATGAGATGACACTAATGGAATCCGGCCACCAGCCAAGACAAGTTCGTAAGAAATAAATGTGTTGCAATTTTTTTTAAAACGGAGGAAAAGACGCCCTATGATTAAATGAGGACTATACTACTGAAATCCCACATGAGCGACTTGTAATTTGGTTCACGTTTCCACTTTAAGAGACTGGTATCATGAAATCTGCGGAAATATATAGCTTTATACGTGAGTGAATCACATCATGAACATTGATGGTTTGGGTACGATGAAGATTATCAAAGAGTGAGATCCAAGAACGATAACATAGGTATGCTGCGAAGCATTGCTTTGTGCAATTTAGTAAGATGTGAAACTCCGCGGCTGGGTCTCTTGTATCGCCATCGCTTTTGTTGGACCGGTGTAGTGTGGAAACGCCAACTGAGGAGTTGATGCGTGAGAAAACATCAGCTTAATGCGTCTTTCGATAGCTATAAGATGACATGAAAATCGTACATAAAAATAAACTTGCTTTTGAGCAATTTGCGAACATTTGTAAATTTGATGTTGAATTGTATTTGAAATGACTAAGAATGAGAAATACAGGATGAAAGCGAGTCTAGAAATATTACAGAAGGACTCTCAGTGTCTTGTAAATCACTGATACCGCTTATTTTAGGTTATTTCTTCACCATAAAGGAGTTTTGATCTGTATGAATAATGGTAGTAATTAGCGCAACTAACGTAGAGCTAAGTAAACAATAGCTTAGAACCAAATAAACCATATGAATTCATTCATGAGAAGATGGGATTATTTCTGTTATGAACACGACAAATTAAGTGAGGAGGACTGTCCCATTGTGCGGAACAAGCTCAGGGCCGATTTCAGGGTAGGTGTTATGGTAGAGATGAGCTGCTATGCTCGAGCCCGCATAAGTCGTTTCATAACGGTCGGTTTGGTTCAATTGAGGAGACATCGAGCAGGTAATATGCATGATACTTCAACCAGGTGTACGCGAATGGTGGAGGCGACGGACGTGTTTGAATAGCAAAACGCGGCTGGGGACAATGGCAACACGTCAGGGACGCTTCACTCATGTGGGGTGTTGTTCTTCTTGAGATCAGGAACTGAAGACCTCACTTTCCACTCTATCCACCACTCTTTTATCTTCTGGAAAGTATGTATCAGGATAAGGGCACGTGCAATGCCGAGGTTCGTTGAATGAAAATTCGAGTACGTCTACGAGTCAAATGGAATTTTAGGGTGTTACCCATCACTCTTACTATCTGACACGTGGCATTTATGGTGGATTTTCCGATTGCTGGCTCTAATCCAGTAATATCGGGATGATTACTGAGGTGAAGAAGAACTCGCTACGTCCTTTAAGACTCCGAGGAATTCCCATCTATGCGGAAAAAAAAGCCCACCGCACAAGAAACATGAACGAGAGTTTCTCCATGCTAAGTATTTTCTGAAGAGCCCTTGTATCAGCGCCAACTGTGTCCACACAAAGTGTAATTCAAGTCTGCAAGTGTTCTGTAACAATAGTGTAAAAATGTAAGATATTTAATTCTACTATTTCTGTTTCTATTCCCACATATGAAGCAAGTCATGGTAATAAAATATGAGAAATCATACAACAGTGTTAATACTCATAGGCTAAAATATGGTTTTCTCAAAGCTATGTCTGCATTATACCTCTATGGTCCACTGAACTACGGGTCGACTTCTGAGATTACTACTAAATTGTTATCATACATCCTATTCTAGTCATATCCGTGTCAGCTCAGAGCTCTAGTGTGTCACTGGAGTTATATGCTCACATTGGACCAGTTAATTTGCCCTGCTGTTACTTGTTTCATAGCATCAACTCTTACTCCTTATTCCCGTTACCAGAATATTTGTGTATATTTACCTGTGATAGGGAAGAATTTTTTATATTGGATTATTAATCTCAGTATACAATTGGAGTAAGGAGAAGTTGTTTTAGATTGTGTTTTTATAATCTCTAAACTCTGGCAATTAATTAATACTGATTTCATATGGGGAACGAAATTGGAGCATTTACAAACAAAAGAATAATTTGAGACCTATTTCACCACGCTTGCAAAAATGTTTGTGTGGATTTATCGAGAGAAAAATCGGAATAGAGGTTTGCTAGAATAAAGTGACATGGTGACATCTGATTTCATTCAGCAGAGCAGCTGAAGACAAACTAAACAAAAAAAAACTTAGTCGAGAAAGTGGAATTTAATAGGAACTGAACTAAAGTGATCATTACTTGTGAAAATAAGGCTGAAGGGTAAGCCTAAGTGTGCACTGCTTACTGAGCATTAGCATGGCATATGAGCAATCCTCGAACTTAACGCAGGCTTGCTATCAGTTAGGGTGTTTATGTCTCCTTACATCGTCACAATCTGCCTCTAACAAGAGGATTGCGCCTATTCGTCATCACCGATTTCGTCCAAATTTATGGTATATGTAGGGCTTGATCATAAATGAAAGCGACGGAAGTGAGAGCCACAGATAGTCAAGCGTTTAGAAAATATAGCATTTTTGGCGCAGATCTAGCGAGGCATCAACCAGATATGTTAGCTTAGTTTCCAGACAGTATTTTCAGTTTTTAAGTTACGCTGCAAACAAACCGAAATAATGCTCAGTACACTGCATTTATTGACCTTCATAAAAGGCATGAAAATGAAAAGCAAAAGAAATTTGCAATTGCAAATAATTTCGATGAATGGATTCTTCTTATAACTTTCCACGAAGGGACAGAAATTGAAACGTACTCTACTTCATATTCCTTACTTTTATTTTGGCCTTCGAGCAGCCCTTGGCAGCTGCAAACGATAGGTTCCCCAGTTTTTGCGTGTAATATAATCCCAGCACGTGTAAATCACCAACTGTAAAAGAACAAAGTAATTTAATATTATATATGAACTTCTCGCGTACACCTGGAAATTTATTTGCGATCACAATTTTCCATTTTACTTTGCTTTTCATACCTTTAAAGAAAATATTAATAGCTACAACGTATTCAGCATTACTTCGCTTGATTTGAAGTATAACTGATATAATAAATGTAAATAAAAAAGTCGCATAGGGTCTCAAACTCGCCAAGCTCGGAATACAATTCCGAAAACTTTGCCTTATGCCAATTGCTGCCTAGAAACTAGTGCAATACAAAAGGCTCATGTCTGTCACTACTCGTGCCAAAAATGCTGTTTTTTCCAAGCACTTGGCCATCTGGAACTCCCACTGACACTTTCATTTCTGGTCAAGCCTTGGATATACCATAAATCTGGACATCGAGGGCGATTTCATGGCACTTTGGATAATGTTTGCATGACTGAAGTGATCGTGTCTCAAGTTTTTCCAAAGCAATATCTGGCACTGTACAAAGGAGAGCGGCACACAAATACAAGTTATCTTGTATAGATACCAGCCGTCTGGAGCGGCTGACAATGTTAGCCTTGAAATGAGCGTCACTGCTGCTGTCACAGTCCTGACGCCAACTGAACGTCAGATATTTGCGATTACGTCTTGCCACTGATAACAAAAATTAGTCCTGTCGGGATGTCGAGACCTTTGGCCGTCATGTTGTGCGTTGATATTGGACGTCTCTGACGAATGGGAACGTGTGACACAGCCTCTAGTGGTATTTCCAGACCAACATCTTTCACAGTACTACCAACAGTTCTCTTACTGTAAGCAGAAGACTGAAATTTAGGTATGCTGTTATCAAGATTATGCTCGCCGTTCAACAACATGACCTTCAGGACACAAACGCGAACTTTGTCACGAAATTGTTAGACGTCGTATTCTTGTGTCGATACCAATACCTACTGCCTTCACTTCTTTTCTGCATCCATATCCCAGTTTTTCCCAGTTTTCCTCATTCGGCTATACAGAATGAACCCCCGCTCCACTGACAAAATTTCGGTTTTTTTTTTTTTTTTTTTTTTTTTTTTTTTTTTTTTGCGGAATCTCTCTCCGGTTGGTTTTCCAGGCGGTGTTAGTTGTGCGTTAACAGTGATACAGAGGTTTGATGGTGAAGAGTTGAACTGAATGCAGTGGAAGAATGGCACGACGAAGCTATGCTGAGTTGCTCCCAGCAGTGCGTACATTTGCGTCTAAGCGTTGTTGCATTTCCCTGTATTTTGCGTTGTAGGTTTTGGTAAATGCATATTACAGACACAGGGCATTTTGTAAAGGTATTTTCACTGAAATGAAGGTAATAGAGTAAAAAACCGAATAAATTATTACATTATTACTCTATAAGGTGTCACCAGAGACCACAGGCCCCTTATCCTCCTGTGTCCAAAAAGTTTCCAGACTGGATTCATAAAAAATTGATGAAAGTTATAATAGGTTTAATGCTTCATGTGTTCCAAATCGTCTACCCTTACTTGAATATAGAGCACAGAACGTTCATATATCTATGTGAAACTTCAGAAAAGTCTCTGCTTGGGATGTCGTTCAACTCAAGCGTCATATTAACACCTTTGGCCTTGGCGAAAGATCAGAGACCCATTTTTCTGTACTTTGTCGTTTTGTGGTAAGTTCGCATTGATAAAAACAAGTATCGTCAACGGTGATGATGTTTCCCAGAAAATATTTGTCCGCGTTTTGCGTTTCAATCAATTTGCGGCAGGCGTCCATGAGTCGTTGCTTTTATTCGGGTGTCAAGATGTGCAGGACGAACTTAGCAAACACTTTTTCTTTTCTTCATAATATTATTCAGCAGAATGTCTTGAACACTTGATTTAGAGATGTTTAGAACATTGCTCCATACGATTTGTGACACAACAACGTTGACACATTACGGTCGCAAGTCCACTACTTACAAGTGAATGGTGGAATGCACATCTGTTGCTTACTGTTGTTAGTTGAAGCTATCATGTTCCTGCGCTGACGCCACTTATACGGCAGGAATAAAATCAGTCTCGAAACTTTTTGAATTGACGGTGTAATTGCTGCATCCAAATTTTATTTTTTCCTAGCTCAGGGAATAAAACAAACACGGTGTTCTGACTCTAGCTGTACTTTACACTATGTGATTTTAGTGCATCACCAGTTTTGGTTTCTGCATATTCCCAGTAGGCGGCAGCATGTGCTTAAAAAAGCTGTTTATCGTAGTGTCGGCACGTATTCCAGAAATAAATATAATTTCTTTTTATCTTTAGTAATTTTGGACTAGAATGTGTTTAGAACATGCAGTAATATTTAATAAACCCTACACTCGCGTCCCTCGACCTTTCTTGTTTTCTAGATGCTAAAAACCACGCATATAAAGTACACGCAATACATTTATTGCTATTATGCGTGTAATCACGTATAATGACGGGCGATTTCTTGAAAACTGGGCTACTCCAAGAAACGATTTGGCAATAAAATTTTTATGTTCTAGATATTTTATCTGCAGAAGGTTAGAGGACATTAAAATTCTCGCGACACACCAATGTGTTGAGACACGGCCGTGAGAAACAGTGCCGTACATTATGGAATAAATGATTGTTTATTTCACCACATTACAGCGACATAGTTTTTTCGCTGAAATGGTGGGACTACACGACCCATACTTTCACAGTCCAGTGGCACTGTTTTCATATTTTTTTATTTAATGTTTTTCTTTCTGAGTACATGTAAATGTAGTTTCCCGGAGTGTGCTGGTGATGAAAAGTTCTCGTGTTTCCACTGGGGTGGAGGTTTCCTGAATATTGCACTATTTCAGTTATTTTCTAACATAAAAAATGGTTCAAATGGCTCTGAGCACTATGGGACTTAACATCTGAGGTCATCAGACCTCTAGACTTAGAACTACTTAAACCTAACTAACCTAAGGACATCATACACATCCATGCCCAAGGCAGGATTCGAACCTGCGATCGTAGCAGCAGCGTGGTTCCGTACTGAAGCGCCTAGAACCGCTCGGCTACAACAGCCGGCTTTTCTAACAGAAATAAGATCCATTTAGAACACGTTCTAAAATTTTAGTGTATCACACCCATTTTATATTTAGTTATTTGAATCTCATTTTGACCCAGAGCAATGGACTTTTCAGTCATGAAATCTAACAAGAGAATGGTCCAGTCCAACATGTTGAAACCTGCCCCGAAATCTTTTGTAGGGAAGAATGCACCGAAAGGAACACAATGTCAAAATTTTAGCTGCTAAGACATACAGCAAGTATTTTTCAAAGAATTTTTAAAACTGCCAAATTCGTAGTTCGCCAAGCGAGAAATGTACATCCCTATAGTAGCTGTAGTATACAGTGCATGCGCAACACGGCAGGCACATATCCTTGGTCGATGACACATCGGTATGCAAATAATACGGTACAACGGGATATTAATTTGTAACGCGAATTTCACTTTCCATTGACAGTTTCCCTGACACAATTGTTCAGAGTTACTATCAGCTCGAATGTGCAACTCATTTAAAATAACATAACAATTAACAGTGATTGCTAATAGCATGTGTCTTTGTGCAGTTCCAGAGTTTCACAAAAATGTAGAATCCAATTAATGTTTTTAACTTTGCAAAGATGAAATATGAAGAATGTGGTGTGCAGATGAAATCACCTACTTCTCCTGAAGACATACATATGTTATTTATTGGTTAATTTCTTGGACATTCATTCGAAGAATGTCGACATTTCGTTATAAATTGTGGAAATTCGAGTTTTAGGGAAAAAAAAAGAAATAACTCAGGTGATTCCGTGAACTGCAATTCGTACAATGATTGTTGCGCTGATTAAAGTCCACAACGATAACAGACTACCTTCCAAGTCCAAAGAAAACATGTGACAAAGCAAACGCTGTATATCTTTTGGTTAGACGAAGTTGGAGAAAACGCTTAAACTTAGGTAGTGTGCAAAGTAGGTTTTCTTCCGTAAAATCTGAACATCAGTATATGAATGAAGAAAGACTTACACGAAGTACAAAATATGCGCCAAAATAAAACTCGAAAGTGTCTGAAAGAAAGACTGTTCAATAGATTTACAACTACAGTGCACTGTTACCAAGGGAGATCTACGAGACTGGGCGCTCTGAACTATAATTGAAATGAACGCAACTGATTACCAGGCTTCTTCGACATCGTTAGACAGATTCAGGAAATTATATCGAAAAGGAAGTCGCAAAATTACGCAGTTTACCTCAAGTAAACTTGCAGAGGAGATGTCATTAATAGATAACACTACAGAGAGATTCGTAGCTGACGTAAAGATGAAGCTTCTTGTTATCTCCTAAAATATGCATATAAAACCAATCAGTCCAGTTTCGTGCACACCGCAGTTTATCATTTCGAGCGGAAAAAAAGAGAGTCGCTTGTGCAGTCGGTGAAAGCTATGACACATTCGAATGCAGCACTTCCGGTGATAAGTAACAGTAGATTACTGCTTCCGCAACTGTGTCTTTGTCTTCAGGAACATCAAGGCAAATTAGGACTAAAATTAAAAAAAGGACAGTTTACTAGCAAAAATCTTGTAATCAATGTAGCAAAATTTGGAGAAATGTAAGAGAGTAATTTTCAGTGTTTCATTCGAGGAGAACGGCGCAAACACTGTTAATACAATTCGAATTCGACCCGGAACTAATAGCCTGATTCAGCCTCTCGCTAAAAAATGTTTTCAACAGTATAAAGGATTTTTCAGAAAATTGTCACACAATATAATTTCCAATATCTCTTTGTCATTTCAGGTTTATCAGATGAACAGTTTTGTTAAAATTCAGTCCTTCGTGCTATGTCAGTATGCATCACCACATTTCACGAATCTGATCAAATACACCTGGTACGCAGCACAATATGCAGAACCACAGCCACGACCATTTCTTACTCCATTCCAGTTCTGTGTAAATAAGACTAGTAATTACTGTGAAGTGTCTGAGTGAATTTATATTTTGTCAGGTGTGCCTGGTGTAAGGAAAATATTTTTTTTCGTCCCCTAATAGACGTTGCATTTTTGTAACAATTACAGAGTACAAAAAAAAAAGGTTCAAATGGCTCTGAGCACTAAGGGACTTAACTTCTGAGGTCATCAGTCCCTTAGAACTTAGAACTACTTAAACCTAACTAACCTAAGGACATCACACACATCCATGCCCGAGGCAGGATTCGAACCTGCGACCGTAGCGGTCGCGCGGTTCCAGACTGTAGCGCCTAGAATCGCGCAGCCACCTCGACCGGCTACAAAAAAAGGAACTGTTTCATTGTTGGTAAAGCTTGCATTATTCAAAAATTGTCGTCAGAACTCTGCTGCAGGAATCGTTATAAACAAAATGTCAACAAATTAAAGTCCCGATCGATGAAAGTCGTCTGCAATGTAACATCATACACTGCCTTGTTTTTCCTTCTCCTGCTTGTCACTTGTGAGACAATTACATCTGCAACAGTTTAGCTGTCGATAAGAACTGCAAGTTATTAAAAAAAATAATGATTTGAGACGTGTTCAGTGTGGTTTTAAGTGCTTGAAATTCACCAGTGTGCACTTCAGACTGCGCGCTACGCGGTGCTACGTTCTCATGTTACGGCTGCATCTGCTTATTCGCCAATCGCGCCCTAGGCAGGAAGGACTGTACAGATCGTCGTTATAAGCAGTTTTTCGTGCGACAAAAATGAGTAAATTTTTTTTAAGAGTACTTGCAGTGAGCCTTAGCAGCGAAAACTATGACAGTGCATTTTTTTTCGGTGTAATCTTTCTGTGTGAAAAATTTCAGGGTAGGTTTCGACATGTCGGATTGGATCATTGCCTTGTAAGCTCGGGACTGAGGAGGTTATCACTCCGTCTTCAGGCCACGAGTGGCCTACCGGGACCATCCGACCGCAGTGTCATCCTCACCGGAGGATAGGAGGGGCGTAGGGTCAGCACACCGCTCTCCTGATCGTTATGATGGTATGCTTGACCGAGTCGAGTAGTTCCTCAATTGGTATCACGAGGCGGAGCGCAACCCGAAAAATGGCAACAGCGCATGGCGGCCTGGATGGCTACCCATCCAAGTGCCGACCAAGCCCGACAGCGCTTAACTTCGGTGGTCTCACGGGAACCGACGCATCCAAGGCCGTTGCCCCACTGACAAGGTTATACTAAAGTAATCGGAAATACCTCGTAACAGCCTTCGAAATTTTGTGCTGAAGTTCGACTTCGGCCTGTATTTTTCGACAAGAGTGTGCCTAACGCTGTATATCACATATTTTTCATCTTTATGAGACTTTTTAGCGGAGCGATAGAGCCCAGTGAGATCTACTTGTTAGTATTACAGCTTAATGTTGCCTGATGTCGTGTCTCACTTCGTCAACCGGTTTTAAGGGTTTAAAAGGAGCCGGACGTGGTGGGGACGTGATGTACGTACCTTTGAGCAGCGGCACGATGCGCCCCCAGCAGGTGATGGCGCCCTTGCGGTGGAACTGCCCCAGCGCCAGCTCCATGTAGAACAGCGGGATGCCGCCCACGAACAGCATCACGCAGTACGGCACCAGGAAAGCACCTGCAACAGGCCACATCAGCCATTAAGCAACTGCTTTAAAACATCGTTTGTCGGGTCATTTTCTTCCTCTTCAGTTCTGTCACTCCCCAAACGTGTTTTATTTTTGGTTTTATTTATTTATATATTTAAATCGCAAATCATGGGTGTGGTCAGATGACACTGCTAATACAAGTGTTACCTTGATATACATTACTCGCCATTACAATTGCTACACTACGCAGGTGAAGTGCTACAGACGCGAAATTTAACCGACAGGAAGAAGATGCTGTGATATGCATATGATTAGCTTTTCAGAGCATTCACACAAAGTTGGCGCCGGTGGCGAGACCTGCAACGTGCTGACATGAGGAAAGTTTCCAACCAATTTCTCATAAGCAAACAGCAGTTGACCGGCGTTGCCTGGTGAAACGTTGTTGTGATGCCTCGTGTAAGGAGGAGAAATGCGTAACATCATGTTTCCCATTTGATAAAGGTCGGATTGTAGCCTATCGCGATTGCGGTTTATCGTATCGCGACATTTCTGCTTGCGTTGGTCGAGATCCAATGACTGTTAGCAGAAATGAGTGGATTCAGGAGGGTAATACGGAACGCCGTGCTGGTCCCAACGGCCTCGTATCACTAGCAGTCGCGATGACAGGCATCTTATCCGCATCGCTGTAACGGATCGTGCAGCCACATCTCGATCCCTGAGTCAACAGATGGGGACGTTTGCAAGACAACAACCATCTGCACGAACAGTTCGACGACGTTTGCAGCGGCGTGGACTATCAGCTCGGACACCATGGCTGAGGTTACCCTTGACGCTGCATCACAGACAGGAGCGCCTGCGATGGTGTACTCAACGACGAACCTGGGTGCACGAACGGCAAAAAGTCATTTTTTCGCATGAATCCAGGTTTTGTTTACAGCATCATGATGGTCGCATCCGTGTTTGGCGACATCGCGAGGAACGCATATTGGAAGCGTGTATTCGTCATCGCCATACTAGCGTATCACCCGGCGTGATGGTATGGGGTGCCATTGGTTACACGAGTCGGTCACCTGTTGTTCGCATTGACGGCACTTTGAACAGTGGACGTTACATTTCAGATGTGTTACGATCCGTGGCTCTACCCTTCATTCGATCCTTGCGAAACCCTACATTTCAGCAGGATAATGCATGACCGCATGTTACGGGTCCTGTATGGGCCTTTCTGGATACAGAAAATGTTCGTCTGCTGCCCTGGCCAGCACATTCTCCAGATCTCTCTCCAATTGAAAACGTCTGGTCAATGGTGGACGAGCAACTGGCTCGTCACAATACGCCAGTCACTACTCCTGATGAACTGCGGTATCGTGTTGAAGCTGCATGGGCAGCTGTACCTGTACACGCCATCCAAGCTCTGTTTGACTCAATGCCCAGGCGTATCAAGGCCAGAGGTGGTTGTTCTGGGTACTGATTTCTCAGGATCTATGCACCCAAATTGCGTGAAAATGGAATCAAATGTCAGTTCTAGTATAATATATTTGTCCAATGAATACCCGTTTATCATCTGCATTTCTTCTTAGTGTAGCAATTTTAATGGCCAGTAGTGTAGAACAGTACGCTCCTTCAG
This sequence comes from Schistocerca cancellata, assembly GCF_023864275.1. NCBI lineage: Eukaryota > Metazoa > Arthropoda > Insecta > Orthoptera > Acrididae > Schistocerca > Schistocerca cancellata. Next base: position 1,045,664,688 of record NC_064626.1, read on the forward strand.
TCCTTTGTTTAGGTGTAACATCTTTGTCACAAAAAGCATGTGTTGGCTGGATCCATGTGAAAAATCGTGCTGCAGAGTAATATTGGAAGAGATGTTGGCGAAAAAATATTACCAAATTCTTTTGAATTCAAAAGTCGAGGGTAGAAGGGATGGAGGAACGAGACTTTTACTTCTATAACGCAGAGATGACACAGGTTCTGCTACAAGGCTTATCTTATGTGCTTTTCTAGTACTAAACGCAACTCACATGTCCGAAAATGCTACGTATATGTGAGAAATGCTTAACATTTACGGCTCTTGCATCCATGTTTATATTGTTGTCATTCATAGCATCTTACTTATTACAGCAGCCAGCTGGCATTATAAGGAAGTATGGATCAGTGTATGCTACGAAGGAACGCACACGACACTATCGTTCGGTGAAATCCTTCATTTAGCTGACTTGGAACCGGTGGAGCAGCGCTACGCCATGTTTGGCTATTGGATCTGGTATGCACGCTCAGACTTAACAACCTCAGCACTTTTTATTAGTTGAACAAGACCGCAAACAGCAATTTCTGAGGTAGAAAACTCAAGGGCGAAAATACGCAATCAGACACGAACAGAAATCACACTTTTATTCAAAGACAACAATTACGCTGAATACGTATGTGATATCTGTGCTTTCGGACATGTCCAAAAGAACAGGCACCACATGTATAATTAAGATGACGACGGCCAGTGATCCCTACATGCAGATGCAACCAGAAAAATGGCTCTGAGCACTATGGGACCTAACTGCTGAGGTCATCAGTCCCCTAGAACTTAGAACTGCTTAAACCTAACGAACCTAAGGACATCACATACATTCATGCCCGAGGCAGGATTCGAACCTGCGACAGAGCGCCCGCGCGGTTCCAGACTGTAGCGCCTAGAACCGCTCGGCCACCACCGTCCTGCTGCAGATGCAACAAAACTCGAACTCTTACGGGGGTCGGCGAGTTGTTTTGAGTAATCAGGCTAATGAGTAGGGTTCTACAGCAGCAGTGTGTTGATAAATTGGGCTGGTGGGAAGCGTGCTAAGGGTAGTCCGTGCAGTTATGATGACCATTATTTCCGGTGGTCAGCGCATCTGCCTACTAAGCAGGAGACTCTGGTTCGAATCCAGGTCTGGCACAAATTTTCAACTTGTCCTGCTGACGTAGATCAACGCCCACTAGCATCTAATGTCTTTAATTCCTTAATTACATTGAAGTATGTGCTTTGTACGATAGTCGCCTGCACGCGTAGTGGCATGTAAGCAATGAGAACTTGGTAGGTCGCTGGAGGGAGTTGGCACCACATCTGCACGCACAAGTCACCTAATTCCCGTAAATTCCGGGAAGTTGGGCGATGAGTTTTGATACCACGTTCAGTCACTTCCCAGATGTGTTCGATCGGGTTCAAATCTCGCGAGCTGAGGGGCCAGTACATCAATTGGAACGCGCGTCTGTTTTTCGAACCACTCTATCACACTCCAGGCTTTGTGGCATGGCACATTATCTTGTTGAAAAATGCCACTGCTGTTGGGAAACATGATCGTCATGAAGGAGCAGACATGGCCTGCTACTAGTATACGATACTCCTTCGCCGTCATGGTGCCTTGCATGAGCTTCACTGGACCCATGGATGCCCCCGTGAATGTTCTTCAGAGTGTAATGGAGCCGCCGCCAGCTTCTCTCCGTCCCGCAGTTCAAGTGCCAAAGAGCTGTACCCTAGAAGACGACGGATTCGCGCCATCGGCATGATAAAGAAGGTATCGGGAGTCATCAGACCGTGCGATGCTCTGCCACTGCACCAACGTCCAGTGCCGATTGTCACTTGCCCATTTCAGCCGTAGTTGCCGATGACGTCGTGTTAACATTGGCACATGCAACTGCGGAGGCTCGTCGTTAGGAGTTTTCGGTGCACTGGTGTTCAGGCAGTCTTGTACTCTGCCCAGCATTAAAGTCTGACGTGATTACCGTTACAGTTCGCCACCTGTGCTGTTTTACTAGGCTGCCCGGCCTATGATGTCCGACATCTGTAATAGTGGCTTGCCGTCCAAACCTACGACGTTTGGACGTGATTTCACCTTGGTTTCGCTATGTGCTGAAGACACTCGCCACAGCACTCCTCGAACATCCGACAAGACGTGCAGTTTCCGAAATGCTCCTGCCGAGCCTCCGGGATATCATGATATGCCCTCGATCAAACTCAGAAACATCGCGCGCCTTCCCCGTCCTCCTTACGGACAGCACGCTCACTGGTGCTAAATTGTAAGTAGGCTGTTTATGTTTTCTTTATGTAAGTAGGCTGTTTATATTTTCTTATTGGCAACGTTACGTAGCGCTCTATATGAAAAGCACTAGCTGTGCTGTGTGCAGTCTGTGGCTAGTTTGCATTGTTGTCTGCCATTGTAGTGTTGGGCAGCGGCAGCTGGATGTGAACAGCGCGTAGCGTTGCGCAGTTGGAGGTGAGCCGCCAGCAGTGGTGGATGTGGGGAGAGAGATGGCGGAAGTTTTGAATTTGAACTGCTATATATATTATGATTATTAAGGTAAATACAGTGTTTGTTCTCTATTAAAATCTTTCATTTGCTAACTATCCCTATCAGTAGTTTGTGACTTCCGTAGTTTGAATCTTTTATTTAGCTGGCAATAGTGGCGCTCGCTGTATTGCAGTAGCTTGAGTAACGAAGATTTTTGTGAGGTAAGTGATTTGTGAAGGGTATAGTTTAATGTTACTCAGGGCCATTCTTTTGCAGGGATCTTTGATAGTCAGATTGCGTTGCGCTAAAAATATTGTGTGTCAGGGTAAGCACAGTCTTGTACAATTGTTCTAAGGGGACGTTTCATATGTCGACCCTTAGCCGAGGATACCTCACTGGAATCTTCTGATTTTTTCTTGTAGTTTGTGTAATTAGTGTAGATTTTGTTTATTGCTGGCGCGTAATTGTAGAGAGAATCTCCTTTGTAGTTGCAGCCTTTCATTGTTGTACAGTAAAACAGTTGTGGCATGCATGTAGATTTGCACCAAGTATTTCGCACCTGCAATTAACTACACTCCTGGAAATGGAAAAAAGAACACATTGACACCGGTGTGTCAGACCCACCATACTTGCTCCGGACACTGCGAGAGGGCTGTACAAGCAATGATCACACGCACGGCACAGCGGACACACCAGGAACCGCGGTGTTGGCCGTCGAATGGCGCTAGCTGCGCAGCATTTGTGCACCGCCGCCGTCAGTGTCAGCCAGTTTGCCGTGGCATACGGAGCTCCATCGCAGTCTTTAACACTGGTAGCATGCCGCGGCAGCGTGGACGTGAACCATATGTGCAGTTGACGGACTTTGAGCGAGGGCGTATAGTGGGCATGCGGGAGGCCGGGTGGACGTACCGCCGAATTGCTCAACACGTGGGGCGTGAGGTCTCCACAGTACATCGATGTTGTCGCCAGTGGTCGGCGGAAGGTGCACGTGCCCGTCGACCTGGGACCGGACCGCAGCGACGCACGGATGCACGCCAAGACCGTAGGATCCTACGCAGTGCCGTAGGGGACCGCACCGCCACTTCCCAGCAAATTAGGGACACTGTTGCTCCTGGGGTATCGGCGAGGACCATTCGCAACCGTCTCCATGAAGCTGGGCTACGGTCCCGCACACCGTTAGGCCGTCTTCCGCTCACGCCCCAACATCGTGCAGCCCGCCTCCAGTGGTGTCGCGACAGGCGTGAATGGAGAGACGAATGGAGACGTGTCGTCTTCAGCGATGAGAGTCGCTTCTGCCTTGGTGCCAATGATGGTCGTATGCGTGTTTGGCGCCGTGCAGGTGAGCGCCACAATCAGGACTGCATACGACCGAGGCACACAGGGCCAACATCCGACATCATGGTGTGGGGAGCGATCTCCTACACTGGCCGTACACCACTGGTGATCGTCGAGGGGACACTGAATAGTGCACGGTACATCCAAACCGTCATCGAACCCATCGTTCTACCATTCCTAGACCGGCTAGGGAACTTGCTGTTCCAACAGGACAATGCACGTCCGCATGTATCCCGTGCCACCGAACGTGCTCTAGAAGGTGTAAGTCAACTACCCTGGCCAGCAAGATCTCCGGATCTGTCCCCCATTGAGCATGTTTGGGACTGGATGAAGCGTCGTCTCACGCGGTCTGCACGTCCAGTACGAACGCTGGTCCAACTGAGGCGCCAGGTGGAAATGGCATGGCAAGCCGTTCCACAGGACTACATCCAGCATCTCTACGATCGTCTCCATGGGAGAATAGCAGCCTGCATTGCTGCGAAAGGTGGATATACACTGTACTAGTGCCGACATTGTGCATGCTCTGTTGCCTGTGTCTATGTGCCTGTGGTTCTGTCAGTGTGATCATGTGATGTATCTGACCCCAGGAATGTGTCAATAAAGTTTCCCCTTCCTGGGACAATGAATTCACGGTGTTCTTATTTCAATTTCCAGGAGTGTAGATATTATTTTCAATACTATGTTAATGTGTTCTCTTATTTTTGCTCTTCAAATTGTGCTTTTCTGTGTTATCGTGTGAAATATTGTGACAATAATGACGTGTGAAAAACGTAACACTAGGCTTCAAACTAAACTGAGAAATAATAGTGACGACGAGCTTAGCTTATCAGCACCACTGTGTAGTGAATTAACAGACATTCGAAGTAGTAATTTGGTAATTGTGCGTAGGGAGATGGAGCGGGCGGCAAATAATGGTGTAGACAGTCGAACAGGTAGTGAACAGGGAAGCATTATCGATCGATCGGTCGGCAACCGCTCGCCTCAGGAATCCGAAATGATAGGACACAATTTTGCAAATACTGTAGATTCAGGTTTTGCGTCCTCACCGTTTTCTCAAATGAGTCAAGACACATTTTCTGCTTGTCAAAATGTGAATGTTGCCGGTGAAAATGCACTGCCAAAAAGCATAGAGAAACAGATTCCAGACACTAATACATTATTATTGCAATTAATGCAACAAATGGAACAAAAGCAGAGACAAATGGGACAGAATCTTCTAAAGTTAGACACAATGGAAAAAAATCAGAGACAAACACAGCAAAAGCTTCAAAAGGTAGACACAATGGAACAAAATCTTCAAAAGTTAGACACAATGGAACAACACCAGAGACAAACACAACAACAGCTTCAAAAGTTAGACTCATTGGAACAAACTCTCGAACAAACACGTGAAGACTTAACTGCTGAGTTACATAACATTGAATCGAAATGTCAGAAAGTGTGTAATGACGTAAAAACACAAATTTGTGAGCATTTTCAACCTATTTTTTCGCGGCATGAAAATGCATTACAGAATCACGAAGCAGCCATAAAAGAGCTGCAAACCATTGTTCATGAAAATCATGAGACCTTGCAAGCTAAAATTGACTCAGTTGCATCTACCGATTCGGTTACGCAACTTGCAAAAACTCAGGAAAACTTAAAGGACACAGTAGATACCCTGAAAATTGGCTCAGAAAGACACATGGAGGAAATAAGTACACTATCAGAGAAAGTAGTCGAACTTTCGGATCAGGTCATTAACTTATCTACAAAGGTAGATGATGATCTGAATGACACAAGACCCATAGCCTTCACTGACACAGAAGAGTATGAACAAATAAGAAAATTCAAACAAAATCAGAATCAAATTAATACGCAACACCAAAGAGAAATCCGAGAAGTACAAGATCAGTTGACGCAGGTAATACAAGAATTACATATTTCAGAGGACACTCGCGCTCCAACACGGGAAGAGGGACATAGAAATACGGAACAGCCACAAAATAATAATTCAGGGCACTTCGGAAATTATGAAAGAAATTGGCAAGGTACACCGAATTTTGAGATGGAACCGCCGACACGACGTAACAATGACCGATATGCTACTCGCCGACACGATGATTTTGACTATAAGCTGTTCATTACTACACGTAAATTCAAAACGTTTAAGAATTCTGCCAACGACATTCATCCACAAGCGTGGCTCCATCAATTCTCTCATTGTTTTCCTCCCAACTGGTCATTAGAACGCAGATTAGAATTTATGTGTGGCTACTTGGAGAATGAACCAGCTGTAAGAATGCGATCGGTCATCCACGATTGTCACAGTGAAGGAGAATTTTATCATGCCTTCCTCTCAGCGTACTGGTCTCAAGCTACACAAGACTGAGTAAAACATAGCATCATAATGATGAAACGTTTCGAACAATCTGAATTTTCCAGTCTTATGAAATATTTTGAAGACATGTTGCATAAGAATCAGTATCTTTCAAACCCATACAGCCCCTCAGAACTCATCCGCATTTGCTTAATCAAACTACCTGAACATTTACGGCATATTATTTTGGCAGGACGTTGCAAAGACGACATTGAAGCTTTTCAGGGACTCTTACAAGAATTAGAAATTGACACAGACAGTCGCGGGATGCGAAAACAGGAAAACAATCACTACAGATCACATCCGTCACAATTCCGTGACGACAGAAACAATAAATGGCCACGACAAGCCTATTCTTACAACGTAAATCGTGACCAAAACAGACACCACCTGTATGACAACCGTTGGCAGAGTAGTAATAGTTACAGAGAAAGATCGCATTTCCGTAGTAATGAATATGACAGAGATAACCATAGAAACAGACAATATGGTAATCAGAACTATTATTATCAAGGGAGACAGAATAATTTCAGACGCAACAGTTCAGCGCGCAGTTACGATTCAGGGAGAAATTCTCCACCACGTGACCGACACGAAAGAAACTGTGTAAACTACCGACAAAACGACAGACCTGAATTCCATCAGAACTGGCGAGCTTTAAACAGAGCTGGGCCCTCTCGGCAAGGCGAATTTGTGGAAGTTAGACCTCCCAATCCCAGTAACGATGCGCGGCAACAAAGAGACAGACAATGACTCGCACCGCAGGCATACACGTGCGCCGGCTGGCTCCGAGAAAAATAACATTATATCTGGTACTGATAATGAGATTTTAATCCAACATTTTGGTTTACTGGAAAATACATTTGGGATTTAAAGTACTTTCTGTGAGATTAAAGACGACTTAGTATTTGGTTTCTTTGACAGCTACACGGTTATATTACGACACTACTAATGTGTGACATAATTTACATTGTTGCTTTTGCGGTGTATCTGTTTTATATCTGCACAGTTTTTCTGAATCCTTCTGGGAAGTAAAACATGTTTTAGTAGTAACTTTTGTGGTATAGCTACAATGAGACAGCCTCTTTCGTAGCACAACAATACGTTACAGCACAGTACGTTCTTCATCACAACAATAAGCGTAATAACTAAGATATCTATACGCAAAGCATTTCACTTTTGTTTATCATGAGGTAAGTACATTGTCTTCTGCAGAACTTAACTTTCGGAGGACGATAACTACGACACTTCCACAGAGATTATCTTACAGCAAGACGCATATTTAGCGCTACAGGACACGTATTTGAGTGATTAATTTTGTACTTAAAACATTTATTTTTAAAGATTTTTGAATTACAAAGAAAGTTTTCCGTGATACATTTCATTCTATTGCTGTAATCTGTAACACCTGAGGGTATAATTACAATAATCCTCAGGGGGGTACACGCTTACTTTGTGTACCATGTGTTTGGCAAGCACAAGGAGCCCTAGCTAATATGGTATTTGCTTATACAACTTTACACATCAGTACCATATTTCTCTAATACATAAATTACACAGCTATCTGATCATTTAACTGAGAGATAAACATGTTTTTTACTACGTCAGTGACACATGTTTACGTAATTACACCGTTGGGTAACTTCACACTTACGAAATTGTATTTTGTCTGTACTGTGTGAACTCTTCATATTTTTTCGGAACCATTGTGATACTATGAGAGCTTTGAATGATGTATTTGGTATGAGATCATGATTTTTAAAGTACGTTTGAGGCAGATGACACTATTGAAATGAGCAGAGAATACTTTTTACGGTTTGAAATTATTGCAGAAAGCTACGATTTTTTTGAGATTTGACTGAGGTGTTATGATGTTATTTTTACGACGACGATGTGTATTATGCTGTTGAGGTATGTTTATGTCAATAAGATGACGCTACCATATATGAGGAATGTGATTACGTGTTTATATGTATACGAATAATGAATAGAAGTTAGGGACTCTTGACTTGTGAAAAAGGATGCTGGAAACCAAGAATCGTACTTTAAGAGTTATGAAATGTGTGTAAATGCGTGAATGTATCACAATGCTGGCGAAAATTTTTTTGGAGACTGTTCTATTCATAGGATTTTGTTTCTACACATTTGCAACGCAAATTCTTGACCTGTGAAATATTTGGTATATGAGACTGTCACTGTAGCGGAAACTGCTGTCGTAAATACACTCCTGGAAATGGAAAAAAGAACACATTGACACCGGTGTGTCAGACCCACCATACTTGCTCCGGACACTGCGAAAGGGCTGTACAAGCAATGATCACACGCACAGCACAGCGGACACACCAGGAACCGCGGTGTTGGCCGTCGAATGGCGCTAGCTGCACAGCATTTGTGCACCGCCGCCGTCAGTGTCAGCCAGTTTGCCGTGGCATACGGAGCTCCATCGCAGTCTTTAACACTGGTAGCATGCCGCGACAGCGTGGACGTGAACCGTATGTGCAGTTGACGGACTTTGAGCGAGGGCGTATAGTGGGCATGCGGGAGGCCGGGTGGACGTACCGCCGAATTGCTCAACACGTGGGGCGTGAGGTCTCCACAGTACATCGATGTTGTCGCCAGTGGTCGGCGGAAGGTGCACGTGCCCGTCGACCTGGGACCAGACCGCAGCGACGCACGGATGCACGCCAAGACCGTAGGATCCTACGCAGTGCCGTAGGGGACCGCACCGCCACTTCCCAGCAAATTAGGGACACTGTTGCTCCTGGGGTATCGGCGAGGACCATTCGCAACCGTCTCCATGAAGCTGGGCTACGGTCCCGCACACCGTTAGGCCGTCTTCCGCTCACGCCCCAACATCGTGCAGCCCGCCTCCAGTGGTGTCGCGACAGGCGTGAATGGAGGGACGAATGGAGACGTGTCGTCTTCAGTGATGAGAGTCGCTTCTGCCTTGGTGCCAATGATGGTCGTATGCGTGTTTGGCGCCGTGCAGGTGAGCGCCACAATCAGGACTGCATACGACCGAGGCACACAGGGCCAACACCCGGCATCATGGTGTGGGGAGCGAGCTCCTACACTGGCCGTACACCACTGGTGATCGTCGAGGGGACACTGAATAGTGCACGGTACATCCAAACCGTCATCGAACCCATCGTTCTACCATTCCTAGACCGGCAAGGGAACTTGCTGTTCCAACAGGACAATGCACGTCCGCATGTATCCCGTGCCACCCAACGTGCTCTAGAAGGTGTAAGTCAACTACCCTGGCCAGCAAGATCTCCGGATCTGTCCCGCATTGAGCATGTTTGGGACTGGATGAAGCGTCGTCTCACGCGGTCTGCACGTCCAGCACGAACGCTGGTCCAACTGAGGCGCCAGGTGGAAATGGCATGGCAAGCCATTCCACAGGACTACATCCAGCATCTCTACGATCGTCTCCATGGGAGAATAGCAGCCTGCATTGCTGCGAAAGGTGGATATACACTGTACTAGTGCCGACATTGTGCATGCTCTGTTGCCTGTGTCTATGTGCCTGTGGTTCTGTCAGTGTGATCATGTGATGTATCTGACCCCAGGAATGTGTCAATAAAGTTTCCCCTTCCTGGGACAATGAATTCACGGTGTTCTTATTTCAATTTCCAGGAGTGTATTTCCGTAAGAAAGTTAAGTGACCACCTGCACGTAATGCGTTGTGAGCGACCAGGTGTGCCAGCCGCCTTGAGAAAAAGCCATTAGGGTGTGCATTTCAGAGGCAGAGGTGGAGAAAAAAAAAAGGGGACCACTAACCTCACTATTGACATTTCTTTGTAGAAAGCATCGCAAATATAACACGCTCATTACTTGAAAACATATGATTACTCGTATTTTGTGCTAATTACTGAAATGCTTATGAATTGATTGGAAATATTCGTACATCCGCACACCTGATTATGACAAGTGTCTTTCTACGAGAGTTGAGAGCTACTGACTTACGAAATGCCACATAGCTATTGAATGATGTTTTTATGCTTTGGTTTGCGTAATTGCTTATTTCATTTGATACCTGTTTTCCAGCTGTGTTGCAGCATTAGTTTTATAAAATAAAATGCATTTGCTAATGTGAACACTTTCTGTCAACAGATCTATTAAATAATAATTTTGTAATCCACATTCTTTAAAAAAAAAGGAGCACTTGGAAAGGAGAGAACAATAAGAAGGGACTAGTAACAGTAACTGGACACATAATTTTCTTTTCAAGTACATGGTAATATTTTTTTTACAATAAGTTGTTGTGGTGCACCACTTTAATTACATAGACATTAAGATGTGAATATACATTTCCCTTATCTGCATTGTTGTTTTTACCGTAATATTTTTTCTGCTTGAGCTATGTCATGTTTAGGTATAAGTTGCTGCTGTTTGCCAGGCATAGTGTTATTGAATTTGACTTTGTATTATTCTGTTAAGCCAGTTTTACTAATGACTTATTTTTCTTGTTACTGCACATTGGCTCATATTAGTTGTAATGTTGCATTGCTTGGTAATTTAGATTTACTGTAGCTTGCTTTGCAATTTTCCATTTTTTTTGCACTGCTGTTTGTGTTAATTTGTTATGTGCTGCTGCATTGCCTCGTCCCTTAGTTTAGCATCTGAGCTCAGTAGATTTAAGTTAGCTTAAGAGGGGGTAAACTATATAAGAAACTAACTATGATGACTTGGAAGAAATGTATTGAGAAGCTATATGAAAATGGTTTGGGCAAAAAAAAGGATACTGTACAGTGGAGAAAAACTATTTTTGACAGAGGATGTGAACAGAATACAGAAAGCAGCCTTAAATAGGACTTTTGGGAATAATGATGAACGAAGGGAGATCTCCATGCAAAATACTGCAGTAAAACAAACCCTGTCCTTTCCTTTTGTGTTATCCCACTATATGTTTGTATACCCTTGTGTATTTGTGTTTTTCCTGTCTTTATGTGTTTAGCTGATGAGAGCTATGTTGTAGAATTTTTCTAATACTCTGTTATTTACCTTGTAAAGATGCTTAGACATTATTTATTCTGTTTTGTTTTAATGCTCATGTGTAAAGTGGGTGTTTCAATAATTATTCTGATCTTTTATGTATTTACTTATGTCATAATTCCTGTAACACTGATGTATATGTTTATTTCTATTATGTTGTAAAGCCTGTACTACAAATGTTATCTGTATTGTTATGTTCTTTAATGATGTATTTTGTACCTTTGTTATTGTATTTTTATGTTATAAAATTGTAATAGACACCAGTTAATCAAATTAAGTAACTTGTAAGCATTCATTTCACTGCACACATTTCTGTTGGTCACAGTAATGCACAAAATGTGAGAAGTTGTGACTGTTAGTGTTTGCACGTGTGTTAATAATTCTGCAAGGGACTGGATAACAGCATTGCTGGTTCTAAGGACAATTCCAAAAACTTTGTGAGTGCACAAGTGGTGGTTATGGACTTGCTCTATTATCCGCAAGACTCTTCAATGGTGCTTGTGCACCTGCACAGTTGCAACAGATGGCTGCTGGCCGCCTCTACAAGGACTACAGTGGGTCTACACCTTTACTGACTCACCAATACCGTAATTTCTACAAGGACTGCAGTGGGTCTGCACCTCTGGTGGCCCACCAATACCGTAATCTCTACCAGGACTACAGTGGGTCTACTCTGTGATGACCTACCTGCCAATCTTCTTCAAAACGTCGAATGACTCTGCTGTGGGTTTGCTCTATTGTGGCCCATTACCTGTCAGCATGTCAAGAGTCTGCACTGTCTTTCAGTTGGAAGGACAACACTACTTCTTCAAGACTGCATGGAAATCCACTACTTCTGTGTGCAATTTCTTTTACTAATGAGACTTTGTGAAAAACAAAAACTGTAATTACTATTATGATGAATGATCAGGATTATCTTTATGGACTGTGAGAAAATTTTAGCTTTTGACCAACATTGTATTAATAAGTGTGTGCATTTGATATCTTTCTTACTGTAATTATGAAAAATTTTATCAAATCATTATTGGCCACTGGCCAAAAAAAGTTTGTAAAATTTTTTGTGGGGAGCATGGGGGCTATGTAAGTAGGCTGTTTATGTTTTCTTTATGTAAGTAGGCTGTTTATATTATCTTATTGGCAACGTTACGTAGCGCTCTATATGAAAATCACTAGCTGTGCTGTGTGCAGTCTGTGGCTAGTTTGCATTGTTGTCTGCCATTGTAGTGTTGGGCAGCGGCAGCTGGATGTGAACAGCGCGTAGCGTTGCGCAGTTGGAGGTGAGCCGCCAGCAGTGGTGGATGTGGGGAGAGAGATGGCGGAAGTTTTGAATTTGAACTGCTATATATATTATGATTATTAAGGTAAATACAGTGTTTGTTCTCTATTAAAATCTTTCATTTGCTAACTATCCCTATCAGTAGTTTGTGACTTCCGTAGTTTGAATCTTTTATTTAGCTGGCAATAGTGGCGCTCGCTGTATTGCAGTAGCTTGAGTAACGAAGATTTTTGTGAGGTAAGTGATTTGTGAAGGGTATAGTTTAATGTTACTCAGGGCCATTCTTTTGCAGGGATCTTTGATAGTCAGATTGCGTTGCGTTAAAAATATTGTGTGTCAGGGTAAGCACAGTCTTGTACAATTGTTCTGAGGGGACGTTTCAAAATGAACCGTGCGTGTGTCTGCCCAGCAGTTATTCCTCGCCAGGTGACGCCGCTGTCGACTGGACTGGTTAATATCGATAGTAGGTCGATGGTCATAATGTCGTAGCTGATCACTGGGCTACAAAAATAATCTGACAAAAACATCTGAATAAAAGAAAAGTGATTAATAGCGCAAATCATGTCGTGCATTGTCGGATTGTTATGAGTAATATCCTAAGGAACTAATTTGAGCTGGAGGTAGTCGTAGTGTGACAGCCTTGTCGACAGCAGTGAAGTTCGGTGTTGGCGCGAGTCTTCAAGCAATGCCAATAGTTATTGGGAAATTCAAATGGCTCTGAGCACTATGGGGCTTAACTGCTGAGGTCATCAGTCCCCTAGAACTTAGAACTACTTAAACCTAACTAACCTAAGGACATTACACATATCCATGCCCGAGGCAGGATTCGAATCTGGGACCGTAGCGGTCGCGCGGTTCCAGACTATAGCGCCTAGAACCGCTCGACCACCCCGGCCGGCACTTATTGGGAAATTTTGTTGTTGTTAATTTGTGCATGAAAAGTGTATTTGTAACATACATGGATTATTTTTGCATGTGAACTGTAAGTCATTTAAGTTGTGAGCACACTAGTTTGCGACCCGCTGTAGTTCTGCTACTTTGAGCAATGACAATGTCACGAATAACATAACTGACATCCCTTGTGAAATTTCGACTGCGTTACTTATCAGTATGCCTAAATCTGAATATCCTAGCCACGTTTACTAGCAATTCATTTCAGCAAACAGTTGCTGATCAAGATCCGACGCCTTGACTTTCGCTGCACTGAGACACCTATATGGAGTGAAGACACCAGGTCAGTAAAATTTACAGAACTTTGCGATCTTTCTTGATGCGTTAAGATCCAGCTGCGACTCTGAGACCTACTGCAATCTCAGTACGAATGAGCGAATGGGGCCAGTTCCGTGGGAATAGTAGTAATATTTGTAAAGGGAAGGTTTCTTATAAATTATCACCATAAATGCTGAAGGCCTTCTTCATTGGATTTCACGTTGAGCTGCAAGTCCTCTTGTAATTGATATGGTGAATTAATTCCTTTGTGTTCGAGGAATGTGAGTTCTAGTAAAGCACTATAATACTCGAAATAAAATATCATTCATGTAGAGAAGAAGAATCTGGGAATACGTCCCGCCACTGATGAGGTTATCATTGTCGCAACACAGTCTTGTCTTGGGCAAGAATGGTGAAAGAAACAGGCCATACCCTTTCAGAGGAACCATCCCTGGTTTCATCCTACTTGGTGTCAGGAATACTGCGGGAACCTGAGTCTGGATTGCTGGACAGGGACATGAACGACACTCATCCCCTTAGCGGGTTCAGTGACGTAACTGCGGCATTATCTCTCTCGTTTCCAGAATGAGATTTTCACTCTGCAGCGGAGTGTGCACTTATATGAAACTTCCTGGCAGTGGTAGAGCACTTGCCCGCGAAAGGCAAAGGTCCCGAGTTCGAGTCTCGGTCGGGCACACAGTTTTAATCTGCCAGGAAGTTTCATCTCTCTCGTTCTTCGTCGCGAGAAAATATAGAAGTGAAAAATCAAAGTGGATAACATATATAAACGAGAAAAAATTTAAAGAAATCAAAGTAGTATACCGTCGCGCCAAGTGGGGAATCTGAGTTCGACTTCTCGTACGGCACAATTTTTCTTGTATCACCAGTAGGTAATATCTTCATACCTAACGCAGCTAGTGGAAGAAAGATTCCGCAGTTGCGAAAAAAATCGTAAATTTAGTACAGCTGCAAGATCATCACCATGGTCCGTTTCTTCAGAATTGTTAAAAACACATCAAAGGTTCATTTATCACGCGTCATGATATTTGGCTACCATTAATAATCCGTCGTATTTCAGTTTCTCTTTTACTTATGATTCGCAGACCTGACTAATGTAAAGTAGTTTGACCACAAGATTCACTGATAAATCTTCTTCGTTTCTGCAAGTATAGTTAATGGGCACAAATGTAAGGATATTCGACCATCCCTGCCAAGAACGAGCCAATAAGTTACAATGTTGAATGTTAGCCCGACTTGTCTTCATGAAACATTGATCCTGCTTTTTGTCTGTGGTGTTCAGGTAGGGATGCATTCTCATCGAGTTCCACACAGGGAGGCGCGGGTGTGGGGGGGGGGGGGGAGGGCGGAGGAAGTCCAAGAGACGAAACACACCAAACTCCAAGTTACTAGATTTGTATGAGGACAACGTAGTAAAATATTAAGTTACGTGGTAAGTTCACAAAACCACACTACTTGTTTCGAATGTAGGCTCTCATATTCAGGTAAGATATGCAAGTACCTTTTTAAAATTGCTAAAATGCCAGTAAAACCGTCAGACAAACGACTCTCTGTCTTACTTTACATTCACATCTCTTCATATTCTGCTGGCACCGTTAAACACACACGCGTGTTTCCTTCTTCAAATCGTCTTCTTCCATCGGCTGGCACTAGCACCACTAACCCGTGCTCTGCTGCTTATTTACTGGGAGACTTTGATCAACATCCTGGCGCACCCGTGTAAACACACAGCAGAACATGCGATACAAGTTATCCAAAGATAAAGCCTGCTTTTTATGACGAACTTCATGTGGTTGAGCCAGATTTTAATATTTTACTAATAAGTCAAAAACACGACCTTGTCTCCGACTAAGGTGGAAAATTCGAAACATAGTCTGCAGGAGAGTGTCACTAAGACGATCAATGCAAAACCCCAGAGGAGAAGAAATGCTTTTCTCACACAACCATACTTCACTATTTCGTGTTTTTATTTTTTATCGTAAATTTCATATAGTTGCTCTCACTGCATGACACGTGTTTGGATCAAATACGTAGTAAGACGCATAGATAGTAATTTCTCTGCAGTTTACTTCCATCGGGGTCGAAATACCGAAAACCTAATTGGATAGTACCCGGATTTCTCCAAGTGTGCGGTGCTGTGTACAGCATAGCGATAGTTTTACTTACTCAAGCAGTAGGGAGCGTAATTTTCTTTGAAGAATATTTTGTGAAATATTAGGAAATACTGGAAAGTTTGCAGAACTGCTTACAACTGCAATGTTGTTAAATTTTCTCTCTCTCTCTCTCTCTTTCATTTCTCTCTCTCTCTCTCTCCAGTCTTTCGAACGGTTTGGTGTCTACCTCCATATTCTCATGTCCACATAGTCTACCTGTTACGCCCAATCTCTTCTGTAATCTGTTTTGCATGTACTAGGCCTGTGCCCCCCCCCCCCCCCCGCCCTCCTACTTCTTTTGTCACCCTATGTAAACTATTTAACTATTTCTGGATGCCGTAGCGGGTGTGCCACTGACATATTCCTTCTTGTGGTAACTGTCCATAGAATTTCAATCCTCATTTATTATTTCTAGCACTTTTAAATTTTTTCTATTTCTTCTTGTCTTGATTTTCAATGTTTCAAGTTTCACTTCCATACTATCCTGTGCTCTCGCTGTATACCTTCAAGAAATACTTCAGTCCCATATTAACATCTACTATCAGCACAGCTATTTTACTGAAGTTATCTTTCTTCTCCTGTGCCAGTCTACTTCTGATATTATTCTTCTGTCGACTATCCGGTGTAATACACAGTTTTTTGAGTGAGTGATTTCTGAGTAACTCTACATGAACTATACACTCTTTTAAACGTAATCGACTTACGTTTGGAATCCCTCCTCCCATCCATCCGCTCTTAGAAAGTAAAAAAGTTAAAGTTTCCCATAATTTGCCTCATAAACAGGACCCTAAGAGCAATTTGCATTTGACAGAAAAATCTTTGCAAAATCGTCTGCAGATTGGTGTACGTTCAAGAAACATCGGTGAAAAATTATTGAAAATGGGAGAAGTTCGAGATCATTTAATACTAGTCGACAACCATTACCGGGCTTTTCTGGTCACCTAGCCACCTGGGAACAACAAAGTGTGTAACACTGTGCAGCATAATAAAATAGTTAAGGATGTAATAGAAACATGAGAAAATTAAGCTCACGATAGTGTCGTACCCTTGGGTCGTAACCATGGAGGATAATATTAAAAAATAGAAATGCAGTTTTCACCGTTATTTTCACAGTGAAGTGAAATGAAATGTCGTGTGGCGAGGGCCTCCCGTCGGGTAGACCGGTCGGCTGGTACAAGTCTTTTTAATTGACGCCATTTCGGTGACTTGCGCATGCATGGGGATGAGATGACTATGATGAAGACAACACAACACTCAGTGCCTGAGCGGAGAAAATATCCAACGCAGTTGGGAATCGAACCCGGGCCCCTTTGCACAGCATTCCGCCGCACGACCACTTTTTTTTATCTCTGACCGAACTAGCGCCACTGAACTGTCGAGGCGGACACAGTGAAGTAAACGGTAGCGTGATATCTGAACTAACTGAAAGCTTTCTTTTTGCTGGTTAGCGACAACGTAGTGGAAAACAAGAAACAGAGCTACTATTGGTCATCTCCTATGCAACGCTGTTACTAAGCACCAGTCGGTCACTTTAGAAGGCTACGTATGTGGTGAATAATTGCAGCGGGAGTATGATGTTCAATTATATGTATTTTATGGTTTCTAACATATACACTCCTGGAAATTGAAATAAGAACACCGTGAATTCATTGTCCCAGGAAGGGGAAACTTTATTAACACATTCCTGGGGTCAGATACATCACATGATCACACTGACAGAACCACAGGCACATAGACACAGGCAACAGAGCATGCACAATGTCGGCACTAGTACAGTGTATATCCACCTTTCGCAGCAATGCAGGCTGCGATTCTCCCATGGAGACGATCGTAGAGATGCTGGATGTAGTCCTGTGGAACGGCTTGCCATGCCATTTCCACCTGGCGCCTCAGTTGGACCAGCGTTCGTGCTGGACGTGCAGACCGCGTGAGACGACGCTTCATCCAGTCCCAAACATGCTCAATGCGGGACAGATCCGGAGATCTTGCTGGCCAGGGTAGTTGACTTACACCTTCTAGAGCACGTTGGGTGGCACGGGATACATGCGGACGTGCATTGTCCTGTTGGAACAGCAAGTTCCCTTGCCGGTCTAGGAATGGTAGAACGATGGGTTCGATGACGGTTTGGATGTACCGTGCACTATTCAGTATCCCCTCGACGATCACTAGTGGTGTACGGCCAGTGTAGGAGATCGCTCCCCACACCATGATGCCGGATGTTGGCCCTGTGTGCCTCGGTCGTATGCAGTCCTGATTGTGGCGCTCACCTGCACGGCGCCAAACACGCATACGACCATCATTGGCACCAAGGCAGAAGCGACTCTCATCGCTGAAGACGACACGTCTCCATTCGTCCCTCCATTCACGCCTGTCGCGACACCACTGGAGGCGGGCTGCACGATGTTGGGGCGTGAGCGGAAGACGGCCTAACGGTGTGCGGGACCGTAGCCCAGCTTCATGGAGACGGTTGCGAATGGTCCTCGCCGATACCCCAGGAGCAACAGTGTCCCTAATTTGCTGGGAAGTGGCGGTGCGGTCCCCTACGGCACTGCGTAGGATCCTAAGGTCTTGGCGTGCATCCGTGCGTCGCTGCGGTCCGGTCCCAGGTCGACGGGCACGTGCACCTTCCGCCGACCATTGGCGACAACATCGATGTACTGTGGAGACCTCACGCCCCACGTGTTGAGCAATTAGGCGGTACGTCCACCCGGCCTCCCGCATGCCCACTATACGCCCTCGCTCACATTCCGTCAACTGCACATACGGTTCACGTCCACGCTGTCGCGGCGTGCTACCAGTGTTAAAGACTGCGATGGAGCTCCGTATGCCACGGCAAACTGGCTGACACTGACGGCGGCGGTGCACAAATGCTGCGCAGCTAGCGCCATTCGACGGCCAACACCGCGGTTCCTGGTGTGTCCGCTGTGCCGTGCGTGTGATCATTGCTTGTACAGCCCTCTCGCAGTGTCCGGAGCAAGTATGGTGGGTCTGACACACCGGTGTGAATGTGTTCTTTTTTCCATTTCCAGGAGTGTATTTTCAGGTCATGGAATGAAAGTTTTTCATGGCAGTACATTATTCAACCTAGATTTTTAGATCGCACAGGGGTTTTCGAACATGAAATGTTCAGATGGTTCAAATGGCTCTAAGCACTATGGGACTTAACAGCTGTGGTCATCAGTCCCCTAGAACTTAGAACTACTTAAACCTAACCAACCTAAGGACATCACACACATCCATGCCCGAGGCAGGATTCGAACCTGCGACCGTAGCAGTCGCACGGTTCCGGACTGCGCGCCTAGAACCGCGAGACCACCGCGGCCGCCGTACATGAAATGTGACGCAAAAAACACCGCGATATACATATAATTTCCTCATCTCTGAACCCACACGACGTACGGTGCATTTACATCCTTGCGCAAGAAGCACCTTCGAGCCATTTCTATGAGACACTTCCTTTTTCTGCAACCTGTAGCTGACGGGCTAGCGTTTCCCTAGGTTGAGTTGAGTTGAGTTCTGGAGGTTTCAAGCGCACAAATCGTACTTTTCCAAGGGCTTTCTGAGTATGTTAAAGTAGTGAGACGTTTTCTCTTGACATCATGGAATATCTATGAATATGAGGTCCTGCCAGGCCGATTGCAGGTAGAGGAAGAAAGCGTAGGACCAATGGGAACGCGGATGACTGAGGCAACAGCTGGTCAGTCTGTAGTTACAGCATTGATTGGATAAACTTCTTAATTATTAAACTTTTACAATAGCGTTCTTGGAATTCGTGAAACCACAGAGTTGGCTACTGACCTTCACGAAATCCAAAAGGCAATAATTTCTCCTGGTCCTAACAGGGATAGTACAGATGGTTAGTCACTAACTCTTGCTACCTAGGATAACTCCGAAAGTATGATAGCAGCTGAAAAGTTTATGGGACAACAGTTGCCTGGGACAACGGGGGCCATAATATGACGTTTGTTTTTTGTTGCTAGGTGGGGTCGCTTCAAAGATATGAAGGTCAACTTTTTTTTTAATGGGATGCTGTAGTTTGGTACTTATTTTCTGATAGCACCTATCGAGACGAATCCAATGAAGTGTAACAGTAAGGTGTTTGAAGGTCAACGAAGGTCACAAAGGTAGCATGAACGTCCATTCACAGAAGGTGTTCGAAGTGTTGACCATTGGTATCAGTGCAGTGCTGTAATCTTCTTAACATGGATTGAGTGGTATTCCTTATCACATCGGCACTTATCGAAGCACATGTTCTGACAATTCTCTCTCGTGTATCTTCAGGTGTAATTGGAACGTCTTTATAAACAATGTACTTTACGATCCCCAAAAGAAAAAATCCAGAGGCGTCAAGCCTGCCGAACGAACCGGCCACGACATATCTCCTACGGGTCCAATCCAACGATATGGAAATTGTCTCTCCAGCTCATTTCTATCCATAAGCGAAAAATATGCCGGACACCCATCGTGTTGCTACCACATTCTGTTCCTTGTTCCTAAAGGTATTTCTTCCAATAACAGTCCTAATGGTTGTTGCAGGAATGTGGTATACTTCCAACCATTAAGATATCCTTCGATGATATAAGGGGCCTATAATTCTGTCCTCCAGAACCCCACACCGTACATTCACCGACCACGGTTTTTGGTGTGCAACTTGCCGCAGCCAACATGGATTTTCGGTTGCCCAATCATGCATGTTATGCAAAATGGTTCAGATGGCTCTGAGCACTATGGGACTTAACTTCTGAGGTCATCAGTCCCCTAGTACTTAGAACGACTTAAACCTAACTAACCTAAGGACATCACACACATCCATGCCCGAGGCAGGATTCGAACATGGGAACATGTAAGGGTCTTCTGCTGCGGAGCCGATGTTCAACAATGTGCATTGAACAATGTGCTCCGAACCGTGGCTGCACCAGAACTGCACTACTTTGTCAGATTTGTCACAGATGGCCGCTTATCCAGCTTTACATAGTGGGGAAGCCTCCGCCCTTCACCTTTTGGAAGTCTAATACTGGGGTACCACCTCATGGTTTCACAGCCTTTCAACCACAGTCCATAGGTGCTTATGACAGTACCACGGGAACAGCTGGTCAGCTTCGCCATTTACGAGATGCTCGTTACCGTGCGCCAGACTATAACAATCTTCCCTTCGTCAGAGTCACTTATGTCAATGGATTTACCCAGTTGCGGCCCATATCGTAGCTAGGATGGTTCTCCATTCCTCTTATACACTTTCCTTTCCACGTAGCCGGCCCACAACGCTACCAGGCGGCATTCAGTCTAAAAATGGTTCAAATGGCTCTGAGCACTGTGGAACTTAACTTCTAAGGTCAACAGTCCCCTAGAACTTAGAACGACTTAAACCTAACTAACCTAAGGACATCACACACATCCATGCCCGAGGCAGGATTCGAACCAGCGACTGCAGCGGTCGCGCGGTTCCAGACTGTAGCGCCTAGAACCGCTCGGCCACTCCGGCTGGCCATGTTATGCAAATTAACATTTCCATGTTCGTGAATGTATCCTCGTCAGTAAATAAAATAAATAAATGTGTCATTTCTCTGAATCTGAAGTGGAACCCATCGGCAGAATTCAGTGTGACGCATACAATCCGTGACAGTTAATTCTTGGTGGAGAGTGATATGGTAAGGATGCTATTTATGGCTATAGAGAACACGAGCAACACTACTCTGGCCAATTCCAGATTCTCTTGCGATTAGACGCGAACTAACACAAGGATCTCGAACCACAGTGGCAAGACACCAATTTCCGTTTCCTCGTTAGTAACTTTCTTTTGCTGAATATGTTTCCGATGCGTTAAAGATCCAGTTGTTCTCAATTTATTATACACATATTTAAATGTACGACGTGTAGGGTGAGTACGTTGAGAATACCTTTCAGCGTATAAGGCTCTAGCTCTCACTGAATTTCGTTGGCATTCTGTGTAAAAGAGAAGCGTATCGACTTGTTCTTCGAAGGAACACATCATTCACATTCACTTGATTCGACGATACTAGTCTTACCGCTCCTATTAGTGTTGTACTGCGAAACCGTCGATTGTTGTTTACATGTCAATGGTACGTTAGGTGGATACGCCGTATTCGGCGAATATTTATTATTTGCACGATATACGAGAGAGAATTGTAAGAGCATGTGCTTTGATAACTACCGAAGTGACAAGGAATACCACTCAATCCATGATGAGAAGATTGCAGCACCCCATTGACACCAATGGACATCGCTTCGAACACCTTCTGTAAATGGACGTACATGATACATTTGTGACCTACGTTGACCTTCAAAGACCTTACTGTTACACATCGTTGGATTCGTCTCGATAGGCACTATCAGAAAATAAGTACCAACCTATAGCATCCCATTTAAAAAAACGAAGTGGACCTTCATATCTGTGACGAGACCCCACCTAGCGACAAGAAACCAACATCATATTATGGGCCCGTTGTCCCATGCAACATTTGTCCCACAAACGTTTCAGCGGCTGTCATACTTTCGGAGTTATTTTAGGTGGCAATAGTTAGTGACTCACCCTGTATTATTTATAGATGTTTGGAATGTGTTAGTTTTGGACAGGAATCTGGTTAAACGTAATCCGATTGCTACAATGTGGTGTGGGGTGAGTAACAGTGATATACTTATGAAAACTACTTTACAAGCACTGGAACGCTTAGTATGAGACTTAAGCCAGTAAGGAACGCTATAATTAGTTATTGAAGTGATACACTGTATCAGTACTTCTGGTATAATTTTTATATTATGACTACGGCTAGGACGCATCATAAGAATTGATGAACATATTGCGATGTAGACAAAATCAGTGTTTATGCATCTCAGGAACTTCCCCGGAGTTTGGCTCAAACAATTTAGAACCATCAAAGAAAATCAGTTTAAGGATAGGGAATTTGAGCCTTTATCTTCCCAAATGCGAATACATTGTTGGACCCACCAAAGCGTCCCGCTCTGTGAGATTTTAGAGAAGGAGCTCTCGAGCAGCTGGATCAGGGACTGACACTAAATTAGGCGTCATCTGCTGAAGAAATCGTCGGGACACGCACCTCGAGTTATTTACAGAACTCATGGAAAATCTAAACTCGATGAACGAACTGGGTTTTTAATTGGTTTTCAGTTCCATGGATAATTTGTGTGATTGATTTGTATAATCATCATGATGTAGAACGAGTCAGTTTACATTCGTATTACGGATTCAAATGAAAGTGTGGTTACATGCTGAACATTTATAGTTTTTTTTTAAATACAGACGTGACTTAGAAACTCCCACGAACCCTTTTACATATTACATACGTAAATATAAATTCTTCTACGAAATAGAAATTATCAAGAAGAAACTTTTTCAGTTAGTTTTCAAACATAGCTTTATTTTCTGCTAAACATTTTAAATCATTAGATAAGTGACAAAAAAATTAAGTGGCAGAACTGATAACCCCTTTTTGCCCTAGATACAACCTTAATGTGGGATGATGAACGTCATTTTTTCTTCTTTTATTTTAATTATGTACGTCAGTATTACTTGTGAAGAGTAGTAAGTAATTTACAACAAATTTTAATGAAGTAATATGTATATTGCGAAGCAAGAGTCAAATACCTAACTCCTTAAACAGGTATCTACAAGATAACTGTGGGCGAACATGACATATTGTTCTTACAGCACGTTTTCGAGGAAAACTTTCTTTCTTAAAGATGAGTTACCCCAGAACATTATTCCAGGTGGTATTATTGAATGAAAAAAGCAAAATATATTAAATTACTGATTTGTCTTTATCCAAGATTTACAATGATTCGAAGAGCAAATGTGGCTGAACTGACTTGTTTTAGAACTTTAATAATGTGTTTTCTCCAGTTTAAACACCCCTTAATAGGGACATTTTTCTTGACAATATGTGTTAATTATCATTGGTGTATTACTTATAGGTATTCGGAATTGAGATTTGGGTGTCTTTTTGAAATTGATAGTGCGACCATTTGCCGAAAACTATTCGCTTATTATAAGGGATCAACTCTTCAGCCCTATATTAGAAACACCGTCAAGTCCAGATTAGTTCTTATTTGTGAGATAATGTATAATTTTCGTAATTTCAGGAGGAGAAGTGGGTGAGACATGTATATGATTGAATTTAATTGAAGTTGGTTTTCAATATTCTGCTTTGATTTTTCTCTAGAACGGCTTGTCTCTATATTTTCTATTACATTTAACAAATGCTTGTTAAACATACTGAAATTTATAGTCCTTCCATTTAAATAAGTAATGATAATATCCTGTTCTGTGACATGTTGCCCTATCTCTCGTTTCACTACATCCCACGCAGACTTTAGTCTATTGTTATAATCACTGATTTCTGACATAATGTGTATGTTCCTTGACTTTTTATGAGTTTTCATAATAATTTTGAGTAATTTTGCCAGTGGGCATCGACTGCAGGACCTTTGTTTTTCCTTGTCAACAGATACTTCGATCCCCCTAGTGCGTCATAGTTTTTTACATGGCTCTTTAATGTGCTTTCTAATTGTTTTATGAGGAATACTATTTTCAGAAAGTGCTCTGAATTTATCTTGGACTTGATTAAATTTAGGACTAGATTAAATGAGTTAGAGTCCTACTGTCTTTATCCAGCCATGTTGTAAAGTTAATTACTGAGATCAAATCGTGGGCTCCAAGTAAGGTTTGCAGATAATTTTTCATATCAAAATTCTTTATAAAATCTCTAGTGAAATCACCGCAGACTATTAACTAATTGTTGTTGTCTGGCAGATAGCATAGTAAGCAACTGATATATCTCATAATGAGTTCGAAATTTCCCAGTAGAAGTCCGTATACCGTTTCAGTTAAACTGATTTTTAAGTATTAATTCGCATGAACATATTTCTGAGTGCTGGTCTGTACAAAATCTACTTGTTTCAGCGCTTTTAAACTTCAGATATATGTAACAAGTTCTCCATTTCGCATATTAGTTACATACAGGTAAGATGCTCGAATGTTTTCTTTTACATTTAATTTACCTAACCCTGTGGTTATGTGATGTACAGCTACACAGGTTATCTATCTTTTCAGAGTTCTGTAAATTTTCCAAACAGACAAGAAGATCTTCTAGTTTTTACGAATCGTACAATATTCTGATGAAACAAGCTAACCTTCCTTTTCGTGAATTCTTAAGCGTTATTGGAGGCTCTTCTTTTTGCAACGTTTTCACAACGTTGTGCCTGAATCATGACTCTAGCCTAAAAACGACTCGTCTAAAACTAATCACCACAAGAATCTTATTTTATGGGACAGTGACCCCTATACATTTTCTGCGTGAAGCTCAGTCAACCTGTCGTTCCCCCTCTCATTCCGATGCAGGCATGGTTCAACATATTCTCATCTCACAATTGTAGCAATAACACTGCACTAATCTGAGATTTCATTACACTCAGCAGCAGTTTGCTCATTTCCATGTTGACATGGCTTACTGTAGTGTTGACACACGGCTGCCAATTGCCACTGCTCTTCCAGCCAAATCACCCTAGCTGTCAAGTTCTTTCTTTAGCCAGGCTCTAACTACTATGGTCACCTGCTCCTCTTTGTCAGAATCCTTTCATTACTTCCACACGTAGTCTATCACCTGACTAAGGCTAGAATTGACTTCACAATATTTGTGATCTGGTGTCCTGTTGTTAATTCATCATGTACCATCTTGTGGGGAGGCGGGTTTATGATAATAATTATTTGGTTGGTTCGCCTCTTTGTACAAGAGACTGACAACTAACTGTTTTTGTGGTCAGCCAGAAAGCGATGGAGAACATACTGATCATAGTTACCAGTCTGCACGTCCACATTCTTGTCCAGCCCACTGAAAGAAATGTTTCTATTCTCTATTTGCTTAGTGGGGTCAGTACTATGATTATAAATGAAGATTTGGAATTCTAATTGATACACATATTTAGTAAAGTTCTCACGCACGACATGAAGTATTAATTATGTTCATACTGACAGTAGATCTCTCTATAAGCATAATAAGCAGTTCAGCTCTACGGTAAGTTCCTACCAAATTGTCTTTCGCCCTGACTACTGATACTAAAATTAAATACTCGAAATAAATGCTCGCCACAAAAGTGGAAAATAATTGTCATCTCTTGCCAAGCGGGTTTGTAAATATCACGGACGGCACACTAACAGTTATTTTTGCGAAATCTAAGCGATCCAGGACGGCGTACAGTCCTCGCGAGTTCACTATCAATTATTACAAGAAATACCGCATTTTTTCACAGTCTGACGTCATCCGATGCAGCGCGCACTTCGGCGTTTAACACAAGCGGATTTTACGTTGGCTGGTTGCGAAGTGAAGCCTCGTCTTGCCTCTTCGGCTGTATTTATACATGTGGCGCATCGGACAGCCAAGGGAACACCTACTGTCATCCGCCTTATGAACACGCCAGCAGTCTCTAAACGGCCGCTTTCTCGTGCACACAATATTTAATAACGAATTTATGAATTAATTTGGAGTCTTCTTAATTTTTGCATGCATGTAGGTAAGTTAGTTGAAATCACAGAATACGTTTCAGCTCGCTTGCATAAAATTTTTTAGATCGGAACTGTCAGTAGATCATTACCTCTGAACTACAACTTTAAGAGACCTTGTATTGGTTGTTATTAACATTACGGTCCTAAAACTTGTTATAGCTCTATTATTTAGAAGGTTTTATCATGTGCTGCAACCAAAATTTTCTAGCATTAAAATTACAGATACTTAATCTACTACAAATAAGAATGTCTTAGTTACAAATTTAGATTTCATTAAATTACTCGAAAACTATTAGAGATAACTTAATGTGGTCAAGTAGTTATTATTTTTAGGTTGAACTGAAGCATCATGCAAATTTTTACATTTCTAAGTCTAATATTTAGCGCCTTCAATTTTTCTTAGAAAGTGAATTCTGACCACAATTTTTATTTTATCATGGTGACCGTTGCACCAATTAATTTTGAAGTACATTGGAACATTATGACCAATTTATGACTTTCTAGCATTATTATCTAGCGCCACTTACTTTTTTCTTAAAACGATGTACACTATGTGATCAAAAGTATCCGGACACTTAGCTGTAAATGACTTATAAGTTCGTGGTGCCGTCCATCGGTAATACTGGAATTCAATATGACGTTGGATAACCCTTAGCCTTGATGACAGCTTCCATTCTCGCAGGTATACGTTCAATCAGGTGCTGTAAGGTTTCTTGGGGAATGGCAGCCCATTCTCCACGGAGTGCTACACTGAGGAGAGGTATCGATGTCGGTCGGTGAGGCCTGGCAAGAAGTCGGCGTTCCAAAACATCCCAAAGGTGTTCTATAGGATCCAGGTCAGGACTCTGTGCAGGTCAGTCCATTCCAGGGATTTTATTGTGGTGTAATCACTCCGCCACAGGCTGTGCATTATGAACAGGTGCTCGATCGTGTTGGAGGATGCAGTTGCCATCCCCGAATTGCTTTTCAACAGTGGGAAGCAAGAAGGTGCTTGAAACATCAATATAGGGCTGAGCTGTGATAGTGCCACGCAAAACAACAAGGGGTGCAAGCCCCCTTCACGAGAAACAGGACCACACCATAACACCACCGCCTCCGAATTTTACTGTTGGCACTACACTGGCTGGCAGATGATGTTCACCAGGCATTCACCATACCCACACCCTGCCATCGGATCGCCACATTGTGTACGGTGATTCGTCATTCCACACAACGTTTTTCCACTGTTAAATCGTCCAATGTTTACACTCCTTACACCAAGCGAGGCGTCGTTTGGCATTTACCGGCGTGAGGTGCGGCTTATGAGCAGCCGCTCGACCATGAAATCCATGTTTTCTCACGTCCCGCCTGACTGTCATAGTACTTGCAGTGAATCCTGATGCAAATAGGAATTCTTGTGTGATGGTCTGGATAGATGTCTGCCTATTACACATTACGACCCTCTTCAATTGTCGGCGGTCTCTGTCAGTCAAGAGACGAGGCCGGCCTGTACGCTTTTGTGCCGTACGTGTCCCTTCAAGTTCCCACTTCACTATCAGATCGGAAACAATAGACCTAGGGATGTTTAGGAGTGTGGAATGTGAGTTCCACAGAGCGTCCCATTCTGCTCTCTCACGATGTCTAATGACTACTGAGGTCGCTGATATGGAGTACCTGGCAGTAGGTGGCACCACAATGCACCTAATATCAAAAACATATGTTTTTGGGGGACTCTGGATACTTTTGATCACATAGTGTATTTATAAAAACCTCTGATTTAATCAACCTGAGACTTGATATTTAAAACATTATTACATAAAAGTATACGTTGACAAAGTTTGGAAAAGCAATTTTAACTTTTAATTTTATTCTTAAATATGGTGCAATACTTGAGCGCTACGCGCAGCCGCGTTATGATGACGTGACGCTACTAGCAGAAAACTGGGGTACGTCCCGGCACAGTCGCTTGCCTCTTTATCTTACAAACGATACAGCTCTTGTTTCACTACAATCTGGTCTAAGCTCCTACCATGTCTAATGCCTAGTAGTAAGACTCTTTTCATGCTAATTTATTTTCTTACCGATCTATCCTCAGTCGCTGCACCCTGCTGTAACATAGAGCTGAATGGGGCCCTTCCTCTCTTGCTTCAGATAAAATGTCAAACTTATTGGCTACTGGAAGATCAAATACAGATGAAGAAGTTGAAGAGCTGTTCACCTTTCGCCCGTTACTTGTTACTTTTACCAGTGTTCTCCCCTTTCAGCTTTTCTGGTTCAAATTTTGCGTAATCTAATTTAGCCTGGAGGGCACAAATCTTTGCTTCCTGTTGAGTGGTTGTCCCATCCCTCTTGCAGAGCCTACTCTTCTATGAGGTATCTTTATCGACTTACTCATTCAATTCTCCACTACAGTCACCTCAAGGAACTCCAACTCCCAGTCCTTACATGCCACTCCGTGTCTGACTACTCTACGGCAACATTCACACTTATCACGGATTCCAATACAGATTAAAAGGTTAAAACTGGAATTAAATCACTTAACACACTTTACACCACATCAATTTTCTATAATTAGATCTACACCTTAGCGTTTCAGGTATGTGATATTCTCACTTAAAACAAATCCTCAGCACTCACTTAACTGCCGTATATGTTAATTAACTTATTGACAATGACTTTTAAACACCATTCATCACGGAATTAATTGATATTTGACAACATATATTACTGACAAAATATAGCCTACTACGTTTGACACTACTTTGTGATAATTTAAATGTCTAACACTTAATCCGATATCATTAATTACTCAAACGAAGGAATGTACATAATTATAAAAATATGCTCTACTCATTTTTCCCTATAAAAATTGCCTATTTTTAAGTAGTAACATATCGTCAGTTAAAGACGGGCACCTGTGTTGCCAACCAATTGTGGATCATTGTGAATAAAATAATTTCGGGTATTGGGCCGCGTCATTGTAAAACACTTATCCAGCTAAATTGCCTAAACTGCCGACGTATCAACCGACTTGCTGCCGTCCTCTTGGGGACGGTGAACCACCCTGAAGAGGACCGCAACAAGTCGGTCGACACGTCGGTAGTTTAGCAGTTTCAGTACTTTACAATGACGCTGCCCAATGCCCAAAATTATTTTATCGAAAATATTACCGCCCGTTGAAGCCTTCCAATTTACATTGTGTTTCATGTTCCTCCAAATAAGAGTCCAATGTCTCAAACGTTGTGCCACATCTCTCCGCAAATTGTGACATTTGTGTTAGATATCAGATATCTACGACGTTATAAGATTGTGCAGTACCACATGAA
The DNA here is from genome assembly GCF_023864275.1 of Schistocerca cancellata. Lineage (NCBI taxonomy): Eukaryota > Metazoa > Arthropoda > Insecta > Orthoptera > Acrididae > Schistocerca > Schistocerca cancellata. The sequence continues at coordinate 1,045,694,366 of NC_064626.1, forward strand.
GCCTATTGTCTGCATGAGGGATGATATGGCGCCGGAATGGAAGCTCCAGCATGGCACCTGAGTGATGTGGCCTGGTGTCATGACATCACCCACGTCAGAAGCTTGCTATTGGCTGAGTAAGGCTCCAATACACATAGTAAATAAAAATTCCTGGGCTGGGATCGGCTGGAACGAGTGACGCAGAGGCTCCCTTATATCGGCAGGAATAGACGTATCGGTGCCGGTTCTTACCAGCTACGTTGCATTGTAAAAGCAGTCCTGCAGAGGGGGTGGGGGTGGGGGTGGGGGAAGAGTGTAGTGATTTCCGTTAATTGTTAAGAAATGTCATTAAAAACATTGTATATGACTGCATTGTGGCGGGCTGGTCTTTAGCTATAGTACGGTCGCGTAAAGTGCGTTGGAAGTAATTAAAGATCTGCCCACAATTGCAGAATGGTATTGAAAAATAATATTGTGCAATGTACTATGTGTACAGTGAAATGTGATGTGAAAAACCACAGGAATAACTAAATGGAGTCCCTTAAAAAAGTTAAAGTGTGCTCTTTAATGCAAGCGAAGTAGTTAAGAATTTCCTCCAAATACTGCGTTACAGCGCTACACCTGTCACTTCTGCTAGAGACTGCGACAGAGCGCTTACACGGCAGGGAAAGGACATCTCTGAAGAAGCAAGGGTAATGGGATTCAGATGTGATGGATTTACACATCTCCGACGACAGCCTCGCATGGACGGTCGCTCATCACGACTAGAGGCCGAGGCACGCCTCGCCGACGTTAGGTAGCAAGCCACCACGAGGAAGACGAAGAATAACATACGTGACAAGTAGGCGAGAGCTTGTAGCTGCAAGTCTGTTCACATGTTAGTTGGAAATAATGAAACATCGTTAATTATGGAAACAACAGTTGCTTCTATGAGAAATATTTGACCTAAATTTCGCTGTAGGAGAATCCTTCACCCAGTTTATTGAAATAATTTGTGTGGTATCAGGTGAATCAGAAAAGAACTCGTCGACGGCTCTCTTTCACTGTCAGAGGCCAACGAATTTTGCCGCATATGGCAGTGATGTGGTCGGCGCGGTCTTGACAAAAGCTATTGAGTTGTCAGCCTTTGATCGGCAGTGTTCGGCCGCAGCGGTTTTTGTCAAAGGAGCTGTGCAGCGGACTGGCCGCAGAGCTTGGGCCGTCTGCAAGCGATCCGAGTTCTTCGGTTATTGACTGAGGACTCAAAAGACGTCGGATGACGGCCTTGTTAGCTCTCTGAACGTAAAGCGTGCGGTACATGGTTGTTCAGATCTACAATATGTAACAAGTAGAATTCACAGTTACGAGAAAAACTGCTGTATTCCCATTTTTTCCGAGATGTCAGTTTTACGCGCAGTGTAAAAAGAAACGCAGTGCATTTGGACGAAGAACGTGGAAGTTATAGTACGAAAATCATGAAAATGACCGGATGACTTTTACCTATTTTCAGATAACATAAAGAGCTTCAATATTTTTAAATTAACATGTATGTAGTCCAGTTGTTTCAACTCTCTACAGAGAATACAGCACTACACCATATTCAAAATAGCACTGAATCAAAATGTCAAACCATGTGGAGAGATCAAGAAATGCGATGGAACTAGTAACTTCTGTACTAATGTAGTTTATTCTAGACTGAAAGAGGGGACGTCCGTGTGCCGCAGAAAGGTAAGAATTTTTTCTAGCAAATTGAGACAATCTATGACACTATCATATCTTTCCATTAATGACATGCTCAGGCAGAGGGGCGCATGATACGCGTACTTCCACGATCGAATGTATGAGCCGTTGTAACCGACGTATTGAAGAGGTATTATTGAAGTATTGAGATTGTGTGAAGTTGATGATTATTGGAGTTTTGGTGGACAAGAGGTAAGGTAAATATTGAGGTATTGAGATTGTATGAAGTTGATGATTATTGAAGTTTTGGTAGACAAGAGGTAAGGTAAATGGTGTTGATGATAAGGTTTATATGTATCGACGTAAGAGGTATTATTGAAGTATTAAGATTATGTGATGATGATTATTGTTAGAGTTTTGATGGATAAGAGGTGAAGTAAGTGAGGAGCATTTTTTTTTGTTTGTTGGTCTATATGGAACGAGGATGAAGATAGCAGACTAGAACACTCAAATGGAAAGAAGATTGTCTACACACATGCTTTGTTAAATCACTAAGCAGTATATACTTTTTTTTTTTAGGAGAGAGGAAGTAATTGCATATCTTGGCACACTGACAGTTGTTCAACAACCGTACATTTTGATTTGGTTTGGCAAACATTGGTCTTGACATGATGACTACGACGTTGACTAACTATTATTGACTGTTATACATTGCTGCCACTACTACTTGATACACAAGTTGAACATAAAATTTAGGACAGAATTGCATTTACACAGTTAACACTATTCAATTACACAGTAGTACTTAATGTGGATGAAAGATGAGTGAGTGTGTTTTGTGTGTTTTCCTTTCCTAATCCCAAATAATTGGTACCGACCTATTTCCTGAATATTATTTTACTTGTTTGTTGTGGGCTGCACTGACACCCATAAATATTATAGGTTTACTGATATTTGTGTATTTGTAATATTTAATATGACAATTACCTGAAATCATTTGTGTGTTTATTATAATTTGTATGTTTAGTGTAAGAGCATTGATAATAATTTTGTAAAAGCAATTGTGTGTGCATTCAAACTGTTGTTCGTGCTTGTACTTATTCAACATTGCTGGGTGCCACTGGAAATGTTTAATTTCTGCTGATGAACTTTGATGAACTGTCTAATTGGTGATAGTGAATATTATGGACTGTTACTTGCACCTGCTCAACATTACTGGGTGCCACTGATGGACTGCTTCTACTGGAATGATGTCACTTGTTGGTGTCTGCACCTGTTCAACATTGGTGGGTGCCACTGATGGACTGCTTCTACTGAAATGATGTCACTTGTTGGTGTCTGCACCTGTTCAACATTGCTGGGTGCCACTGATGGACTGCTTCTGCTGAAATGATGTCACTTGTTGGTGTCTGCACCTGTTCAACATTACTGGGTGCCACTGATGGACTGCTTCTACTGAAATGATGTCACTTGTTGGTGTCTGCACCTGTTCAACATTACTGGGTGCCACTGATGGACTGCTTCTACTGAAATGATGTCACTTGTTGGTGTCTGCACCTGTTCAACATTACTGGGTGCCACTAATGGACTGCTTCTACTGAGATGTCACTTGTTGGTGTCTGCACCTGTTCAACATTACTGGGTGCCACTGATGGACTGCTTCTACTGAAATGATGTCACTTGTTGGTGTCTGCACCTGCTCAACATTACTGGGTGCCACTGATGGACTGCTTCTACTAAAATGATGCCACTTGTTGGTGTCTGCACCTGCTCAACATTACTGGGTGCCACTGATGGACTGCTTCTATTGAAATGATGTCACTTGTTGGTGTCTGCACCTGTTCAACATTACTGGGTGCCACTGATGGACTGCTTCTACTGAAATGATGTCACTTGTTGGTGTCTGCACCTGCTCAACATTGCTGGGTGCCACTGATGGAACTGTTTCTACTGACATAATGTCACTTGTTGGTGTTTGCACCTGTTCAACATTGCTGGGTGCCACTGATGGACTGCTCCTACTGAAATAATGTGACCTGTTTAACATTGCTGGGTGCCACTGATCGACTGCTTCTACTGAAATGATATCACTTGTTGGTGTCTGCACCTGTTCAACAATGCTATGTGCCACTAATGAACTGCTTCTACTGAAATAATGTCACTTGTTGGTGTCTGCACCTGTTCAACATTACTGGGTGCCACTAATGGAACTGCTTCTACTGAAATAATGTGACTTGTTGCTGTCTGCACCTGTTTAACATTGCTGGGTGCCACTGATGGAACTGCTTCTACTGAAATAATGTCACTTGTTGGTGTCTGCACCTGTTCAACAATGCTATGTGCCACTAATGAACTGCTTCTACTGAAATAATGTCACTTGTTGGTGTCTGCACCTGTTCAACATTACTGGGTGCCACTAATGGAACTGCTTCTACTGAAATAATGTGACTTGTTGCTGTCTGCACCTGTTTAACATTGCTGGGTGCCACTGATGGAACTGCTTCTACTGAAATAATGTCACTTGTTGGTGTCAGCACCTGCTCAACATTACTGGGTGCCACTGATGGACTGCTTCTACTGAAATGATGTCACTTGTTAATGTCTGCACCTGTTCAACATTGCTGGGTGCCATTGATGGACTGCTTCTAATGCAATGATGTCAATTGTTGGTGTCTGCATCTGTTCAACATTCCTGGGTGCCACTGTTGAAGCTGTTTAAACACTGCTGATGAAATGTTATGAGACTGCTATTTGCACCTGTTGATTATTGCTGGGTGCTACTGTTGGAACTGTCAACTACGCTGAGGAGTTCTACTTGTTTATTGAAGTACTGAAAGGGTTTTATGTGAATATTTGTAAAAACTGATTTTTTGTGTGTTTACTGTTTATGAAATGTTATGAGATTCTTACTTGCACCTGTTCGTCATTTCTGGTGCCATTGATTGAATAATACTTATGTAAACTATTATGTAAAATCATATGTATGCAAGCATTTGTATTCCTTACTGTATTTCATATATTAGGTTATTGAAAGGTCAGTGCAAAGCCAAAATTTATTTAGTTATGTGATATTTACTTATTAATATTACTTTTTAATTTTTGTCTGTATTTTTTGGACGAATTTGTTGGTATTTTCACCACCAATGCTGGCAAAAATACCATCAAATTCTAGCCTGTGGAGGAGGGGCATATGAAAGGTGGCTACACTGAGCCACAGCGCCAGAGATTGCGCCAGAGAGTATTATTCAGCCGCCTCCACTGGCAGTAGTTGTTCAGAAGCGGTGGTAGGCAGTGCTTGTCGTGAAGTCGTCGTGGAGAGTGCTTGTCGTGAAGACGTCGTGGAGAGTGCTTGTCGAGAAGGGGTGGTAGAGAGTGCTTGTGGAGATGTTGTCATATTGTTTTGATGGGCTAGACACCAGATATTATTGGATTGAGGATGCTGTAATGGACTAGAGTGTACTTTTCGTCAATATATATGAAGGTAAAAATTCCTTTTTTTAATTATTTCATTGTCTTAAACAATAATGCCTCTTGGTCACAGGTTCAGTCAACAAAGCATCTGGCTCGTGTTCTTGTATCAGACTGTATTGTGGTTTCTATGTGCAATTATAGTATTTCAGTTTTATTTAATTAATTCAGTCTAAATGGTATTTAAAATATCTTGTCTTATTGAGGAAGTACCGTGCCAGATGTGTACGTTGAATCACACTTCCACACACAGAACAGTTACATTTGTGTTTTGTTGTTTTGTAGGTTTTATAGTTACTGGGGACTTAATTAATTAATTGTGTTAACGGAAGTTTTCTTTTATTTCTTGTTGTTATTCTATGCAGTCAGATTGCGTACAAATACTGGTCAGGGCCAACCGGTTACGAGACTGCGTAACCGGACAGTCAGTAAAATTATTTGCAAAAATAATTAATTAAGCCCCCATGCACACTGTTTTTTTGTAACGTCGTCTTTACCCAATAACAGTATCATCGCTCTACCGACTATCGCCGAGTTTTAGCCAGGGCCTATCAATACTAATCTATCAAGTACCAACTAGAAAAACCGGTGAAGTTACAGAGTACAATGATGACGATACGTGTTTAACAAGTAAAAATGATACTGAAACATGTGTCGAGCCACGCAGTTCATCATCCTTGTCGGACAGGGAGCCACAAATCCCGACTCAGTGGAAAATAGTAAAGAATAATCGTTGTCCAAGCAGCGGGTACTAAACATAATTAAGTGTATGGGAGAGCATCCACTGTATAGTAAAAAACTATTATGAACAGATTTCGATTAAGTCCGCAGAAATATTACCGTGTAGACAACGGATATTCAAGGGTGTCTGCGTGTTTCAAGGCCGCTCGATACAGTTTACAAGAAGTGCATCATGATAGTGACCTACTACGTTATGCACATCAAACTGCACGCGGCATAGATTACAGTAATTTTATGGGAAGCAGCGGATGGTTGCATAAGTTCAAACACTGCTACAGAACTGGAAGATGTAAGATAACGAAATTTCAAACAAAGCGTCAACTTGACGATGCATCACAAACTGCGGAATCGGCCAGGAAATTTGTAGATGAGATAAAAAAACTTACCCCATCGTACATTAAGGAATTTCTTGTCAACTCAGACCGATCGGAATTTGAGGAGGACATTCATGTGAAAGGAACGCTGGAAAATAGAGGTATCAAGAGAGTTGTATCAAAATCAACTAAGATCAGTGCCTTGACCAACCTTATACAATTACATCTACTGTTAATCTGGATGGTAAATTGGCTGGAAAGTTGTGGGAAGTTGGAGCTGCTCTGCCCCCTACGATTCTTTCTCTTGCGAGTGATCTTGCAAGGGCAGTATTGAATATTTATATCACAGCAAGCAGGTGCGGGAAAATGGGCGTAAGAGAACTACACCTATCGTATGAGAACTGCTTTTGGCCAATAGCTGGTCGAAATAACTTTCTTTTGCTTGATTCCTGGTCTACGTATAAAAATCATAGTCCTTCAGAGCAGACTGTCGCTCCTGAAAAATGTGTGGCATTGCATTTAGTACCACATGGAAATACTGGACAAATTCAGCCTCTGGATGTTTGTTTTTTTCCATCCCTATACAACATATTATCGCGCTATCTGAAGCTATACCTTAAAAGGATAGCCAGTTTCACGAGAAGCTCCACGACGAACTGACAGTACCACATTCGGTTGCATGCCATCAAACTCCATCAGTTCTCATCACTCCGTTACACCAAAAAGATTCTACATGCATTCTTTAAGAGTGGATACCTAGCTGAACGTTCTGCACGGTTTGTAACTCCCAAGGAGTTCACCTTCGATCTTGTGGTGCGAACCTTTTTCATCACTGTGGCGCACCATTTTTCGTTCTCTGTTCTTGGTTTGTTTTGAACATTTCTTGAATGTCGACGATGTCCATTTTGTGAAGTGTAATATATACACCACATAGGAATGTAGTCGAATTAAGTCGGATGAGCCGCGCGGGATTAGCCGAGCGGTCTGAGGCACTGTATGCATGGACTGTGCAGCTGGTCCCGACGGAGGTTCGAGTCCTCCCTCGGGCATGGGTGTGTGTGTTTGTCCTTAGGATTATTTAGGATAAGTGGTGTGTAAGCTTAGGGACTGATAACCTTAGCAGTTAAGTCCCATAGGATTTCGCACTCACATTTGAACAACATAAGTCGGGTGATGCTGAAGGAATTAGGTAAGGAAATGAGACACTTACAGTAGTAAAGGAGTTTTGCCATTTGGGGAGCAAAATAACTGATGATAGTCGAAGTAGAGAGGATATAAAATGTAGACTGGCAATGGCAAGGAAAGCGTTTCTGAAGAAGAGAAATCTGTTAACATCGAATATAGAGTTAAGTGTCAGGAAGTCGTTTCTGAAATTATTTGTATGGAGTGTAGCCATGTATGGAAGTGAAACATCGACGATAACTAGTTTGGACAAGAAGAGAATAGAAGCTTTCGAAATGTGGTGCTACAGAAGAATGCTGAAGATTAGATAGGTAGATCATACAACTAATGAGGAGGTATTGAATAGGATTGGGGAGAAGAGAAGTTTGAGGCACAACTTGACTAGAAGAAGGGATCGGTTGGTAGGACTTGTTCTGAGGCATCAACGGATCACCAATTTGGTATTGGAGGGCAGCGTGGAGGGTAAAAATCGTAGAGGGAGACCAAGAGATGAATACGCTAAACAGATCCAGAAGAGTGTAGGTTGCAGTAGGTACTGGGATATTAAGAAGCTTGCACAGGATAGAGTAGCATGGAGAGCTGCATCAAACCAGTCTCAGGACTGAAGACCACAACAACAACAACAGAATACTGATCTTTGCACCCCGCGGACACTCATTTTCTGTCGCCCTCCTGATGCACGTGGTGAGTCATTAGCAGCTAACAATTTTCCTGATATAGTTGTTAAAAGAACGCTTTCAAATGAGCCTTACTAATGACTGAACTTGCGACCTCGCACTCAAGGGTTTCCTTGTTAGCTCACGTCCGAGCTGCGGGACAAATGTCGACTGTTTAGAATAGTGACTTAGGAACATGTGTAACGCAATAAATAGGCGATAAACATATTGGAGAACTGTTTTTTTTAATACTTCCAGTTTTCGTTGCAACGTTCCTTCATTGTTGATGTAGTCAGTCTTTCTTTAGCCAACAGCCTTTCTCTCGAAACAATATGATAATGATCTCCATACATTTTTGAACCGTATAAACTCGTTTTGTGAGTTTTCATGTTTTAGTTGAAAGTACGTTGTACATCAGAGGCCAAGATATAGAAACAGATTGCCATTTGCAGATTGTGGAAAGGCGACTTAAAACCGCACCTGGAACGGCTGGTCTACAGCCAACTGTCATGAAGTATGCGATTCTAGTATGGGTGATGCCTTCGTCCGACAGACTGGAGTTCAACGCATTACCAAATACAACAGCTTGGTTGAGATCACAATGTCCAGATCTCATACACAAACCAGATCTAGCTGTCTTCTTTAGAGGTTCCATTTGTCTTCCAGCTTGCGAGTCTTGTGTGTAGTGGAGCGTAGTCTGTAATTAGGCAATCTAAAAAAATAGCTACGCACAAAAGTAGTGGCTGTCGTAACCCGTTAACCCTTTCAGACCCGGAATAAAAAAGTATTTTTTTGAATTTTTTTATTGGGTTAGTAGACATACTTTGAGACAGAGCAATGGGAAAAACATATGTAACATACGTTAATTCAACACATATGGGGTGGTTTCAAATCGAATCACTGTGCATGAAATGTCGTTACTTTTGGTGACGAGGCAAAACTCAATTCCTTTCTGCAGTTAGACGTAGGGCTACTTGACGGGAGCACACTCCCATCTGCGTCTGTGATGTTCCTTCTTTATGCTATAGTGTATACAATTCCTTGAGGTGCCATATACTGGCAGATGCTTTGCTTCCGTCCTATGTTTTTTTAACTGGAACAGTAGTTTTACAAGCAGTGGTTTCAAAAGAAACCACCGCAATAATTACGAAAATAAATGCACTACTGGCCATTAAAATTGCTACACCACGAAGGTGAAGTGCTACAGACGTGATATGAAAATGATTAGCTTTTCAGAGCATTCACACAATGTTGGTGCCGGTGGCGACACCTACAACGTGCTGACATGAGGAAAGTTTCCAACCGATTTCTCATACACAAACAGTAGTTGACCGGCGTTGCCTGGTGAAACGTTGTTGTGATGCCTCGTGTAAGGAGGAGAAATGCGTACCATCACGTTTCCGACTTTGATAAAGGTCGAATTGTAGCCTATCGCGATTGAGGTTTATCGTATCTACATCTACATCTACATTTATACTCCGCAAGCCACCCAGCGGTGTGTGGCGGAGGGCAGTTTACGTGCCACTGTCATTACCTCCCTTTCCTGTTCCAGTCGCGTATGGTTCGCGGGAAGAACGACTGTCTGAAAGCCTCCGTGCGCGCTCTAATCTCTCTAATTTTACATTCGTGATCTCCTCGGGGAGGTATAAGTAGGGGGAAGCAATATATTCGATACCTCATCCAGAAACGCACCCTCTCGAAACCTGGCGAGCAAGCTACAACGCGATGCAGAGCGCCTCTCTTGCAGAATCTGCCACTTGAGTTTGTTAAACATCTCCGTAACGCTATCACGGTTACCAAATAACCCTGTGACGAAACGCGCCGCTCTTCTTTGGATCTTCTCTATCTCCTCCGTCAACCCGATCTGGTACGGATCCCACACTGATGAGCAATACTCAAGTATAGGTCGAACGAGTGTTTTGTAAGCCACCTCCTTTGTTGATGGACTACATTTTCTAAGGACTCTCCCAATGAATCTCAACCTGGTACCCGCCTTACCAACAATTAATTTTATATGATCATTCCACTTCAAATCGTTCCGCACGCATACTCCCACTTTCTATGTAGTCGCAATACATTACATTTGTCTATGTTAAGGGTCAGTTGCCACTCCCTGCACCAAGTGCCTATCCGCTGCAGATCTTCCTGCATTTCGCTACAATTTTCTAATGCTGCAACTTCTCTGTATACTACAGCATCATCCGCGAAAAGCCGCATGGAACTTCCGACACTATCTACTAGGTCATTTATATATATTGTGAAAAGCAATGGTCCCATAACACTACCCTGTGGCACGCCACGGGTTACTTTAACGTCTGTAGACGTCTTTCCATTGATAACAACATGCTGTGTTCTGTTTGCTAAAAACTCTTCAATCCAGCCACACAGCTGGTCTGATATTCCGTAGGCTCTTACTTTGTTTATCAGGTGACAGTGCGGAACTGTATCGAACGCCTTCCGGAAGCCAAGGAAAATAGCATCTACCTGGGAGCCTGTGTCTAATATTCTCTGGGTCTCATGAACAAATAAAGCGAGTTGGGTCTCACACGATCGCTGTTTCCGGAATCCATGTTGATTCCTACATAGTAGATTCTGGGTTTTCAAAAACGACATGATACTCGAGCAAAAAACATGTGCTAGTTCTACAACAGATCGACGTTAGAGATATAGGTCTGTAGTTTTGCGCATCTGCTCGACGACCCTTCTTGAAGACTGGGACTACCTGTGCTCTTTTCCAATCATTTGGAACCTTCCGTCCCTCTAGAGACTTGCGGTACACGGCTGTTAGAAGGGGGGCAAGTTCTTTCGCGTACTCTGTGTAGAATCGAATTGGTATCCCGTCAGGTCCAGCGGACTTTCCTCTGTTGAGTGATTCCAGTTGCTTTTCTATTCCTTGGACACTTATTTCGATGTCAGCCATTTTTTTCGTTTGTGCGAGGATTTAGAGAAGGAGCTGCAGTGCGGTCTTCCTCTGTGAAACATCTTTGGAAAAAGGTGTTTAGTATTTCAGCTTTACGCGTGTCATCCTCTGTTTCAATGCCTTCATCATCCCGGAGTGTCTGGATATGCTGTTTCGAGCCACTTACTGATTTAACGTAAGACCAGAACTTCCTAGGATTTTCTGTCAAGTCGGTACATAGAATTTTACTTTCGAATTCACTGAACGCTTCACGCATAGCCCTCCTTACGCTAACTTTGACATCGTTTAGCTTCTGTTTGTCTGAGAGGTTTTGGCTGCGTTTAAACTTGGAGTGAAGCTCTCTTTGCTTTCGCAGTAGTTTCCTAACTTTGTTGTTGTACCACGGTGGGTTTTTCCCGTCCCTCACAGTTTTACTCGGCACATACCTGTCTAAAACGCATTTTACGATTGCCTTGAACTTTTTCTATAAACACTCAACATTGTAAGTGTCGGAACAGAAATTTTCGTTTTGATCTGTCAGGTAGTCTGAAATCTGCCTTCTATCACTCTGGCTAAACAGATAAACCTTCCTCCCTTTTTTTATATTCCTATTAACTTCCATATTCACGGATGCTGCAACGGCCTTATGATCACTGATTCCCTGTTCTGCACATACAGAGTCGAAAAGTTCGGGTCTGTTTGTTATCAGTAGGTCCAAGATGCTATCTCCACGAGTCGGTTCTCTGTTTAATTGCTCGAGGTAATTTTCGGATAGTGCACTCAGTATAATGTCACGCGATGCTCTGTCCCTACCACCCGTCCTAAACATCTGAGTGTCCCAGTCTATATCTGGTAAACTGAAATCTCCACCTAAGACTATAACATTGCTGCTCGCGTTGGTCGAGATCCAATGACTGTTAGCAGAATATGGAATCGGTGGGTTCAGGAGGGTAATACGGATCGCCGTGCTGGATCCCAACGGCCTCGTATCACTAGCAGTCGAGATGACAGGCATCTTATCCGCATGGCTGTAACGGATCGTGCAGCCACGTCTCGATCCCTGAGTCAACAGATGGGGACGTTTGCAAGACAAGAACCATCTTCACGAACAGTTGACGACGTTTGCAGCACCATTGACTATCAGCTCGGAGACTGTGGCGGCGGTTACCCTTGACGCTGTATCACAGACAGGAGCGCCTGCGATGGTGTACACAACGACGAACCTGGGTGCACGAATGGCAAAACGTCATATTTTCGGATGAATCCAGGTTCTGTTTACAGCATCATGATGGTCGCATCTGTGTTTGGCAACATCGCGGTGAACGCACATTGGAAGCGTGTATTCGTCATCGCCATACTACCGTATCACTCGGCGTGATGGTATGGGGTGCCATTGGTTACACGTCTCGGTTACCTCTTGTTCGCACTGACGGCACTTTGAACAGTGGACGTTATATTTCAGATGTGTTACGACCCGTGGCTCTACCCTTCATTCGATCCCTGCGAAACCCTACATTTCAGCAGGATAATGCACGACCGCATGTTGCAGGTCCTGTACGGGCCTTTCTGGATACAGGAAATGTTCGACTGCTGTCCTGGCCAGCACATTCTCCAGATCTCTCACCAATTGAAAACGTCTGGTCAATGGTGACCGAGCTACTGGCTCGTCACAATACGTCAGTCAGTACTCTTGATGAACTGTGTATCGTGTTGAAGCTGCATGGGCAGCTGTACCTGTACACGCCATCCAAGCTCTGTTTGACTCGATGCCCTGGCGTATCAATGCCATTATTACGGCCAGAGGTGGTTGTCCTGGGTACTGATTTCTCAGGATCTATGCACCCAAATTGCGTGAAAATGTAATCACATGTCAGTTCTCGTATAATATATTTGTCCAATGAATACCCGTTTATGATCTGCATTTCTTCTTGGTGTAGCAATTTTAATGGCCAGTAGTGCCCATAAATATAATTTTTTCCGCAATACACAGTGTATAAATTTGAACAGGACACTTTTCGTACCTAATCTATGCACAAAACAAGCCTTATAACAATAACAATATGAAAATAAAGATAATCGTGCACTACATATAAAAATGGCTCCTACATTTGCTCGTCTAACTGCTAAGATTCAAAATATACGAAGTTGTTCAAGCTGCAGCCTCTATAGGGCAACATCTACTGAAGACGTAAATGATAGCTACAGATGTAGCTACTGTGCATATGCTACGAAATGGGAAATCTACGTGGTTTCAAACGGAAGCCATGTTGTCTGAAAGGATTAATGCAGACCGGCATCTCTCAAGCGAACGCTCGAAGCAGCAACCTTGAAGACGGGTTCGGCTTAGCTCACGCATTCGTGACTCTCTGAGGCCTTGGCCACCCTTTTTCGAGGGCAGCACTCCTTCGCCCCGGTTTATGTGCCGAGTGCGGGGAGGAGTTAAGACCGGAGCCGCAGGAGAAGTTGTGTCTGACTTCTGCTCGCGATGAATACGAAATGTCTTTAAGAGGCGAAGTGTGTTCCGCTCTTAAGACGAGGGTTGTAAAATCGATGCCTTTAACGCGGCAGCTATACGAGCACTCCGAAAAAGCGTTATTCGCGGTCGGCTCTTTTTTTCCCCTTTCTCCTTTCTGTGTATTCCCTCGATGTCTTTTTTTCTTAACTGAAAGAATCAAATCCAATAACAATAAGAGTGTCGGCGCGGGGTGTCGCGGCTTTTAGGCGGCGGTGCTGCCCCCAGCGGCGCGCCCGCGCACCACCCCATTTGCCGGGCGCGCCGCTGGCAGGCTCTCCGCGTAGCGCCTTTGCCTCACTCAAGTCAAAGAGCTCAATTACCGGGCAATTTGCGCGCCGCGACCCCCCGCCGAACAATGCGCCCGCCGCAGCGATCCCTGTCCCTCCGGCGCGGACACGCTTTCTAGCGGCACAGTGGCGCCTGCATAATCTGCTGCCAGCCGAAACCGTGCTGCCCGGTACGGCTGCGTTAAGCGTTTCGTTGTCCCGGTGTACGTTAGCGAAACACATCTATCCGCTCAGCGCTCAGTGAAAGGACTGGAGCCGATCTGTGCTGCCTCTGACATGTGTACCCTTTTGTTGTCATTCGTAGTACTGTACCTTTGCTCTGAATAGTAGCTCGGTACACTGGAGTGATTAATGTCGTCCCCACAACTGTGAACATGTTTGATGCACGCAGCATGTTGAGGTGACAAATTGATGGGATAGCGGCATGCACATAAGCAAGTGGTAGTATCACGTACAAGAGGTATAAAAGGGCAACGCGTTGGCGGAACTGCCATTTGAACTCGGGTGACTCACGTGAAAAGTTTTCCGTCGTCGTTATTGTTGCACAACGGGAATTACCAGTCTTTGTACGCGGAATGGGAGTTGGAGCTAGACGCATGGGACAATCCATTTCAGAAACCGTTAGGAGATTCAGCATTCCAAGATCCACAATATCAAGAGTTTGCAGAGAATACCTAATTTCAGACTTTACCATGGACAATGCAATGGCCACGGCCTTCACTTAACGACCAAAGGCAGTGGCGCTTACGCAGAGTTGTCACTGCTAAAAGAGAAGTAACACTGCATGAAATAGAAGTAACACTGCATGAAATAACCGCAGAAATCAATGTGTGATGTACGACGAACGTATCTGTTAGGACAGAGCGCCGAAATATTGCGTTAATAACTTATAGCAACAGATGACCACGTCGAGTTCTTTGCTAACAATACGGTATCGCTAGTGACCATTCTGGTTGGACCCTAGGTAAAACCGTGGTGTGGTCAGATGAGTCCATGTTTGAGCTGATGGTAAGGTTCGAGTGTGGCGCCCCCCCCCCCCCCCCCCCCATGGGGCCATGGACTCACGTTGTCAACAAGCTACTGTGCAAATTGCTGGTGGCTCCATATCCATAATGGTGTGGGCTTTCTTTACATGGAATGGACTGGATTCTCTGGTCCAGCTGAACCGATCAGTGACTGGAAGTGGTTATGTTTGGCTACTTGGAGACCGTCTGCAGCCATTCAAGGACTTCATGTTCCTAAACAACAGAGTCATGTCACTGGTCCACAATTATTCGCGATTGGTTTGAAGAAATTCTGGACTGTTCGAGCAAATGATTTGGCTACCCATATCGCGCGACGTGAATCCCATCGAATATTAATGGGACATAATCGAGAGGTCCTTTTGTGCACAAAACCCTGCACTGGCAACTCTTCCGCAACTATCGACGGCTATAGGGGTAGCATGGCTCAATATTTTTCCAGTGACCTTCCAACGAATTGTTGTGTCCATGTCAGCTTGAGTTGTTTGCACTACCCTCGGCAAAAGGAGGTCCGACACAATATTAGTAGTTATCAGATGACTTTTATCATCTCAGTATATTCAATGTATTTTAAGTAACATTGTACACGTCTCTACCGCTGTATTTCACATACGTTATACCATGGTAGTCTCACGAGAGTGTTCACGCTAGCTTCGTTCGACAGGCAGTAGCGGACACACGTGTTTCAGCTTGGTGAGTTTGACTTTACATGTCTCTCCATGAGCATACAAATGCTCATGCACATGAACGTCTTTTTAAGCTACAGGGTGATTCCGTGGTGATGTTACAAACTTTCGGGGATGGTGAATAAAGTTGAATGTATCGATCTGAGGTAAGGGACTCTGGTCCGGAAACGAGCGAGTCGGAAGTTACAAGCGAAAATATTAATGATACCTCTAACATTGTAAAATGTGCCCCGGTACTGCTGTTGCTTAGAATGTAGAGTATGCAGTCCCGAGGAGTGCTGAGGAGTATAGGTTGGGATTGTAGCTCCACTAATGCAATGCAGATGGCGTACCATGTACTGACATGAGCAGGCCTGGTGTACACTGTCTGCACTGTTGTAGAGTGCAATCAGTGTTTACTAGTTGGACTACTAACGTTGATCAGACCTTACCAAATGGAGTTGTACCCAGTAACAGTATTGGCAGTCTTGATATTCGTGTATGGGCAAGCAAATGGAAGCAGCAGGGAAGCGGAAAGGTTGTACAGGACCAAATATCCGCATGGAAGACATGCGGCTCACACCACGTTTCCAAGGCTATTCCAAGGATTAAGGTAAAGTCACTTTACACATTGAAAAATATGGAAAAACTGTATTATACAGTCTTGCACTGTAGAGATAACTTCTGCGATTTCATAGCCACGTGTTTACAAGCCAAGCGCTAGATAAATTTGCAAGTGTGTTTGAGTAAACTGCCAGATAGTGTATACACATTGGTGCTATATCTATATGCAGATATAATTTATGCATGACAGTCTAATTTCCTCCAGTTTATGCAGGCTCTCAAGCCCTTGTGTGTATCTAAGAATTTTTGTATTAGACGGTTTCCCCTACAGTGTCATTGTAACGTAAATGATTGGAATAGACTCGACAATATTCTTAGCTGTCACTTCTTACTTCGTTACCGAAAAAACGTAAATAAAGTGGAATCTCAACTACGATACTATAGCGAAAAAGCACAGTACCATTGCTCTTCACCTCTTTAAACCAACTTCAGTTTCTGGTATCAGTTTGTTAAGAAGTCTCTTAAACGCATGTACGAAGTTTCGCGGTATTTCTGAAGATGATCTGTCAGTAGCTGTGAAGTAATAACTCTCAAACTATGCTAAGTGTACCTAAAAACTTCTTGAATTGACGTCCCAAAATTAAGCGACTTGAATTGCAGGAGATGTTGCTGGCAGGATTCTCGTTCTGCACATCAGAATGTTTTCTCGCTAGATATTTATACTCCATAGCTACAACTTGTGAACTCAGTTATTACGTAATGAAATGCTCTGTATATCAAAAGCTGCTTCAAGAAGTTTTTAGCTATTGAGGTAGTGCTCTTCAGGCCGAAGAGAGGTTTGATGAAGCTCTGCATGCTGGCCTACCTGTGCACGATTCTTCATCTCTGCGTAACTATTACAACTAACGTTATTCGCAACTGCGCTTTGTCACGGGCCGCGCGGCTCCCCCCGTCGGAAGTTCGAGTCCTCCTTCGGTCGTGTGTGTATGTGTGTGTGTGTGTGTGTGTGTGTATGTGTGTGTGTGTGTCTTGTCCTTAGTGTAATTTAGTTTAAGTTACATTAAGTAGTGTGTAAGCTTAGGGACCGATGACATCAGCAGTTTGGTCCCTTAAGATCTGCCGGCCGTGGTGGCCAAGCGGTTCTAGGCGCTTTTGTCTGGAACCTCGCGACCGCTACGGTCGCAGGTTCGAATCCTGCCTCGGGCATGGATGTGTGTGATGTCCTTAGGTTAGTTAGGTTTAAGTAGTTCTAAGTTCTAGGGGACTGATGATCATAGATGTTGAGTCCCATAGTGCTCAGAGCCATTTGAACCACTGATGACCTCAGATGTTAAGTCCCGTAGTGTTCAGAGCCATTTGAACCATTTGAACTTCATCCCTGTTTTACACTCTTTTTAATCTGAGCACTTCGTTCTCGCTCTTCCAGACTTACTGTTCCCTCTTGGTTCTTGTGCATATTGTATATTACCCGTCTTTCACTTAGCTTACCTCTGTTTTTCTCAGAATTTCAAACATCTTGCACCATTTATCACTGTCTAACGTTTTGCAGGTCGACAAATCCTATGAACGCGTCTTGATTTTTCTTCAGTCTTGCTTCCATTATCAGACTCAAAGTCAGAACTGCGTCTTTGGTGCCTCTCCCTTTCCTGACTCCAAACTGATCGTCATCTAACAGATCCTCAATTTTCTTTTCCATCATGCTGTATATTATTCTGGTCAGCAACTTGGACGCGTGAGCTGTTAAGCACTTACATGTCCTTCCTGTCTTCAGAATTGTGTTCATCACATTTTTCCGAAAGTCTGATGGTACGTCTCCAGTCTCATACGTTCTACACACCATCCTGAATAGTCGTTTTGTTGCCATTTCCTCCACTGTTTGCAGAGATTCCGATGGAATTTTATCCATCCCGTTCTGCCTTATTTGACCTTAAGTCGTCCAAAGCCGTCTTAAATTC
Source organism: Schistocerca cancellata (assembly GCF_023864275.1). Lineage (NCBI taxonomy): Eukaryota > Metazoa > Arthropoda > Insecta > Orthoptera > Acrididae > Schistocerca > Schistocerca cancellata. The sequence goes on from NC_064626.1 coordinate 1,045,712,272, forward strand.
TGATTGTAATAGAGGAATCCCCAATTCTTCCCTGTTGACTCGAGTTTCTTCTTCTATCGCGTCATCAGACAAGTCGTCCACTTCATAATGGACTTCAGTGAACTATTTTCACCTGTCGCTCTCTCCTCTGCTTTTAACAGTGGAATTCCCATTTCACTCTTAATGTTACCATCTTTGCTTTTAGATTCACGCGATGTTGTTTTGACGTTTCTGTACGATGGGTCAGTCCTTCCGACAATCATTTCTTTTTCGGCTTCTTCACGTTTCTCCATATTTTTGTACATCCATCTTTCGTGGATCAACTAAAGTATTTATTCTGTTATCGATGATTTCCTCGCAGTTACCTTATTTGTACCTATGATTTTTCTTTCCATCTTGTGTGATTGCCCTTTTTGGAATTACCATTCCTCTTCAACTGAACTTCGTACTGAGCTATTCATTATGGCAGTATCTGTAGCCCGAAAGATATCCAAGCTGTCTCTTCATTGCTTAGTACTTTCGTATCCCACTTCTTTACCTACTGATTCTTCATGAATAGTCTCTTAACCTTCAGCCTACTCGTCATCATTACTAAATTGTGATCTGAGTCCATATCTGTTCCTTGGTACGCTTCACAATCCAGTATCTGAATTTGGAATCTCTGCTTGACCACAATGTGATCTAACTGAAATCTTCCTGTACCTCCCGGCCTTCTCCAAGCATATCTTCTCCTCTTGCGATTCTTGAACATAGTATTCGCTGTTACCATCTGAAATTTTTAGTAGGACTCAATTAGTCTTCCTCCTCTCTTATTCCTACTACGAAGTCCGCAGTTTCCTGTATCCCTTTCTTCCACTCCTTCCCCATAACCGCATTCGAGTCTCCCACGACTAATAGATTTTCATCTCCCAATACACACTGAATTACCCGTTCGGTATCCTAATATACTTTATCTCTTCATCTTCTGCTTGCTACATCGACATGTACACCCGAACTGCTGTTGTCGTTGGCGGTTTGCTGTCGACTGTGATGAGAACAACACTGTCACTGAACTGTTAACAGTAACTCACTTTCTGTCCTACCTTCGTATTCATAACGAATCATCCTCCTGACATACCTTTTCCTGCTGCTATTGATATTGCCCTGTACTAATCAGACCAGAGATCGTTGACTTTTTTCCATTTCACTCCACTGCCCGCCACTGTACCTAGATTGAGCCCTAGTATCCCAATTTTCAGATTTTCTAACTTTTCTACCACGTTCAAGCTTCTGACATTCTACGCTTCGCGTTGTAGAACGTTAACCTTTCGTTGGTTATTCAGACCCCCTTGATAGACCCCTCCCAGAGATCCGAATGAGCCTTAGCTCAGAATTTTTTGCTAATGGAAAGATCGTCCAGACATTTTTCAATTACAGGCCACATGTGTTATTTATCGTGTAACCAAATTTTTAGCCGGCCGGAGTGGCCGTGCGGTTCTAGGCGCTACAGTCTGGAACCGAGCGACCGCTACGGTCGCAGGTTCGAATCCTGCCTCGGGCATGGATGTGTGTGATGTCCTTAGGTTAGTTAGGTTTAATTAGTTCTAAGTTCTAGGCGACTGATGACCTCAGAAGTTAAGTCGCATAGAGCTCAGAGCCATTTGAACCATTTTTTAACCGGACTTTTACGGATTATGTTTAGTACTCATGTGGAAGACCTCATTGTTTTTATTCTTTAGGGTCAGGAATCACAAACCCAGTGGCACAAGGAGTCAAGAAATTTGATTAGAAATCGTTTGTGAAGAACGGTGTCTGGAAACCTAGAAACATGGAATCGATCTGAGATCCCCTGTCGACAGCACTCATTACTTCGTAAAAGCTAACAACGTTAAAAGAATGATGTGTTTTGGATCCGTGCTATGAGGCAACAGATTATTTCTTCGAGCTATTTAATAATGTTCGAACACAGTATATGATACAAAACCCTACTGCAAATCGATGTCAGTGATATGAATCTATGTTTCAGAGACTTGCATTTATTTACGATCTTGTGTATTGGTGTGAGCTGAGAACGTCGCTCGAGCGGTTGAATGCGATTGCTAAAAATGGAGCTATTTCATCAGCATACTCCGAAAGGAACCTGCTGCATACAAACTGAACCGGAAGACTTGCCTTTATAGAATGATTTAATTTGCTTTTCTTCACTGACGGTGTCTACTTCTAAGTTACTCATGTTGGTAGCTGTTCTTGATTAGAATTCTGGACTATTTACAGCCTCTTCTCTGGCTTTTAGTAGCTCCGTTACAGTGCAGTTGTTATCGGTAACATTACCGCTGCTATCGAGCAGTGACGGTATTGATTGTTTCTTGGCGCTTCTCTGCTTTCCGTATGACCATAATCGCTATGAATTTTCTGTCAGATTTCGAGACAGAATTTCATTGTGGAAATTATTAAAAGAATCTCGCATTGATGTGTCCTCTAAATTTCAAGTTTCTGTAAAATATTGCCAGTCTTGGAGATTTTGCATTATTTCAATTCCGACATGCTTTATTTCTCTAAATTTAAGCCACATCTGTTCTACACTTATATAGCTAGTTTGGGAGAAATGGAGACTATTAAGAAAGCGTCAGGCAAATTTCTATCTGCTTTTTTAAACAGATATAGTTTGCGGTTATTTTTGCTGACATTGGATGTGACGGTATTCAGTCCCTTTGCAACGACCTCAAGGTCATTAAGCCCTGTATCCGTCATGAGGCTCTCTATTCGTATAGGACTGTTTGTTGCTATCAGGTGCAGTAGTATGTTATCGGAATCATTTACACTTCGTGCGGGCTCCTGAAGTAACAGTTCAAAATTAATTCCAGAGAAAGAATTTAGTACAATTTCGGTTGATGTTTTATGCCTACCGTTGACTTTAAACGTGTTTTCGTCAACATATCTAGTGTAGGTTGAAGTCACCACCATCTGTTTTTGTATGAGTGGGTACCTATTCGAAATGGTACTCAAATTTTCATGAATCTTTCAGCGACTGTATCATCTGAGTTGAGAGGTCGGTAAAAGGAATTGTTTTTTTTTTTTTCGTTTATCGAGTGTAACCTTGTAACCGCTCTTTAGAGAGTGGGCATTCAGAAACAAATATTAGATTAAATTCTGTAATAGGAAATGACCCAAGAGCCGAAAAAGGGTAGATGTATTTCGAAGTAATAGTTAGTTAAAATTTTACAAAGAGTAGATATTTCAAATAGAGTAACGCAAAGTAGTACAAAGGGAATCCAAGAAAGACATAACAGAGCTGCGTTTTGTTTTGAATATAATATGTAAACCAATGCGGAGCATTCTTAGCTGTCTTGAGTCTTGGTTTTCAATGGTGCATGTTCGCAGTCTTCCGTGGTAGTCGGAAGTTAGGGATTATAAGCCTAATTAAATATGATTTTGATAACTGGATTAGACATTGGAGTGGTGGATAACAAATTATTTTGAGATATTGGGACAGAAAATAGTTGGACCTTATCATACTAATATCTTTGCCGATCGTTGTCAAGGCGATTCTGCTAATAAACGAGACTTAGGATATAATGCCCGTGAAAAGACTAAATTTGTGCTGAAAAGACATTGAAAGAACTCGAACTTATAATTAATATCGTGTCGTGAGAATTAAGAAGCTTAGACATTGTAAAGCCAGAGACATATTTATGATTTATCAGATATTAATGGTAAAGGACAATTTCATGGGAAATCATATCTTTGGTGATAGGAACGGGAAGGAATGTGGTATTCACTGACTGGTATTATACCGAAACGATACACACTAGGATCAACTCCTTCTTCATTGATTCTCCAGTGCCATCTCTCATTAATTTAAGAAGTGAGTGGTGTCAATAAAACAGAATATATACGAACTGTCTTCCCGTTTTCTAAATCCCAAAAAATCAGCTAGTACATAGACAATTATAGCTGTGAATATTCAGGGGGTATTGAGAAAAGCTGATCAACCTGTTACAAACAGATAATAGGATTTAACGAAGGCATGTTGACTACGAAGGTAACTAAATCAAATTATTTGCGAAACAAAAATGAGAAAAAATAGACTGGAATCCGATTGCTATGTTATTCACGAGTAATAAATAAAATCTCTGTCTTTAGATCCGTCGTGGTTGAAAGTGTATGAAATATCTCTGGAAATAGAAAACGAGATCAATTTTCAACTGCTAATTCACACAATTAGATTCACAACGTGATTCAGAGATGTTTTATGCCCGACCCACACGGCGTGGAATGGTTGTTAACTAGCCGGCACAATATATACACAAACTTTTGAGATCAGCTCCGCTGCCGGGGGAAACGGCGAAGCGGTATCTGTGCAGTCGCGACGACGGTGGGTGTGCGGGCATAACCTTTACTCATACTAACTCACACCAACTATCTGTTTCAATTAAACTACAATGTAAACTATATCTGACAGCAATAAACTCTCGACGGTTTTTAATCTATCTTTCTGAATGCCGCCAACGGCCTCGTCGCAGTGGTAACACCGGTTCCCGTCAGATAACCGAAGTTTATCGCTGTCGGGCTGGGCTAGCATTCGGATGGATGATCGTCCAGGTCTGCCGAGTGCTTTTGGCAAGTGCAGTCACTCAACCCTTGTGAAACCAACTGAGGAGCTACTTCACTGAGAAGTAGCGACTCTTGTCACATAAACTGACAACAGCTGGGAGAGAGGTATACTGACCACACGTCCCTCCACGTCCACATCCAGTGAAGTCTATCGGCTGACACGGCGGTCGGTCGGTACCTTTGTACCTACTGAGGCCTGTTCCGATGGAGTTTGTGAATACCGTTAGGTCCTTTGTAACAATTCCGGCTGAACGTATTTCCGGATTTAGCCAGCTTTCAGTACTTACAACCATTTCAGCTTCAGTGCTATCTATTAGCATTTGGAGCTCTGTAGCTTTCCCAACAGAGCTACTACAATTTACCGATCGGTGCTAAGTCTACCCACTATCTGTTCCAAACCATTTGCATCCCTACCAGAAATATAATGTCATCGTCAAACATCAAAGTTTGTATTTTTTTTTCACTGAACTTTAATTATCTTTCCAAGTTTCTCTTTGCTTTCCTTTACTGCTTGCTCAGTATACAGGTTGTACAACATGGGGGACAGGCAACAACCGCGTCTCGCTTCGTTCTCGGCCAGTGCATACTTTTCATGTGCATAGACTCTTGTAACTGCTTCCGGTTTTTCCACAGTTTTTCACTCCCTGTATTTTACCCTTGCTATTTACAGAATTTCAGAGAATGTATTCTCGTCAACACTGTCAAAATCTTTCTCTAAATCAACAAATGCTAAAACGTAAGTTTACATTTCTTCAGTCTATCTTGTAAGATAGGTCGTAGGGTCAGTAAGGCCTCACGTGTGCCTATATTTCTCCGTAACCATTACTGATCTTCCTGGAGATCAGTTTCTACCAGTTCTCCCATTCTTCTGTAAATAATTAGAGTCAGTATTCTGCAACCATGACTTGTTAAACTGATGTTTCGGTAATATACAGATCTGTCAGCACCTGCCTTCTTTGGAATACGAATTACTACATTTTAATTGAAGTCTGGGGGTATTTCTCCTGCTACGTCAAATTCTTCTCATAGTAGCATATCTTCCATCTCACTTCCTTTTACTACATTTTCTCTATATTTAATATTACCTTGAGGTTCATTAACCATATACAGACCCTCTATACATTTCTTCCACCTTTCTTCATATTATACCGGTCTGTCATCCGATCTCTTAGTATTTATACAGGTGCTTCTCTTTTCTCCAAATATCTCTTTAATTTTCCTATGTGTTGCATCTGTCTTAACGATAGTCATGCACGTTTTTACAGCCCTGCATTTCTTGTCTAGCCATTCCGTTTTGCTACTTACGGCCGATCTCAATTTTTAGACGTCCGTATTCCCGACTGCCTGCTTCATTTGCTGCTTACGTTCCAGGTTACAAACGTAACTCATCCAGACGACGATCTGCATCCACGGCATCCCGGAACCGCAATAGATGCACTATTTCGCAACTGTTCGCAGCACTTTTCGAACGACGGACCATGGAATGTTCAGCTGCCGTAAGACAGCGGGTGCATTGCTTGAATGTCGCACTTTGCGTCCAGAATTCTCGTCCATGGCAACAGTAACATCTTCAACAATTTGTGGCTCAATTGGCCGTCGGCCTCTTCCAGTGCGATTCTCAAATCGCCAGCTATTTCGAATCTCCGAATCATGTTCTTCAATTCCGGTGCGGCAAGAGGATCTATCTTCGTTTCTTCAATTCGTCGATACCCGCGAATAGCAGCAGCGCTATCGCTGTTGTGATAAAACAGCTTTACGTCTAAAGCCCTGTTGATTGGCTGCAACTGTAATTCACAGTGATGCTTGTGTTTCAACCCTACGTTACTGTATGAGTACCGGCACCTTACTGCAAGTCATGACGCGAGCACTGCTAACAACGCAAATCCTGCAGCGCACAATATAAACAACATTCCTCTAAAGTTGGGTACCATAAACCAGATATAATTTGACCGGTTTTCAGATTCAAATGTGATTACTGTTTTGTTACTTCTGTGAAATTTACGTTACTGAACATATGGACTTCCATGAAAGGATTACTTTAGTGCAATACATTTTCTGAAATGCAGAGGAAGTAATGGAAAAAATGTAGGTGATCAAAGTTTGCATGGATTTGAGAATACATTGGCCGACCCGTACTTCCACCACACCTATCAGCTACCATTCCATTTGTGGTCAATATTTCAAGAATACAAAGAAACTTTCACCGCCCACAAATAAATACATTGATCTAAAGTTTTCTTAAGTGCTTCATTAAGCCTCATAAAAGAAAAAAACCTAGTGCAAAACAATGTGATCCTTCATCAAAATACGAATATAATGAAAAGTACTAGGATGGATTACTACACACATAGCTACAAATTTGCCTGAGCATAATAGCTTTAATTTCATCCATCTTAGGTATAAATCATCTTTTCGAAACACCCACTGCGGTTACAGTTACGGTTATTTGTCCTTCATTTATCGAGACAATATCTGGCATTTGTCGCTAAACAAACTTCATTCCTTGTTTCCGGAGTTATTTGACATTATATGTAATTTTTGAATCATTGCCTGAATCGCAAGAGTTTGCAGTTCGAGTAATATACGGCTGGCGTGTTTTTCTTCGTTGTAGGAATATTAACAATTACAAATGAGCCTCCTTGTGTATAACGATGATTAATGTATGCATTCATTAGTTCCACGATGTCACTAGCATCAGCACCGTTTAACAAATCGTGTATCTGTGACCCTGGGGTAACAATGACCAGCGGTCAAAGCAACCCCGAAAAAGAGAATTCATGCACGTGACCTCAGAATTCGTAACATAGTGACATGTGAACGAAAAACTAATCGGGGGTCTATCTTGAGAAATGATCGAGTAACGTACAAGATAGGGTTGAAAACCTCGATCGCTTTGCAGTTAAATGGTATCTCTAGATTTTGCACAATCAGATTTTAAGACACCTTTTCGTATGTAAGTCGCAGGACGTTCAACAACTGTAATGGAAGAAAATCGGCACTACATGGTGCCATTTAGCGTATATTAATGAAACTTTACCACCAAACAGTATACATTAAACAAAGAAAAGAGCCAGCAGAGAGCTGTAAAACTTCTGGTGTTTGACTGGTCAAAGTAGAAAGTAGCTATGGTGGTTAAAGCATGCCCGGTTTACCGTACCCATAAGGTAAATGGTTTTCCGTTCACGTCGGCTCAAATAGCGGAAGTTTAATTACAGTCACCCTGTACTATTGGTCTTCTTCCTGCGTCAAATTAGAGTAAGAGCTCGAGGTTTGGTCTTCGTCAAGAACGACTGACAATCGCATCTTTTGCTGTTGTGGCTTTATGTGATGAATAATGGTTCCTGTGATTCTCCGATCTTCGTGATGGTGACGTCATGCAGAAAGAGATCGTTCGACAACTGCGATGCTAATGACACTTCCACGTCCGTTTGAATCTGAACAAGACGGCGAATGTTCTGTAATATCTTAACGACGAGGGCACACGCGTCAGTGTGCTGCTTAATAGCTGTTATCCAGAACTGTAGTTACTGCTTCACATTTTAACATGAGTAATTTCTTTGAGCCCATTCCCAACTGGTTAATGAGTGGGACAATATATTTGTTTCATTGAATCCATTGCTACTTGCATTCTTGATGCTGTGAAGTGCAAGAATTTTTACTCTAAATCGACACAGGAAGAAGACAAACTACACTGACGGTAAAAAATCGCAACACCCAAAAATAATTGATGTAGAGTAATGAAATTTCAGCAATACATTTTTCTAGGTCACATATTTAAGTGATTAACATTGCAAGATAACAGGTTAATGAAAGACCGAGGTAAGCCATTGCAAATGTGAAATGCTGGTACATTAATAACCCGTGTAACCGCCAGACTGTTGAATGCAAGCACGCAACGTGTATGCATTGTGTTGTACAGGTAAAGAATGTCAGTTTGAGGGATGGAGTTCCGTGCCTGTTGCACTTGGTCGGTCAATACAGGAAGGGTTAATGCTGCTTGCGGATGATGCTGGCGTTGATGTCCAATATGTGCTCGATTGAAGACGGATCTGGTGATCGAGCAGGCCAAGGCTGTCACGGTGCGTGTGATAACCACGATATTGCTTCTGCTGTCATAGGAAATCGCACCCCAGACTATAACTCCAGGTGTAGGTTCAGTGTGTCTAGCACGCAGATAGGTTTGCTCGCAGGACCTCAACTGGCCTCCTAATCGACACAAGGCCATCAATGGCACAGAGGCAGAACCAGCTTTCATTAGAGCCCGGTCTTCTTGCGACCGTTACACTCTCGTGGCCACCAATGCTGGAAATCGTGTACAGTGGCTACATTCCTGCCAAGTCTTTATGCAATATTGCCGAAGGAACACGCAGCTTCTCGTGGCTCTATTACACGACCTCGTTCAAACTCAGTGAGGTGTTGCTAATGACGTATTTGTCGCATTAAATGCATTCTAACATCAATTCACCGCGTCCAATCTCAAAAGTAACTAACACTCACTACCATTACAGCGTGTATTTCAGGGGTTACCAACAAAATTTTCTCGAGGACCCCCTCATCGAGCTTGATTGGTACCTTGTCATATCACAGTATCAAGTACCTAAAAAAGCCAAATTAAGAGCCTTTTTATATGTTTTCTATTTTTCGTACTTAGAGAAAACATTGAAATATTCATTATGTCTAACGGCATACAGCAGAACTATTTGCCTCTACCTAATTCTACAGGGTTATTACAAATGATTGAAGCGATTTCACAGCTCTACAATAACTTTATTATTTGAGATATTTTCACAATGCTTTTCACACACATACAATAACTCAAAAAGTTTTTTTAGGCATTCACAAATGTTCGATATGTGCCCCTTTACTGATTCGGCAGACATCAAGCCGATAATCAAGTTCCTCCCACACTCGGCGCAGCATGTCCCCATCAATGAGTTCGAAAGCATCGTTGATGCGAGCTCACAGTTCTGGCACGTTTCTTGGTAGAGGAGGTTTAAACACTGAATCTTTCACATAACCCCACAGAAAGAAATCGCATGGGGTTAAGTCGGGAGAGCGTGGAGGCCATGACATGAATTGCTGATCATGATCTCCACCACGACCGATCCATCGGTTTGTAGCAATTGTAAACGGTAAGGCTTCTGCTTTAGCCTTTTCCGTAAGATTTTCCAAACCGTCGGCTGTGGTACGTTTAGCTCCCTGCTTGCTTTATTCGTCGACTTCCGCGGGCTACGCGTGAAACTTGCCCGCACGCGTTCAACCGTTTTTTCGCTCACTGCAGGGCGACCCGTTGATTTCCCCGTACAGAGGCATCCAGAAGCTTTAAACTGCGCATACCATCGCCGAATGGAGTTAGCAGTTGGTGGATCTTTGTTGAGCTTCGTCCTGAAGTGTCGTTGCACTGTTATGACTGACTGATGTGAGTGCATTTCAAGCACGACATACGCTTTCTCGGCTCCTGTCGCCATTTTGTCTCACTGCGCTCTCGAGCGCTCTGGCGGCAGAAACCTGAAGTGCGGCTTCAGCCGAACAAAACTTTGAGTCTTTCTACGTATCTGTATTGTGTCGTGACCATATGTCAATGAATGGAGCTACAGTGAATTTATGAAATCGCTTCAATCATTTGTAATAGCCCTGTAGTTTTGCGCTAGAGTGTGCTAGTGTCAGTTGGCTCTAGGAAGACGCTAGACGCAGAATTTAGCGTTCGCTAAGGCTCTGCTAATGCAGGAAGCGGCCAAAAAAAATCTGTTCTCATACGAAATATATTTAATGTATTTTTTATTCTAATAGCATCTTGCGGACTCCTCTGGCGAAGCTCGCGGACATTTGGGGGTCCGCGGACCACCTGTTGGGAACCACAGGTGTATTTAAAGCAAACCTGATTTGCGTCCTCATGGCGGTGCTACTAGCGGCACTCTTATGCGACTTTGAGATGTAGAAACGTGTCTACCAACTTTCGTTTATATCGCAAAACTCTTTCTTGGTGTTATCTTTTTTTCCGACAGTGTATTTTATGCAAGAACTTGGATCTCACTCGGCTTCGATAAAAATTGCAGAGCCTCATAGTGATTTGTTACGTGTAAGTATCTAGTTCATCCGACCCGTCAACCTGAAGCACTCGGCTTTGAGCCGAGTTCAGCCCTTGGAATCGGCGGTGTTCCTCGAGGCGAGGAGCTGTTTCCTCCCGGCAGCGTCCGTGCTGCTGGCGCCTCACAGAGGCTCCGCACGGCAATCCGCACCTGATTGGCAGAGGATTCCCGCGGCACAGCCGCTTCTGCAAACGCCTACGCGCCAGTGTCTGCATTTCGTGGGATGCTGCTGCAGTTGGGCGGCCGCTGTCCACCGAAATCTTGTTGCGCGGCAGGACGTCACTGTAGTGGCCAGGGCACATTAAAACTCTCCGCACCAACACCAACATTCTAAGAAAAATCGGCTGTCATACATATCAGTTAGCAAACCGACAAGGGAAACCACCATTAAGACAGTGCAGTCATATTCACAAGGGCTTAAGAACGCATTCGTACCGAGCGAGGGGGTGCATTGGTTAGCACACTGGACTCACATTCGGGAGGACGACGGTTGAAATCCGTGTTCGGCCATTCTGATTTAGGTTTGCCGTGAGTTCGCTAAATCGCTTCAGACAAATGCCAGGATGGTTTCTTCGAAAGGGCACAAACGATTTCCTCCTCCAGCCTTCCCTCAACCGATGGGACCGAAGACCTCGCTGTCTGGTCCCTTCCCCCTAACCAACCAACCAATCAAAAACGCTATCGGTCCTGTGGCTCTTCGGAAAAGTGCTTCATTTTCCTTTTGGAATCTAATTGGAGGGAGGAGGAGCATAAAGAGACAGATAAATAAAAATATTAGTTTTCCATACTCTTAAAACTGGACAGCTTTGTGACAAGTTTAGCATTTCTTGTTTCTGAACTTACGTAAATATATACTGCGGCTTTTAATTTCCACGTATATGGAATCTGATTATCACTATCCTTTATAATTGTGACAGCAATAAAGTTTTTATGTAGCTGTAAAGTTTTTATGTGCAAAGAAATATTCGATATTTGGAATATTGTCCAAAATTACGCCTCCCCTCAGCTCAGGATAACGTTGTGACATGAAGTCTAAGGTAGCGAAAGTAGTGTTAAATTCATCTGTCACAATGATGAGCTGACAACGTGCTTTTTTTATGACACACAGTTATAACTTTCTTACAGATTTGCCCAGTTTTATGACTTTTGTTTTATCCATCCACATCTGTCTCAATGTCTCACAATTTGGTGAGCTTAATTGTTTTTAAATCCAAATGATTATAGGTCTGTCTACAACGAAGTGACAAAAGACATGGGATAGACATATGCACACATACAGATGACGGCAGTATCGCTTAAGGTATAAAAGGGCTGTGCATTGGCGGCATTTGTACTCACAGGTAGAACTACTTTCTAAAGATTTTTGGACAGAATCCTTCAAAGTAACAGTAAGAACCACTTACTGCACGACAAGACCAACATAGGCCGTGGGTAGCGTGACAGGACTGTCGCGAAATAAAGGGATGGATAGAGATTGCGTCAGTGTATGCTCTAGTCTTCTTATAGGCGGACAGCCACAACCCTTTAATTCCAATGCTTCACTTATTTTATGAATTTGTGCTCCCTTCGCATCTGTGAATTTGTACATGATTGTTTACTTTTCATAATATCTGTTTAAAACTGATCCCACGTAGAGACTAATTTTTTCCAAAGTTGCTTTGCTATCGTTGAAATGCAGCAAATATGCGAAGAGCTGTGAAATTTTTGCATTATTAGTTTCTTGCACTGTTCTAAGTATTTTTTCATTTTTTGGGAAGCTATCTGGCAGTGGCCAACAAACCGCCCATCAGGCTTTGGTTACAAATAAAATGAATACAAAACTAAAATCAGTGCTTATAAAATAGTAAAGACACGTGACTTGAAGTCGGTGATGTGTGTTTCTCTGCTCGGTGAAGTTGGTGATGGTGGTGAAGAAGGTATTGGACAAGACGTGATATGAAGTAGGATGTGGGTTCTATATGGGGAACGAAACTGTTAGCTGGAATGTAGAAATCTGGAGATGAAAGGATTTCAATTAGCCTGACAGAATATGCATTGGTACCTTCATTTGGGGTTACAGTTGGCAGAGTGGGAAGGTCTCAGGAATTGTCTTGCGTCGCTGCATAACTTCGTTCCATTTTTACAGCGCCATGATCTTATTTTACTAGCACAAAATGCACTACATTACAACACACAACAACAAGACCACTCAATTATGTAATCACCAACTTTGTCATTGACCGACTGCCAGCGTTCAGGTAGGAATCTATGCCTCTCCTATAGAATTACTGTGGTTTAGAGATGAAGAAATTTGTCAGGCAGTTGACACGAGAAGCTTCATCACGGAACACTTGTTCCTAAACGTTGATAGAGAGTCCGGAAAAGATAATCAGAAGAGGCTAAGTGTGGTGAATATGGAAGGTGAGGAAACGATTTTCAACCAAGTTCAGCAATCACATCTGTGGTGATTCTGGCCGTATGACGCCATGCATTGTCGTGTAGAAACAACGCATCTTTACCAAGTGTTTTGTTTTCGTAGCAATAGAAATTCATCTTAGGTGTTCTCATAAGAAGCAGCTTCTATCGTTCCATGGCTTAGCAGCTGTCCATGATGAAGACTGTACAAGTATATTTGGTTCCACCAAACGCACAACATGATTTTTTGAGGGTGTGCACCATCATTCACATTGGATGTTTCTTTAAATACACGTAGAGACTTCATTTCTTGTCTCCTGTAACGGTGGTATCAAGGAATATGTTGTGCCTACGACAAGCCAAACGTTCAGGTCAGCAAAGACAAACATATGGTTTTCCGCACATGTTTGTTGGTGGCTTAAAATATATGTACCTATGTATGCGATTTTTGCACCTTGTCCATGACTGAATATGAGGCACAATGATCATGAGATCGCAAACCATAATTCGTACCAATTCTCACGTTGTTTGCCGAGGATCATTGTGAACGAATTGGTTTAGACTGTTTTCATTAAAAAGAGGCGGTCTTCCATAATGTTATTCATCACATAAGTCTAATTTTCCTTCTCTAAAATGGGAAAACTATTCTACATCTACATCTACGTGGTTACTCTGCAATTCACATTTAAGTGCCCAGAAGAGGGTTCATCGAACCATTTTCATACTACTTCTCTGCCATTCCACTCTCGAATGGCGCTTGGGGAAAAGGAACACCTAAATCTTTCCGTTTGTAATGGTCGCCTGGTCGTAGATATTCCTAATTGCTATAATCGCACTATTTCACTCCCATTTACGGAGCTTGTTAGCACTTGATGTTAGGTTGGCAGCATTAAAATGCATTGTGGTAATCGCTGCTGCTTGCTGGATCGCTGCTGTGTCTCTATGCTGATGCTGGCTCTAAATCTGGTTGTCTAGGGTTAAAAACATGAGGTCCCGTGTTTTTTATGTGCTTTTGACGATAAAGAACGAGCGAAACCAACAAATATGTAAACTTCAAATATTTATTACTTTGGTGGCCATCTTAATTCCAATGTCCACCAAAGACCATGACAGAACACAAAGTAGTACTTCCTTTACATGTTCTTTGCATTGTTTATCCACCTCAAACAATAACACACAAACACACTTTATCAAAGTGACATTCCGATGCGCCCCCGACCCTTCTTGCTGCTGGTATTTATAACATTGTCAAAGAACTACTAAAAAGAGATATAGTTTATAAGTCACATGTACATCTGTTATCATAATTTGTGCAGAAAAGTTATTAATTTGCATCGAGTGACATAATTTACCATGTTATTAAAATGACAGACAGATTTGTTGACTTGACAGAATAATTCTTTGTTACAAAAAGGCCGTTTTTTAGAAGTTTGTCAATTGACTTCTCTAATTTGCATAAATAAGTAAATAACATGAATTATTAAGAATTACATTGGTTTTCGTCTAAAATAGGATTGATTACATGAATACTGAGAGAAAACGCTCCTAGTGAACAAATAGGTTTCACTGGGTGATTTTTATTTAAGGAGATCCAAAATACCTAAGTTGGCCACTATTTTTCGTACTTCATATTAATTATTTAAGATGAACTTAGTGTTTTTACATGATGACATTTGCTGTATCAGCGATCAAGTGATATTAACTTTTGTGTGGGTCAGCTATTCAGTATAATTTAATGGGTTGACAGTTTATGGAGACGTGTTATGCAATCATTGTTAACATACATAATAACTTTTCTATAATCATAAATACTCGTTAAACTGGTTGAATTTGGAGGGTATCGCATACTTCGGTAAAGTAAAGCCTTTAATATGTTCCGTTACACGTTCGAGTTCTGATTTCTCTTATTTTATTATGATGATCATTTCTCCCTACATAGGTGGGTGTCAACAAAATATTTTCGCATTCGGAAGAGAAAGTTGGTGATTGAAATTTCGTAAATAGATCTCGCCGCAAAGAAAAACACCTTTGTTTCAGTGGCTGCCACCCCAACTCGCGTATCATATCAGTGACACTCACACGCCTATTGCGAGATAACACGATACGAACTGCCCTTCTTTGCACTTTTTCGATGTCCTCCGTCAATCCTACCTGGTAAGGATCCCACACCTTGCAGCAATATTCCAGCAGAGGACGGACAAGTGTAATGTAAGCTGTCTCTTTAGTGGGTTTGTCGCATCTTCTAAGTGTTCTGCCAACAAAGCGCAGTCTTCGTTTCGCCATCTCCACAATATTATCTATGTGGTCTTTCCAATTTAAGTTGCTCGTAATTGTAATAGCCAGGTATTTAGTCGAATTGACAGCCCTTAGATTTGTGCTATTTATCGTATACCCGAAATTTATAGGATTTCTTTTAGTACCCATGTGGATCACCTCGCACTTTTCTTTGTTTAGTGCCAATTACCACTTTTCGCACCATACATAAATTCTCACTAGATGATTTTGTAATTGGAATTGATCGTCTGATGATTTTACTAGACGGTAAATTACAGCGTCATCTGTAAACAATCTAAGGGGGCTGCTCAGATTATCACCTAGATCATTTATGAAAATCAGGAACAGCAGAGGGCCTATGACACTACCTTGCGGAACGCCAGATATCACTTCTGTACTACTCGATGATTTACCGTCGATCACTTCGAACTGTGACCTCTCTGAGAGGAAATCACGAATCCAGTCAAACAATTGAGACAATACTCCATATGCACGCAATTTGATTAATAGTCGCTTGTGAGGGACGGTATCAAAAGCCTTCTGGAAATCTAGGAATATGGAATCGATCTGAGATCCCTTGTCGACAGCACTCATTACTTGATGGGAATAAAGAGCTAGCTGTGTTGCACAAGAACGATATTTTCTGAATCTGTGTTGGTTATGTATCAATAAGTCATTTTCTTCAAGGTGATTCATAATGTTAGAGTACAGTATATGCTCAAGAATCCTACTGCAAATTGAGGTCAGTGATATGGGTCTGTAATTCAATGGGTTATTTCTATTTCCTTTCTTGAATATTGGTGTGACCTGTGCTACTTTCCAGTCAATGCCTCTGAGCACTATGGGACTTAACTTCAGAGGTCATCAGTCCCCTAGAACTTAGAACTACTTAAACCTAACTAAGCTAAGGACATCACACACATCCATGCCCGAGGCAGGATTCGAACCTGCGACCGTAGCGGTCACGCAGTTCCAGATTGTAGCGCCTAGAACCGCTCGGCCACTCCGGCCGGCTGCTGCTTTCCAGTCCTTAGGAACAGACCTTTCGTCGAGTGGGCGGTTGTATATGGTTGCTAAGAAAGGCGCTATTGGGTCTGCATACTCTGAAAGGAACCTGATTGGTATACCATCTGGACCGAAACACTTGCCTTTCGTAATTGATTTGAGTTATTTCGCAACACCTAACATATCTACTTTTATGTTACTTATGCTAACAGTGTTCTGGTTTCGAATTCTGGAATGTTTACTTTGTCTTCTTTCGTGAAGGAATTATGGAAAACTGTATTTAGTAACTCCGCTTTAGCGGCACAATCATCGGTAACATTTCCATCGTATCGCGCAGTGACGTTTTTTGCCACTGGTGTACTTTACATACGACCAGAATCTCTTTGGATTTTCTACCATATTTTGAGACAATGTTTCATTGTGCAAACCATTAAATAAATGGCTCTAAGCACTATGGGACTTAACATCTGAGGTCATCAGTCGTCTAGACGTAGAACTACTTAAACCTAACTAACCTAAGGACATCACACACATCCACGTCCGAGGCAGGATTCGAACCTGCGACCGTAGCAGCAGCGCGGTTCTGGACTGAAGCGCCTAGAACCGCTCGGACACAACGGCCGGCGAAACTATTAAAAGCATATCGCATTGACGTCCGCACTAAATTTCGAGCCTCCGTGAAACTTAGTCAGTCTTGGGGTTTTTGCGTTTTTCTGAATTTGGCACTCTTTTTTTCGTTGGTTCTGCAACAGTGTTCTGACGTGTTTTGTGTACCATTGTGGATCAGTCCCGTCTCTTATTAAATTATGCGGTGTGAATCTATCTGTTGCTGTCGATACTGTATCTTTGAATTTGAGCCATATCTGGTCTACATTTACATAATTAACTTGGAAGGAATGGAGACTCTCTCTTAAGAAGGCATCAAGCGAATTTTTATCTGCTATTTTAAATACGAGTAGATATATTTTCAGCCCCGTCCCCTCGTCGGATGTATCCCTCGCGTAGACACCACATATTCCTCTCGTGCCTTCTGCAGCGCTAGAACGTCGATTAAAGTCGAAGAGCAAAATTGTAGGTTTATTTTCCTCTACTTGACACTTCATACTAATTAGCCTTGAAAATGGCCAAAGCGAGTTGATAACAACATGTAAGTCCCTGTTGGCAACAATAGAACTCTAGACTGAAGAAAAACAATGGAATAACGATAAATGAAGACTTAACAATGCAGTGGTGCCAACACAACAAAGAACATCGCGGACTTACACACCGACCCTATATAACGGCAAGGAGGATGAACGCGGGAATGTGGTCGAAATGACTAATAACACGGTAGTGGGCGTAATTCGATGCTGGCAATTTATCTGTTCGCGCGGAAGCCGCAGGGCGGGACCGCCTTTGAAAAATTCGTACCTTTTGAGGAGCGTCAGGAGTGGGCTGACGAGGTGAGCGACATTGTTCTTGGGCGCCAGAGAGCGTAATGGACCTGCAATTAGGGGGCGTGTCCCCTCACCCCCTGTCCGTGCAGCCGAGGGAAAGTCGCGTGGCCGATCCATACCGCTGCTGGCGGCAACACCGCCCAGTTGAACCTCTTTTGTTTTTTGTCGCGCTTCATAGTGGGACTTAAAATTCTCACGTAGCTAAATAGCGACTGAAAATTCCTAGGAGTCTTGTTAGCACTCTCATATGTCATCAGTACTTTTACCTACAACTTGCAGTTTAATCCTAATTGGTCATCATGTTCCAGTCGTCTGCCTATCAGAAAAGAACTATTAACATCGTTGTCTTCAGTGGCCTGATAATATACAGGATAGTCGTCATCATCGCCATCAACGTCGTCATCATCATCACCACCATCAGTAGATCTGGGCAAACGATGCTCGCTTTTGAACGGGATCGAGGTTTCCCTATACGCAGCCGGCCGGAGTGGCCGAGCCGTTCTAGGCGCTACAGTCTGGAATTGCGCGACCGCTACGGTCGCAGGTTCGAATCCTGCCTCGGATATCGATGTGTGTGATGTCCTTAGGTTAGTTAGGTTTAAGTAGTTCTAAGTTCTAGGGGACTGATGACCACAGTAGTTAAGTACCATAGTGCTCAGAGCCATTTGAATCCTTTTGAACCCTATACGCAACAGTGTTCGATACATTACTAAGCGCTGCTCGAACGTCACGTGACATTTGATACGTGCGGCGCAAGAGCGAGTAATGTGCAACAAACTACGAGGGACGCACAACAGCACACTGTAACTCTACTTGAAATCTGATTGTTTCGTGAAACTCTGAAGGAATTAGTATTAAATGCTATCACCATATAATCTCCGTGGTAATTTAAAAATTTGCAATAAAAGTTCTTGTACGGTGTGTAGGATACATAAACATTTACGGTGATTTTTAAGCAAAGCTTACAGTGAAAGATGAAAATGTCGTCCTTTAAAAAACGTTATCTGATTCTAATCCCGCTACAACATTTCATTTGGTTACTAGAGACTATAATGATTTATAGTGTGTTGAAAACGAGCATTTCGCACACTGTTCACATATTAGAATAACAGGTAAAAAAGTTAGCAGCTTTTAATAAACTTGAAAACATGATGGTAACATTCAGACGAAACGAGGAAGAAAATAAATTGAGGATTAAATTACTAATAAACAAAATGAATCATATTTTAAACTGACTGTAATTGCTATCGTGAGAAAAAAATTTCTGTGTCAAGACCCATAGCAAAAATTAATTATCACTAAATCGTTGGAAGTGTGAACGTTCGAAAACTGGGCTGAACGGTGATTGCAATTTTTTATTTATTTCTTAGTAGCTGTTTTTACGTATATTTTACACCCCTGAAGATAATGCAGTACATGAATAATGATAAGACATATTGTGGAGATACAAACAAAAGTTGCTAGATCGCCGCGTGATCGAAAGCTCGAGCAGAACCCAAGATTTCTGTGACGTAAATTGCTCGAGCAGTTCAAACGCAGCAAAAATTATTAGCCATTTGACACCAACTAGTTTAGATAAAGGTCTCCATTAGATTTTGCCGTTCATTACGGCGTCCATCTATACTACACGTCCTGAATGAAATGAAATTGAAGTATCCAGATCGGAAGAAGGAAATGAAATGAAACTTGACGGGCTGAGAGGCTACGCCATGTTATTTCAGTGTCAAATGTACTAAGACCTTGACAGTATGAGCTCACTTATCAGTATGGCGTCTCACCTCCTTTCGCATGCATGCATGCACTGATTCGGTTGGGAAAGCCGTTGTATCTTCTCCTGAGGCAAGCTGGCCCACAACTATAGTAACTGGTCGTTGATGTCCTGGATTCTGGTACTAGGACGGAGGTGACGTCCAAGTTGATCCCACACATGTTCTATCGGGGACAGGTCTAGAGATCGTGCTGGCTACAGGAGTACCTCAACACCACGCAGACAGTTCATAGAGATACGTACCGTGTGCGAACGAGCTTTGTCCTGTTGAAAAAGGCACCACAATTCTGTAGCATGAGAGGTAACACATGAGGACGCAGGATGTTTGCCTTGATCTGAAGTCATACCCAATGGCCCCTCACACCATAATGTCAGAGTAACACCACTGTGTCTCTCCCAAATATTGGAAGAATGAAACTTTTTCCCAGGTCGCCACCACACTCGCCGATGATGGTCATCCACCGTAGTGTCGAACCCTGATTGCAGTTAATGCTTTCTTTTTCAGACTCACTACGTGTCACTGCTGTATGTCAAAACTGGTAAAACACATGGCTTGTAAGCTTTCTTTTTGAGACCCTCCAGAAACTGTACCATCCACCATACTCCCCTGACTTAAGGCCTAGTAACTCTGATTTGATTCTGAAGATGAAGGAACCACTTCGTGACATTTGCTTCAGAACTGTTCCAGAGATTCGACAGGCAGTAGACCGCTCCATTCGCACCATCAACAGAACAGGCTCTAATAACGGTATACTACGCCTTCCACATCGCTGGCAACGGGTTCTACACAACGCTGGTGACTACTTTGAAGGACAGTAACAGGTGCAAACATGTAACTCTTTTGAATCGGTTGTGAAAAAATAGTTGCCACTATTTAAGTTTCAACCCTCGCACTTCATTACAACAGTGAACAATTCAGAATTGACAAGGGAGTCAGGCAAGAAGATTTCACGTCAGTTAAAGTATAATCAGGAATTCTAGAGACAGTTTTTGGAACAGTAACCTGAGAAAATAATTTTTTTTTGAAATCTGTGGTAAGTTTGTATGGGACCAAACTGCCAAGGTTATCGGTCCCCAGGCTTACACACTACGTAATCTAACTTACACTAACTTACGCTAAGGACAAAACGTACACCCAAATCCGAGGGAGGACTCGGACCTCCGACGGGGGTAGCCGGGCGAACCGTGGCAGGGCGCCCTAGAACGTACGGCTACCCCGCGCGACACTGAGAAACGAAGTACAGGAGATAGTCCAAAGTAAAATGATCACATGGCGGAAATTCATTCTGCTGTTGTGGGTACAGCAAACGAAAGACCACGATTTATTTGTAGAACACTGAGAAAATGCAAAAGGTCTACTAAAGAGACTGCCCACACTACGCTTTTACATCCTCTTCTGGAGTATTGCTGTGCGATGTGGGATTCGCCTCAGGGAGGATCGATGGAGGACACAGAAAAAGTTCAAAGAAGGATAGAGCGTTCTGCACTATCGCGAAACAGGGGAGAGAGCGCCACGGATATAATACGTCGATAGGGGTGGCAATCATAAGCACGGCAGAATCTTCTAATGAAATTTCAATTACCGACTTTCTCCTCAGAGTGAGAAAATATTTTATTGGCGTTCACCTACATAGGGAGGAATGATCGTCACAATAAAATAAGAGAAATCAGATCTCGCTTAGGAAGATTTAAGTGTTCGCTTTTCCCGCGAGCTGTTCGAGAATGGAACGCTAGAGAAATAGCTTGAATGTGGTACGATGAACCTTCTGACAGGCACTTAATTTTGAATTTCAGAGAAATCATGTAGATGTAGATGTAGATGCGTATAACAAGTAGAAACGTTCTATGAACGACCGTAAAGTAAGCCATAATTAGTTATAGTGCAGCGATGATAGCCGGCCAGCGAATGCTGTGTGGATTCAGCAATGTCATAAAAGTTCGCTTCTCGGAAAAAGAATTACCATGGCCAGTGGAAAATATAAATTTCTGAACACATCTGTGTTTGTGTATTTTTTTGGAGCTTTCGTATATTTCTGTATTACAATTACTACAGCAGTATACCGATGTAGCCACACTCCGAAACCGACCAAACTGTCTGATACAACCTAACAGGAGTCCTACAGATAGCACTGCGCTGGGCAGCGTATTAATGATATTATCTTACGTGACTGTAACATTCTGGGAATTTTCGAATGATTGTTCCATTCACTGCCTCAAAGCTCTTTCGTTTGTTGCAGTTCGAAATACGAATGCATTCCTATAAGATTGCCTGCTAGGGCTACAACGGTTCAGTCTTCAAATCGTTCTTACCACATGAAAAGATGTGCAGCCCAATTCCAGTAATGGCCTGCTGGAACATCGGCTTTATGGATTGTTATCCTATATCAAAATTTCCGGAGCAGAGACGTGGGAACTAGAAACGATGTTGCTCACTGTTAAGCGTACTCGCATAAGCTAGCGATCCAGATATATAGCAAATCTTCAGTTCTGTTAAACTTATGGTTTCATAATTACTAAAACAGAAACAAACTGCGTAGCAGCGAGGAGAGCTCCGCCTACCATCCTAAGGGAGCCATGGGTCTGATGATGGTTCTGTAGAAAGAACCGAAACCGGTTACCTATATCATTAAAACATACATGAGTGATCAAGACTGAACTTTAGTCAAAATATAACAATTAATTGATCACTGCTTTCCAAAAATGTTTACCAAAATTGTGAAAAATCGAATTGTTGTCAAAACGGCGAATACCAGCACTCGACTTCTGTGAAGAAATCCATCGAAATCCAATACTGTTGTTAACCGAGAGTGTGGTAATTTAAAATTCTGTATTGGAGAATTTCAATATCACAAAACATGGCTGATCATTTCAGCAGTTGCACAATAATTTTACTAGACGGAGTTAGGTAGAGCCAACATTTGTGAATGGTAAAAATTTATTCTTTACTGGTTTCGAATATATATTTCCATTTGTAACAGGTGTTAAAATGTTACAGTTCCGAAGAAGGATAACATACGTCACAATCCGGTTGAGTGTAAGTACTTACCACTTGCAACTGTTGGCTGTTTCTGACTTCTTCGTCGAATCAAAAGTATGCTGTAGGAATATTAATAGCAGGCGCGCGAGAAGTTGGCCGGTCACTTCATAGGCGAAGCTGGGTGCAGGGGCAGATAGATACGTCGTCGCGGTGTGAGGGGAGGTGATAGGCGGAATATCTTCTTGTTTGTTTTTCAGAGGTGACAACTCCAGGGCGCATGTGCCTCGTATAGGGTGACCAAATCATTTTCCGGAGAAAACCGGAACACAACAAACCAGTAGGGCTCCAATAACTCCCATCCCCCTCCGTCGCCCCCCCCCCCAAAAAAATTAAAAAAGTGTTTTTAATTTTTAATATTAATCTTTTGTTAACAGATTTTTGTTAACACGATGATATTCTATTTACTATTAGTAAAAAGGATAAAAACAAATGTAATCTGATTTATTTCTGCAATATCAGTTTAATTAATGATATTTAACGTATATAACAAGAAATAAATTTATATAACAGATTTTTCAAAATATTTTAACTATCGAACTTTTAATAAAATAGCTGTAACATAAGCTAACATGAGCCTTTGTTCGAGTGCTTCAAGAGAGTTCACGTCCATTGTGTTCCTTTCATTAGTTCATTGGATATTCATGACCGAAAATACTTTCTATATTGGCGTTATGGGCTGATGTTGCAAACAAAAGCCGGCCGTGGTGGACGAGCGGTTCTAGACGCTTCAGTCTGAAACCGCGCGACCGCTACGGTCGCAGGTTCGAATCCTGCCTCGGGCATGGATGTGTGTGTTGTCCTTAGGTTAGTTAGGTTTAAGTAGTTCTAAGTTCTAGGGGACTGAGGACCTCAGAGTTAAGTCCCATAGTGCTCAGAGCCATCTGAACAATTTTTTTGCAAACAAAAACGACTAATACGAAAAGCCACCTTACGGATTGTTTGACAGACATCAACAACTAAACTATTCTGACAATGTTAGTGTTAAGAGGCTTGATAATCAGACTGGTTTCATAGCTCTTCTCGAGTTGTAGCACCTGGAACTGTTACAAAAATACAACTACTACTCTCTAGCCACAGGACCGCTCAAAATAAATTGTTTCGCTGTATTAATATTGGTACTGTCATTACTGCGGGACTAAAAAGGTTAGAGAAACGAGGTAAAACGTATCAACTTATTGTGTCGTATTACGTTTAATCAAGCAAAATCTCTAAAATCTTATATAGATTCATGAAATATTTTAAAAACTGAATTCTGCTGTTTTTGAGTGTTCCGAAACTATTTTTCGGGACGTCATATGTATAATGAGAAACAGGGAGCTCCCCGTTTTGTGGAACGTTTCGTCATCCTAGCCTCGTATCAATCACCTGTTGTGGTGTGAATGTGTAACGGCAGCAGCTTGGATTCGTAAATGGTAATTATAGTAACGCTTATCTTGAAATGTGGCACACATGTGCCGCAAGAAATATAAAATCAAAATTAAGGTTATTGTAACAGAACGCATTGAGAAGAAGGAAAAATGACATTCAAAACGTTTAGTAAAAATTTGTGATAGTCTCTCATGTTGCATAATGCGTTTAAGGGGAGGTTTACTATCTTTTGGTTCAAAAAATCGATTTTTTTAAAAAATTGAATTTTTCGATCCATAAAAGCGTTTAGAATCCACCCGTGAAACGGTTTTTCCGAATACGGAACAGAAATGTGTGTTATTCGCGGTTGAAGAAAAAATTGCACCTGCCTGAAATCGGCCTTTTTCACACACCAGTTTTTTTCTTTCGGAGGACGAGTTATTGTACCGGTGCTTGGGAGGAAACACAAAATTCAAATGAAAGTTTGAACACGTGTGTTTGGAAGTTAGTCCCCAAGAATTTGCATTCTGGTTCGAAGACTGTGGAGATTGCGACTTTACTGGCAGTGAGCAGCTTCAACGAAGGGTATTCAGCTATCCTGAAGACCATGACAAGGATATACGTCACCCTGGGACTCTATTCAACGCAGTTAGCCAAGCATTCGGAGGACAACCGGATTCAAGCGGTCGAAAACCGCTTGTCACCGGCCGTACGAGCGGCTCTGGAGCAGCGCAGGACGGCCCAGATCGAGCGGAACGCCCTCTATGGGGAAGAGGAAGGACTAGTTTATGGACCCTGAATAGCAGATTGAACGTAAGTTGCATAATATTGCATTTATATGTAGTCAAAACTTCAAACGCGTTTTTCTCGAAATGACTTTTTTTTACCGCGCTGTATGGTAGCTTCAAATCTACTGAACCGATTGGCATGATTCTTTGTTTCCGACGAAGCTAACTAGATTGTCTAAGAGTAGTACCACTTTTATTCTGACCCATCAACTATAAATATTTTTACTTGGCCGCCGAAGTCGAAAAACGATGAAAAAATCCAATTTTTTTTTCAAATGGTCGTCATTTGGTTTCCTATGCTCCAACTAACTTTAGCGAGGTACAAATCCTAAAGAACCTTATATACTTCGCTAACGTCAACTCAATTTTGATTTCAGACGAGCCGGCTGACCTGTGACATAACGCGCGTGGAGGTCTACATCGAAATTTTGTTTCGTTCCGACGGTACTTCCGCCTTTGCTCTTCGGCATTTCCGGTCGAAAAAATTCCAATTTATAGAGGAAATGTCAACAAACATATTGACCAAATTTGACATTGATATCTATAACACATCCCGAGAAAAATATTCGCAAAGAATATGCTTTTTTTGGGCCAAAGATAGTAAACTTCCCCATAAATATCACTACAATTACTGTTATTAATCAGTTAATCATCCGCTCACACAGACGACGCCAGGCAATTACAGTGTCACAACTCTGAGGTCTCTGTGGCCGGGCAGCAGTCTGAAACAGGGAGCAGCTGGCACGAAGTGTTCCGAATGGAACGATCAGTACTTGGGGGCTGGCCGCCAACTTATCGCGCCCTTACTATTGCTATTCTATTGGGGGCTTATAGCATACGTATTTACGTAGATCACCCATTAATAGCTAGGTAGGTACATAAGCAGCTTTCGAGCAGAAACGTTTGAAGGACACTGTTCTCATGGATATCCCAGCGAACAATGCCATACGACAATTACATATTTATCCTAGGCGAAACCTTCGTCTCTAACCACTGGCTAGCTGGCTGTTTTTATTGAGAAGTACTGCGACATATTAGCTGTGCTGTTGCTTGTTGACGACATTTTTGTAGTGATCATCCGATGATACAATAGCTTTCACGACGTTGTTTCACTATGGAAATGAAAGAAAATTAGGTGTCGGATACGTCCATGATCCAGCATCGATTCAGTTTCGGCGAATTCAGCACTGTTGACGACTGCAAGTACATGGCTGTGACGAAGTCACGAAGAGACAACAGAGGCGTTGTATCGTTTGACTATAGATATTCCCTCTGCTGTCCATTAACCATACATTATACTAGATCACCAAATTTACTTTCACAGTCTGCCCACTGCATATCGAAACTCTCTTCCTGTAGAAAACACAAATGCTGCTATCTATTTCGGCTGTATTTCTTCCTCCACCTAAGCGTGTAATATCCAATATCGATATTGTACATTTTCTTTACTTAATATTGCGCTTTCATCAGCTGACAAATGCAAAATAGATTGTGCAGATATGCTAAGTTCAACGTATGTTTGTAATCACAACACTCGAAATAATTGGTAATGAATGACCTCGGTCTGTTGCCGCACCAAATAAAAACGATACAAGCTCATATCAAGCTTAAGAGAACTGGAGTCCTAAATTGACGAACAGAAGAGGTTTCACTTTACCGTATTTGCATCTAGGTAATCCCGAGCTCCTAACTGTAGAGATTGGAAACTTACGCCAGAGAACCTGATCTTATGCTTATCCCACAACTAATGAGGCTCTCCCTACGCGAAGCCGAAGCACAGGAAATTACATTTTAATCGCAGGGCTCAAAATAATGCTTCGCTTCCGGTGAACTGCAGGGTACTCCCTAGGCATCTTACTGTAGGCGCATGAAGACGCTGTCCCAGAAAACCAATACAAAATAATGACGAAATATTACGGAAAATCCATTTTGCAATTTCAGAGAAGCTCGAGGGAAACGATTTGTTTGCGCAAAACCGTATCGTGCTTACGGAAGTGCAATGTCGTTCTAGAAACGAGAGCACGCTTGCTGAAAATTCTACGGGATTCGATCTAATTGCTTGAGAGAGGTCTAGCACTGCCAGCTTCCAATTGGCAAATGTGTTTATTAAAAAGTCTTCCAGAATTATCTGCTGCGACTGTCACAAATCATTAAGAAATATCTGCCCAGCTATACGGCTAATTCATTTTTTGACAGATATAGGTCAGTATATCGCAGATTATATTACCTAGCACGAAGTTTACTTCCGGACAGTGTTATGACACTCTATTATTCGTATTGCACATTAACAACGTAGCAGATAAGTTTTAGTTTTGGAAAAATGCAGTTTTAGTTTAATAAAGTATTATGCTGTAAACCCGATCAATAAGGACTTAGAAACAGTATTCAAAAATTGAAAATTCACGGCACGCTTATTTATTATACAGGATGAGGCCCAGATTGTATTCACCTGTAGTTATCTTTGATCCGTTAAAGACAATTGTAATCAGTTCTACTTCGACAACCAGGGACAAGAGCCTCATCAAACAAACAGCAATACAATCTCACAACTCCATCAGTAATCGAGAAACAGGTGACAACTTTTTTTTTAAGGATAGAGCTATGCTATTTTTTCCGCCAGAATGGCAGATATCGATGAGACTAATTTAGTGACAAAACACTTTTGTAGTTCTAGCAAGAAATTACGCACTAAAAATTCACTGACGATAGGAATTTTTGTGCTGTTGTTACGTCCGTTGAATGTTTCGCCAGACGGCCGTTTACTCGGCTCTCCACGGTAACCAGCGCCGTCGAAGCAATAGATAAGTGATATTTAAGTTACTCTCGTTGGAAACTTTGTTGTTGAGGCAAGACAGACATTGTCAGTTGTGTGTTGCCCTTGAGAGGATTTATGTGCAGGGGGATCACTCTCTACGTAGAACATTCACATTGTCGAATAATTATAATCCATAAACTGTATTCTGGAGCACAGTGGTATTTATTAATGAAGAATTGGTCGACATGTCGAATGTTATCAACATACATGAAGGTCAGCAGAGCAGTATGCAGAACGCTTCCCAGGTAGATGACGTCCATCTCGTCCCACTCTTGTTGAAACCATCGAAAGACTCCGTGAGGCTGGAAGTTTGCTCCAAGAAAATGCGTACTGCGAAAGACTAATACTAAGGAAGCTGTAAAAGTAGTGATCTTGCAGCTGCTGCAGTAAATTCACATTCCAGTTTTCGTCAAGTACAAACAGAGATAGATGTCAGCCAAAGAAGCGTTCTGCGGATTCTACATAGGCATAAATATCACCCGTTCCATATTCCTCTACTCTAAGAGCTACAGGGCATTGATTTTCAATGTCGTTTCGAATACAGTCGGAAGGTTCTCAAGAAAGACAATACTTTTGTGGAGAAAATATTATTTATAGACGACATTATCCGCCCCTGGTAGCTGAATGATCAGCGTGACGAAGTATCAATCCTTGGACCCGGGTTAGATTCCCGGGTGGGTCGGGGAATTTTCTCTGCCCAGGGACTGGGTGTTGTGCTGTCCTCATCATCATCCTCTCATCCTCATCGACTGCAGGTCGCCGAAGTGGCGTCACGTTGAAAGACCGGCACCAGGCGAACGGTCTGCCCGATGGGGAGCCCTAGCCATACGATTAAATAAATAAATTGACGATACCATGCATGAAAATCAAGAAAATGTAAATTAGAGTAATATGCATTACTGGTCAACGGAAAACTCATTTGGCTTTCTCAGGTAGTTAATCAACGAGAGTTGAATATGAATGTGTGGTTTGCCGTAATCTGCATAACTGGACAGCACGTGATCGGTCCTCAACGAGAAAAAGCACACACATTTTTTGATAAATACTTCGCCGTTGTTATAAGAAATTGTTTCCGTGGAGAAAACGTCTGATTATGATGTTCCAACACGTTTGATGTTCTGGCCGTAATTCTCCAGTAGCAAGAGATACGGAATGGCTATAAGTAAGCTTTCGCTATTTGGGCCAGCGTAGGCGAAAACCTATTTACCGTATGGATACCGTAAGGAATGATGCTCAGACAGTGCGCTGCAAGATTTGCGTTGTTAGTAGTGTTAGTGTCACGACTTGCCGTAAGGTGCCGGTGCTCGTCCGGCGACGTAGGGTTGAAACGCAAGCATTATTACAGTTCCGGACAGTCAACGTAGGTCAGTACAAGATGAGCAGGGCTATACTGGTAAAGCTGTTTTATCGAAACAACAACAACAGTACTGCTGATTTTAGCGAGTATCGACGCTTTGAAGGAATACGGAGAGGTCTTCTTTTCGAACCGGGTTTGAAGAACACGATTCGAAATTTGCAATTAACTGGAGATTTGGAAATTGCTCTTATTCACAGATACGGAGCACGGTCGGTACTAGCCCGGCCTGAAGCCGTTAGACTTCCTCCTTCGGCGACGTAAACGATATGGCAATGCCTGTGTTATTCACATGTATGCGGGAACTCTGGAAACGGCCCGGATAGTGGTGGGATACCAGCCTGACTATCACCCGCAAAGCCGGTCTTGGTGGCCGAACGGTTCTAGGCGCTTCAGTCCGTAACCGCGCGACTGCTACGGTCGCACGTGCGAAACCTGCCTCGGGCATGGATGTGTGTGATGTCCTTAGGTTAGTTAGGTTTAATTAGTTCTAAGTTCTAGGGGACTGATGACCTCAGATGTTAAGTCCCTTGCCGCGCGGGATTAGCCGAGCGGTCTAAGGCGCTACATTCATGGACTGTGCGGCTGATCCCGGCGGAGCCGGCCGCGGTGGCCGAGCGGTTCTAGGCGCTACAGTCTGGAACCACGCAACCACTACGGTCGCAGGTTCGAATCCTGCCTCGAGCATGGATGTGCGTGATGTCCTTAGGTTAGTTAGGTTTAAGTAGTTCTAAGTTCTAGGGGACTGATGACCTAAGAAGTTGAGTCCCATAGTGCTCACAGCCATTTGAACAATTTTGATCCCGGTGGAGGTTCGAGTGCTCCCTCGGGCATGGGTGTGTGTGTTTGTCCTTAAGAGAATTTAGGTTAAGTAGTGTGTAAGCTTAGGGTCTGATGACCTTAGCAGTAAGTCCCATAACATTTCACACACATTTGAATCTTTTTGTTAAGTCTCATAGTGCTCAGAGCCATTTGAACCATTTCTTTTGTCACCCACAATACTGACCGACAGTCTGGAGTAATGGTCCGGGGTGCCATTTCATTTTGTAGCAGGACCATTTCGATTATCATCAGATGCACGCTTACGGCACAGCGGTATGTCTATGATATTCTACGCCCCATTTTGTTGCCCTTCATGGCAAGCTATATCACATTTCAGCAAGAAAATGCCAGCCCGCACAAGGCGAGTGTTTCTGTTGCTTCATGCTTTCCAAACCCTACCTTGGCCAGCAATGTCGCCGGATCTCCCTCCAATACAGAAGCGGCGGAGAATTATGGGCAGGGCCCTCTTTCCACCCCAGGATTTTGACTATCTAACACGCCAATTGGACATAATTTGGCATGACGTCCCTCAGGAGAACAACTAACAACTCTATCGTTGCCAAGCCGAATAAGTGCTTGCATAAGAGTCAGAGGTGGATCAACGCGTTATTGATTTGCTAAATTTCTGAAGCTCTTTCTCTGGAATAAGTCTTCCAGTTTTTCTGAAATTGTTATCATTTGTTTGTCTTACATGTACGTCCTGTTTGCGTCCCATTCGGATAATCCCTTCGTTTTGCGTAGTTTTTCGTCCTCGAGTGTATCTGACAGAAAAAAGACATGATTCACCGCCAAGAGCTGCTGATGATTACTTTTCTGTAAAACCAGTTTCGGTCCACAGGCAGTCAGTTATCCTTTATAGGGGTTTATGCGATGAGGAATATTGAATAAGATATCATGTTATTGTTGTGACCTTCAGTCCTAAGACAAGATTTACCTCTTCAAGCAGTGCAAGCCTCTTCATCACGGCATTACTATTACAGCCTTTGTCCACTCGAAACTTGCTTACTGTCCACAAAACGTGCCTACCTTCCATGCATAAATTGACTATTCCTCCATGACTAAGTATACGAGTACGTCCTGTCAACAGATTCCTTACTTTAGTCAAGTTGTAACATAAAATTTCTTTTCTCTCCGGGTAGGTCCAGTATGATGTATCTAGAGGATAGTGTACCAAGGAACATACGATGTGTTTTGGTCGATACTTCCCTCTAGGGATTGATTTTAGAATCGCACGAAGGAATGCGGACTAGAGACCGTAATAAGCAGTTTCGACATTTTCTACAGTTTTTGTTGTTGTTGGACATGGGGTTGTATTAACCGATGCATTTGTAAATATTTCGCGTTCTACAACTATTAGGAATATATTGTTAATTCTTCAGGTATGATGAGTAAAATGCTACAAATTTTTAAACTATTTATATAAAATGTGCACAGTTAAGTCATACTTCGTCATTCGTGCACCATTATGTACTTTGAAACAGAAGGTCTTTTACCATGAATCTTGTGATACTTGTAATTGAATTGAGTTTCTTTGCTGTCTTAACGATTTTATCTGCCTTAAAAATGGAAACTGTGTTAGTCTCCCACATTTTCTATTTCAAAATGTACTTAACTTGTAACTGGCTTTTGATAATACACTGACGGAAAAAGAATCGCAACACCAAAGAATAGTTGAAATAGAGTAATGAATACATTTGCCTAGTTAACATATTTAAGTGATTAACATTGCATGGTCTCAGATCGGTGTAAGCGCGAAATAAGTCATTGCAAATGTGAAATTCTGGTACATTAATAACCGGTGTAACAGCCAGAATGTAGAATGCAATTATGCAAACGTGCATGCATTGTGTCGTATAGGTGCCGTATGTCAATGGGATGGAGTTCCATGCATGTTGCACCTGGTCGGTCAATACAGGGACTGTTAATGCTGGTGTTGTCGTCCGATGATGTCCCATTTGTGCTCAATTGGAGAAGACACATCTGGTGATGTTGACACTCTTTAGAACATATTGGGTTACAACAGCGATATGAGTGCGAGCGTTGTCCTGTTGTAAAACATCCTCTGGAATCCTGTTCGTGAATGAATGGATGCACAACAGGTCGAATAACCAGACTGACGTACAAATTTGCAGTCTGGGTCCGTGGGTTAACCACAAGAGTGCTCTTGCTCTCATACGAAATCGCACATCAAACCATAACTCGATGTGTAGATCCTGTGTGTCTAGCACGCAGACAGGTTGGTTGCAGGCCCTCAACTGGCTTCCTCCTAGACAACTTATGGCCTTCACTGGCATCGAGACAGAACTAGCTTCCATCAGAAAACATAACACACGTCCACCTTGCGCTCCAGTGAGCTTTTGATTGATACCACTGAAGTCGCAAATGGCGGTGGTTATGGGTCAGTGGAATGCACACTGGCACGGAGCTGTCCTTGCAATAGCCGATTTGTAACAGTTCGTTGTGTCACTGTGGTGCCAACTGCTGCTTAAATTGCTGCTGCAGATGCAGTACGATGCGCGAGAGCCACACACAGAACACGATGGTCTTCCTTCTCGGTAGTGCCACGTGACCTTCCGGAGCCCGGTCTTCCTGCGACCGTCCATACTGGTAACCGCCGGTGCCAGCAGTCATGTGCAGTGGCTACATCTACATCTACATCTACGTTTATACCCCGCAAGCCAACCAATGGTGTGTGGCGGAGGGCACTTTACGTGCCACTGACATTACCTCCCTTTCCTGTTCCAGTCTCGTATGGTTCGCGGGAAAAACGACTACCGGAAAGCCTCCGTGCGCGCTCGAATCTCTCTAATTTTACATTCGTGATCTCCTCGGGAGCTAAAAGTAGGGGGAAACAATATATTCGATACCTCATCCAGAAACGCACCCTCTCGAACCTGGACAGCAATCTACACCGCGATGCAGAGCGCCTGTCTTGCAGAGTCTGCCACTTGAGTTTGCTAAACATCTCCGTAACGCTATCATGCTTACTCTGTGACGAAATGCTCCGCCCTTCTTTGGACCTTCTCTATCTCCTCTGTCAACCCGATCTGGTACGGATCCCACACTGATGAGCAATACTCAAGTATAGGTCGAACGATTGTTTTGTAAGCCATCTCCTTTGTTAATGGACTACATTTTCTAAGGACTCTCCCAATGAATTTCAATCTGGCACCCGCCTTACCAACAATTAATTTTATATGATCATTCCACTTCAAATCGTTCCGCACAGTTACTCCCAGATATTTTAGAGAAGTAACTGCTACCAGTGTTTGTTCCGCTATCATATAATCATACAATAAAGGATTCATTCCTGGCTACATTCCTGCTGAATATTTCTGCAGTATCGCAGAAGGAACATCCAGCTTCTCCTAGCCCTGTTACACCACCTCGTTCAAACTCAACGAGGTAATGATAATGGCGTCTTTGTCGCCTGAAGGGCGTTCTTGATTAACGTCAACTCATCACGTCCAATCTCAAAGGTAACTAACGCTCGCGACTGTTACAGCGTATATTTGAAGCAATCCTGGTTTGCATCCTCGCAGTATCGTACTAGCGCGACTCTTATGCGACTGGTGTGAAATTCGAATCGACGTCATCTTTCAGATGCAGAAACAAGCCCACCAACGTTTGGTTATGTCGCACAACTCCATCTTGGTGATGCGATTCTTTTTTTTTTTTACCGTCAGTGTATTTACGCCTAATTTGATTTCACTTACTGTTTATTTGTTTGTCTTAGGTTAATAATGTAACAGACTATTAAATACAGTAGCAAAAAGATTTTCTCAACTTTAACGCTTTTGATTTTCAATCGAATATCCTAGGTACATGACCATGTTTTACTTAGGAACATTTTTTCGTATTTGGAAAAATTTCAATTTTCCTGAGTAACTTTTGTAATTTTAGGAAATACTACAGTACATAAAAAGTGAATGCCATCATTTAAAAACACAATAAGAAGATATATTAAACTTGTATTAAACGGCTCGCCAGAGAGATAAGTGTGACAAGTGTACAGAGATACAACGCTGTCGCTACCTTTTCATCATTCGACCTACCCCTATAAACTTCTGTGGCAGTCTTCCGTAGCATTCACATTTCAGAAGCTTACATTCTCTCATTGTCTATACAGCTTATCATCCATGTTTCACTTCCATGTAATGCTACACTCCGGACAAATACTTTCAGAAAACGCTTCCATACACTTAAATATGTGTTAGCTGTCTTAAAAAACCACTTTTTGAGATACACTTTCCTTATTATTCTGCCGGCCGCTGTGGCCGAGCGATTCTGGGCGCTTCAGTTTGGTACCGCGCTGCTGCTACGGTCGCAGGTTCGAATCCTGCCTTAGGCATGGATGTGTATGATGTCCCTAGGTTAGTTAGGTTTAAGTAGTTCTAAGTCTAGGGGACTGATGACCAAAGTGCTTATAGCCATTTGAACCTTATTATTCTCAGTCAGCATTTTGTATCCTCTCCCTTTCAGCCCTCGTCAGGCACGTTTTTGTAAAAATAGCAAAGCTAATCTACTACATTTACTGTCTCATTTCATAATACTTTTCGTTCCTCATCATCTGGTTTAATA
This sequence comes from Schistocerca cancellata, assembly GCF_023864275.1. Classification (NCBI taxonomy): domain Eukaryota; kingdom Metazoa; phylum Arthropoda; class Insecta; order Orthoptera; family Acrididae; genus Schistocerca; species Schistocerca cancellata. Next base: position 1,045,746,554 of record NC_064626.1, read on the forward strand.
CGACTGCACTCCACTATTTTTGGTTTTCTTTGTTTGATGCTAATATTATAATCTCTTCTCAAGGAACTGTCTATTCCCTTCAAATGATCTTCGAATTCCTATGGCGCATCTGACAAAAATATAGCGCAAAACCTTAAAATTTTTATCTCATGTATCCTAAATTTTCAATTCCTTTAAAATTTCTCCTTGGTTTCCGTACTGCTTACTCTGTACAAACTGAACGAGATCGGAGCTGGGCTCAAAACCTATCTCAACCCATTCTGAACTACCGCTTTATTATCATCTCCTACTACGATCTTATTTCTGTAAAAATTGTAGATAATGTGTTGCTTGCTGTATTTTGTTCCTACTAAGAACGGGGCAGGGCTCGATACCTGTCTCGACCCCTTCCGAACTACCGCTTCATTTTCATCTCCTATTACGATCTTATTTCTGTAAAAATTGTAGATAATCTGTTGCTTCCTGTATTTTATTCCTACTTACCTTATGATTTCAAGTTTTCTTTGAATCTACAAGTATGTTTGCTACACTCCACGATATTTCAACAGGGTACCTGCTAGTCATCTTCACGTGAACTACCCAAGACTGAAGAAGACATCCTCTGTCCCACAATTTATTAGCTCGCTGTGTATATTCGACGCACGCATTAAGATCCTGCTGGCACACTGACCACATGAGCCGGCGGACAGCGCCCTTGATGGTGGAACTGCGAAACTCAGCTGTGGCGTGTGCTAATAAGCTGCATTCAGTTCACAATATCGATCCATTGGTCAAAGCTCAGCTGTACAGCTCTGCCAGTAAATTACTGAACTCCATTGCAGTCGGCGCACTCAGTCGCCTTCGTTTGAAAAAAGTCATCGAGATGTTCCGGTTCCACCTATTATCGAACTGGTTGCCGTTATCACAATTCATCATTTTTTTCCGCCACGAGTACTGCCACGGGTTCTTTAACAAGGGAGTCACAAAAAACGTTGTTGTGGCCATAATAATTGTTTTATGGTGTTCTAATGAATGTCTAGTGGAGATTCAATGTTCAACAGAAGTAGACTTAATTCACTGAAAAAGGCAAGGGCAGCGTTGATGTTCAGTACAGCGTTCTTCTACGTTTCACGCGGTATGGGCTATGTACGCCATACACTGGTGAGGTTTTCTTCAAAATTCCAGTTTTACGCAATAGCAAATCGTCCTTCACTGATCCCAGAACATCTGAAATTCTAGATTGTGGGTAGTAAACCAATTAAACCAGACATTTCTCGCGGATTCTGGCTATCTTCAATGAAATGTTGCCATGGAAGGGAAGAAAATCTTGGGATTTTGCCTACGTGCTCTCTCCGGTATCCACTTCCTGGTTTTTGGCTTTAACTGATAGTGCCACGTTAATTTTTTTTGGCCATCAGTCATGACTGTTTTGATGCGGCCCGCAATGAATTCCTCTCCTGTGCCAACCTCTTCCTCTCAGAGTATCAACCTAGGTACTCAATTATTTGCTTGACGTATTCCAATATCTGTCTTCCTCTACAGTTATTATCCTCTACAGCTCCATCTAGTACCATGGAAGTCATTCCCTGATGTCTTAACAGATGACATATCGTCCTGTCCCTTCTCCTTGTCAGTGTTTTCCAAATATTCCTTTCCTCTCCGATTCTGCGCAGAACCTCCTCATTCCTTACCTTATCAGTCCACCTAATTTTCAAAATTCTGCTCTGGCACGACATCTCAAATGCTTCGATTGTCATCTGTTCCGGTTTTCCCACAGTCCATATTTCACTACCATACAATGCTGTGCTCCAAAAGTACATTCTCAGAAATTTGTTACTAAAATTAAGGCGTATGTTTGATACTAGTAGACTTCTCTTGGCCGGGAATGCCCTTTTTGCCACTGCTAGTCTGCTTTTGATGTCCTCCTTGCTACGTCCGTCATTGGTTATTTTGCTGCCTAGGCAGCAGAATTCCTTAATTTTATCTACTTCGTGACCATCAATTCTGATGTTAATTTGCTCGCTGCTATCATTTTTCCTACTTCTGATTACTTTCGTCTTTCTTCGATTTACTCTCAAATGGTTCAAATGGCTCTGAGTACTATGGGACATAACGTCTGAGGTCATCAGTCCCCTAGAGCTTGCCGGCCGGAGTGGCCGAGCGGTTAAAGGCGCTACAGTCTGGAACCGCACGACCGCTACGGTCGCAGGTTCGAATCCTGCCTCGGGCATGGATGTGTGTGATGTCCTTAGGTTAGTTAGGTTTAAGTAGTTCTAAGTTCTAGGGGACTTATGACCACAGCAGTTGAGTCCCATAGTGCTCAGAGCCATTTGAACCATTTGAACCCTAGAGCTTAGAACTACTTAAACCTAACTAACCTAAGGACATCACACACACCCATGCCCGAGGCAGGATTCGAACCTGCGACCGTAGCGGCCGCTCAGTTCTAGACTGTAGCGCCACTCCGGCCGGCATTTACTCTCAATCTATATTCTGTATTTATTAGATTGTTCATTCCATTCAGCATATCACGTACTTCTTCACTTTTACTCAGGACAGCAATGTCATCAACGAATCGGATCATTGATAGCATTTTATCTTGAATTATAATTCCACTGCCTTTCTTTTATTTCCATCATTGCTTCTTCGATGTACAAATTTAACAGTAGGGCCGAAAGACTGCATCCCTGTCTTACACCCTTTTCAATATGAGCATTTTTTTCTTGGTCGTCCACTCTTATTATTCCCTCTTCGCTCTTGTACATATTGCATATTACCCGTCTCTCCCTATAGCTTAGTCCCATTTTTCTCAGAAATTCGAACATCTTGCACCATTTTACATTGTTACGCTTTTTCCAGGTCGAAAAAACTTATGTATGTGTCTTGATTTTTCTTTAGTATTGCTTCCATTATCAATTGCAAAGTCAGAATTGCCTCTCTGGTGCCTTTGCCTTTTCCAAAGCCAAACCGATCGTCATCTAGCAAATTCTCAATTTGTTTTCCATTCTTCTATACATTATACTTGTCAGCAACTTGGATGCATGAGCTGTTAAGCCGATAGTGCGATAATTCTCGCACTTGTCGGCTCTTTCAGTCATCGAAATTGTGTGAACGATACTTTTACGAAGGTCAGATGGTATGTAGCCAGACTCATACATTCTATACACCAAAGTGAATAGTCGTTTTGTTGCCATTTCCTCCAATGATTTTAGAAATTCTGATGAATTCTGATGAATCCCTTCTGTCTTACTTGATCGTAAGTCCTCCAAAGCACTTTTAAATTCTGATTATAATACTTGATCCCTTGCGCCGGCCGTTGGTGGCCGACCGGTTCTAGGCGCTTCAGCCTGGAACCGCGAGACCGCTACGGTCGCAGGTTCGAATCCTGCCTCGGGCATGGATGTGTGTGATGTCCATAGTTTAGTTAGGTTTAAGTAGTTCTAAGTTCTAGGGGACTGATGACCTGAGATGTTAAGTCCCATAGTGCTCAGAGCCATTTGAACCATTTTGAACTTGATCCCCTATCTCTTCTTAATCGACTCCTGTTTCTTCTATCATATAAGACATATCTTCCCGCTCATAGAGGCCTTCAATACACTCTTTCCACTTATCCGCTCTCTCCTCTGCATTTAACAGGAGAATTCCCGTTGCACTCTTCATGTTGCCACCCTTGCTTTTTATGTCTCCGTAGATTGTTTTGACTTTCGTATGTGCTGAATCAGTCCTTCTTTCTTTTTCGATTTCTTCACATTTTTCGTGCAGCCTTCTCGTCTTAGCTTCGCTGCATTTCCTATTTATTTCATTCCTTAGCGACTTGGTATTTCTGTATTCCTGAATTTCCGTGAACACCTTTTTACTTTCTTCTGTCATCTATTAACTGAAGTATTTGTTCTGTTACCCATGGTTTCTTTGCAGTTACCTTCTTTGTTCCAACGTTTTTCTTACTAACTTCTGTGACTGCTCTTTTTAAAGACGTCTAGTCCTCTTGAACTGTTCTGCCTACTGAGCCACTCCTTATTGCTGTATCTATAGAGAACTCCAAGAATATTTCGTCATCCCTCAGTACTTCTGTATCCCACTTCTTTGCATACTGATTCTTCCTGACTAATCTCTTCAACTTAAGCCTACTCTTCATCACCACTACATTTTGATCTGAGTCTATATCTGCTCCTGGCTACGCCTTCAATCCAGTATCTGATTTAGCAATGTCTGACTATGATGTAATGTAACTGAAATCTTCCCGTATCACCCGGCCTTTTCCAAGTACACCTCCTTCTCTTGTGATTTTCGAACAGAGTGTTTGCTATTACTAGCTGAAATTTATTATAGAAGTCAATTAGTCTTTCTCCTGTCTCACTCTTTGTCCCAAGCCCATATTCTCCTGTAACCTTTTCTTCTACTCCTTACCCTACAACTGCATTCCAGTCGCCCATGACTATTAGATTTTTATCTCCCTTTATGTACTGTATTACGCTTTCAATATCTTCATATACTTCCTCCATCTCTTCATCTTCAGATTGCTACGACGGCACGTTTACCTGATCTATCGTTGTCGATGTTTTCTGTCGGTTCTAACAAAAACAACCCTATCACTGAACTGTTTACAGTAACACACTCTTTGCCCTACCTATCAATTCATAACGAATCCTACTCCCGTTTTACCATATCCTGCTGCTGTTGAATCAGTCTATACTTATCTGACCAAAAATCCTTACCTTCTTTCCATTTCACTTCGCTGGCTCCTACTATATCTAGATTGAGCCTTTGCATTTCCCTTTTCAGATTTTCTAGCTTCCATACCACATTCGAGCTTCTGACATTCCATACCCCGACTCGTAGACTTTCGTTGACTAGTCAGTCTTTTTCTCATGGTCACCTCCCCCTTGGCAGTCCCCTCCCAGAGATCCAAATAGGTGACTATTTCCGAATCTTTTGCCAGTGGAGAGATCATCATGACACTTTTTCAATTACAGGTTACATGTGCTGTGGGTACACGTTATGTGTCTTTAATGCAGTGGTTTCCATTGCCTTCTGCATCCTCTTGCCTTTGATCATTGCTGATTCTTCCGCCTGTAGGGGCGGTTTTCCACTCGAAGGCAAGAGAATGTTCTGAACCTCTGCCCTCTCTTCCGCCCTCTTTCACAAGGCCGTTGGCAGAACGAGGGTGACCTCTTATGCCGAAAGTCTTTGGCCGCCAATGCTGATTATTAATCAAAATTTAAGTAGTGTTGAGTTTCGAACCTGGGACCGAGGACGCTAGCCCTAGACCACGGGTGCATCAACAGATTGTTGACTAAAAGAGCTCTTTTCTCTGAACACTGTCTTTAAAGTGAACCCTCCAGAGAGCCATCATTTCTGTTCATATCCAAAACATCCAGGAAAGGCAGACAACCAACGTTGGCCACAAGGGAGGAAAGAGGACTGCTCATGGTGATCCCTTTAGCCTACAAAAAAAAAAAAAAAAAAAAAAAAAAAAAAAAAAAAAAAAAAAAAAAAAGTCGATGGAACATAAAATTTTTTGAAGAAAGAGACTGGAAACAAGGAGCGATCAAAACCTGAAATTCGTGACCAGTGCCAAAGAATGCCAAAGAATCTACGAGAGGGATCTTGGTAAAAAGTGATGTTGCGTAAAGCTACCTAAAAGCTCCAACTGCTTAGATGAATAGCTTACACTTTACTGATGAAATAGGCCGAGTAACATATATGATGTGAGCATTAACCCACCGGTGTCAGGGATTTTCTCTGCCTCGTGATGACTGGGTGTTGTGTGCTGTCCTTAGGTTAGTTAGGTTTAAGTAGTTCTAAGTTCTAGGGGACTTCTGACCACAGCAGTTGAGTCCCATAGTGCTCAGAGCCATTAACCCACCAACGGTCCCAGCAAGAAGCAAGATTTTTGGCCAAATCATACGTACGGGCACCAATGTTGGTTACTATCGGCCTTAAAGATCTCTTTACGAATTTTAGAAGGCTATACAATCTCGGTGATATGAAACTATGTGGTCTTAATCTCTTGATGGTCTCTTGAGATAACGAGCAAGAGTTCAACAGTGCTGAAAATTACCGCCGTACACGTCCTCTACGGTTATAATCAATCATCCTGTCTACATCTACATTTACATATACATTATTTCCCTGTGATTCACAATTAAGTGCCTGGCAGAAGGTTTATCGAACTACCTTCAAACTATTTCTCTACCGTTCCGCCCTCGGACAGCGCTTGGGAAACACGAACACTTAAATCTTTCCGTGCGAGCTCTAATTTCTCTTAGTTTATTATGATGCTCATTACTCCCAATGTTGGTGGGCAAAAAAAAAAAAAAAAAAAAAAAAAAAAAAAAAAAAAAAAAAAAAAATAAAAAATAAAATTCGCATTCGGAGAAAAAGTTTGGTGATTGAAATTGCATGAGGAGATCCTACCACAATGAAAAACAGCTTTGTTTTAATGATTGTCACCACAATTCATATATCATATCAATGCCACTCTCTCCCCTACTTTTCGGTGTCCTCCATCAATTCTATCTGACGCGTGCAGCAAAACTCCAGGAGAAGGTGGACAAGCATGGTGTATCCAGTATCTTTAGTGGATCTGTTGCAGTTCCTAAGTGTTCTGCCAATAAATCGCAGTCTTTGGTTCGCTTTCCCCACAACACTATCCGTGTGGTTGTCCCAGTTAAAGTTATTCGCAATTGTAATCCCTAAATGTTTAGTTGAAATAACAGCCTTCAGATATGTGTGATATATAGTGTAATCGAAATTTAACGGACTCCTTTTATTACTCATGTAGATAAATTCACACTTTTCAGTATTTAAAGTCAATTGCACTTTTCACACCATACGCTGTCTGGTTTAAATCATTTTGCAAGTGGTTGATCATCCGATGACTTCACAAGACTTCTGCAAACAGTCTAAGAGGGCTGCTCAGATGTCTCCTAAATATTTTATATAGAACAGCTACCAACATGAGTAACTTATAAGTAGATATCTTCGGAGTAATAAAGGAACTTAAATCACTTAACAAAAGCAAGTCTTCCGGTCCAGATTGTATACCAGTTAGGTTCCTTTCAGAGTATGCTGATACAATAGCTCCATACTCAACAATCATATACAACCGTTCGCTTGACGGAAGATTCGTACCCAAAGACTAGAAAGTTGCACAGGTCACATCAATATTCAAGAAAAGTAGTAGGAGTAAACCACTAAATTACAGGCCCATGTCATTAACGTCCATATGCAGCAGGATTTTGGAATATATATTGTGTTCGAAGATTATGAATTACCTCGAAACAAACTGTCTATTGACACACAGTCAACACGGATTTAGAAAACATCGGTCTTGTGAAATAAAACTAGTTCCTTACTCACAAGAAGTGTTGAGTGCTAGTGACAAGGGATTTCAAATGGATTCCGTATTTCTGGATTTCCGGAAGGATTTTGACACTTACCACCCAAGCGGCTCGTAGTGAAATTGCGTGCTTATGGAATATCGTCTAAGTTATGTGATTGTATTCGTGATTTCCTGTCAGAGAGGTCACACTTCGTAGTGACTGACGGGAAGTCATCGAGTAAAACGGAAGTGATTTCTGGCGTTCCCCAAGGTAGTGTTATAGGCCCTTTACGCAGGGGGAGTCAATTACGGGCTGTATTGTGGGTAGTCAAACATTTCCAATTGAAAACGATGCAGGAGCATCTTCATTGCCCCTTCAGAATGCGGCTGAGAATATTGCCTTGTAGAAGAAACTGCACGACAGTTATGTAATGTTGGCTGTATAGCTTCAGGCGAAACTTCTCACCAGGTCCTCGTACTTGGCGGGAGACACTATTCTCTAGACAACTTTACGCGATCACTGTGAGCTCAGAAATGAGAGGAGTGACGTGATGCTATCTAGGGTCATACTAGAGACACTGCCCAACACATCTGTGCAAAGCTTTATCAGATTATCATAGTCGTTTCCATTTCGCGATCAATCGGAGCTTACTTTCTGAACAGCCATCGTATATAAACGATTTGGGAGACAATCTGAGCAGCCGTTTTAGGTTGTTTGCAGATGAGGCTGTCGTTTATCAACTAGTGAAGTCATCAGAAGATGAAAACAAATTGAAAAACGATTTAGATAAGATATGGGTATGGTTCGAAAATTGGCAATTTATCCTATATAACGAAAGGTGTGAAGTCATCCACATGAGTACTAAAAGGAATCCGTCAAACTTTGGTTGCAAGTCAAGTCTAAAGGTCGTAAATTCAACTAAATACCTAGGAATTACAAATACGAACAACTTAAATTGGAACGAACACATAAAAAAAAATGTTGTGGCGGAGCCCAACCAAAGATAGCGTTTTACTGTCAGAACACTTAGATAACATAACAGATCTACTAAAGAGACTGCCTACACTACGCCTGTCCGTCCTCTTTTAGAATACTGCTGTGCGGTGTGGATATGACTGACGGAGTACATCGAAAAAGTTCAAAGAAGAACGCAATGTTTTGTATTTTCGCGAAATAGGGGAAAGGATGTCTCTGAAATGATACAGGATTGGGGGTGGACATCATTAAAACAAAGACTTTTTTTTTGCGGCGGAATCTTCTTACTAAATTTCAATCATCAACTTACCCTAAGGCACATGTCTTTCGCAATTTCACTGCAAGCTTGAAGAATAAGTCTTCTGAGCTCCATTAAATCACGTGGACGTTTCGGGAAAATTTTTTCCTTTAGGTACCTCCAAAGAAAAACGTCACATGGATTGATGTCTGGACTATTGGGGGGCCAATTTTGTCCGTCACTGAAGCGACGTGGAAACCTGAGTGAAATGATCCGCATTGTCGAAATGCTCGTGTAAAAGCTCCAACACAGTGTATGCAGTATGTGGCCTTGCTCCATCTTGCATGAACCACTGCAAGAAGCTGTGGAATGAAGCTATTGCGAAGCATGCTCAAATAACGCTCGCTATTCATAGTTTCTTCAAAGAAAAAGGGTCCAATAAGTCCGTGACTGGAAATTGCTGCCCACGCTGTAATCCTCGGAGCATAATGTTGTCGTTCATGAAGCACTTGTGGGTTTTCAGTGGCCCAAAAGCGTACATTTTGTTTGTTAACCACATCGTCTAAATGAAAATGCGCCTCGTCTGAAAGCCAAACGTTGTTGAGAGATTCTTCCCTATTCTCCGCCCACTGAGCAAACAGTAGTCTCTGCTGTTTGTGTTATTCAGTGAGCTTCTGTGCACAGGTCATCTTTTATGGGTACATATGGAGGTCACTTTTAAGAATGCGTTGAACGGAGCGTCTGGAATTCCCAGTTGCATTGCTGCCCTTCTACATGATTTTCCGGGACTTCTCTGTACAGCAGCTCGTACCGCTTCAATATTCTCCGGCGAACAAACAGGCTTAGGCCGAGGTCGCTTCGCTTCCAATACTGTTCCTTCCTGTACAAATTTATCGTACAATCTGTGGATGGTCTTCTTGCAAGGGACCCATCGTGTGTTAAACTGTTGTCAAAACGCCTCTGAGACACAACAAGGCTTTTCGTTTCATGAAAAAGTAACACAATTGCCGATCGTTACTGTGTCGTCAGTCTTCCATTGTCAGCCATTGCTGCTTACTAGTCTCCTAGCGGCAGTATCGTGAATTACACGTCATTTCGTAACTCATTTGTTTTCCCAAGCTCTGCCGGTACTGCTATAGAGATCCCTGCGGGATATCTAATGTGCGTCGTAAATTGTGAAAGAAACAATTGGTAACACATTTCGTGCGCCACCCTGTATTTTGCTACCAGGACATATTAAATCGATTTTTAGGTAATATTCACGCCTGTCAACGTCAGCCTTGTTTGCAGTCGGTACCTCATATATTCTGACAAGTCGATCACAACAAAAAAAGCAGAACTGATTTGTCGTAAAAGAGAAAGAAAAGGAATGTTAGTAGTTTACTGCCAGGGTTGGACGGCTGAGCTCTGACCGCGGGATCGATACCGTGAAGTGAATGCACCTTATTAGCGCACTCCATAGGGCGTCATCAGCTAACCGCTCGTGCGTGTGCTCCTGGCGGGGTAGCAAAGAGGCAGTGCGGGAGGCATAAGAGCCAGGGGCAGCCACATAGGCCGCCGCTGCCGTGCGCGGCCTGGCCTCTCATTAGCGACCTGATCCCCGTCCTGTGCGGTTTAGTCTAGCGCAGTATTGCACTGAATGCTTACCGCTGTACCAGGTGAAACCTACATAGCTACCATCTTTTAATTAACTCATTTTGAGCCGCAAGGGGGCGACCTGTGATAATAAATTACAGAAGGAAAACTTCTGCCAAGATCGCTAATAATAACCTTCATTCACGATAACCGGTTTCGATAATCAGTGTTACCATCTTCATTTCTGTAAAGCACTTATACAGGAATATACAGTAGCAGGTACAATATAAAAGAAAAAAATGAGACGTACAATATACCTCGACAGGCAGGATGGTACACCTCCCTTAAAATAGCAGTAAAAGTAATCATTCTTATGAATTTGCAGGTACATAACAGACTAGAAGACTGACACATCGGCATGTCAGAATTAAAGCAGTTATATAAACACAGTTATTCGTCACATACATCTGTCTTACGTCACTCATAGCAGAGCGCATCACTGCAGCCAGGGCGCCGCTAGGCTACCAGGCGGTGACCGATGAGCGTCGCTAGTGTAACATGTATATTATTCCTTAAAATAATTTATGTGATTACATTACAGTGTGCTAGATAAAACGTGAACGGAAATAAATCTAAACACATGTTTGTAAGACTATTGGCGATAATTATTTAGGCGTCCGCCCCCGGTAGCTGAGTGGTAGCCGGCACGGTAGCTCAGCGTGTTCGGTCAGAGGGCTGCTCGCCCTCTGTAATAAAAAAACTGAGCAAATGAATCAACGATCAACTTGAACGGATGTCTCGTAACGTCCGCCCAGACCAAACGCAACGAACAATATCGAACAAAAGAAAAAAAGTGGTCAGCGCGATATTCTCCGCTTAGGGACTGGGTGTTGTGTTGTCGTAATCATCACCATTTCATCCACATCGACGCACAAATCACCGAAGTGGCGTCAAATCGAAAGACTTGCACCTGGCGAACGGTTCACTTGACGGAAGGCCCTAGTCACACGACATTTACATTTATTTTAAGTAAGCAGTCCGTCTTCAGACCACGAGTGGCCTAGCGGGACCATCCGACCGCCGTGTCATCCTCCGTGGAGGATGCGGATAGGAGGGGCGTGGGGTCAGCACTCCGCTCTCCCGGTCGTTATGACGGTATTTTTGACCGAAGCTGCTACTATTCGGTCGAGTAGCTCCTCAATTGGCATCACGAGGCTGAGTGCACCCCGAAAAATGGCAACAGCGCATGGCGGCCTGGATGGTCACCCATCCAAGCGCCGACCATGCGCGACAGCGTTTAACTTCGGTGATCTCACTGGAACCGGTGTAACCACTGCGGCAAGGCCGTTTCCGTATTTTTTAATTAAGGCAACCTCTAAAAAATTATTCTTATGGCGTTAAATTACGCAGTGTGCCTATGGAAAAGCTGAATTTATATTTGGTATAGTTACCACAACTGATATACAATAGATCACTTGAAATAGGATTTAACAGTTTGCAAAAACCACAGACTTAGTGATCGCAATTTTTTTTTTTTTAGTTATTTGGCGTGGAACTAATGCGACGCTTATTCTATATTTTCGAACACGATTTACCTTCTAATGGAGTATCTTATTACCTTAGAGCCCAATCACTGATTTTTGTATAGATGTTACCCATTCCTCTTGAATTAGTCCTCGTCAGAAGTTTTTGGTTTCATTATTCAAGTCAACACAACACCCGAAAAAAGTACGTGTAGTTATCTCTCCCAGTGTTCCAGGATGATGGTATGAGACAGCTTCAAACAGTCCTACCTCTAATCCCCTAAAATTTAGGTGTGTTTTGTAATACCTTTGACCTGAAATTTCCTATATAGCTGCATCCTGAAACATTCTTTTGAAGTTTTAAAGATTACTGTACTTCCTTCAGTTGTGAAGTGAGTACTGCGTCTAAGAGCGTTAACTAGGTCGTAGTGGTGGTGGAAAGTTCCTATGGGATCAGACTGCTACAAATAATAAATGTCGTGTGACTAGGGCCTCCTGCCGGGTACACCGTTCGCCAGGTGCAGGTCTTTCGATTTGACGCCACTTCGGCGACTTGCGCGTCGATGGGGATGAAATGATGATGATTATGACGACACAACACCCAGTCCCTGAGAGGAGGAAATCTCGACCCAGCCGTGAATCGAACCCGGGCCCTTAGGATTGACATTCTGTAGTGCTGACCACTCAGCTACCGGGGGCGGACATCAAACTTCTGACGTTCAAAAATGGCTCTGAGCACTATGGGACTTAACATCTGAGGTCATCAGTCCCCTAGAACTTAGAACTACTTAAACCTAACTAACCTAAGGACAGCACACACATCCATGCCCGAGGCAGGATTCGAACCTGCGACCGTAGCGGTCGCGGGGTTCCAGACTGAAGCGCCTAGAACCGCTTGGCCACTCCGGCCAGCAAACTGCTGAGGTCATCGGTTCCTAGATGTCGTAGTATCTGGCTCTGTTTACAAGGAGAGTAAACTGTTTTTACGGGATAACGCTGATGCATCAAATCTGCTGATTCTATAGGGCATACAGGAGGGGGGGGGGGGGAGCAGAAAGGAAAGGGAACTCAAAAGCGGTGGTTTTGTCCAGCCACGTCGGTGTTGGGAATGTCAGCATGGACGTGCTTGAGTGTGACTTAAGAGGGGCGGTGGTGATCTAAGCAGGCCTTAATGTGGATGTCTGTATTAAGAGCCTCCGAGCTTTTAGAAACTTCACCATTACCATTACACTTGTGAAGTCCTCAACTAAATGACGCTACTTTATTCGTATAAGACCCTTCTGGTCGCGTTCGCTGTTTTGACCTGATATGGGTCCCTTGTACCTCAGCAGGGTTGAAGAAGGGATTTACACGTATTTCATCCATAGTCTCTGTTTTAATCAGGTGCAATTTTCAGGAATACCACCAATGAATCGAAGCCTGACATTTCCCTTACCTACAACTGACACTGAGCGATTATTCAGTGGCATATTGACACAGCATATTACTCCCAGGCATTCACAGGATATGACTGACTGCCAGTGAGTCATGAACTGTGTAGTGAAGTTTTTTTATGATTTGTGCTCCATGAAATTTCGATCGCACAGCCGCAAAAAATTTCACTTCTTCTAATATTTCGGCTCTTTACCGTTCAGCCGTCCTCAGAGTGAGCTGTGTGAGTCAGTCATTCCCTGATGCAGATATAAAGCTGTAGGTTGTGAATGTCAACCTGGATGTTACGACTACTGTTATCACATAGCACTTCATAGATAACTGTGTCCTCTGTGATAGAAAGTAATACAGTGACGGAAAAAAATCACAACACCAATAGAGAGTTGTGCGACATAACAGAAATTTGGTAGGCGTGTCTCTACACCTGAAAAATAACGTCTGTTCTATTGTCTCACTAGTCGCACGAGAATGGCGATAATAACGCCACTTTGCGGATGCAAATCAGGTTTAAATACACGTTGAAACGGTCTTGAGCATTAGGTACCTTTGAGATTGGACGTTGTGAGTTGATGTTAGTCATGACTGCCTTTAAGGCCACCAAGACGCCGTTATCACCACGTCAGTAACTTTGAACGAGGTCGTGTAACAGGGCTACGAGACGCTAGAAGTTCCTTCTGCGATACTGCCGAAAGACTTGGCAGGAATGTAGCCACTGCTGGCAGCGGTGTCAGCAGAATGTACGGTCGCAAGAAGATCGGACTCCACACAGCCACGTTGCACTACCGGCAGGAAGTGTTTGGCGTGTGGCTCTGACGCATCGTACTGCAACTGCAGCAGCAATTTAAACAACATTTGGCACCCCAGTCACACAACGAACTGTTAAAAATCAGTAACTTCAAGGATATCTCCGAGCCAGATACCCTGTAGCGTGCATTCCACTGACCCCAAACCATCGCCATTTGCGACTTCAGTGGTGTCGAGCAAGAGCTCATTGGTGGGCAGGATGGAGGTCTGCTGTATTCTCTGATGGAACCTAGTTCTGTCTCAACGCCATTGATGGCTGTTTGTTGGCTAGGAGACCAATTGCAGGCCTGCAATCAAACTGTCTGCGTGCTAGACACACTGGCCTACACATGGAGTTATGGTCTGCACAGCAGGAACACTCTCCTGGTTATCCCATGCACCATGGCTGCAAATTTGTGCGTCGATCTGGTGATTCGACCTGCCAATCATTCATGAACACCATTCTATAGAGTGTTTTCCAACAGAATAACGCTCGCCCACATATATCGCTGTTATAATCCAACATTTTCCCGCAAAGCGTCGACGTGTTGCCTTGGACTGCTCGATCACCAGGTCTCCCCAATCGAGCACACATGGGACATCATCGAACGAGAACACCAGCGTCACCCACAAACAGCATTAACTGTCCCTATGTTTACCGACATGCATGGAACTCCTTCCCATTAACTAACATACGGCACTTGTACAACACAATGCATGCATGTTTGCATACTTCCATTCTACATTCTGACGGTTACGCCGTTTATTAACATTCCTAGCATTCCACATTTGCAATGGCTTATATCACGCTTACATTGACGTTTGAACTTGCAATTTTAATCACTTAAGTATGTTGCCTAGCAAATGTATTCCCGAACTGTCGTTGCTCTACATTAACTATTTGTTGTTGTTCGATTTTTTTCCTTCATTTTATATTTTGAGAGCAATTTATTTATGCTAGAGATGGCTAAAGGTGTTTTTATTTTACACTTTATATTGAACAGCCGAAGTCCCTCAACCACCTTGTACAAAGAAGGACTTAAAGAGACAAGAGCGATTAGTTATCTATTCCGTTGCTCTAGGATGATAGTTCGAGATAACTTTAAACGACTGTACCTATAACCCCTGAAATTTATATATGTTTTGACATATATTTGATTCGTCGCTGTCTTGAAACAATCTGTATGAATCTGTTAAGACTATTGTAATTTGTTTGTTGTGATGTGGGTATTCCATGTAGGTCTATTAACGACGGCGCTGTGTCGAAGGAGAAGAAACTGTTTGTGCGGAGTCACGCAAATGCATCAAATCGGGACCAATTAACTCTGCACGGAAAAAATTGTGGTAAGGTCTTATGAGACCAAACTGCTGAGGTCATCGGTCCCTATACTTACACACTACTTAATCTAACTTAAACTAACTGACACTAAGGACGGCACATGCACCCATGCCCGAGGGAGGACTCGAACCTCCGATGGGAGTAGCCGCGCGGACCGTATCAAGACGCCCTAGACCACGCGGCTGCCCCGCGCGACTCTCTGCACGGGATCCTTCATGGGCGGTTTGGAGGGGGGGGGGGGGGAGGGGAGAGACCGGAATTGGTAGCGAAATGTGGCTTGCCCAGCCGTGTCAGTGTTAACGATTTGGATATGTGCATGCTTGGCTGAGATTTAAGAAGGGCGTTGGTGATTGGAAAACGTATTAATGTTGACATCTTTCTTAAGAGTCCGTGACATTTAAAAATTTCGCCATTACCATTACACTCTTAGCAATGGCAACGGAGTTTCCAAAATGCTATCAATGAAAGAACCCTAACATTTACCTTATCTACAACTGAGACTTAGTTATTGTTCAGCTAAGGTATTTAGTGAGTAGTAGATTACACCTGAGAGACAATGAAAGTTATTCTTAAAGGTAAAGGTTTCTTCTGATGTATTTTTTGGATACTGGTTTCAGTTAAAGTATGTAGAATATTCAGTCACACAAATTGAGAATTTCTGTGAGGTATGCAAAACGTATGTAATCGTTATAATAAGGTCAATATTGCTTTGTGAAAGACTGCTCTGTAATCTGATACAAAAAGGCGTTTAATTTTATAATCAACAATACGGCTACCCATACATTTCGATGAAATTGTAATGTAGAAGCGCATATATTTTGTTTTTCGTATCGTCTTTCACACAAAACAGCAACGGGTATAAATCGACTGGTGCCTGCTTTTGCGAATTTCATGGCTACAAGAGGTTATATTAATTCTCCCGAACCACTTCTGACAAAAAAAAAGCCGTAGCTAACTATCTCAGACTTTGACAGAGAAGTGTCGTTTGCTTACTTTGGCGTGAAGACTGGAGATCAGAACAAGTATGGGCACCACATCGAGTGTTCTCGTACAAATGGGACATTCGTATGATAAACACTGGTCTCAAGGAATCTGGCCGGTTAAAATGCCAAACATTGGAAGGGAAAACGTACTATTCGGTTCAAAGATGGACCCAAAAACATAAATTCCTCCTCTATTTTACATAAAACATGGCATTATGAAACAATTTATGACATCGCTACCAGAACATGTGGCCACGGTTTTCCAGTCGTCCACGTACAATCGATATGATAGCAAGCCCGGGAGAGCAGCTTTGCTTGTTTGTTAGCACAGACAACTCTACACACACGCTGCTGCTCGCCGTCGTTAAGTGAACTCCGTCGGCCAAAGCGTTGCTCGTGTGCGAAGTAATGCCTGAAATTTGGTATTCTCGGCATACTCTTGACACTGTAGATCTAGGAATATTGAATTCGCGAACTATACCCAACATAGAATGCCCCCTGCTTCTAGTTCCAACTACCATTCCGCGCTCAAAGTCTGTTAATTCCTGTTGAGTGGCCATAATCATGTCGGAAACCTTTTCACATGAGTCAGCTGAGTACAAATGACAGTTCTGCCAATGCTCTTTCTTTTTATACCTTGTGTACGCGATACTACCGCCATCTGTGTATGTGCATATCGCTATCTCTGAACTTTTGTCACCTCTGTGTATTTAACATTTATTTATATTGAGAATTAAGTGTCAGTCATTGTGCGTAATACCGACGCTTTCCGCAGTTCGCAAAACTATTCTGGCGTTGCGCCTTTCCTGTATGCAACAGTATTATCAGCGAACACCTTTACGCAGTTTTCGACATTATTTACCAGATCGTTTATACACATCGTGGTTTAACAGCCGAGGTCATCAGTCCCCTAGAGCTTAGAACTACTGAAACCTAACTAACCTAAGGACATCACACACATCCATGCGCGAGGCAGGATTCGAACCTGCGACCGTAGCAGTCACGCGGTTCCGGCTGAAGCGCCTAGAACCGCTCGGCCACCGCGGCCGGCGTTGAATGTCTGACTTTTATCCTGAGGAGTGCGTACATAACAACAACCAGTATGGATTTCAGTAAAATGTTTTATATTTTTTCATTACATACTCCACATTCCGGTCCCAAGGTTCACAAAGTGCCGACCGACCGCCGCGTCATTCTCTGTCAATGGCATAATTTAGATGCTGCGTCGAGAGACATTTTGTCTACATACTGCTCTCTTGGCCGTTGTCAGCTTTCCCGACGTGCGCATCGCTAATTATTATTTAGTTAACTCCTCTCTTGCCATCACGAAGCTGAGTGCATCCCAGCTGAACCCTCCCACCAAAGAAAAATCGTTGGCAGTGCCGGGAATTCAATACAGGTTTTTCGATGCCAGTCAGACACGCTCACCACTCAGCTTAGAAGACAAATAGCAATATAATTTACTGTCTTAACCCATTTATTACTCAACGTGCTATTTGGAGAACAACTTGCAAGTCTGGATGCTGGTACTGTTTCATGACTGTTGCACTCAACTATGAGAGACATTCAATAATTAAAGAGACAAATTGATACACAAGAAAACTGTATTTTTACAAAATGAGACTTTCACTTCTTCGCGACGTAGTCCCCAATATTAATGCATTTGACCCAACGATGAAACAGTTTTTTTTTATACCTGATGCAAAGAAGTCTTTATCTTGTTATTTGAGCCACATTCCCATCATTCTTTCACCTCCCCGTTTTTGCTGAATCTGTTCTTATCTTTCGGTTGAACTACTTCTACAGTTTGCAAAGTGCCACCTCTAACCTCATTATCTGAAGCATAGTCTTCCGATTCTGACATAGGATGAATGCTGTCTTCACTATTATGGTTTCCTTCTTCTGAAATATCCTCCCCACTATCAGATGCATTGCCTATTACTTGTAATTAATTTTCTGTTTGCCATTATTTTGCCATGATAACAGTAAACCGCTATTTACTGCAAGAGCTAAAAATATAACGTCTTCCTTCAGCAGTCGATCGCTTGGAACCAGTTTCTTGCTCTTCAACATTTACATGTTCAACAACATGGTGTCTATCGTTGAAAAGAAACAACGGGAAGTGATTATGAATAAAAAGAAATACATAAATTTACAAGCACCAGACATTACATTTAAATTAGTAACAGAAAGATTAATTTATTTTCGGGTCGTACTGACCCTAGGAGCCGCGCGGTTCGAGGCGTCATGTCACGGACTGCGAAGCCCCTCCCGCCGGAGGTTCGAGTCCTCCCTCGGGCATGGGTGTGTGTGTGTTGTTCTTAGCTTAAGTTAGTTTAAGTTAGTTTAAGTAGTGTGTAAGTCTAGGGATCAATGACCTAAGCAGTTTGGTCCCTCAGGAATTCACACACACTTTGACACTAGGAAAATAGCAGGTTTAAGCTGATTCGCAACAGTGAGGGTAAGTACTTCTAAGTTAATCATGTTGGCCGTTGTTCTAGATACGATCGTGATTGATGACGATGTTTTACGTCGTATACAAAACATCAGAAGTCCCAGTCGATGGCGTAGCTTGCACCGTAAAATTATCAGAGCCGAGATGCTTTCCCGAAAATTCTTGTAGACTTCAGTCTCATACTCGTTTGACTTTTGTACCTCTACAGCAACACGCGGACGCTGGCAGAGGGAGAACACGCTAACAGGTTGGCTTCAGCAGAAGACTAGCGGCGTTCGTTTGGAGCGTCGCGTCGGCTGGCGCCAGCGCGGCGGCTGCACGCCTGTGATTATGCGTCGCGCGCGCTGCGCCACACCACACGTGACAGGCGCTCCCGCACGCAGAAGATAATTACGTGACCGCCACGCTCGTTTTAACCGTGTTTGCGCAGCGCTGATTTTTAATTGGGAATTCAGTTAGATAAATTGTCCACTAATTGTCCGGACAGGTTTTATGAGGCATACTGATTAGAAAAAAATGTACCCGTCGGGTTTTGCTGCTCAATGTTTCTCGCTCTGATGCTCCATTTGTAGGTGCGCCTAGGAGCTGCATTCATCAAATTATTGCTGCTACATGTGTGAGGTTTCATCTCCTCTTCTTGTTGCAAAGCAGAAACAATGTCAGTCTTCCTGACAGATTACCCTCTTTACATGCCCTGTGCCGGTGGTCGGCAGACAGAGGCGGGGAACCACGAAATCGAACCATCTGGCAAGATAAGAATTTCAAAAATGAATTAAATACAGTCTCGACTTCAATAAAACATTACATTGGTTACCAATTTCGGTCAGAATTTGACTGTCTTAAGGCGTTCTACACCATGATGGTAGCTGGTGGCGATGGAAGAAACAGGTGCTATGACTATCTTCAGACCTTTTACATCATGATGGTGGGCAGTGGTGGTGGACGGAGCATGTGTTACGACTCCCCGAACATCAACCGCTCGTGACCATGCTCATATCTTCTACATTCAAATGGCTGGCGGTGGCGGTGATGGAGCAGGTGCTATGACTTCACGAACATCAACTGCTATGACCCTCTTCAGACCTTCTGCACCATGATAGTAGGCAGCGACAGTGGGCAGAATAGATGTTTTGATTCCATGAACGTCAACTGCCCGTGACCATCTTCAGACCTCTTATACTTAGACGGTACGTAGTGGCAGTGGACGGAGCAGGTGTTATGACTCCAAGAACGTCAACTGCAGCCATAACATCTGCTCCACCCACTGCTACCCCCTACCACCATGTTGTAAAAGGTCTGAAGATGGTCGCATACTGACCGAAACCGGTAACTATTGTAAATAAATATTTTATTGCGGTCGAGACTGTTTTTAATCCGTTTTCAAAGTACTTTTAGTCAGACGACTCTTTCTCCACGAGAAATGCTCTCAAAAATTACAAGATAAGAATGTCCAGCATGCCAGAACGACACCTACTCAGAAGTATACTTAGACTGGACTTCCGAAAATCCACTAACATTATACACATATGAAAAAAAAGTTTTGCATCACCCCGATTCCCAGAACTCCTGAAGATAGGCGTTGACTGTGGATGCTCTATTACAGACACAGTCCCTTTGACTGTGCAGAGATGTCAGTAAATCCACCCAAATATGTAAACAACCACGCATGAGCAGCGGCTATTAGACGGAGGGGGTACGACAGTCGATCAGTTCCAGTTATTCCACGAGAAAGGAGGTACACGGGTCATGTTGTCTGTAGTTCAACCATGCCTAGATGGTCAATACCGCGGTTCGATCGCGTCCACATTGTTACTTTGTGCCAGAAAGGGCTCTCAATAAGGGAAGTGTCCAGGCGTCTCGGAGCGAACCAAAGCGATGTTTTTCGGACATGGAGGAGATACAGAGAAACAGGAACTGTCGATGACACGCCTCGCTCAGGCCGCCCAAGGGCTACTACTGCAGTGGATGACCGATACCTATGGATTATGGCTCAGAGGAAACCTGACAGCAACGCCATCATGTTGAATAATGCTTTTCGTGGAGCCACAGGACGTCGTGTTACGACTCAAACTGTGCTCAATAGGCTGCATGATGCGCAGCTTCACTCCCGACGTCCGTGGCGAGGTCAACCTTTGCAACCACGACACCATGCAGCACGGTACAGATGGGCCGAACAACATGCCGAATGGGCCGCTCAGGATTGGCGTCACGTTCTCTTCACTGGTGAGTGTCGCATATGCCTTCAACCAGACAATCGTCGGAGACGTGTTTGGAGGCAACCCGGTCAGGCTGAACGCCTTAGACAGACCGTCCAGCGAGTGCAGCAAGCTGGAGGTTCCCTGCTGTTTTGTGGTGGCATTATGTGGGGCCGACGTACGCCGCTGGTGGCCATGGATGGCGCCGTAACGGCTGTACGATACGTGAATGCCAACCTCCGACAGATAGTGCAACCATATCAGCAGCGTATAGGCGAGGCATTCTTCATGGACGACAATTCGCCCCCACCCCTCCCCCACCCCCATCGTTCACACCTAGTGAATGACTTCCTTCAGGATAATGACATCGCCCGACTAGAGTGGCCAGAATGTTCTCCAGATATGAACCATATCGATCAAGCCTGGGATAGAGTGAAAAGAGCAGTTTATGGACGACGTGACCAACCAACAACTCTGAGGGATCTACGCCGAATCGCCGTTGAGGAGTGGGACAATCTGGACCAACAGTGTCTTGATGAATTTGTGGATAGTATGCCATGACGAATACAGGCATTCATCAATGCAAGAGGGCGTGCTACTGTGTTAGAGGCACCGGTGTGTACAGCAATCTGGACCACCACCTCTGAAGGTATCGCTGTATGGTGGTACAACATGCAATATGTGGTTTTCATGAGCAATAAAAAGGGCGGAAATGATGTTTATGTTGATCTCTATTCCAATTTTCTGTATAGGTTCCGAAACTCTCGGAACCAAGGTGATCAAAATGGTTCAAATGACTCTGAGCACTATGAGACTAAACTTCTGAGGTCATCAGTCCCCTAGAACTTAGAACTACTTAAACCTAACTAACCTAAGACATAACACATAGCCATGCCCGAGGCAGGATTCGAACCTGCGACCGTAGCGGTCGCGCAGTTCCAGACTGTAGCACCTAGAACCGTTCGGCCACTCCGGCCGACAACCAAGGTGGTGCAAAACTTTTTTTGATGTGTGTATATCAAACAGCAAGGCCCAACACAGACTACACTAACACGATTAAGGGGGAAAGTTGAGTACCATATTATAACCAACACATATGATGAACAAGCTAACAATAATTCAGAGACAAAGCTTACATCTTGATATAAATAAAGTATCTGATCCAAAGTATCCAGGTACCCCTATGTAAGGCGGAGTGGATTGCTGGACGACATGAGAGGTGGACCCGCCAATATAAAAGGAGGCGGGGAGTATTGCATTGCCAGTAGAGAAGCAATAACAGCAGAATGTGCTGCTCAGGAGAGCTCACTAACTTAAAATGTGGACTAGTCATTGGATACCATCTGGGTAACAAATCCATCAGGCACATTTCAACACTTCTAAAGACGCCCAGGTCGACTGTTGGTGATGTGACTGTGAAGTGGAAATGCGAAGGAACAACCACAACTAAACCAAGACCAGGCAGGGCTGGGGTATGGTTAAAAAATGGTTCAAATGGCTCTGAGCACTATGGGAATTAACAGCTGAGGTCATCAGTCCCCTAGAACTTAGAACTACTTAAACCTAACTAACCTAAGGACATCACACAAGTCCATGCCCGAGGCAGGATTCGAACCTGCGACCGTAGCGGTCGCGCAGTTCCAGACTGAAGCGCCTAGAACCGCTCGGCCACATCGGCCGGCGCTGGGATATCAGTCGTGAATTCCAACGTGCTCCTAGCAGTCAAGCTACCAGAATGACTGTACGTAGGGAGTTGGGAAGAGTGTGGTGCAATGGTGGATCAGCTCCTCATAACCCACATGTTTGTCTAGTCAGTGGTAAGCGACGGTTGAGGTGGCGACGCAACTGGACAGTGGATTACATGAAAAGGGTTATTTGAAATCATGTTATATTCTGTGGTAATATGATGGAAG
Organism: Schistocerca cancellata; assembly: GCF_023864275.1. NCBI lineage: Eukaryota > Metazoa > Arthropoda > Insecta > Orthoptera > Acrididae > Schistocerca > Schistocerca cancellata. The sequence goes on from NC_064626.1 coordinate 1,045,769,268, forward strand.
TGCGTGAGTTTGGCGAATTCCTGCTATCAGGTGTAGTGCCAATAGTGAAATACGGAGGAGGTGGTATTACAGTATGGGAGGAGTTTTTCGTAGTTAGGGTTTGGTCCCCCCATTGCGCTTAAGAAACTCTCGGTACCGAAAACATATGAAGATAGTTTACAGCATTGTGTTCTGTTTACAGTAGCGGACCGGTTCAGAGAAAACGTATCAGCATGATGATGCAACCTGTCGTAAGGAAGCATCTGTGAGGCAATGGTTTGTGAACAATAATATTCCTGAAAAGGACTGAACCGCCCGTTGCCTCGTCCTCAAATACAATACAATCCATTTGGGATAATACAATCCATTTGGGATGTATCATAATGTCAACTTCGCTACAGTACCCAGCACCCGACATCAATTATCTTCTCTAGTTTCGGTTTTTGAGTAATGATGGGGTGCCGTTCCTCCACGTACGTTCAGACACCTCACTGAAAATGTCCTCAACACAGTTTAAGCCGTCATAAAGTCGAACGCTGGACACACCCATGTTAATGTCCACTAATGGGTATGCGGAAACTTTTGAACTGATAGTGTATAAGTTATACCCCAAAGAAGAAGAAAAAGCAAGGTGGACATATTAAATATACCATAACGATATGGATAAGTTTGTTGCTAAATGGTAATTTCTGCGATATTATGAACTCCGTAAAGACGTATAAACTTTGTAAACATTTCAGAGCTTTTGTCGCACAGAACTGGACTTCAAGGCTAACAAGGAGACTATGAGAAGATTGGTGAATCACCCCCACTTCACTGATATGACTTACATGAGAGAGGCGGTTCACGATCTACACCACATTTACATCTACTTACACACTACGCAAGTCACCATGCGGTGCATGACGGAGCCTACCTTGCACCACTGCTAGTCATTCCCTTTCCTAGCACAGCACTACAATGTTCTCAATAAATCATTAATTTTTGATTTGTCTCATTATTTCTTTAAGAGATGAGGTGTACAGCATAATTCTGTGGTATCAAAATATCTTCTCAATTTCTGTATACAAATACGTTATGTACAAAAAGAGGTACATTGTTTTCTGATGCTCCTGACAGATGTGGGATATGGCACTTGGGCATTTTCCACTTCCACTGTTCATTTATATACGAAAAAATGGCACCTGGACTCAGATTTTAACAATGCAAATAAAGTACTATTAATTAGATCACAGTCTTTAAGTTGAAACGAGTTACCTTTATGGAGGTATTTTAAAGTCGTACGTCGACTGTGATAGCTCAGTTATTTCACAACACTTTTTTCAAGAGTTTTGATTCGTAAGCCGAGCATTACTCTCATATTTGGCTCCGTGGGATTAGTTCATGGAAGTTATCCCCCACAAAACCAATTATGTCGCTGTGAGAATAAAGTAAGTACAAGTGAAAACAGTGATATGAAAAGGAAGAGATAATGTAAGGCATATGCAGGGTAGTCAGAAAAGGTCTGAAAAGCTTGTAAGGGTGTTGCAAGGGAGGTTGTGTTGAGATATAATAGCTAAAAAAAACATTCGCTCTTTGCGCTGTTTCCGAGTTAATTAGAATTGAAGTTAGGCAATATGGAGGTGTCGCGCGCAAATTCAAGCGATCCACCAGATACAACTAGTATCAGTTGTTCTCTTAGCATAATTGATAGCGCAGGAATCTGCTCAGCCGTTGGCTCTGGTCCGATCCTTACTACCTTCCCATGTCCAATTTGTATATCGCTCTCCTTTAAGATTTTAGGAAACCAAACGAAGGACACGTTTGGCGACACTGTCTCTGGGTGGCAGTGTGCAAGACCTGCCCCCTCCTGGTCTGTACGGCAGTTCCTCGCTGTCGTCCTCAACCATCAGTTTTACTGCAGAATGGTACCATCCCTAGTTTTTGAAATACTTTCAAACTGCGGTAGCAATGAAACACAACGCTTCAATTGCTTTAAGAGATTAAAAACCAGAGAAGGTACAATAAACTTACGACATCATATGAGGAGGAAACATCCGCAATAATTCTTGGAAGGGGAGGTAAATTTGATTGATATACAAGGTGTACAACTTTGCTTCCGCCGTTTGCCGATAGGTGGCGACAACGGTAAGCAGCGGTCGAAAGAAACAGATCGCAGACGTCAGGCAGTTAGCTCGGACTTCGGTCGACATAATCGCATTCAAACATTAGTCGATTTGTGTCTGCATCATAAAGTTGTTCTTGATTGAAAATGTCAGTTTACGAGCCTAATTCTCGTCATTTGCGGGAGGTGTTACTGTTTTGTTTCAATATGAATAAAACAGCGGCTGAGTCTCATCAAATGCTCTCCAGTACGTATGGTTAGGACGTTATTAGTGAAAGAACTTGTCGTGAGTGGTTTCAACGCTTGAAGAATGGTGATTGTAACGTCGTAGACACCCATAGTGGTAGAAGAGAGAATTTTTTCGAAAACGCGGAATTGGAGACATTGTTGAGTGAAGACTCGTGTCAAACTCAAGGAGAATTGGCACGATTAGTGGGAGTGACACAGCAAGCCATTTCAAAACGTCTCAAGGCTATGGGCGTGATTGAGAAAGAAGAAACTTGGGTCCCCTGTAAGCTGAAACCAAGAGACGTTGAATGGCGTTTGTGTGTTTGTGAACAGTTGCTTCAGAGTCAAAAACGGAAGGCATTTCTGATCACATTGTGACCGGGGACGAAGAATGGGTTCATTACGATAACTCTAAACGCAAGAAATCGTGGGGATATCCCGACCATGCTTCCACGTCGACGGCCAAATCAAATGTTCATGGCTCCAAGATCATACTCTGCATTTGGTGGGACCAGCTCGGCGTCGTGTACTATGAGATGTTGAAACTAAGTGAAACAATCACAGGTGCTCGTTATCGAACACAATTAAAGCGTTTGAGCAGAGCATTAAAAGACATCAGGCCGCAGTACAGCGAGAGGGATTGATAAAGTGATTTTTTAGCACGACAACACTCGACCCCGCGTTGCCAAAGAGGTCAAAACGTACTTGGAAACATTAAAATGGGAAGTCCTACCCCATCCGCCGTATTCGCCTGACATAGCTCCCTCTATTACCTGTTTAGATCAATGGCGCATGGCCTGACTGACGAACACCTCAGATCTCATGAAGAAGTCACAATGTGGATCGATTCGTAGATCGCTTCAAAAGACGAACAATTTTTTCGACGCGGTATTCGTACACTGCCCTAAAGGTGGGAGAAAGTAGTGGCCAGCAATGGAAAATACTTTGAATGATACATGTGTAACCAATTTGTTTCATTAAAGCCTCAAATGTTGGAGAAAAAACGGCGGAAGCAAAGTTGTACATCTTGTATCTAGAATTTTGTGGTTGCTTCTGGATGAGAAAATGACGCCAGTCAAAAGTGACGCAATTTGTGACCTTTCGGTCTCGCTGTCTCCCCACCCGTCTTCTTAACCTTAGCAGTCTTTGCTGGAGACAGTGAGAGCGATTTCTGCCGCAGCCTCAATCACATAACGATCGTGATCTCCTACTACTTCACATTTGATTTTTTCAATCTCTGTCTATGCTTTTTACTGGACTTGGTGGCAAAAATCGAAAATCGGGTATTTCAGAAACAGGTTATGTTGAGCGGTTTTAACAGTCAGGTTAAACTGACGTCGAAAAGAACCCGTGTAACCGAAAACAAGTTGTTGCAGCAGTAACCGCCATCCCTGTACTCCGCACAGGAGTCGCTATAGCGCCCTGATCCAAATGGTTCAAATGGCTCTGAGCACTATGGGACTTAACATCTGAGGTCATCAGTCCCCTAGAACTTAAAACTACTTAAACCTAACTAACCTAAGGACATCACACACATCCATGCCCGAGGCAGGATTCGAACCTGCGACCGTAGCAGCCGCGCGGTTCCGGACTGAGCGCCTAGAACCGCTCGGCCACCGCGGCCGGCCGCCCTCATTCCACGACTGTGCTTTTTTAAGGGACTAAGAGTACTTTGTGCCGTGCGCTTGTCTCGAGCGCGGAAAGGAAGTGGCAACGTAACATTGCTACGTTTGGCTGTTGGCAGTGGGACGGAACATCGCGAACATGTAGGATACTGTGGCGGCACTCTGCACCACCAGGTCTTCAGGCACCGCTAATCTTCCGATGCGGCGAGGTGTCGGCGGCACAGTGGGGGTGGTGCGTGGGGGCGGTAGCGGCGCCGGTAGGGGGCGGGGCGGCAAGTTTCAATGAGCTATCAGTGCGGCAATCAGGCGGCGTAACGCTGTTAGCGCGCACAATTACCGCCTGGCCGTGCCGTCACACCCTGCCGCACTCGCCGAACGAGCTATTTTTGGCGCCGTTCTCTGCGATCACGACGCCAAGGAGCGCGACGCGCGGCGCCTTCTCGCTTCCCGGTTGCTCGCCGAAGAAAGTGATTTACTGGCTGTTCCACATTTCGCGCTGCACCTTGAGAGACTACAGCAGAAGTTGGACAAGTAACACCCACGCAATATACACTCAAGCGTCAAAGAAACTGGTATAGGCGTGTGCATTCAGATACAGAGATATGTAAACAGGCAGAATACGGTGCTGCGGTCGACAACGTCTATGTAAGACAACAAGTGTCTACCGCAGTTGTAGAAAGTCAGATACCTAGGTGTCTGGCTGGACCGGAAACTTACATGAGGGGACCACATCGAGTACGTTGCCAACCGAGCACACGCGAGGCTCAAACAGCTCTACCAAATGCTCAACAGGGAAAGCACACTGAATAGCAGGGTGTCGACGTCCATATACATGACACTGATTAGATCTCTGATGACGTACGCAGCTCCCGTCTGGGGATATGTAGCTCCTTGACGACTGCGCCGCCTGCAGGTCATACAGAACGAAGTGCTACGAATCATTAGCAAAGCTCCACGCTACACACGCACCGTGGATCTTCACCATCAATACCGCCTTGATACCCTCAAGGAAGTATTCAAAAAACATGCCACACGACTATACAGGAACTCGAGACACTCGAACAATCCTGTCATCCTCACTCTGGGAAACTACGATCACAACCATAGGTGGAAGCACAAGCGGCCAAAGTCACTACTAGCTAAGGCGTAGCCACCTATGGGAAACTAACATACACAAACAAGCGACAAACGTCGGCAAGCCCCTGCATATCAGCAACACTGACTGATAATTACCAGCTGCTATTAGAACCGACCAACAGGCCACAGCAGGGACGCCGACGAGCTCGCCCACTAACGCACAAACAAACCGCCAACATTACCTTACTCTGTGCATCCGATATATGACCTCTCGGACACAAAAACGATAGTAAACCTAACTGTTGCAGGTTGCTGACGCTGAACGAGACCTCTTCACCGGCACCCAGCGCCAGCCTCCGAGCAACACAACCCCACAACGTCAAAGGTATCGACATACATGATACCCACTACTAACAAAACCTACCCTTGCACGACCTATCGCAGGCAGCAAGACATCCGCTACTGCTCTTACCACCAGACCTAACTATCGCAGAGGTTTTTTCCCCTCGGCTCTTGCCTTGGCACTTTTTTTCCTCTGTCCTTCAAACCGCTACTCTTCGTTCGACTTCGACCCAATCTATCTCCAGATGAGCGCATATTAATGGTTAACCTTAACCAGACGTGCGCAAACATCGCAGTACCCACATCCTGCGACATCTCACTTTAGTGAATACTAACCCTTATGCAGAGATGGCAGTAGACCTATTGAGTTGGCCATTATGCCGGTGTGGGCGTGAAGGGGCTCCACCTCTATTAAAAAAAAAATCCGTTACTGCTGCTAAAACGGCAGGTTATCGAGATATTAGTGAGTTTGAACGTGCTGTTATAGTCGGCGCACGAGCGATTGGACACAGCGACTCCGAGGTAGCGATAAAGTGTGTATTTTCCCGTACGACCATTTCACGAGTGTACCGTGAATATCAGGAATCCGGTAAAACATCAAATCTCAGACATCGCTGCGGCCGGAGAAAGATCCTGCAAGAACGGGACCAACGACAACTGAAGAGAAACGTTCAACGTTACAGAAGTGCACCCTTTTGCAAATTGCTGCAGATTTTAGTGCTGGGCCATCAACAGCTGTCAGCGTGCGAAACATTCAACGGAACATCATCGACATCGGCTTTCGGAGCCGTAGGTCCACTCGTGCACCCTTGGTGACTACACGACACAAAGCTTCACGCCTCGCTTGGACCCGTCGACACCGACATTGGACTGTTGATCACTGGATACATGTTGCCTGGTCGGACGAGTCTCGTTTCAAATTGTACCGAGCGGATGGACGTCTATGGGCATGGAGACAACCTAATGAATCCATGGACCATGCATGTCAACAGGGGACTGTTCAAGCTGGTGGAGGCTCTGTAATAGTGTGGGGCGAGTGCAGTTGGAGTGATATGGGACCCCTGATATGTCTAGATACGACTCTGAGACGTATTACGTAAGCATCCTGTCTGATCACCTGCATACATTCATGTTCATTATGCTTTCCGACAAACTTGGGCAAATCCAGCAGGACAATGCGATACCTCACACGTCCAGAATTGCTACAGAGTGGCTCCAGGAACTTCTGCTGGCCACCAAACTCCCCAAACATGAACATTATTGAGTATTTTTGGAATGCCTTGCAACGTGCTGTTCAGAAGATATCTCCCATCCCCTCGTACTCTTACGGATTTATGGACAGTCTTACAGGATTCACGGTGTCAATTTCCTCCAGCAGTACTTCAGACATTATGCTTGTTGCGGCACTTCTGCGTGCTCGCGGGGGCCCTACAGGATATTATGCAGGTGTACCAGTTTCTCTGACTCTTCAGTCTAGAAGAGGGCTCCCTTCGGAAACAAAAACCTGTCTGATTCCTCTTGGGGATCGAAGGACGTAAATGGTGAAAAGTGGACAGGTACATCTTACAAGAGAGGATTAGAAAAGTTGCTGGTTTTGCACACAACGAATAGAGTCAGAGTTCTGCAGTTTACATTTATTCAATTAACCCCTACCCCCTCCAAAACCAGCACCCGTAGTTGACGTCGCTAATGCACATTTTTGTAGTGATTTTCGACTCAGATGGACGATTCGAATCCTGGTGGTGAAAGAAATTTTCATCGTCAGTATTTGGCCGGCAACTGCACTGGTGATCTGGTGGTAGTCTGCTTTCGGCAATGGCGAGGCGAGCATGCCTTGTTTGCACCTCGCCTGGCGTGCTGCTTGCGAGCAAGTGTTTCTTTAGTTCCGCTTAGCGGCTTATGTTTGAATCTGAATTAACCGACGATCATGGCATTTTGCTATCGCCAAGCCACGACTAAATTAACGTTTCCTTTGAGTCATGAACGACTCAAAGTGTACACGTGAAGAAATGCGTCTCCCGCCGAAAGATGCTCTCGTAATTTATTATTCGATCCTTAATACTATTGTGTACAAAAAGGTGGCGAACCAAGAGCTGTGCGCCGACGTTGTGCGTCGCCATGCTACTAGCGATCTCAAGTTCCGATACTCTGACGGCCATATAGGAGCTGTCGTGTTTGATCTCGCTGGTTTTGGCCTCCGAACGTTGCGGGTTGTCGTGGCCTCCTTTAAACCTTACAGCAATGTCGCCAGTCAGGTTGCTGAAACGTGGAAGACGTTCGACACATACGGTGTCCTCCGTGATGTCTGGCAGATAAAAATTGAACTGTCGAAGCACGTGCCTTCCTACTTGGTAACTGCCAGCTGCAGAGCTGTCGCCATGTACGATGGACAGCCCCCCACTTATTTCCGACGTAGACTGGTTCAGACGCCGAGCGGACACGTCCCTCTCCCTGATCTTCAGACGTTTTACAAGTAAGGATATACAGTAGATAGTATTTTGAAGCGGGCGTATCAAGTTAATATGGAGGATGGTCGATCAACTGGGGCATCTGGAATTTCAATTTGGTCACCACAGTTTAAGACGTGTACGAATGTGCCCCGTCTTGCAACAAAAGGATCCTGCCAACTTCCCAACGCGATTCAGTTACCATCATTTTATAAGGAGCAATCGCCGGCCGGTGTGGCCTAGCGGTTCTAGGCGCTTCAGTCTGGAACCGCGCGACCGCTCCGGTCGCAGGTTCGAATCCTGCCTCAGGCATGGATGTGTGTGACGTCCTTAGGTTAGTTAGGTTTAAGTAGTTCTAAGTTCTAGGGGACTGATGACCTCAGATGTTAAGTCCCATAGTGCTCAGAGCCATTTTATAAGGAGCAATCAAAAATTTTCCGTTCGAAGGTCGTACATTACAGAATCGTTGTGCCAGTAAGGCAAAATCGCCGTGAGCATTGAGGAAATCATCCCACTGACGCACCAGGTTGAAGAAACCCATTTCGTATAACACCGTGTCGTGCTGTGTGAAGAACTCCGTAACTGCCTGCTAAACATTCTCGTCCGATACGAATCGTCGACCCTTCAAGGCCTTTTTTAAGGGACAGAAGGTATGATATTCGCAGAATGAGATATCAGGATTAAGTATCTTCCACTTGAGTTGGTGTAATCGATAATGCCAGATCGACGGAGTCTTGTGTTGACTTGGCGCACCGTTCCACAATAGTGGTTTTCGATAGACATACACATTCTTCATTCTACGATAGGTGTCTACCGGAGTCTTCCTTCGGCAGCCAAGAAAAGAGTAACATCACGTTGGCCCTGTATGGACGAATTTGGCAACAACGACGCCATAGTTCCTTTTCCCGCATTTATCGCGCGGACATCGGAAAGATACGAATGCCACACATGTCTGTGCTTATACACTCCTGGAAATGGAAAAAAGAACACATTGACACCGGTGTGTCAGACCCACCATACTTGCTCCGGACACTGCGAGAGGGCTGTACAAGCAATGATCACACGCACGGCACAGCGGACACACCAGGAACCGCGGTATTGGCCGTCGAATGGCGCTAGCTGCGCAGCATTTGTGCACCGCCGCCGTCAGTGTCAGCCAGTTTGCCGTGGCATACGGAGCTCCATCGCAGTCTTTAACACTGGTAGCATGCCGCGACAGCGTGGACGTGAACCGTATGTGCAGTTGACGGACTTTGAGCGAGGGCGTATAGTGGGCATGCGGGAGGCCGGGTGGACGTACCGCCGAATTGCTCAACACGTGGGGCGTGAGGTCTCCACAGTACATCGATGTTGTCGCCAGTGGTCGCCGGAAGGTGCACGTGCCCGTCGACCTGGGACCGGACCGCAGCGACGCACGGATGCACGCCAAGACCGTAGGATCCTACGCAGTGCCGTAGGGGACCGCACCGCCACTTCCCAGCAAATTAGGGACACTGTTGCTCCTGGGGTATCGGCGAGGACCATTCGCAACCGTCTCCATGAAGCTGGGCTACGGTCCCGCACACCGTTAGGCCGTCTTCCGCTCACGCCCCAACATCGTGCAGCCCGCCTCCAGTGGTGTCGCGACAGGCGTGAATGGAGGGACGAATGGAGACGTGTCGTCTTCAGCGATGAGAGTCGCTTCTGCCTTGGTGCCAATGATGGTCGTATGCGTGTTTGGCGCCGTGCAGGTGAGCGCCACAATCAGGACTGCATACGACCGAGGCACACAGGGCCAACACCCGGCATCATGGTGTGGGGAGCGATCTCCTACACTGGCCGTACACCACTGGTGATCGTCGAGGGGACACTGAATAGTGCACGGTACATCCAAACCGTCATCGAACCCATCGTTCTACCATTCCTAGACCGGCAAGGGAACTTGCTGTTCCAACAGGACAATGCACGTCCGCATGTATCCCGTGCCACCCAACGTGCTCTAGAAGGTGTAAGTCAACTACCCTGGCCAGCAAGATCTCCAGATCTGTCCCCCATTGAGCATGTTTGGGACTGGATGAAGCGTCGTCTCACGCGGTCTGCACGTCCAGCACGAACGCTGGTCCAACTGAGGCGCCAGGTGGAAATGGCATGGCAAGCCGTTCCACAGGACTACATCCAGCATCTCTACGATCGTCTCCATGGGAGAATAGCAGCCTGCATTGCTGCGAAAGGTGGATATACACTGTACTAGTGCCGACATTGTGCATGCTCTGTTGCCTGTGTCTATGTGCCTGTGGTTCTGTCAGTGTGATCATGTGATGTATCTGACCCCAGGAATGTGTCAATAAAGTTTCCCCTTCCTGGGACAATGAATTCACGGTGTTCTTATTTCAATTTCCAGGAGTGTATATCCGCATCGGCGTCACGCCACGTTACAGGTACGCTGCAGAAAAGCCCTCAAACGGAAACTTTTGATCTACCTAGTCCGCTTGTGTAGCTAGGGATTTTTTCCGTGCTAGGAGATCTAGAACGGTATTCAGTTAGCCACGTGATGCTAATTAAGGAGCTACTTGACCGAGTAATAGTGGCCCCAAGGTCTGAATGTCATGTCAACAACGGCCAGGACAATGGTGTGCTGAGCTCATGCCCCTCCACACTGCATCCGCATGTAGCCGCATGGCATGGGATGTCATGGCGGGGTCAGCATATTGTAAATACGAGGGCTGTTCAGAAAGTAAGCTCCGATTGATCGCGAAATGGGAACCACAGTGAAAATTAGAAATGTTTTATTTTTAACAGTTAGCTATACCATCCAGCTACTTCTCTACGTAGTTGCCGTTCTGACTAAGAGATTTGTCGTAGCGTTGTACCAACTTTCCAATACCCTCATCATAAAAGACAGCCGCCAGTGCTTTCCGCCAATTCTCTACGCTGGCCTACAGCTCGTTTTCTGTGCCAAAATGTTGTCTTCATAGCCAGCGGTTCATGTGAGCAGAAATGAAACGCAGGGGGAGTCCATTACGGGCTGTATTGTGGGTAGTCAAACATTTCCAATTGAAAACGATGCAATAGCATCTTCATTGCCCCTTCAGAATGCGGCTGAGAATATTGCATTGTAGAAGAAACTGCACGATAGTTATGTAATGTTGGCTGTATAGCTTCAGGCGAAATTTCTCACCAGGTCCTCGTACTTGGCGGGAGACACTATTCTCTAGACAACTTTACGCGATCACTGTGAGCTCAGAAATGAGAGGAGTGACGTGATGCTATCTAGGGTCATACTAGAGACACTGCCCAACACATCTGTGCAAAGCTTTATCGGATTATCATAGTCGTTTCCATTTCGCGATCAATCGGAGCTTACTTTCTGAACAGCCCTCGTAAAAACTGAAGCATCAGAAAAGACGATTAATTGTAGTTATTTCTGGAAAACTTTATTCACGGTGTTCCACATTCGTAACGGATATACGTTTTATTAAATTTTAAAAGTGTGCTAGAACATACTAGATGTTAACATCTATTTTTTCAGCACGTGACTGTCTAGCTCATAAAGCTGTCTTATCTTCCAAAGGTCACAGATTTTACAAGAAATGTGGGACTCACAGGAGAAAGTTTAATGTGTAGCCTGGTTAACAGGAACGAAGAACGACATCGAAAGCCAGCGAAACTTTCGAATAGAGTATGTAAGAAAACCAACGTGCCGGAAGGCTGTTCGGTGTTTGTGCACCTCATTTATGGAAAAAAAGTAGTGTTCACTTTCAACATGCCGCTGCGCAGTTCAGCCGTCTGTTTCAGAGACGAAAGTGGTCACAATATGACAGGCGTTTGGAAGAAGTCCGACAAAATTATTGCGTATGACGAAGTGCCCCATAAAATGTTACGTCTTTATGCCTGCAAGGTACAGCTCTTTTGACAAATAAATTTTGGGAAATATTTATTGCTCCAATGAATCGACTTTTCATGTATCCGGCAAACAGAACAGTCATAACGGTCGTATATGGCGCTCAGAGTGTCTTGTACTTACATATGAAATGGAAGGAGATACATCTACATCTATATCTACCTGACTACTCTGCAATACACACTTAAGTGACGGTCAGAGAGTTCTTCGAACCACTTCCAAACTATTTATTTTCCGTTCCACTCTCTAATAGCGCGTGGGCAATATGAGCACTTAAATCTTTTTGTACGAGCTCTGATTCCTCTTATTTTATTATGATGATCATTTCTCCCTATTTAGGCTGGCGATACTAAAATATTTTCATATTCAGAGGAGAAATTTGATGACTGAAACTTCGTGAAAAGACTTCGCCGCATAAAAAAATGCCTTTTTTTAGTGGTTGCCATCCCAACTCGCTTATGACACCCGTGACACTGGGTCCTCTACTTAGCGATAATACAAAATGAGTTGCCTTTCTTTGAACTCTTTCAGTGTCCTTCACCAATCCTATCCCTAAACTCTGACAGAGGACGAACAAGTGCAGTATAGGCAGTCTTTTTAGAGGACGTATTGCATCTTCTTAGTGTTCTGCCAGCAAAAGGTAATCTTTGGTTTGGTTTCGCCACATATCTATGGGATCCTTTCGACATAAGTTGTCTGTAATTGTAATTTCTAGGTATTGAGTCGAATTGACAGCTTTTAAATTTTTGTGATTTATCGTGTGAACAAAATTTAACGGATTTATTTTTGTATGCTGTGGTCTTACGCATAATTCGTCCATTCTCTTTCAGCGAGGCTCCTGTCAACAACCATGTTTATCTGGACAAGTAATAAGAGTTTTCTGTAGCACAAATGGAACTCCTGCAGCTGACGTCATATTCTAGTAGTGTAGAATACGGCCTCAGTGGTCCCTAAACGTCACTCAATTTGTGGATTAAAAGTTTCAGCAGAGGTGGGTGGAACGGGACGGTCAAATTCAGTGACCGCAACAGTCACCTGATTTCAAATGACCATACTTGTTGCTATGGTTCGCTTTTATTTTTTTACGGATTAGATGAACCTCAACAAGGTTACAGACACACACGACTTGAAGTTACGCAAGCATTCGCATTGCATTAGAGCATGTCACCGCTGAGTTCCTGAAGCGTGTTCAAATGGTTCAAATGGCTCTGAGCACTATGGGACTTAACATCTGAGGTCATCAGTCCCCTAGACTTAGAACTACTTAAACCTAACTAACCTAAGGACATCACACGCATCCATGCCCGAGGCAGGATTCGAACCTGCGACCGTAGCGGTCGCGCGGTTCCTGACTGAAGCACCTAGAACCGCTCGGCCACATCGGCCGGCCCTGGAGCGTGTACGAGGAATACCATCTTCATGATTTCGCAGCGTAATGACTGGATTCCATAAATAATTGGTGCTTCGGAAGCCTGGGTTTTGCAAGCTTCCCTGTGAGTGTGGCTTTTCATACAGACGACACGTACAGTCCATGAGAGATGATGCACAGAACACCGTTGGTACACCCGGCTCTAACAGCGGAATAAATCGGCTGTGGCAGAGCACTGTACTGACACTAGGCACTCTATGCTCTATGAGAACGTCGAAATTTTAGCCTGGACTTCAAATTTCCGGGAGTGAAAGAAGTAATTGAAATTCGATAGGCGACGAATTTAATTAATAGAGATAGCTGCTTCAGCTTGGATAAATCATGGAATCCGACACTTTACTGTAATAAACTTACAAAGCCGTCGTCGCAGTACAACTCGCAGTGATACTTCGATATCCCAACGTGCACAGACGGCGGAGCCACAGCATGTGTTGTACCTCTTTGCCACCGATCAACGACTCTGGGGCCTTGTGTATCTGTGGCCGCATGCACAGTGCTGCCGACGCGCGAGTACTGGAGCGTCAGTCATTCGGCTATAGAGCATAGATAACGTAGACCGCACACTCACCAATCTCTGCCTTATTGATGTTTGAAACCAACATATAAGTCACGTTATTCGGGCAGCAAGGTAAACTCGTTGCAGCAACCCGAATCTCTGACATTACGCTCTATGCGAAGTGAAGCTGACAGTATTTCTCATTTAAACCTGAAATGAAGCATAGATTTTGACCATAAAATATGTGCTAGTACACTTAACATAATTTTTCCGAAATTCATAATGATAATGCGATGGTTATTGCTATTACATGTGGCCATTTTAAATGTATTGACAATTCTTTTCACAAACGACAGGATTACAGTTATTTGGTGAATGCATGCTTTTGTTGCATGGTCAGTCGTAATTCATCGCATCCGTAGAAGAAGAAGAAGAAGAAGACGAACTATCGGTGTGGCAGGCAGGATTAGTTTTCTAACGATTGCTCAGCAACATGTATGAAATCTTTTCCTGCGCTTTTATAAAAAATGAAGTCCGTTACATCTAAGGATCAACATACATTCTAACTTTCAACTCATGGTAATTTCTGCAAGTATTTTAAAGTAGTTCACTTTCACAACTGAGATTTTCGTGTTTACTTGATATGCAGGATACAAAAAAAAGACTTATCTGAGCATATGTGAAGGTCAATACTTCCGCTTCTAGTAAAAAGCACAACATTTAATCTGTAACAAAGCTGTTATAAATTTCGTACTATAAATGCGTGATGAAATACTCGGCTTCTTGCCCCGAGTCACGTGACTTAGATGTTGGTTTCTGTAAAATGACGTCATACGCAGTCTATATTATCTATGATCTACGCATTCGACTCACTCTGAAGACGGAGGAATGACGGACAGCCGAAATATCACTGGAAGTGGAATTTATGTGGCTGCCGGTCTGAAATTTAATGGAGTAAACTGAATTATGATTGGGCGTTGTCAATGTCGCCAGTGATGAAAGCATTGAGGTATATTAATGAGGAAACAAAGCCTTATCCATTGTTGTTGTTGTGGTCTTCAGTCCTGAGACTGGTTTGATGCAGCTCTCCATGCTACCCTTGTGCAAGCTGCTTCATCTCCCAGTACCTACTGCAGCCTACATCCTTCTGAATCTGCATAGTATATTCATCTCTTGGTCTCCCTCTACGATTTTTACCCTCCACGCTGCCCTCCAAAACTAAATTGGTGATCCCTTGATGCCTCAGAACATGTCCTACCAACCGATCTCTTCTTCTAGTCAAGTTGTGCCACAAACTCCTCTTCTCCCCGCCGGCCGAAGTGGCCGAGCGGTTCTAGGCGCTTCAGTATGGAACCATGCGACCGCTATGGTCGCAGGTTCGAATCCTTCCTCGGGCATAAATGTGTGTGATGTCCTTAGGTTAATTAGGTTTAAGTTGTTCTAAGTTCTAGGGGACTGATGATCTCAGAACTTAAGTCCCATAGTGCTCAGAGCCATTTGAACCTCTTCTCCCCAATTCTATTCAATACATCCTCATTAGTTATGTGATCTATCCATCTAATCTTCAGCATTCTTCTGTAGCACTACATTTCGAAAGCTTCTATTCTCTTCTTGTCCAAACTATTTATCGTCCACGTTTCACTTCCATACATGGCTACACTCCATACAAATTCTTTCAGAAACGACTTCCTGAACTTAAATCTATACTCGATGTTAACAAATTTCTCTTCTTCAGAAACGCTTTCCTTGCCATTGCCAATCTACATTTTATATCCTCTCTACTTCGACCATCATCAGTTATTTTTCTCCAGAAATAGCAAAACTCCTTTACTGCTTTAAGCGTCTCATTTCCTAATCTAATTCCCTCAGTATGACCCGAGTTGACTCGACTACATTCCATTATCCTCGTTTTGATTTTGTTGATGTTCATCTTATATCCTCCTTTCAAGACACTGACCATTGCGTTCAAGTGCTCTTCCAAGTCCTTTGCTTTCTCTGACAGAATTACAATGTCAGCGGCGAACCTTAAAGTTTTTGTTTCTTCTCCATGGATTTTAACACCTACTCCGAATTTTTCTTTTGTTTCCTTTGCTGCTTGCTCAATATACAGACTGAGCAACATCGGGGATAGACTACAATCCTGTCTCATTCCCTTCCCAACCACTGCTTCCCTTTTATGTCCCTCGACTCTTATAACTGCCATCTGGTCGCTGTACAAATTGTAAATAGCGCTTCGCTCCCTGTATTTTACCCCTGCCACCTTTAGAATTTGAAATAGAGTATTCCAGACAAGCTTTCTGTAAGTCTACAGATGCTAGAAACGTAGGTTTGCCTTTTCTTAATCTAGCTTCTAAGGTAAGTCGTAGGGTCAGTATTGCCTCAAGTTTTCTAATATTTCTACGGAATCCAAACTGATCTTCCCCGAGTCGGCTTCTACCAGTTTTTCCATTCGTCTGTAAGGAATTCGCGTTAGTGTATCCATTATCGTATCATATTTTGGAACGCAGTTCTTAAAAACTAGTACTGTTTTAATGTTGTTAAAGTGTAGAGTTGTTCAGATAACTTATGACAGCATGTATTATCATCATGGAAACAGCCTGTAGGATTGGTAAATCAGCAGAACTGCGCAAAAAAGTAGAGAGAGAAGTATGTGGTGTGAGTTTCGAAATGCGCCGGTGCGAAATGGCAGGAGCAGGGAGGGTAGGCGCGGCGGCAGAGGACGCGGCGCGGCACAAAGAGCAGCCGTGTGGTCAGGAAGTTGGGCCGCGATAACTCGATTGCCGTCGCTGAGGGCGGCCGGCGACTGACCGCCACAAGGGCCACGCCCGCCTCACAGGCGCCGCCGGCCCCCTCACGTGATGAGCAAGTGCAAGCGCCCCCCGTGTAGGCGTCATCCACAACAGGACACGCACGCTCCAGGAATACACTCTGTCGCGGAGCTCCCTGTCTTCTTATTTTCAGCATTCTCTTGTGTTATACACAGCTGATCACTAACTTTGCAACACCGTAAAGACGGCATGCGGAAAAAGTAAATCTTACGTGGTGTATACCACATGATTCAATAAGTAAAGGACTAGCTTGCGAAGACTATATGAGTATGGTCTGTACAGATTTTATTCATTTTTCTTTGATCGAATTTTTATTTTGTTCAAATGGTTCAAATGGCTCTGAGCACTATGGGACTTAACATCTGAGCTCATCAGTCTCCTAGAACTTAGAACTAGTTAAACCTAACTAACCCAAGGACATCACACACATCCATTGCCGAGGCAGGATTCGAACCTGCGACAGTAGCGTTCGCGCGGTTTCAGACTCAAGCGCCTAGAACCGCTCGGCCATATCGGCCAGCCTTATGTTGTTAACAAATTGCATCACCTTCCAAACTTTTAGGCTATTTAAGGCTAGAGAAGTATTGTACTGTCCGATGATGTTTGGTTTGTGGGGCGCTCAACTGCGCGGTGGTCAGCGACCGTACAAAGTCCCAATTTTTACTCAGCCCGATTTTTATCCAATCCAATCTAGCAACAGTCATTGTACTGTCCGATTGTACGACTGACCAAAAAGCGATTTTGGTAGCTGGAGTCATGCCTTTCGCGTTCTTGTAGTGATATTTTCATAGACACTTTCATCCCCTAACATTTTTTTTTTTTTTTGTATCTAACCGAGAAGTGAAATACCGATTTTCACAGATTTAGCTTCAAAACCTTTTAATACAACGAAATATTTTCTCAAAAATTGTATCTCCTGTTTCACCACCTTAGCGACTGTATTTCCAAAAACAGTCAAAAAACTGTTCTTTAATTTCTAACAGAGAATCCAATTACAAATTTTCATAGATTTAGATTTGAGAACGTTTTCATAATTAAATCATTTAATTAAACTTTACATCTCTTACATCACTCCCTTGGGATGTTGAATTTCCAAATACACTAAAACACTTTTTTTTTTAAATTTCCAACTGAGAATTCAAATACCAGTTTTCACATATGTAGTTTTAAAAATGTTTTAGTATTTCTTTAATAAGGATTTATTTCCCAAAATCTTTCAAACACTATTTACCCCCCTTCGTGGTTGAATTTTCAAAAATGCTGAAACATGTATTTTTTATTTCTGTCTGGTTATTTTATTTATGTCTGGTTTTAAATTTTCCTTTTTAGCAACAAATTTTCAGAAAACCTTTCATTCCACATTTCACCCTCTTAAGGGTGCAATTTCGAAAAATCCTCCCTTAAACGGTGCCTACAGTGTAAGATTAACACCCTCTGCAAATTTCAATTTTCTTTCCTTAATGGTTTGGGCTGGGCAATGATGAGTCAGTGAGTGAGTCAGTCAGCCAGGTCATTGTCTTCTACACTGTACATAGAGATTAGCACATCAAGGCAAACGCGCAAAGTAGGCGTTATCCGCGCAAACCAAGTTGACACTCGGCACCGTGACTGATGTGAGCGACTGTAAAGGCGTACGGCCCCTCTCATCAGCCATCGCGCCGAGTGTCCACTTGGTTTGCACGGATAATAGGAGTAACACTATTTACATTCTGTATGTAAGGAAAGATTA
This sequence comes from Schistocerca cancellata, assembly GCF_023864275.1. Lineage (NCBI taxonomy): Eukaryota > Metazoa > Arthropoda > Insecta > Orthoptera > Acrididae > Schistocerca > Schistocerca cancellata. The sequence continues at coordinate 1,045,787,432 of NC_064626.1, forward strand.
CGCAGAGTGTTCGTCATTCAAAAACCGAATCTGTATGTCGGTTGTATTTGAGAATGTCGTGTGATACCTTGTATAAGAAGAAAAAACATTTACCAGCAGCTGCGCGGGATTAGCTGCAGTCATGGACTGTGCGGCTGGTCCAGGCGGAGGTTGGAGTCCTCCCTCGGGCATGGGTGTGTGTGTTCGCCCTTAGGATAATTTAGATTAAGTAGTGTGTAAGTTTAGGGACTGCTGACCTTAGCAGTTATGTCCCATAAGATTTCACACACATTTTTGAACATTTACCAGCACCTGTCGGAATTCATTAGTGGTGTCACTGTAGGAGTGAGGGAGGCGGGCCAGGGCGCAGCACATTGGGTCAGAATCCCGATAAAGTGGTTGTAAATAAAAAAGAAGTTCAGAGTTAAGAAATTTCGTTTAATAGGTTGGCTAGAGTACTGTTGGGGCTCTCGAATCCCAGTCTTAGAAGCGGCCAGCTGTTTCTTCCGGAAGTTGAATTTCGTTCGGATGAAATATTTTTGTTCAGCGAAATCAGGCCGAAACTGTCTTAAATTGAAGCTACCACAGAAGTTATGTGCTTAATGGAAATGCCGTGTGCCTATGCTCCCCCTCCCCCCCCCCCCCCCGACTGGTCGACCATTCGCCTGGTGCAAGTCTTTCGTGTTGACGCCACTACGGCGACTTGAGTGTCGAGGGGGATGAAATGATGATGATAAGGACAACACAACACCCAGTCCCGGAGCGGAGAAAATGTCTGACCCAGCAGGGAATCGAACCCGGGCCGTTAGGTATGACATTCCATCGCGCTGACTACTCAGCTACCAGGGGCGGGCATGTGCTTAATTAGGAACACATTTCATTATTTAATCATAAATTGATAACGGGTTTTCGTTAATTAACTTATCGGAATGGGACCAAACAAATTGTAAAATGCGAGCGAAAAATAGACACATGTTTTAGATTCTGCGACATCCCGCCTACTTTTTCGTTACCTCCTTAAGTATCTCCTATTATCTTCGCGAATCAGCCTTAAAATCCACTCACTAGCCGCGACTCCAGCTTTGAGTCATTAGTTTAGCGAGGGTTGCAAAATGCCGTTATCTACACTGAGAAAAAAGAACTGAAAATTTTACTAATATACGAATAACACACACATGCACATATGATCAGACATTTGTTGTCACTATAAAATTGCTAATAAGCTATTACGAAATGAAAATATAAAATATATGTTAAATATGTCAATAATATAAAAAGTACTCTTTAAAAAATTATTACATTACTTCATATGTACAAATTTTTCCTTGATAAATTTAATTTTGTTACTTTATATTTTACTATTATGTATTTTGAAACATCCCCTTAGAAAAATTTATGAATGACTGTGCTGATAAGCCTCTTACATTATTTGATTTTCAAACAGCTGAGCAGAACTGAACGTACTCAGACATTTCGCTCTTTACCTATTCTGAGCATCACTAAACTGACGCACAATATTTTCAGCGCAACGCAATCTGACTTTCAAAAATCCCTACAAAAGAATGGCCCTGACTAATAACCCGAGCGACCGCTACGGTCGCAGGTTCGAATCCTGCCTCGGGCATGGATGTGTGTGATGTCCTTAGGTTAGTTAGGTTTAAGTAGTTCTAAGTTCTAGGTGACTGATGACCTCAGAAGTTAAGTCGCATAGTGCTCAGAGCCATTTGAACCATTTTTTTTAACAATAACCTATACCTTTCATGAATCACTTACCTCACAAAAATCTTCGTTACTCGAACTACTGCAATACAGCGAGCGCAACTACTGCCAGCTAAATAAAAGATTCTAACTACTGAAGGCACTAAGTACTGGTAGGCATAGTCAGCAAATGAAAGATTTTGATAGAGAGCAAACAATGTATTTACCTTAATACTGTTCCAAAGTCATTATATATATATATATATATATACTTATCGCGAATGGACCCAGAAGGATCACGCAAAGCTTTCTGACGTCGTTTCTTCCATACTTCTTTCATCCGTTCTCCATGTTTTCTTTTTCTTTCTTCTGTCCATTTTGTTCCTGGTCTCTTTAGTGCTTCCTTCTCCGACAATACAATCCACTTTTCCACCTTATTTCTAAAAGTTTTTCTGTCTTTGACATCTTTAAGTTCAATATTTGCTTTTTGTAAATCTAATTTTACTTGGCTAATCCATGGTGTTGTTGATTTGACTTTTTCTATGTAAGTGAGAATTCTGTTGGTGAGTCGTGTGGGGGGAAGTCTAGTGACATGTCCATAAAATTTTAATCTTCGCCTTCTTATGTCTGCTGCCAGGTTTGATATAGTTTCTGTGGTTCTTCTTGATTGTATCCGATATCCTTCTTCTGTTAATTTTGGACCTAAAATCTTTCTCATAATTTTGCGTTCTTCTTTTAGTATTTTTTCTAAATCACATTTTGTGTGGAGTGTGAGCGTTTCACTAGCATATAGTGCTGCTGGCTTAATTACTGCGCAGTAGTGTCTGATTTTTGTGTTCGAGGAGATGCATTTTTTATTGTATATTTCATGTGTCATACCATATGCTCTCTTCATTTTCTGTTGTCTGATCTTCTGTGCAACTTTCTCTCCTCCGGTTGGCTCCAAAATTTCACCTAGGTATTTAAAATGTTTTACTCTATTTATTTTTCCATATTTTGTGTTCAAACTGTGTATATGTAATTTTGTACAGAAAAATTCTGTCTTTTGAAACGAAATTTGTAAACCTACTTTATCCGCGCATTCCTTAAGGATCTCTATTTGTTTGGTGGCGATTTCTTCATCATCTGCAAGTATGGCCAAGTCGTCCGCGAATGCTAAACAAGATATCTCCACGTTGTCTTTGGTTCTACCAAGATGGATTGGTTTCCAGTAGGATTGATTTTTTAATTCTTTTTCCCATTCCTTAATGACTTTATCCAGGACTATATTAAACAGAAGTGGAGATAGCCCGTCACCTTGACGTACTCCAGTTTTTATGAGAAAAGGTTCAGAGATTTCTCCCCTGAATTTAACTTTAGATACAGTGTCTGTCAGTGATTCTTTGATAAGCCTTAGTGTTTTGGAGTCAAGTCCAAGTTCCTCTAAAATGTTACACAAAGATTGCCGGTCTATTGAGTCATAGGCTTTCTTAAAATCTACAAATGTACAAATTATGGGGGCATTTCTAATTGCTTTGTGTTTTAATATTGTCTTTAAATTAAATATTTGTTCTATGCATGAGCGACCGGGGCGGAAGCCTGCTTGATAATCACCAATTTGGCGTTCCAGCTGCTCTTGTGTTCTTTTCAGCAGGCATGTTGAGAGAATTTTGTAGGTGACTTGTAAAAGTGAGATTCCCCTGTAGTTATTGACATTTGTTCTGTCTCCTTTTTTATGTAACGGGTGAATAAGGGCACATTTCCAATCCTCTGGTAATTTTTCTGTTTCCCATATTTTTGTTATTATTTTTGTGAGCTCTTGCAACGTCTTTGGTCCTAGGTTTTTTAATAGCTCTGCAACAATGCCATCTTCGCCAGATGTTCTATTATTTTTTAAGTTTTTAATGTGACATTTGATTTCTTCCTGTGTTGGTGGTAATGAATCCGGTTGAGCGTTGGCACTGATTTCTTTGGGAAACCTTAAACTAGGTTCTGGGCAATTTAGTAGGTTAGAAAAATATTGAGCCAATACTTGACAGTTTTCCTGGTTTGTTAGGGCTAATTTACCATCTGGTTTTCTGAAACATAAATTTTGAGGGATATATCCTCGTATTTTATCTGCGAAAGTTCTGTAGAAGTCTCTTGTATTATAGTTTTGGAAATTTTCTTCTATGGCATCCAGTTGTGCCTTTGTGTACTTCCTTTTTGCTTGCCTAATAGATTTTGAAACCTGTTTTCTAACCTCGTTAAATAACTGTAGACTTTCTTGTGATTTTTTACTGTTATATTCTTGAAATGCCTTTTTTCTCCTTTCCAATGCATTTTCACAGTCTGAATCCCACCAAGGGTGTTTGAATATCTTTTTCAAGGGAATAGTTTCCTTAGCTATTCGCGTGATTTTAGAATGAAATTCTTCCCATGTGTTTGCCTTTTCCTTCTCCCATTCTTCTTTTACTTTAGATTCTTTAATCTTCTTGGTGTCATATTTCTGTATTTCTGTTTTCTTCTGATGACTTCTTCGTGCTGTAAACTTGATTTTAATTCTAGTTAGGTAATGGTCTGAATCAATGTTTGCTCCTCTGCGTACTTGGACGTCGTAAATTTCTTTTTGTACTGGGTATGAAATCGCCACATGATCTATTTGAAACTCGCCAATTTGTTGTATAGGAGATCTCCATGTCTTTTGTTTTCTTGGACATTTTCTTAGAGATGTTGACATTATCTTCAGGTTATTCTGCTTACATAGTTCGACGAGCCTTGTACCATTTTTATTGGTAAATTTATGTGCAGGATATTTGCCTACGGTCTTTTGGTGGATTTTCTCTCTACCAATTTGGGCATTAAAATCGCCGAGTAGAACTTTTGTATCATCTTTTGGAATCTTGGCCATTATATTCTCCAAATTTTCCCAGAACTTTTCTGTTTCTATGGGGTTTTTCTTGTTGTCTCCGTTTGTGGGAGCATGAACATTAACCATTGTGTATGTTTTGTTGGCACATTGTAAGCGCATCGTCATTGTCCTATTATTTACGGGAGTAACTTCCTTGATGGAGCTGAGCACGCTCTTGTGTATGACAAACGCCATCCCGAGATGGGGGGCTCCTCTTCCGATTCGTTTATCCGTCTTGCTCTTAAAGATGCGATAGTTGCCATAATCTGATGTTTCTTCATCTGTAAAACGCGTCTCCTGTAAAGCTAGTATTACTATCTTTTGCTTTTCAAGTTCTGTTGTAAGGTTTAGAAGTTTTCCTGGTTGGATTAATGTATTTATGTTAAAGGTTCCAATGTATGTAGGTGTTTTGAGTGGAAGTTTGCCAGAGAGCTCCGACTTTCTCTGATGTAATCGTGTAAGTCCAGGTTCCCCAGAATCCGAATTCCTGGTTGCCATCTGTTGATGGGTGGATTGGTTACCACCTGGGGTAATGTTGTTATTACTTGCACGAGTCATACTTGCTTGTAATCAAGTTGGTCCAGTGTTTCCACTGGGTGTTTAGAACCAGGGATTGTTAGTTCCTGGCACATTATGACCAGCCGCACATTGTGTGAACAGACGCTGACCAGGATGCCGATGGTTCCCACTTCAGACGCGTCCTGGATTTGGGTGTTGACAATGCTTATTGTAATGGCGGCACTTACTCGCCATGACACAGCAACGTCTTCGGGTTCTGTGGTTTTTGAATGAGTGTGACCCTTGCCAAAAGTCACCCTCCCACACCCTCGTGATGCTGCCGCCTCGGTCCGGGACTGCTTATTTGGGTTTCCCCTTATTCGCAGCTGTCCACCATATCTGATGGATCGTTCGCTATCCGCCACCTGCGACCCGCCCTGTACCTGAGGCTCGGCTAGGGTATATATATATATATATATATATATATATATATATATCAGTTCATGATATCCAATATTACAAATTTACTCTTTCTGATGGACACACGTCCAGATCGTCCGCTCTCAAAATTCTGCCATTTCTCTCCCCACATCCACCACTGCTGGCGGCCCACCTCCAACTGCGCATCGCTACGCGCTGTTCACATCCAACTGCCCAACACTACAATGGCGTATATTCCAACAATGCCAACCAGCCACAGACTGCACACAGCACAGCCAGTGATTTTCATACAGAGCACTAGGTGACGTTACCAACATAAAAACCTAAACAGCCTACTTACAATTTCTTCTTTCTCGAAACCAGCTCTGAGGAAAGTGAAAACTTTGCCGTCGCAAGCTGCTGCTCTCTTGGTACCTGTTGCAGAGGGTTAGCATGGACCAGATGCTGAGAATGATCAAGAGATACAGATGTCTGTGAGAAAGAAGATGGAAAACAAGAACCACTCGAGGAATAAGACTAGGAAAACACACAACACTTTCAATTTTTGTTATTAATATATATTTTCTGCAATAAAAACAGTGACAGAGGTAATTTTGTAATAAGACGCACCATTCATATTATAAATACTCATCTTAAAGAATTTTTGTCCCTATCATTAATTATCCCAAGATTTTTTCGCCTTATTGGACCCACCACTTTGAATTTTCCAATTTTGGTATAAAAATCGTTACCATAAGGATCAGATACCCCGTTATACCCATTTTTGGTAGTATTGGAGCAGATTATGCAATTTTGGCCAGGTTTTCAGGGTTCTGGCCCACTGTACGACGACGCCTGTGGATCCGGCGCTGTACAGGGGTGTTCAACTGTTGCTCTGGCTACCATTTTCTCCAGATATCTCACCCAATGCAAACGTCTGGTCGTGGATTCGCAACAGATAGGTGCTAGTCACTCACCACCCACTATGGCATAAATTTGAAGCGGCATAAAATGACGTACCCGTACAGTATCTGTCATCCTAGCGAAATTTCATTATTTACTTTCCTTCCTGGTGTTCCAGTGCAATGGCCAGCAGAGCGCGTAAAGGGGTAGTCCTCATTGAAACTTTCAAAAAATCTATTTTTTTGGCATTAATTGTCCTGTGGAATCTCTTCTTTATTGGAATGTTCATACCAAACACGCCAGAAATTCCGTTATCGAGCTGCAAGGCGATTTGTGAAAAAGAGTCTCCGAAAACGAATCACAGTGGGGAAAGAAACTGTCAACACGTAATTTCAATGATTGCCTAACAGGCATTATGTAAATTCTGAACGTGACCCAACTTGGAGGTCCGACCAGCCTGTTACAGCTTCTGCACAAAAGCGGACGAAAAATACATCGAACGAGCAGAGCAGCAGACAACAGAAGCTGCCAAAGAGGGTCGCAGGTCCACCATGGTCAAGAAAAATATGGAGGAGGACCGCCTTTTGGATCTGAAAGGATTGTTGTATGGTCCAGGGATCGCTGACTGGAGGCATCTTTAACTTAAATACAAAAAAAATAACACAAAACCTAAAACGCGTTTTTCTCGAAACTGAATTTTTCAAATCGACGGTAAGCATGACTTGGGAACGGTACATACGATTTCGATCAAAATTTGATGCCGTCACTCTAAATTGAATTCTCTATCAGGTTACATACCCGTTTGCGATGTCTTCAAAAGTTTGTTTTCGGCGCGAGCTTTTGACCGGACTTCGTAGTCGAAGAAAATAAAATTTGTTTGAACACATGACCATGTTGTTAGAACGTAATATTTTTCAATTATCTTATGTATGCTCACAGAAAATATACTGAAAATGACTTACAGTAAATTATTTTGGTGTAATCCAATAGGGGGGGCTTCGGGAATCCCCGCCGATGACCAATGTTCTGGCTGCAAAGGAGTCCTTCCACCTGGTGGAACGATTACAAGGAGCGTCCGATTTGGACATAAAAATGTTTTCTTAGGAACAAAACTGTAAATAATGAAACTTATATAATCATATTTAGCATTAATTTTTACTTTACTTGAAAAAAAAATCGCTTATTTTTTATGCGTTGAGAGAGGGCTATCGCCTTACGTAAAAATGTTTCGTAAATTTTGCGGACTGCTGATGAAAAGAAAATGGAAATACATTCGCTAAACAGGTGTTAAAACCTTTACAGGTAAATCTGGCCTTCAGAATGAATAGAAGAAATGCAAAATGATTGCAAAGTAAAATTGTTAGATAATCGAGGTTATGATTCATGACGTAACGAACGAAATTAACATTTAGTGAAATTACGTGATTTTAGCTAGTGGTGAAGCGACTTGTGAACAACAGAATTTAGGATGACCAAACAAAAGTATTATGTAATATATTTATTGATAATTATATCACTGATTACATTCCGATGACGTTTAGTTACTTCAAAATGTGAAATGTAGACTTTAAGGCAGTCGTAGCCATATGATCATCCTGAGTGTGTGCAGTTAAGACTGCAGTGCACAGTAGAGACATTTGACAATATTTCGATCAGCTTTCAGTTTATAAAACACATCGCTGTACGGACTCGGGAACTCGTGTTTATCGTTCCTGCGAACTGGCTACAGCAGTTGTTCTGATTAAAGGACGGCTCCTGGAAATGTAGTGGAAATGTGGGATATCCATTCAGCTCTGGAGGACACCAACAGACTGCTGTCACCTTATTTAGATGGAGCGCGGTTTCCATGAATCACTTTAAGCGAATGGTTTTGTTAGTGAAGTCATGGCCTTTTTCCTCCACTATTCTTCGCCATCTGAAGTAACGCTAAATTTCTAATTAGGTGCTATGCAACATATTCCTCATCTTTAGGATGGTGACAAGTAGTGTTCAGTGTTGAATCCCGTTTTCACTGTAGCAATGGATCGCATAGAGATTTCTAACAGTTGGCGCTGTAAAGTGTATGATTAGTGACTCCCACTACTTCTGGAGGAGGAACATGGTATGACAAGAAGATACAGCAATATTCTGGTTTTTTCTTCGTAGGGCAGCTCCAGAAACACTCGTTGTAATGGGATAACAGTCGCATCTGTACATTACGAATGCCTCTTGAATATGTTCTTCATAACAAATCGTCTCGGCCCACACGCCTCCCTGTCGTCAGATACGTCTGGAGCCACAGTTGGTGATACTCTTCACATTAATGTAGTACGAATGTGATAAAAAAACGTCTGCGTCTACCACTTTCTTCAGGATATCTTTGTGACACCATGTACGCTTATGTGAATATAATGTGATACCGTATTAAACGCATCTCTAAATGACGAACTTTATTATGATAACTATTTCTTGGCTCTGCTATTATCATATCCTGCGTCTGTGGACAATCTGATGCAACTACGTATAGTGATTTCTTCAAGGTGCACAAACATTCAGTTTTAAGTATAGAGAGAAAGTAACGCAAAACGATGTTGCATTGTTTTGAGTTCATTAACTAACTCAAATCTGATCTTGGACCACATCTTTATGGGATCTGCGGGCGTTACTCAGGTAGTGAGGTCTGGCCTCGCTTAGTGCTAGTGCCGATGTTGTCTGCGATGTTCTGGACGATTACTGACAAGGAGCTAGGGCCCGCATCTCTCAGTAACACTGTTTGGCGCCAAAGTTCTCAGATGAGACATTGAGAATAGGTTTAGAATTTGACATAACGCATTTGTGCACAGTCTGGTGATGGGAAAGTGTACACTTCTGTCGTGCCAATGATAAACTGGAGAAGTTTATTACACCATCTGGATTCGAGTCGATTCCCGCAGGCTAAACACTATAGCACAACCATGCGTTAGCGACCGCTGCTATGGAGTCAGATTTGGCTCTACCCCTGCCAGAAAAATAAAAAGTAATTACTTCTTTTCTTAAATGCGTTGTTATCTGAACGTGGCTACTACATGTGAAGAAAACATTCTCACACCTTAGGCACTGGCGGCATCGATAAAGTAGTAGCGCACACGAGGTACCAGTCGACTAGTGACTAACACAGTCAACTGCGTAAAGTAAACAAGAAGTAAACAACGTGTTCGTACAAGGAACTAGTTCAAAATGGTTCAAATGGCTCTAAGCACTATGGGACTTAACATGGCTCCAAATGTCTCTAAGCGCTATGTGAGGTAACATTTGAGGTCATCAGCCCCCTAGACTTAGAACTACATAAACCTAAGGACATCACACACATCCATGCCCGAGGCAGGATTCGTACCTGCGACCGTAGCAGCAGCGCGGTTCCAGACTGAAGCGCCTTGAACAGCTCGGCCACAGCGCCCGGCTAAGGCACTAGTATTACTTCATAAATATCAAAAACATCAAGATTACTTTTTAATGATAAAGGTGTACTTCGGCGTTTCTTTTTTTTAGAGAATGAAGTACGGCAAGTAATATTAATTACGATGAGGAGGCAGAGGAACAATGATTGATATGTGTGCATGCGATGTGGCGGCACAGACATCGGCCGGCCGCAGCGCTATCAATCAGAAAGGCTGCGACCGGAACCACGACAGCGGCGGTAAAAGCCGGCCACGGCTCTGCCCGTGGGCCCGCCACCCTGCCACGCCGCCTTCTGCCGCCGCGCCGCTGCCACAACGTACGGATGGTGCGCCCCACGCCCGTTGTAGCTTGCGTTACTGGTGCTCCTCAGACTGGGAAAGACAATAAGGAATCGACAACTCTGCTCTTGAGGACCAAAAGGAATGGAATACGTATCTGAGAACCGAGAACTGTAACGATTACCACGTAACTGCTATCGTCACCATATACGGCCGGGTGAAGCCGCGAAGTTCTCGGGTTTGGAATGTGTATCTAGCCTTCTCCGACCCTAATGTCATCTGTAGTGCCTCGAAAGAAAACTTTTATACATCCGTTTTTCAGGTGAATTTCTTTGAATACACTCCTGGAAATTGAAATAAGAACACCGTGAATTCATTGTCCCAGGAAGGGGAAACTTTATTGACACATTCCTGGGGTCAGATACATCACATGATCACACTGACAGAACCACAGGCACATAGACACAGGCAACAGAGCATGCACAATGTCGGCACTAGTACAGTGTATATCCACCTTTCGCAGCAATGCAGGCTGCTATTCTCCCATGGAGACGATCGTAGAGATGCTGGATGTAGTCCTGTGGAACGGCTTGCCATGCCATTTCCACCTGGCGCCTCAGTTGGACCAGCGTTCGTGCTGGACGTGCAGACCGCGTGAGACGACGCTTCATCCAGTCCCAAACATGCTCAATGGGGGACAGATCCGGAGATCTTGCTGGCCAGGGTAGTTGACTTACACCTTCTAGAGCACGTTGGGTGGCACGGGATACATGCGGACGTGCATTGTCCTGTTGGAACAGCAAGTTCCCTTGCCGGTCTAGGAATGGTAGAACGATGGGTCCGATGACGGTTTGGATGTACCGTGCACTATTCAGTGTCCCCTCGACGATCACCAGTGGTGTACGGCCAGTGTAGGAGATCGCTCCCCACACCATGATGCCGGGTGTTGGCCCTGTGTGCCTCGGTCGTATGCAGTCCTGATTGTGGCGCTCACCTGCACGGCGCCAAACACGCATACGACCATCATTGGCACCAAGGCAGAAGCGACTCTCATCGCTGAAGACGACACGTCTCCATTCGTCCCTCCATTCACGCCTGTCGCGACACCACTGGAGGCGGGCTGCACGATGTTGGGGCGTGAGCGGAAGACGGCCTAACGGTGTGCGGGACCGTAGCCCAGCTTCACGGAGACGGTTGCGAATGGTCCTCGCCGATACCCCAGGAGCAACAGTGTCTCTAATTTGCTGGGAAGTGGCGGTGCGGTCCCCTACGGCACTGCGTAGGATCCTACGGTCTTGGCGTGCATCCGTGCGTCGCTGCGGTCCGGTCCGAGGTCGACGGGCACGTGCACCTTCCGCCGACCACTGGCGACAACATCGATGTACTGTGGAGACCTCACGCCCCACGTGTTGAGCAATTCGGCGGTACGTCCACCCGGCCTCCCGCATGCCCACTATACGCCCTCGCTCAAAGTCCGTCAACTGCACATACGGTTCACGTCCACGCTGTCGCGGCATGCTACCAGTGTTAAAGACTACGATGGAGCTCCGTATGCCACGGCAAACTGGCTGACACTGACGGCGGCGGTGCACAAATGCTGCGCAGCTAGCGCCATTCGACGGCCAACACCGCGGTTCCTGGTGTGTCCGCTGTGCCGTGCGTGTGATCATTGCTTGTACAGCCCTCTCGCAGTGTCCGGAGCAAGTATGGTGGGTCTGACACACCGGTGTCAATGTGTTCTTTTTTCCATTTCCAGGAGTGTATTTTAATTTTTGCACAAAATAATAAAAAACGATGTTTTCGCATTAGCGTGTTTACTCTACTACCAAGGGTTACTCATGCAATATTTTAGGAAACCAGCCAACCCTCTTTGGCTGGATTGGGATGTAATTAGACGTCCCCAAGACATTTAATGTTGATTTAAAGTTCGTGTTTATTTCAAATTTACCAGCAATCTCATTATATTTTCTTTCCTATTGAAGCAGAAGTTAATGAATTTTCAAAAACAGAGCTCTAGAATTAAACTGAAAACCAAGCAACTTCAATATTTTCATCGGAAGCTGTTTTCAAACTTGGTTTTTCTTCTTGTGTTTTCTCAGCAATTTTTGAGATTTATGGAACTATTCACAGAAAAACTCTATCGTAAATATAAAATAAGCACGGTTCAGTACCGAACATTCGACGTCCTTTCTTGAGAACATCTAGATTACGTTGGAAACAATAACTTCTCACTTCACAGACCGCCCAACACCACCTCAGTCCATACGCATAATTTCAAAGGCGAGATGTGTTGTGGGAGGAAGGACTATATGACCCGGGTGAGTCCCGTGGGCATATTGACGAGAGCGAACATTAGCGTGAGTTTTGGAAGAAAATCCAAACCGCTATGGAGCCACAATACTTCCCTTGTAAACTACTTTAGCAATGTTTTTGAAGAGATTTGATTTTTACCACATTCGAACATAGTACTGTACCCCAGAAGTCTTGTACTTCGCAGTGATTACTTTGCAACAGTTTCAATGTAGCTCTTGATCCGATCTTTACTCCTAAAACTTACTGTGACGCTACGGAAGTTCATCTTGTCACTAATTTGTGCAGTGTGATTGAGAGTGTACCCACTAGGGCGCAGAATGTTATGACACAACCATATCTAAACACTCCAGTCAGACTACAGACATGGCCCTAGGGTACAGACGAGTACGAGCTCTAATTTCCCTTATCTTTGAATGGTGATCATTGCGCGATTTGAAAGTTGGTGGTAATAATATATGCTCTACATCCTCGGCGAAGATCGGATTTCGGAATTTAGTGAGCAGCCCCTTCCGTTTAGCGCGTCGTCTATCAGCAAGTGTATCCCACTTCAAACTTTCTGAGATTTGTAACGCTCTCACCAATAAACCGCAATCTAGAGTTCGTTTTGCCCGTTACTTGTGCAATCTGATCATTCCATTTGAGATCATTTCGAATAGTCACACCCAGATACTTGACGGATGTCACCGCATCCAAAGACTGGGCATTTATTTTGTTCTCGTACATTAATGAGGATTTTCGCCTTGCTTTACGCAGTAGGTTACACTTACTAATAGTGAGAGATAGCTGCCAGTAATTTTCTGCAAATCCTCATTGATTTGTTCACAACTTTCTCGTGGTACTACATTCCTGTAGACTACAGCATCATCGGCAAACAGTCTAATGCCGTTATCAATATCATCAACCAGATCGTTCATGTAAATCGTAAAAAGCAGCGGACCTATTACGCTGCCCTGGGGCACACCTGTAGCCACGCTTGTTTCTGTTGATGTCACCCCATTCTGCCTGTTAGAAAACTTTCTATCCAACAGCATATGTCATCGGATAGACCGTAAGGGCGCACTTTTTGGAGCAAGCGACAGTGCGGAACTGAGTCGTGTGCCTTTCGAAAGTCGAGAAATATGGCGTCAACCTGGGAGCCGATATCTAGAGCTTGTTGTATCTCATGCACAAAGAGGGCCAGCTGTGTCTCGCATGACCGCTGCTTCCTAAAACCGCGCTGGTTTCTGCAGATGAGCTTCTCAGAGTCTAGAAAGGTCATTATGTCTGAACACAAAATATGTTCCATGATTCTACAACAAATCGAAGTCAGTGAAATTGGCCGGTAATTATGTGCATCCGATTTTCAACCCTTTTTATAGATTGCTATGACCGGGGCCTTCCTCCAGTCCCGTGGAACTTTCCGCTGTTCCAGTGACTCCATACAATGAAAGTATCGTCGACGTGTCTGTGCTACACCTTAGGTTTACAAGGTGCCAAGTCCAGCGTTTGTGCTTCGAAATATTCCATGAAGAAGTTGGCCACCACTGGAGTAAGTGGACTTCCCACAGTGACACCTTCCATTGCTCATGAAACAGCTCGTGTTGAGTCGTGCATGCAAGATCGCGGTAATGTCTTGAGGGAAAATAAAACCAATACACTCCAGAGAATCACTGAGTGGCACTTAGGCAAACAAAGAAACAACATCAAAGCTGACCCGGACATCGTTTGGTTCAAGTTTTAGCATCTTCAACTTCTCAGTGTATACATCGGTCTTTTCTTCGTGCTGCTGGAGCAGAGAGGCCAAGTGTTTCGCCAGTTTATACGTCAGAAAATCATCAAACAAACGTCGCCCGAAGAACCCGAGACAGAAACAAACAGGCAATTTGTCAAGTGCTCACTAAAGCCTTAACAATTTTGTAAGTAATATTCTGTTGAAGTATACACGGATGGAAGGAAATCAGACAACGGAATGGGCTCAATAACAGGAATATTTATCAACAAGAAGCTTACTCATCAATTACAGCCCAAACTGGATAATGAAAGCTCAAATAATCAAGGAGAACAATTTGCTTTTGACTCGAAAGCGTGTCCACAATAACGATACCTAACGGCCACAGCTCATTGTTTAAGGCAGCCTATGCCACTAAATGTAGCACTAGTGCATGGTACTCTTGTACAAGCGTATTTTCGACGACATACTGTATATCGATTTCCTTTCATATGGTAAGTTTTGCTTTTAGTACTCGGCTATTTTGCTAAATTGGGACACACCGCAAGAAATGATCCCTGAGAGGATAAGGGCTAAAAGTTGCATATGTGCATATGGCAGGAAATGCCTTCTAAGGGACAGATCTTTTACAGTAGCAGGCAGGAGACTCGCAAGCGTGCGACAACTCTCATTATCCGTACCACTTCCAACGCGTGCTGGAGTTATCGTCTACGGACTTGCTCCACAGCGACAGTTTTGTCGCTCGTTCGTCGCACAGGCCACCATGGCTATTCACAGGTGAGGCTATCTTTATCACGGACGGTGTCATCAATCTTCACAACACCCTTGCACACTATGGAGAAACCCGATGGTATGCTGGCAGCACCAGTTCAGCATAAATGTAGGGGCGGGGATTATTGGCGTCAGCCTCATGGGACCGGTTATCCCTCCACAACATCTCACAGGGGAGGTGTGTCTGCCCTTCCTGCGTCCCCTGTTAGAAACGTGTCTTTGGTGGTACGAAGGGTAGTGTGGTCAGAACATAATGGTTTTCCAGCTCACTATTCTGTTGGGTGTGGAGTACACTACAGTACTAGTACAGGCAAAACATTCCCACTTTCTTGGCGTGTTCTCACGTGTGATTTCTGCTGCATCCTTGGTCGTCGACTGTGTCACAGCCGCTTTGTCATCTCCTTCATAGGGAAGAAAGGTGTGGCGTCTTGGCTGCTGCCTTACTCTCCAGCCACAAGCCACGCAATTGAGCGCTGTAGGTTGCCTCCCCATCAAGGCGCCTGCAACGCAATCGCAGCTCATCCTGTCTGCCGCAGCCACTGCAGTCTCTTAGGGCGCCACATCTGCCGAAGTTCTACTTACAGCTTCAACGCCGTTCTTTGTTGTCCAGACAAGTTTCGTCGATATAAAAGAACTTACCGCCTTACTCTCTTAACTTCCGTACTTGTATCGAATATTTGCACCGTCAGTCTCTACCACAATATTTCTTTTATTTAGCTGCCTCTTCCAGGTAAATACCATTTCACGCAGTGTCTTGTGCAAAATATCTTTCTGCCAGAGACAATGGATTTTCAGTTATACAGCAATAAGTAATTTGCGTAACGCTGGAACTATCCGTTGGAACTGTCTTTTCATCAATGTAAACGTCCCCCGACGTTTTTCGAATTACCGATTTTGGAAAACTGTTTACAATGATGGGTTTCTTCCCAAATTTCTTAGCGCTCTTCCTTGGTGGTGCTAATAACCCGTATGGTTCACTTTCGCGCTCCTTTCTGATACTCGTATTGAGGCAATGCTGACTTTGGCGCAAATTGCAGCCCTTTGATTGGTGCTGGCTATATTAGCCCTCAGTTCTTTTTGTGCCAAACACAAACTCTTAATTACGATAGAGACGACCGAGAGCGCTTTACTCCGAAGGTACTTCTCCATTCTATTGTACACATTTTATTTTGATGTATTACGCTTATCCCTCACTTCCAAGTAACTAACTATGTCACAAAATACACCGAAGCGCCAAAGAAACTGGTAGGCATGCGTATTCAAATAGACAGATATGTAAACAGGCAGAATACGGCGCTGCGGTCGGCAACACCTATGTACGACAACAAGTGTCGGACGCAGTCGTTGGATCGGTTACTGCTGCTACAATGGCAGGTTATCAATATTTAAGTGAGTATGAAGGTGGTGTTGTCGGCGCACGAGCGATGGGACACAGCATAACCCAGGTAGCGATGAAGTGGAGATTTTCCCATACGACCATATCATGAGTGTACCGTGAATATCAGGAATCCGGCAAAACATCAAATCTCCGACATCGTTGTTGCTGTAAAAAGATGCTGCAAGAACTTGACCAACGACAACTGAAGAGAATCGTTCAATATGACAAAAGTGCAACTCTTCTGCAAACTGCTGCAGATTTCAGTGCTGGGCCATCAACAAGTGTCAGCGTGCGAAGCATTCAACGAAACATCATCGATATGGGCTTTTGGAGCCGAGGGTATCCTTGATGACTGCATGACACAAAGCTTTACACCTCGCCTGGGATCGTCAGCACCGACATTCGACTTTTGATAACTGGGAAAGTGTTGCCTGGTGGGACGAGTATCGTTTCAAATTGTATCAAACGGATGGGCGTGTACGAGTATGGAGACAAGTTCATGAATCCATGAACCTTGCATGTCAGCAGGGGACTGTTCAAGCTGGTGGAGGCTCTGTAATGGTGTGGAACGTGTGCAGTTGGAGTGATACGGGACCCCTGATACGTCTAGATACTTCTCTGACAGGTGGCACATACGTAAGCATCCTGTCTGATCACCTGCATCCATTCATGGCCATTGTGCATTCCGATGGACTTGGGTAATTCCAGCAGAACAATGCGACACGTGAGCATTATTGAGCATATCTGGGATGACTTGCAACGTGCTGTTGAGAACAGATCTCTACCCCCTCGTACTCTTACGGATTTATGAACAGTCCTGCAAGGATTCATGGTGTCAATTCGCTCCAACACTACTTCAGACATTAGACGAGTCCATGCCACGTCGTGTTGTGGCATTTTTACGTGCTCGCGGGGGCCGTACACGATATTAGGCAGGTGTACCAGTTTTTTGGCACTTCAGTGTAGATTAACTGAACTGACTGACGCCGATAACTAAAATCACACGAACAGAATCAACGTTACCAAGAAAAGCTTCGGAAATGGAAAATGAAAAGGTCTTCTAATAAATATTGGACTGTGGCACCTAAAGTGCAAACAAAACAGCGAATGGTTCACACTATTGAGCATTCACAGTTAGTGTGTCTCATTCATGAGTGCAGAATTGTTTAACTAAATAGGGACGAACGTTTCCGTTCCAGCAAATGTTGTAGACACTTTTTACAGTTAGCTGGAATCGTCGGGATCTTTCGCTGCTTATACGCTACGCAATTGCTTGCTGTACCGTAATTTGCTCTGCGAGTGAAAGTACAACGAATGCTAATTCAGTTCACTCATACTGAACACTATCATTAAAAGTCATCATCCATATGGACCCAACAACCTTGCGATTAGAAGTACTGACAGCATCAATTTACAAGCAGTCAAAACTTTACATAGCACTCAGTGATTAGTTTTGCTCGCCAAAATATTTCATACTTCATCAACTAGCTCCTCTGCGGGAAATCTGTATAACGTAGTGTTACAACTTGTAGTAAGAAAATAAGTTCTCACTTCAACTAACAAAACACTCGGAAGAATCATCCAAATCGAACATTATTGATAATGTCCACTGTCACACTGTTCCTCGATAAAATGCATTCCTGGACATGTTCGCGAAATTTTCAGAGCCACTGGAGGTACATCCTTACTCTATCTGAACTACATCGTGGCTCCTCTACAAAGTAATCCTCGCAGTCAATGTACCGTCTACAGAACACAGGATTTCGCTCTTCTCTAATTGATTGAAATAAATTATGGCATGAGAACTGTACCTATCCTCTTGTTGAGATGTGATCGGCATATTTGATTTCCAGCCCAAGGCCATTAACGACTGTAATACACTTCCTAGCAAAAAAAAGGGAAGCACCTGGAAAGGGAGCAGGAAACGAAAAGAAACTTCATGGGTAAAAGGGTAGGTGACGTTATTTCAGTGATAACAAAAACGAGTCAAATTTTGTAAATAACTTGGCAGTATCAGCACGCTTACCTACATAACGTTGCTCCCCCTGTGACTTGGATGCACGTTTGAAAGGATCCCATAGGGTCGTTTTATTCTCTCCTGAAGCAAGCTGGCCCACAACTGTTGTAACTGGTCGTTGATACCCTGTATGCTGACACATCCGAAAGGATGGAAGGAAGAATAGGGTTTAACATCCCGTCCACGACGAGATCATTAGGGACGGAGCAAAAGCGCAGTATGTTTCAAGGATGGGCCAGGAAATTGGCCGTGTCCTTTCAATGAATCCATCCCGGCATCTGCCTCAACTGATTTAGCGAAACCGCGGGAAACCTAAATCTGGATGGCCGGACGCGGAACTGAACCGACGTTCTCCCGAATGCAAGCCCAGTGTGCAGACGATTGTAGTGTTATAATAAATCCCATTAGAGAGAAAACAACAAACGAGGTGGTAAATGATATTTTCCAAAAAACTATGAAGTGGTCCTCAGAAAACGAACTCTTCCTAAATTTTGAAAAAAAAAACGCTGTATTCAGTTTTGTACAACATATTAACGATTGAATTAGCACATGAGCAGGAGTCGGTAATAAGGATAGAATACTCCAAATTTTTGGGTTTACATACTGACGAAAAGAACTGGAAGAGGCATTTTACTGAGCTTCTCAAAGAATTAACTTCAGCTACATTTGCTCTTCGTACAATTGCTAATCTTGGAAATAAACGAATCTACCTCCTGACATATTTTGCTTATTTCCACTCAATAATGTCTTATGGAATAATTTTCTGGGGTAATTCAGCAGATAGAAAGATAGTATTGATTAACAAAAGCGGGCAGCAAGAATAACATGTGGTGTTCACTCACGAAACTAGTGTAGGTAACTCTCAAGGAGAGGGTCATTTTAACTCCGCCTTCTCAATATATACAATCGCTGTTAAAATTGGTCATAAATAATCCATCACAGTTTGAGAACAGTGATGTCCATGGCTTTTACACTAGAGGGATTAAAAACCTTTGTTGGATTTTGCCCAATAAGAAAACGTTTGACAGATAGAAAAGCAATTTTTAAATCTAACTTTCGATCATATCTCCTGCACAACTCCTTCTATTCCGTTGACGAATTTCTACTTAGAAATTAGTAGTCAGAAAAAAAGTGGCACCATGTTTTAAGTGTAGTTGCATGAATAGACTAAAAGATAATATCTTCATTGATGTTAGCACTAATCATGTACACATTTCCTTTAAACTGACACGTTCCACGTCACTTCGACAATAGAATCGCTCACTCACTAACCAGTGCGCCACCTCGCACGGTAGTTGACATCGAGCTGGGCCGAACATCTCCTGTTGGGAACAGATCTCGGAATTTTGTTGGCCATAGAGACATGTAACATGTGTAACAGAACGTTGTCCTCCTGAAAAATGGCACCACGAATGGCAACACGATGCTGTCGCATGAGAGGATGC
This sequence comes from Schistocerca cancellata, assembly GCF_023864275.1. Lineage (NCBI taxonomy): Eukaryota > Metazoa > Arthropoda > Insecta > Orthoptera > Acrididae > Schistocerca > Schistocerca cancellata. Next base: position 1,045,807,126 of record NC_064626.1, read on the forward strand.
AGGTGAAAGTCCGTGACGTATCGTTGTGGCGTCATTGTTCCCTCAATAATTACCAGGGATGACGTGAAGTCATACCGAATGGCTCCTCATGCCATGACGCCGGGGATAACACCACTGTGCCTCTTCAAACACTGGGAAAATAGGACATCTCTCCACGTCGCAGCCACGCTCTTCGTAGGGATGCGCAAAACCGATAAACGGCATTGTTCGGTATTTGTTTGCATTCAGTTAAAACAGGTGTTTTAGTTTTTTACGAATAATGGGGTAAGAAATTGAAATATCAGTTAATCATTACAGCAGTGCTTAAATTTTTCGTTTTTAAATAAACCTTTATTAAAGAACGAGTAATTTTTATTCGTAACATTTGCTTTGCTTTGAATTATTGCTTCATTATAGAAAATGGATAAAGCGATCAGTGCTATTTTAATAACAATTCCGACAGAAACGAGCAACAAACACATGGCATTAGAATTGGTACGGCGTTGCTGAGACGTGTTAGCATGTGGTATGGCCTATGACGTGTGTACATGGAGTGTGCGAGAATTGCCTCATCTGGTTTATATGGTACTTCCTCAGTGTCGTCCTCGGGCGTCAGTTGTACTACAGAATGGCACCATCCCTAGACTGGATGTTTTTACGAAGTGCAGTGTCAGTGAAGTACAGTGCTCCATTTGATGTAAAAGATTAGAAACGGGAGGAGGCACAATAAACTTGTGACCTAATCTAAGGAGGAAACTTAAAAATTCGCAGATCATTCATAGTTTGCAATTAAAATAGAAATCAGTTGATCAGCTGCCTGTATCTAAAGAACATGTCTTTTTCTGTTTCTAGCCCTTGAAAACGGACAAATTAACTAGACAAATAGTGTTCCTCAAACTCGTATTTCATTCTTTAGCACCGACTACTCGTAATGTCCAAATAGTGGTATGATCTCTGATTACAACATAATCGTACTTTGGCTTGCACCATACTGGCAAGCCACTTGCCTGAAGCTTGTATTAGGCTTCGTCTCAAAATCTGTAGAACCTGGTTTTCCAAATCTAGTGTACGCACAGTCCGCCGCCTCCACGCGCATTCGTTTGTCTGAAATGACCAATGATCATACAAACGCCCAAAAAGGGCTTGAAATGTGGTGCGATGTGCTTGCTGTCTGTGAGGGTACTTGTTTTGGTACAGCAGTCCTGTCTCTCGACCGTTTCCATCCGCTTGGACGCACACAAACACCATCTCGGCCTGTTCCCGACATGAATACCGGACCATTCTGCTGCTTACATTATGCCGCGTCAATCACACAGACTGCAACACACAAGGAACACACGGTACGTGGTCAGAGGAACTTTCATTCGTCAGCGCCCTCCACCGTGGTGATGGTGTATTCCCGGACACATGTTCATAGTACCTTTTTTCCGGGTGTTGTGTGATGTCCTTAGGTTAGTTAGGTTTAAGTAGTTCTAAGTTCTAGGGGACTGATGACCATAGACGTTAAGTACCATAGTGCTCAGAGCCATTTGAACCATACCTTTTTTCCCCCATTTCCAGTAAAGAATCCATCCCTGCAGTCCGTTGGTTTTATAAATATTCACCCTGAAATTATTTGATACTGTAAGATAACTGCTTCACATTTGTGTCTGAAGATTGCATAAAGGTGGAACGCATAAAATTGTAAAGTGTATACAATAAAAAAATCGATGGGATGGATGCCATTTCAAGAACAATATAATAATTCCAATCCCAAAGAAAGCAGGTGTTGACAGATGTGAAAATCACCGAACTGTCAGTTTAATAAGTCACAGTTGCAAAACACTAACGCGAATTCTTTACAGACGAATGGAAAAACTGATAGAAGCCGACCTCGGGAAAGATCAGTTTGGATACCGTAGAAATGTTGGAACACGTGAGGCTCTACTGACCCTACGACTTATCTTAGAAGAAAGATTAAGGAAAGGCAAACCTACGTTTCTAGCATTTGTAGACTTAAAGAAAGTTTTTCACGATGTTGACTGGCATACTCTCTTTCAAATTCTGAAGGTGGCAGGGGTGAAATACAGGGAGCGAAGAGCTATTTACAATTTGTACAGAAAGCAGATGGCAGTTATAAGACTCGAGGGGAATGAAAGGGAAGCAGTAGTTGGGAAGTGAGTGAGACAGGGTTGTAGCCTCTCCCCGATGTTATTCAATCTGTATATTGAGCAAGCAATAAAGGAAACAATAGAAAAGTTCGGAGTAGGTATTAAAATCCACGGAGAAGAAATAAAAACTTTGAAGTTCGCCGATGACATTGTGATTCTGTCAGAGACAGCAAAGGACTTGGAAGAGCAGTTGAACGGAATGGACAGTGTCTTGAAAGGAGGGTATAAGATGAACATCAACAAAATGACAACGAGGATAATGGAATGTAGTCGAATTAAGTCGGGTATGTTGAGGGAATTAGATTTGGAAATGAGACACTTAAAGTAGTAAAGGAGTTTTGCTGTTTGGGGAGCAAAATAACTGATGATGGTCAAAGTAGAGAGGACATAAAATGTAGACTGGCAATGGCAAGGAAAGCGTTTCTGAAGAAGAGAAATTCGTTAACATCGAATATAGATTTAAGTGTCAGGAAGTCGTTTCTGAAAGTATTTGTATGGATTGTAGCCATGTATGGAAGTGAAACGTGGACGATAAATAGTTTGGACAAGAAGAGAATAGAAGCTTTCGAAATGTGGTGCTACAGAAGAATGCTGAAGATTATATGGGTAGATCACATAACTAATGAGGAGGTATTGAATAGAATTGGGGAGAAGAGGAGTTTGTGGCCCAACTTGACTAGAAGAAGGGATCGGTTGGTAGGACATGTTCTGAGGCATGAAGGGATCACCAATTTAGTATTGGAGGGCAGCGTGGAGGGTGAAAATCGTAGAGGGAGACCAAGAGATGAATACACTAAGCAGATTCAGAAGGATGTAGGTTCCAGTAAGTACTGGGAGATGAAGAAACTTGCACAGGATAGAGTAGCATGGAGAGCTGCATCAAACCAGTCTCAGGAATGAAGACCACAACAACAACAACAGATGCCATTACGGTCGCGGACTCTTTAAATGACCTTATGTCTTTCATTGGAGTCGACAGGTTTGTGTGTGGTTTAGCGACTGGTGATGTGTTCGCACAGTAATACTCCATAGTGTGGTGGATAAGTACTGCCTCTAAATGAATGGTTAAGTTCTTCATGGGGTAGTGTTGTGAGCACTAGTTGGTACGGTCCAGCGCTTTCTGCTCATCACCGGACAGAGTGGAGCCGGGCGTCGGTGAGGTGTACTTACCGCCGCCGTTCTTGTAGCAGAGGTAGGGGAAGCGCCAGACGTTGGCGAGGTCGACGGCGAACCCGATGACGGAGAGCAGGAAGTCGACCTTCTTGCCCCACGTCTCGCGCCCGTCCTCTTCCCCAGACACCGCCGACCTGCTCTTGGGCTCCATGGCGGGCAGCACCCGCGGCCGCGCGCTGCAAACACACACGTCACGTGGTCAGCACACAGCGCCTCGCAGTGGAGCGGCCCCAGTTTACAGTTAATCACAGCACTCTCAGTTACAGCAGTCTCACTCCCTCATATACAACTCTGTTATGGATCACTATCTGCACTTGTAATGAAATCAAGTCAATAACACAGTAAGAAAAGTACGACAAAAGCATATGATTCAGTATTACAATCAAAATTATACAGAATTCTTTTGGAACTTGGAATACCAAAGAAGTATGTTAGACTTATAGAAGCGAGTTTGGAAAACACAAAAGGTAGAGTGCGCGTGGGGAAATTGGAGTCAGAAGAATTTGTAATAAAGAACGGACTTAAGCAGGAAGATGCCCTGTCTCCGCTATTTTTTAATTTGGTCCTAGAATATATTGTACGAATGGGAGCAGATAATTCAGAGGGCGTGGAGTTAAATGGAAATATTAAGATATTGGGGTATGCAGATGATCTAAACATCTTTAGCAATAGGAAAGAATCTGTAACAGCAAATGCGAATGCGTTAATCAGGGCTAGTGAAGATGTAGGTCTAAGGATAAGTGAAGACAAAACTAAATACCTAGTTACTACTAGAATGCCAACAGCAGTAGATCAGGAAATGTTAAGAGTTGGAGACATGCAGTTTGAAAAAGTGAACACATTTAAGTATCTAGGCGTGGACATCACTTCGAGAAATGAGATTGAATCCTAACTGAAGAAGAGCTTACGGGCGGGAAATGCGTGCTACTTCTCACTGAATAGATTACTTTCATCACGGATATTGTCTAGGAATTTAAAGATTAGAATATACTAAACTATTATTCTACCATTTATGCTGTATCGGTGTGAGACTTGGTCTCTCACTGTGCAAAATAAAAAGCCGTTTCGAGTATTTGAAAACAAAATTTTGAGGAAAATTTTCGGAGCGAAAAGGGATGACATTAACGGAGAGTGGCGAAAATTGCATAACGAAGAGGTTCACGAACTCTATTCAAGCCCTGACATAATCAGTATTATTAAATCACGTAGGCTGAGATGGGCGGGTCACGTAGCTCAAATGGATGAGGGCAGAGCAGCGCGCAGAGTACTGGTAGGGCACCTAGAGGGAAAACGTCCTGTGGGGAGACCGAGGCATAGATGGGAGGACAATGTGAAGGCTGATTTGAGGAGCATAGGTATTGAAGGTGAATGGAAGGAAATAGCCCAAGACAGAGACAGATGGCGAAAATACGTTGCTGCGTAATGGACTCTCGAGTCCGGTATGACCAGTGAGTGAGTAAGTAATGTACGACCAGTGAGTGAGTAAGTAATGTACGATACCATTGAGTATCGATATCTGAAGTTTAATACAAGTAACTTCACATATACACATATTCATAAGAAAATCGGTGTTTCATACTTAAATATTCATATTATGCACATCTGTATTAACGTTGAAGCATTTCATTTAAATTTTTTTTAAATTCAGTTTTACTATTACAAAGCTGTACCAGCGATTATCATCGAAAAAGTTGTAAACAGGCTCTGAGCACTATGGGACTCAACATCTTAGGTCATAAGTCCCCTAGAACTTAGAACTACTTAAACCTAACTAACCTAAGGACATCACACACACCCATGCCCGAAGCAGGATTCGAACCTGCGACCGTAGCAGTCCCGCGGTTCCGGACTGCAGCGCCAGAACCGCTAGACCACCGCGGCCGGCCAAAGTTGTAAACTCTTTGATTTTATATTATATCTCCGCTCTTCTTCGTTGTGCACAGTATTGGCGGGAGATTAGTTGAAAATGGACAGCCTTGGCGGAAGAGCAGCTGAAAATGGACACTCTTCGCGGAAGAGCTATTGTAAATCGAGCTGATGTGTCTTCAGAATACTTCTGAAGGCAGAAGTATTTAGCGCTCATATTTCAGTGCGTGCGACTATTAGTGAATATAGCTGTTTCAGAGTTCAGAAACTTTATTTCTTTCAATATTCGAAGTCACACGAATAACACAGTTCTTTCGCCAGTTAATGCTTCTTCGTATCGAAAATAGGATTCGAGACCAGTACCATATCCCACAGAAGAGAACCAGACCACTAACGAAATAACGAGAAAATAATATTTTATAACTGTAGATGTCGATGATGGGTCCGATGCAACTCACTTAAAATAAATAATCGAAGTCTGTTTTGAAGACATATCATTGAACGTTAAGGATGAAGACCCCATTACAAACTTTAATCGTAGTTGTAAGATTAAAATAACACTGTTGCCGATTCGTACCTATCGAGCAGATATTGGGCTGGGCACTATTAAATCTGTAAAAGGGTAGAATTCAACAACGATTCATCGCGTTTTTGGATTTCAATCAGAACTATTCAGTTTTTATTACAATGATTGTCTTTTTGTTGTAATAATTTCAGTAATATTAAATCTACCACTACCATTCATGCTTTGTCCTCAAAATATTAAGCCTGAGAGCTGAACTTACTACACACAGATAATTCTGTGTGCTCAAAGTGTTATTCGCACTCCTGCAAAGCTTTCATTCCATTGGAACAGTCCATCGCAGCCATTCTGCAGTGGAATAGTGACTCGTTAATACGTTCGCCCCACTGGGTGTTAGTGTCTACAAAGTCTTCGTTCCCTCCGAACATTCCAATACATCTGCTCCATGCAACATCTCTGACTCATCAATAGCTCTGCCGGAACGGGGTGTAACCAAGGAGATTAGCATCTATGGAGATATCCTAAAGCTGCAAAACTGAAGTCAGCAACTTACACTCTGCCACATTTTTGTAACCACAACATTGCGCTTAGCATGTGTGTACTGTATTGTTATTCATCGAAATACGAACGTAAATTTGTGTATTTTCGCTACCTACGGATGAACAAACAGGAACGGGAAGCCTTTTATTACTTTCTACAGGCAAATGTTTTGGCTAAAATAATACTTTTGGTTTTCACCCAGTGACTTTTGTGTTTACAATATGCAGTTTCACGAAGGACAGCACAAAGAAGAGCTTGTAAAAGAAGGCTTTGCGACGAAATATAGCACACCAGTCAAATACAGCTCAATAAGCTCAGAACGGTTCCAAGAAATTCAGTTTGATCAAACATCAGCGTCATGTGTTCGCATCAGAGCCTTGAATTTTTTCATCGTTTCTGTCATACTTGCAGAATTTAAGTTACAGTAGCTTTTATTAATATAAATGATTGTTGTAATGTTTCAGTGCATGATGCTTACTCATTTGACAGAATTTGATATTAAACTTGTTTGCCTTTGCTTTTGGCAGCTTGTGTCACAGCAGCTGTCTATGCATTGTACATTTTACTTTAATGTTTATGTATGAGATAATTTTATGCATCTGTTTGTTTTCTAGTGTTGCCAAAAGACGTTCTATCCCATGGCATTCTAGTTCATATCAACAGATAGTTATACACTGTGTGAAGTAAACAGGAAAAGCATGAAGAAAATCAAGCTTCTTTAGCAACCAAACTGTCGTCTCAAGCAGCAAAATACTTATTTGAATCATGTGATAAAAGCCTTGCAGAAGAAGACCTACATATAGAAAGAATATTTCAGTGCTTAACGCTGTATGTAATGTCAATGAATAGTTGTTGTTCTCACAAAATATGGCTCAGCTTTGAGGACTTTTGCAGCAATGCTTAGCTTTTATTCTACACGAGCATATGATTAAGTCAAGGTTATATTTGATAATTGTTTGCCACATTCTAGAAAAATAAGTCTCAGGAAAGTGGGGCACCTGGTTTCACAAGTGATGCAATATGTACGTCCACAGAATATTATTGATTTAGTAGTTAGTGAAGTTATGAATAAGTATTTAAACAAGACTATATTTCTGAACTTGAATTTCTTACCCTCGACATCAGTGATCGCTTGATAATCACATGGTATTACAATCTACACTGCTTGACAACTACTAAGAAACAGAGGCATTGTTGGACAGGAATAATCACAGAGAATGATGGACGACATGGAACAGAGTAAATACGCAACAGAGGTGGTGTAGTAAATTTATGACGAAAAGTGGTACAGATTTCACCACATGGGAAAGCACGATAATAGACATAAATAACGCTCATGTTTGACGCAGATCAGACTCCAAACATTAAGATCGATTTCGAACTCTCCATAAGGAATATGCCCTCCTCGGACACTAATGGACATTTTGCCCCTGTTATTCTTGCTGGCCATCAAACTGTTGAGGAGTCCTTGGGGTACATTGTCCCACTCCTCTCTCAATGCGGTTTTTAGTTCTTGCACGGTTCGGGCAGAATGTGTTCGTTGAGAAACTCCTCTGCTAAGAGTATCTCTGGCAAGCTCTGTAGTGTTTAAGTCTGCGGAGTATACAGTCCGCTCAATACATTCAAAATCTTCACTTTACAGTATGTGCGACACATCAGCTGACCTGTGTGAGTAAAAAAATGTTCAAATGTGTGTGAAATCTTATAGGACTTAACAGCTAAGGTCATGAGTCCCTAAGCTTACACATTACTTACCCTAAATTACCCTAAGGACAAACACACACACCCATGCCCGAGGGAGGACTCGAACCTCCGCCGGGACCAGCCGCACAGTCCACGACTGCAGCGCCTTAGACCTGTGTGAGTAGACAAGGTCGTCTACATATAGAAAGTAGGGACCTATTGCACGCCTAAACAGACGGACGTGATTCACAATACTCTCGCTGCAATACCTCTGTACTGTAACAGTCCCTCGCGGAAAGATATGGAGCGTTGTTCGGCCATTGCGCGTAATGCCTACCCATCCCATAACGCCTAGGCCATACCTACGACGTGTGTTGCGCTTCCTCTTCACACTAAATGGTGGCCAGAATCGCCAGCCACAATGAAGCGGGATTCGTCGGGGAACATCACTCTGGACCACTGATGCGAAACCCAGCCAACATGCTCCTTACACCAACGACCTCTTCTCGACGATAGCACATTTGAAGTGGAATGCATTTAACAGGCTTACGAGCATACAAACCAGCCGATTTAATCGTCGTGAAATGGTTCTGTCAGAGATACGCGTGCCCAGTAACAGTTGCAAGGTCTGCAGCGACCTGCCTAGGAATGAGATGTGTGTTTCTTTCCGCCAGTAGGCCTTTGTATGGGTGCTCTGCGGTGTGGTAGTCCGTGTACAGCCACCGGCATGCTTTCGCCTAGCATTTCCACCTTTTTAATCGCGGGATGACACTTTTGGGCCGGCCGAGGTGGCCGAGCGGTTCTAGGCGCTGCAGTCTGGAACCGCGCGACCGCTACGGTCGCAGGTTCGAATCCTGCCTCGGGCATGGATGCGTGTGATGTCCTTAGGTTAGTTAGGTTTAAGTAGTTCTGGGTTCTAGGGAACTGATGACCTCACACGTTGAGTCCCATAGTGCTTAGAGCCATTTTTGTCACTTTTGGACATACCCATTACTTTAGCCACTGTAGTGACACGTTGACCAGCTTCGAGCCGTCCAACTACTCATCCACGATCGTAAGTACTCAAACGACGTCTTGTAGACATGTTTCAGTACCACACGGAATGTCACACTAATCGGTTCCACAATAACCTTCGCCAAACACCGTACTACATGAACTGTCCACTGCACACAGAGCGTTCGTGCACAGGTTTTGCTTCAGTTAACTCGTCCCGCCCTCTACATTTCATTTTACTATCACTGGTCGGATGTTCCGTAGCAATTTCCGGATGTTCTGTAGCAGTTGGCAGTTGTTCCTAATCAAGTATCAGTTGGAGTGAGACTGCTGAAAGTCGTTTCACACAGAAACAACAGTAAGCGCAAATACATAAACCTAATTATTTTTGAAAGACAGTGAACTAGATTCGACACAAACTACATTGTTGATAATTTGCAAGTTTGTTTTGTTTGTGAAAGTAAAATAAAGATTTACTTTCACAGAACACTGGAGTATTGTTTTGTTGCATATAAAATGATCATTTAAGTGTGTAATTTTGTGTTGGCAGAAGAGCCAACACCGAGTTACGAGTGGAGGCCGAAATGCACGCGTTTTAGCTCACGCAGGCTGGCGTGAGGAGGGAAGAACTATACTGACGTGATGTCTGGAACATGACAAGGAATGAGAATTCAGAAAGCGGACGTAATTAGTTTGATACTTAACTTTAATCCATTAATGATGAACGTCGCTCTTGACGGTACGTGAGTCACAAAGTAATTATAGTAACTGAATATGGCGCCGGCGCCTTGCTAGGTCGTAGCAAATGACCTAGCTGAAGGCTATGCTAAACTGTCGTCTCTGCAAATGAGAGCGTATGTAGACAGTGAACCATCGCTAGCAAAGTCGGCTGTACAACTGGGGCGAGTGCTAGGGAGTCTTTCTAGACTAGACTAGACCTGCCGTGTGGCGGCGCTCGGTCTGCAATCACTGATAGTGGCGACACGCGGGTCCGACGTATACTAACGGACTGCGGCCGATTTAAAGGCTACCACCTAGCAAGTGTGGTGTCTGGCGGTGACACCACATATAACTCATTTGTTGTTGAAAGTACGTTTCACAGACATAGTAGCTGAATATGTGTGCACTAGTGATTGTAACGTTTTCTAACTGGTTTGATGTGGTCCGCCACGAATTCCTCTCCAGTACCAACCTTTTCATCTCAGAGTAGCACTTGCAACCTACATCCTCAATTATTTGCTGGATGTATTGCAGTCTCTGTCTACCTCCACAGTTTTTACCTCAACAGCTCCCTGTAGTACCATTTAAGTTATTCCCTGATGCCTTGACAGATGTCCTGCTGTCCTGTCCCTTCTTCTTGTCAGTGTTTCCCATACATTGCTTTCCACGCCGACTCTTCGCAGAACCTCCTAATTCCTTATCAGTCCAACTGATTTTCAACATGCTTTTGTAACACCACATCTCAAATAATTCAGTTCGATTCTGTTCCGGTTTTCCCACAGTCCACATTTCACTACCGTGCTGTTCTCCAAACGTATACTCTTCGAAATTTCTTCCTCAAATTGAGGCCCATGTTTGATTATAGTAGACTCCTCTTGGCCAGGGATAGCCTTACTGCCAGTGGTTGTCTGCTTCTTATGTCCTCCTTGCTCCATTCGTCATGGGCCTTGCTGTGTAGGTAGCAGAATTTTTTGCTGCGTAGGTAGCAGAATTCCTTAACTTCATGATCACCAATTCATCAGAATTGGTCAAGTTTCTCAATGTTCTCATTTCTGCTACTTTTCATTACTTTCGTCTTTCTCTGATTTCTTCTCAATCTATGTTCTATACTCATTAGACTGTTCACAACATTAAACAAATCCCGTAATTCATCTTCACCTTGCACTGAGGATAGCAGTGTCATCAGCGAATCTTATCATTGACATCCTTTCACCATCAATTTTAGTCCCACTCTTGAACATTTCTTTTATTTCCGTCATTGCTTCTTCGATGTATAGCTTGAGCAGTAGGGGCGAAAGACTACATCTCTTTCTCACACCCTTTTTAATCCAAGCACTTCGTTTTTGGTCTTCCTGCCTTACTGTTACCTCTTGGTTCTTGTTCATATTGTATATCACCCGTCTTTCCCTAACGTTTACTCCTATTTTTCTCAGAATTTCGAATATCTTACACCATTTTACAGTGTCGAAAGCTTTTTCCAGGTCAACAAATCCCATGAGCGTGTCTTGATTTTTCTTCAGTCTTTATTCATCGACGGCAACGTCAGAACTGCCGGTCTGGTGGCATTGCCTTTCCTAAAGCCAAACTGAATTTTATCTAGTGATAGCTCAATTTTCTTTTCTATTCTTCTGTATATTATTCTTGTTAGCACTGCCTACATTCTGAAAATCTTATATTTTGGTAGTGAAAGGATCGGAATAATCTTGCGCCGTTTGTACTTTTAAGCTTTACAGCTATTAGTCCAACTTAAATTAAAATCATCGGCTGTTTTGCCGCGACGTAGTCGATGCTTAGCGAATGAAATTTCGCATCAACAAATTAATTTCTGCCTGATTATGAGTATTCCTCCACGAAAGTATACCTAGATGTGACTGTCAATTCGGTGGCTTGAAGTAAAAAAGGGCAAGTTTCACACAAGGATTTAAGAGATAAATCTTTGTTTTGGCCACGAAAAGCTGGCGGGCTGCCCCTCCCCATGGCGTCAGCCAATGCCTGTGCAAATGTAACGGCATCTCCCTCTATAGGAACCTCCTGGGATGTAGATCGTGGTTGTAACGCTATCGTTCCCTCAGTCGCAATTTATAGGTGCGGTCTGCCAAGTGCAGAGACATTCTACTGAGCAGACAGTGTCACCAGTCGAGCGAGGAAGCCATAGCACGTTTACAGCTCCAAATATGTTGTGGGTTCCTCACTGCAGTCCTGTATTCAGTATTACGCAGATGTAGTATGCTACAGGGAAGTATAACAATTTTATATTCCTTTTTCTCTGTAGTTGCGTATAGCCGTCAACTATGAGTAAAACATGGTGTAAGTGACGAACGCAATAAACTGCACATTGCGATACATGCTGCCAAACACTATACTATTTGAAAACGAGAATGGGGAACCTATTACGAAAGTTGCTGTCACATAACTTACGTTATGTATCTGCGGCCATGCTGACTCTTTCAGCTGTAATAAGAAGTTCTTGTTCATTACTCACACACTTTTTCGGTTCTGCTTTCGAGTTTCGCAGGTTTCAACAACTTTGTCCAACATATTATCTCGTTCGAACAGGAATGTTGCTATCTGTTACTCGTAATCAATAGCTCAGACCATACGCAACACAGGTGTACACGCGTACGCACACGCGCAGGCACACACGCATTAAATTCTGTATACGGATTCCCAGCGTCACAAACTCGTCTCCAATTACGTACAACGCTGACGGAAAAAATTGCAACACCAAAAAATAATTAATGTAGAATAATGAAATTTCGGGATTACATTTGTCTAGGTAACATATTTACAGGGCAATTACAAATGATTGAAGCGATTTCATAAATTCACTGTAGCTCCATTCATTGACATATGGTGACGACACACTACAGATACGTAGGAAAACTCATAAAGTTTTGTTCGGCTGAAGCCGCACTTCAGGTTTCTGCTGTCAGAGCGCTCGAGAGCGCAGTGAGACAAAATGGCGACAGGAGCCGAGAAAGCGTATGTCGTGCTTGAAATGCACTCACATCACTCAGTCATAACAGTGCAACGACACTTCAGGACGAAGTTCAACAAAGATCCACCAACTGCTAACTCCATTCGGCGATGGTATGCGCAGTTTAAAGCTTCTGGATGCCTCTGTAAGGGGAAATCAACGGGTCGACCTGCAGTGAGCGAAGAAACGGTTGAACGCATGCGGGCAAGTTTAACACGTAGCCCGCGGAAAATTGGCTCATGCCAGAACTGGAGACCGACAGCGCCGACTTCACCTTTCAACAGGATGGTGCTCCACCGCACTTCCATCATGATGTTCGGCATTTCTTAAACAGGAGATTGGAAAACCGATGAATCGGTCGTGGTGGAGATCATGATCAGCAATTCATGTCATGGCCTCCACGCTTCCCGACTTAACCCCATGCGATTTCTTTCTGTGGGGTTATGTGAAAGATTCAGTGTTTAAACCTCCTCTACCAAGAAACGTGCCAGAACTGCGAGCTCGCATCCTGCGCCGAGTGTGGGAGGAACTTGATTATCGGCTTGATGTCTACCGAATCTCTAAAGGGGCACATATCGAACATTTGTGAATGCCTAAAAAAACTTTTTGAGTTTTTGTATGTGTGTGCAAAGCATTGTGAAAATATCTCAAATAATAAAGTTATTGTAGAGTTGTGAAATCGCTCCAATCATTTGTAATAACCCTGTACGTGATTAACACTGCAAGATCACATGTTAATGTAAGTGCGAGATAAGCCATTTCGGTTAGGAAATGCTGGTACATTAATAACCGGTGTAACCGCCAGACTGTTAAATGCAAGCATGCAAACGTGCACGCATTATGTTGTGCAAGTGTTGGATGTCACTTTGTAGGTTTGAGTTCCATGCCTGTTGCGGTTGGTCGGTCAATACAGGCATAGTTGTAGATAACATTGGAGTTGTCGTCCGATCATGTCCCATATGAGCTCGATTGGAGACAGATCTGGTGATCGAGCAGGCCAAAGCAACATGCCGACTCTCTGTAGAGCACGTTGGGTTACAACAGCTGTATGTGGGTGAACGTTATTGTGTTGGAAATTACTTTCTGGAATGTTGTTCATGAATGGCAGCACAACAGGTCGAATCACCAGATGGAGTCAGGGTTCGTGGGACAACCAGGAGAGTGCTTCTGCTGTCATACAAATTCGCATCGCAGGCAGTAACTCCAGATGTAGGATAAGTGCGTCTAGCACGCAGACAGGTTGGTTGAAGACCTTCAACTAACCTCCTTCTAACCAACATAACAGCATTACTCGCACCGAGGCAGAACCAGCTTTCATCAGAAACACAGCAGTTCTCCACCTTGCACTCCAGTGTGAGCTCTCGCTTGACACCAATGAAGTCGCAAATGGCGGTTGTTTGATGTCAGTGGAATGCACGCTACAGTGCGTCTGGCTCGGAGTTGTCCTAATGGTTCAAATGGCTCTGAGCACTATGGGACTTAACTTCTGAGGTCATCAGTCCCCTAGAACTTAGAACTACTTAAACCTAACTAACCTAAGGACATTACACACATCCATGCCCGAGGCAGGATTCGAACCTGCGACCGTAGCGGTCTCGCGGTTCCAGACTGTAGCGCCTATAACCGGTAGGCCACCACGGCCGGCGAGTTGTCCTAGAAGTAACCGATTCGCAACAGTTCGCTGTGACACTGTGGTGCCACCTACTGCTCAAATTGCTGCTATAGATGCAGTAAGATGCGCCAGAGCTATACGCCGAACACGACCGTCTTTCGTCTCGGTAGTGCCACGTGGCCCCCGGAGCCCAATGTTCTTGCGACCGTACATTCTCGTGACACAGCTGCCAGCAATCATCTAGGCTGCATTCCCGTCAAGTCTTTCTGTAACATCGCAGAAGGAACATCCAGCTTCTCGTAGCTCCTCTATTACACGACCACACTCAAAATCAGAGAGATGTTAATAATGGCGTCTTTGTCGCCTTAAAGGCATTCTTACTGATATCAATTCGCCAGTGTCCAATCTCAAAGGTAACTAACGGTCACGTCCATTTGTAACGCCGGAAATGCATATCCTCCTATTTCCATCTATTGCACTGCAAATTTATTTCCTTATTTTGTTACCTGAAGATATAACATTTCTGTGTCTTTTTATATTGTAATTGTTTTACTATTTGTATATATATGCATTTATGTCGATATATAATTGGTTTGTTTTGTGAATATTATTTATATTTATACGCTGGGTCTGGCCTAGGGAAAATTATGCTATCGAACGAATACATCGATAGGTCGTGTGGAGAACCAAAGTGTTTAGGATCTTTGGTAGTGTTAACTCTATCGCGTGGAGCGCGGGCAGAGCAGAGTCTGGCTGGAGGAGGGCAGTGGAGCAGGTGTGTTGTGTGACGCTCCCGCGAGTTGCCGCGCTTTCGGGGTTTGGCAGCATGTAATTGCGCTCGACTTGCTGTGATAGTTTCTGACACGGTGTCGCGGACGTGAAGCGTTAGCTGGCACACATCAAGAGCCCGTTTCGGCTGGAGACCGTGTCGAGAAGAAGGCGCGCCAACATCCAGCTTCTGCAACAGTGACGGCCGACAATGAGTGACTGTCGCCACCTCCTCGATCGACGACTTCAAACCTTCAATCAACCAACAGGGAAGACTGGTAGCACGTAAAGTTTCAGAACTGTATGGCAGACCTCAGCTTTTCAAACTGTTAAATTTTTCTCACTAAATTACAGCAACGTAGCATGAACCTTTGTTGCTCATTGTCCCAATTGCATTACCAAGCAGGGTCCCTTCCTTTTCCGGAATGAACCCGAGTGTCGTTGAAATTCAAACGCCAGCATTAAAGTAATATCATTCGATTTCACTGCTTTAATTTCAAAGTTCAGTTAAGGTATTCATAGCTTGCTACAATATTTAGATTACACAAGCACAAACTAAGAGTGCGAGTTTTGTTACCGTATTTTAGCTTACCTGTGACTGCAGCTCAGCTTGGTTCGTACTAAATTTTACTATTGTTAATTGTTCAGAATCATTTAATTCAAGTTCAAAGTTAAACCTCTTATTTCTAAATTGCGTAGATTCAAGTAGCTTTTGAAATGATTGTTGAGGTAGCCCAAGACTAACCGTATTTTACTGAATTTCGATGTGCTTCAGAAACAAAGCTCACTATTAATTTCAGTCACTAAATTAACTTTCAATTTTCCGGTTTTATTAATTCTGTTGCTAAATTCAGTCAGAGTGTAGCGAAATTTATTACTTCTGACAAACTTTCACTTTTCACACTACACGTGTCAACCTTCAGTTGCCACGCTTCTAGTGCTTATTATATGTGTAATCAGTTACTATAGTAATTGTCCATAGGACTGGCGACAGTAATTTCTCCCAAATCTCAAATATCTAATTACCGCTAGTTAATTGTTAACGTAACGGCCGCACATTTACTTTCTTGATTAACTTTACCCCTTTTCAATATTAATTTCCACCAGTTTTATTTGCATTTTTCCTTTCATTTAGATGTAACCCTTTCCTCCCTCTTTACCGACAGATTAACTTCGGTGACGATTGCTTTTCCCAAATTTCCATTAGGCACACGTGGTTTAATTTTTCACTGTCATTAAGGTCGATAAGTGAGGGGGAGGTTACACGTTACCGCGTATATTTAGAACAAACCTTATTTGCACCCTCATAGTGGCATTACTAGCGCCACTCTTATGCTATTTGTGTGAAATCTGAATATACATCATCTTTCGGATGTAGAAACGTGCTCACCAACTTTAGTTTATGTCGCACAATTCCTTCTTTGAGGCCGGCCGGGCTGGTCGAGCGGTTCTAGACGCTACAGTCTGGAACCGCACGACCGCTACGGTCGCAGGTTCGAAACCTGCGTCGGGCACGGATGTGTGTGATGTCCTTAGGTTAGTTGGGTTTAAGTAGTTCTGATTTCTAGGGGACTGATGACCTCAGAAGTCAAGTCCCATAGTGCTCAGAGCCATTTTTGAACCTTCTTTGAGTTAGGACTTTTTTCCGTCAGTATATGTAGACATGCTTTGTGGCATAGAAGTAAATATTGTCAAGTATCAATACCAGTCTTCGAAGACTGATGTCCACAGATTACACTGTGTTGCAAGATATTAACCTTCAGGACCTGCTGTCCTGTGCTTCTGAGATATGCAGCTTGAATGCACTACTGGCCATTAAAATTGCTACACCACGAAGATGACGTGCTACAGGCGCGAAATGTAACCGACAGGAAGAAGATGCTGTGATATGCAAATGATTAGGTTTTCAGAGCATTCACACAAGGTTGGCGCCGGTGGCGACACCTACAACGTGCTGACATGAGGAAAGTTTCCAACCGATTTCTCACACACAAACAGCAGTTGATCGGCGTTGCCTTGTGAAATGTCGTTGTGATGCCTCGTGTAAGGAGGAGAAATGCGTACCATCACGTTTCCGACATTGATAAAGGTCGGATTGTAGCCTATCGCTATTGCGGTTTTTCATATCGTGACATTGCTGCTCGCGTTGGTCGAGATCCAAGGACTGTTAGCAGGATATGGAATCGGTGGGTTCAGGAGGGTAATACGGAACGCCGTGCCTGATCCCAACGGCCTCGTATCACTAACAGTCGAGATGACAGGCATCTTATGCACATGGCTGTAACGGATCGTGCAGCCACGTCGCGATCCCGAAGTCAACAGATGGGGACGTTTGCAAGACAACAACCATCTCCACGAACAGTTCGACGACGTTTGCAGCAGCATGGACTAAGAGCTCGGAGACCATGACTGCGGTTACCCTTGACGCTGCATCACAGACAGGAGCGCCAGCGATGGTGTACTCAACGACGAACCTGGGTGCACGAATGGCAAAACGTCATTTTTTTCGGATGAATCCAGGTTCTGTTTACAGCATCATGATGGTCGCATCCGTGTTTGGCGACATTGCGGTGAACGCACATTGGAAGCGTGTATTCGTCATCGCCATACTGGGGTATCACCCGGCGTGATGATATGGGGTGCCACTGGTTACACGTCTCGGTCACCTCTTGTTCGCATTGACGGCACTTTGAACACTGGACGTTACATTTCAGATGTGTTACGACCCGTGGCTCTACCCTTCATTCGATCCCTGCGAAACCCTACATTTCAGCAGGATAATGCTCGACCGCATGTTGCAGGTCCTGTACGGGCTTTTCTGAATACAGAAAATGTTCGACCGCTGCCCTGGCCAGCACATTCTCCAGATCTCTCACCAATCGAAAACGTGTGGTCAATGATGGCCGAGCAACTTCAGTACTCTTGATGAACTGTGGTATCGTGTTGAAGCTGCATAGGCAGCTGTACTTGTACACGCCATCCAAGCTCTCTTTGATTCAATGCCCAGGCGTATCAAGGCCGTTATTACGGCCAGAGGTGGTTGTTCTGGCTACTGATTTATCAGGATCTATGCGCCCAAACTGCGTGAAAATGTAATCACAGCCGGCCGGAGTGGCCGAGCGGTTAAAGGCGCTACAGTCTGGAACCGCACGACCGCTACGGTCGCAGGTTCGAATCCTGCCTCGGGCATGGGTGTGTGTGATGTCCTTAGGTTGGTTAGGTTTAAGTAGTTCTAAGTTCTAGGGGACTTATGACCACAGCAGTTGAGTCCCATAGTGCTCAGAGCCATTTGAACCATTTGAATGTAATCACATGTCAGTTCTAGTATAATATATTTGTCCAATGAATACGCGTTTATCATCTGCATTTCTTCTTGGTGTAGCAATTTTAATGGCCAGTAGTTTAGTAATAGGTGCCCTCTTGCAGCACGCCGTTCTGTTGTCAGTCAGGCAAGCAGCGGGGAGCATCACCTTGGCTCGCCATATCTAGAGGGCAAAGTGTTCCGACAGCAAATTACGTTGCCGGAGTCGCCGACAACCTGGCTAAGCGCGTTAAGACGGGAGCCGGTCTGACAGGCAGGCGACAAGGCAGCCGCACCCGGACGTCTGACGCCTTCCGTCGGCGTGCGAAGTACGTCCTCACACATCACTTGCAAACGCTCAGACTTATTAATTGATTTTTCGAAGTCTGTATGTCAGGCTGCGCTAAGTCACCCATTCCCATCCGTGGTCCGGACAAAACCTGCACCATTACGCATTTGGTATTTGGCAGTGCTAGTTATTCATCATGACCCGGCACAATGACGAAAAGCAAGGAAGAATGGTGTGTTTCTAAAATGCCCTTGACATTGAGATCAATGCAGAGGGAACACAAGATCGGGTTCGACAAGGACAGAAAAAGAAATCGCCGGTGTCTATTTCTAAGGAACAGTCGAGTATTTGTGTTAGTGGCTTACAGAACTCACGGAAAATCCACTACTACAACTTTTTTTAATTTAATTTAATCGTATGCCACCCCTCCCCTTCCACCCCCTCCTCCCACCCCACCCCCTTTTATGGAAACAACTTCAGCGTTGCGGTCTTGTTCGCGAAGGTAAACGAATAAATACGCTGCCACATAAAAAATTTTCCGGTTCTAGAACATCTTCCCCTGCAAGTGTTGGATGATGGTTGGCTGTCTCTTCAGGAGCGCACGCTTGAAAACCAGAAGCTTCAGGACTTTTATGAATATTTTGTGCATCAGTGGCCCGAAGCAGGCACATGCCAAGAGATACGTGGAACTGCAGTGGAAGGTGCCATCGCATTAATATGGCTGGAACCGTTAAAAATTTTTACTGGTCAGTAATAAGATCATCGAGGAGACACAAAGTACCAGAACCACCAGTGTGATCGATTAGTTTTAAATTTAGATGGGGAAAGAAAAAAGTTGTTAAGACAGATGAGACCATTGCAAAGGCGTTAAAATTACTCGAAATTAACGGCAACTTAAAATCATTTCTAACTTGTGTGGCCTAAAGACAAGAATTAGAAGAAGAAAACGTCACAACCGTTAGAAATGATGTAAATGTTAAAAAGTAATGTAATGCACGTCACGCTAATGAAAATCTTGTAAATATTGTAACTAAATTTAACGGGGGACAAAAAGAGACTAACTCCTGCCGATATTAGATGATGGAGCGCAGCAATCAGTCGTCCTTTTTTTTGCAGGTTTTATTATGCAAATCCAGATTTCGGCTAGTGCCTAGCCGTTATCAACGCACTATTTTTTAATCCCGATGCATGTTAGTTCCTTGTTGTTCGGGCGTCAGTCACAGTTCTTTGAATACTCATCCTCCCGATGTTCTCTGGAAACGACACAAAGTCGCCTACATGTTTCTTGAAATCTGTAAGCTATTCGCTAATGAAGACCGACAAGACTATTTCAAAGGCCACACGTCTCTTCTAGGGAACCATCGCATCGTATCACAGGCTACAATGCGCTGTGCTCCACTGGTAGACTTCTCAGTGTGCCTGTACCTGCGAAAGCAGATTATCCTAGCAAGAGCCGCAGGCTCCGTAGAAATGTCTCTCCGTAGAAATGTCATTCCGTACAAGTGTTCCAACAGCGTTACTCACACACATACTCGTAAATGACGCTCGACTTTCTGCTTCAGAAGATGAAAATTTTTCCAGTTTCAACACTGCAGCCCAGTCAGCAATCGTGATAATCTAATACATAAGAAACCATCAGCGTCGATTGCGGTAATGAAGCCAACCTTTACCTAGGTTTCAGCCCAAATAATTGAGCCTTCTTCAGAAGATATACCTCAAACTATAATTTGTCTAAGAGGTAATGGTCTAGAAATAAAACTAAAAGAGCCTGCATTGGCGTAGTCACATTTTAAAAATGTGGTACATAAGTACTAAGTCAACACCAAGACTTGACTTAAGCTCTGGCCTGCGCCTCGTCTCCATGGACGCTATGCGGTGGGCCTCGGGAGCTCACGTGAAACTAAGTAGGACTAGATAACGCGCTGCAAATTACCATATTTTTACATGTAAAACATAATTTGACTTATGCTGGTCATTTTCTATTACATGGCGATGAAGTGGCGTTGTTCGTTCACTCACGCGTTATTTTTAGTAATAAGATAAAAAATTAATCTTTAGAATATTCTTAATTCAGTGCGTGTCAGCAATAAGAAGTATGTCTACATCAACTGATAAAAACACCTACTAGACCATCTGTGTACAGGTTAACCGAGATTATTGCATTATGGCATTTACATACTAATAACGATGGGTGCGTTATGCAGCAATCGTTGTGAAAGGACCGATATATTCTAATAGTGTAAGTCGGGGTAGTGTGTTCGAACTTATATAAATCAATGCATAGTTCGTTACATTTTAGCCATAATCTGGTGTAGAGGCTTTATGTTTAAAATTTTCAACCTTTCTATAAGTTATTTGTTTTAAGATATAACTGTGTTGGTCTTTTATCTCTGACAATCATGGTCTCAGTTAGACATGTGCAATGTTCCCCGCCACGTTGATTTGCAGCGCGTTATCTAGTCCTACTTAGTTCCACGTGAGCTCCCGAGGCCCACCGCACGGCGTCCATGGAGACGAGGCGCACGCCAGAGCTTAAGTCTTGGTGTTGACTTAGTACTTATGTACCGCATTTTTAAATTGTGACTACACCTATTCAGGGTGTTTTAGTTTTATTTCTAGACCATGACCTCTTGGACAAATTATAGATTCAGGTATGTCTTCTGAAGAAGGCTCAATTATTTGGGCTGAGATCTAGGTAAATGTTGGTTTCATTACCGCAATCGAGGCTGATAGTTTCTTATATAGTGATGCAAATTTTCTATAGTGTATGAATAAAAGTAGTACTAGTCCCCTTACTAAAAATGCAGCTAATGAAATAATCGAAAACATCAACTGATGGTTCAAGAAAAATGGATTATCACTCAATCCTGACTAAGCAAGAGGGGCGTTCAAGAAGTAATGCAACACACTTTTTTTCTCGTCCAATTCCGGTTGACAAACTGCGGAATTTGTTGTGGAACATCGTGGAATACTCCCCCTTCAGCCCCTATAAAATCATAAAGTTTCGATGAGTGGCTACGCTGTACGTAGCCTTCAAAAACGCGTCTGTAACTGAGGTGCGTTTCAAGCAGAGAGCTGTCAATGAGTTTCTTTTGGTGGAAGACCACAGTATCGCGATATTCAAAGACGCTTGAAGAGTATCTACGGAGACTTGGCAGTGAATAAAAGAACGGTGTGTCGTTCGGAGAGGTGTCTGTCATCATCACAAAAAGATTGCGCAAACTTGTCCTGTCTCCCACGCGCTGCATTGTTGGATCGTGCGGACACTCTCATTCGCAGCGCAACGGATCACAGTCAAATGCCGGGCTGCACAACTGTTGAAAAATGGGGTTTTGTAACCAAAAGAATGGGGAATAATATTGTGTACTGGAATCCTTAATAAAAGCAACCTGGTTTAAGAAACACAGTTCAAGAGTTCTCATAGAACTCCACAAGTTATAAAAACTAAGCTTCTTCAAACAGTCCGCCCCCGGTAGCTGAGTGGTCACGGTAGCTCAAAGTGTTCGCTCAGAGGGCTGCTTGCCCTCTGTAATAAATAAAAAAACTGAGTAAAGGAATCAACGGTCAGCTCGAACGGGCGTCTTGTGATGTCCGTCCAGACCAGACGCAATGAACAATACCGAAAAAAAAAGCGGCCAGCGCGACAGAATGTCAATCCTAACGGCCCGGTTTCGATTCCCGGCTGGGTCAATGATTTTCTCCGCTCAGGGACTGGCTGTTGTGTTGTCCTAATCATCATCATTTCATTTTCGTCGCTGCGCAAGTCGCCGAAGTGGCGTCAAATCGAAAGACTTGCACCCGGCGAACGGTCTACCCGACGGGAGACCCTACTCACACGACATTTTACTTCTTCAAGCAATGAAATAAAAGAGGTAGAAAGTGTTACGTTTTTGCGGCTACAGATAGATCACAACCTTAATGGGAAAACGCAATGCCCAGAATTAATAAAGCATCTTAATTCTGCTGCGTCTGTAGTAGTTACAGGGACAGTATTTTCAGTCTGCAGAAGCGTGTTGTAAGAATTAAGGTGTTAATTTGAGAACATTCTGCAAAAACCTCTTTATAAAATTTGGTAGTCTGATACATATTTCACAATATATTTATCCATTAATGTCCATTGTCGTCACCAATATTTCTCACTTCTCAAAAGAAATTGAAAAGCTAGAATTTAACAGTGGGACCATAATCAAACTCGTCAAACACCTCAGTGGGTTAACATTCGTACATAAATGAGTCACCTGCATAGGTACACATGTATTTAACAATTTGATAGAGGACAATCAACATTAGCCGGCCGTTGTGACCGAGCGGTTCTAAGCGTTTCAGTCCGGAACCGCGCTGCTGCTACGGTCGCAGGTTCGAATCCTGCCTCGTGCATGGATGTGTGTGATGTCCTTACTTTAGTTAGGTTTAAGTAGTTCTAAGTCTAGGGGCTGATGACCTCAGATGCTAAGTACCATAATGCTTAGAGCCATCTGAACATTTTTTTTTTTCAGAAATCGTTAGGGGATTCGGTATTCCGAAATCAACAGTGTCAAGGGACTGCTGTAAATACCATATTTCAGGCATTTTCCCTCATCACAGATAACGCAGTGGCCGACGATCTTCACTGAACGACTACCAGCAGTGGCGCTTGTTTAGAGTTGTCAGTGCTAACAGACAATCAACATCGCGTGAAATAACCGCAGAAATCAATGAGGGACGTATGATGAACGTTGTTGTTGTTGTGGTCTTCAGTCCTGAGACTGGTTTGATGCAGCTCTCCATGCTACTCTATCCTGTGCAAGCTTCTTCATCTCCCAGTACCTACTGCAACCTACATCCTTCTGAATCTGCTTAGTGTATTCATCTCTTGGTGTCCCTCTACGATTTTTACCCTCCACGCTGCCCTCCAATACTAAATTGGTGATCCCTTGATGCCTCAGAACAAGTCCTACCAACCGATCCCTTCTTCTGGTCAAGTTGTGCCACAAACTTCTCTTCTCCCCAATCCTATTCAATACTTCCTCATTAGATATGTGATCTACCCATATAATTGTCAGCATTCTTCTGTAGCACCACATTTCGAAAGCTTCTATTCTCTTCTTGTCCAAACTATTTATCGTCCATGTTTCACTTCCATACATGGCTACACGCCATACAAATAGTTTCAGAAATGACTTCCTGACACTTAAATCTATACTCGATGTTACCAAATTTCTTTTCTTCAGAAACGCTTTCCTTGCCATTGCCAGTCTACATTTTATATCCTCTCTACTTCGACCATCATCAGTTATTTTGCTCCCCAAATAGCAAAACTCCTTTACTACACTCCTGGAAATTGAAATAAGAACACCGTGAATTCATTGTGCCAGGAAGGGGAAACTTTATTGACACATTCCTGGAGTTTGTGATGAGCGGTGACAGATAGACGCCCGCTGTTACAGGTCTGTATGTGTGGGATTACGGTCGGAATACCCCAATGACTCATCCATATTCTGATTGACTAAGACGTCGAGAAATGCAGACAGAATTCAGATGCTGCAAAAAGTATGACAGCTGATCGCCGAGAGGCCACACTACAGAAGTATCATCCACGTATTGCCAGAAGAATTTTCATTTCAGTTCTGTCGAACCCAGTGTCCTCTGCTCAAAGTCTTCCGTGGGGAAGAAGACTACCCACGGCAACATAGTCAGTTTGCTCAAAATATTCATCTGTAAAGAAGATCGCATACAGGGCGCTAGTGCTACCTATTCTTGAATAGTGCTCGAGCGTTTGGGATCCGTACCAGATCGGATTGAAGGCTGACATCAGAGAAATTCAAAGGCGCGTGCTAGATTTGTTAACGGTAATTTCGAACAACACCAAAGTGTTACAGGGGTGCTTCGGGAACTCAAATTGGAATCCCAGGAGAGAAGGCGACGTTCTTTCTGAGGAACACTATTGAGAAAACTTAGAGAAACGGTATTTGAAGCTGACTGCGGAATGATTCTACTGCCGCCAACATACACTCCTGGAAATTGAAATAAGAACACCGTGAATTCATTGTCCCAGGAAGGGGAAACTTTATTGACACATTCCTGGGGTCAGATACATCACATGATCACACTGACAGAACCACAGGCACATAGACACAGGCAACAGAGCATGCACAATGTCGGCACTAGTACAGTGTATATCCACCTTTCGCAGCAATGCAGGCTGCTATTCTCCCATGGAGACGATCGTAGAGATGCTGGATGTAGTCCTGTGGAACGGCTTGCCATGCCATTTCCACCTGGCGCCTCAGTTGGACCAGCGTTCGTGCTGGACGTGCAGACAGCGTGAGACGACGCTTCATCCAGTCCCAAACATGCTCAATGGGGGACAGATCCGGAGATCTTGCTGACCAGGGTAGTTGACTTACACCTTCTAGAGCACGTTGGGTGGCACGGGATACATGCGGACGTGCATTGTCCTGTTGGAACAGCAAGTTCCCTTGCCGGTCTAGGAATGGTAGAACGATGGGTTCGATGACGGTTTGGATGTACCGTGCACTATTCAGTGTCCCCTCGACGATCACCAGTGGTGTACGGCCAGTGTAGGAGATCGCTCCCCACACCATGATGCCGGGTGTTGGCCCTGTGTGCCTCGGTCGTATGCAGTCCTGATTGTGGCGCTCACCTGCACGGCGCCAAACACGCATACGACCATCATTGGCACCAAGGCAGAAGCGACTCTCATCGCTGAAGACGACACGTCTCCATTCGTCCCTCCATTCACGCCTGTCGCGACACCACTGGAGGCGGGCTGCACGATGTTGGGGCGTGAGCGGAAGACGGCCTAACGGTGTGCGGGACCGTAGCCCAGCTTCATGGAGACGGTTGCGAATGGTCCTCGCCGATACCCCAGGAGCAACAGTGTCCCTAATTTGCTAGGAAGTGGCGGTGCGGTCCCCTACGGCACTGCGTAGGATCCTACGGTCTTGGCGTGCATCCGTGCGTCGCTGCGGTCCGGTCCCAGGTCGACGGGCACGTGCACCTTCCGCCGACCACTGGCGACAACATCGATGTACTGTGGAGACCTCACGCCCCACGTGTTGAGCAATTCGGTGGTACGTCCACCCGGCCTCCCGCATGCCCACTATACGCCCTCGCTCAAAGTCCGTCAACTGCACATACGGTTCACGTCCACGCTGTCGCGGCATGCTACCAGTGTTAAAGACTGCGATGGAGCTCCGTATGCCACGGCAAACTGGCTGACACTGACGGCGGCGGTGCACAAATGCTGCGCAGCTAGCGCCATTCGACGGCCAACACCGCGGTTCCTGGTGTGTCCGCTGTGCCGTGCGTGTGATCATTGCTTGTACAGCCCTCTCGCAGTGTCCGGAGCAAGTATGGTGGGTCTGACACACCGGTGTCAATGTGTTCATTTTTCCATTTCCAGGAGTGTATTTTAAGTGTCTCATTTCCTAATCTAATTCCCTCAGCATCACCCGAGTTAATTCGCCTACATTCCATTATCCTCGTTTTGCTTTTGTTGATGTTCATCTTATATCCTCCTTTCAAGACGCTATCCATTCCATTCAACTGCTCTTCCAAGTCCTTTGCTGTCCTTGACAGAATTACAATGTCATCGGCGAACCTCAAAGTTTTTATTTCTTCTCCATGGATTTTAATACCTACTCTGAATTTTTCTTTTGTTTCCTTCACTGCTTGCTCAATATACAGATTGAATAACATCGGGGAGAGGCTACAACCCTGTCTTACTCCCTTCCCAACAACTGCTTCCCTTTCATGTCCCTCGACTCTTGTAACTGCCATCTGGTTTCTGTACAAATTATAAATAGCCTTTCTCTCCCTGTATTTCACCCCTGCCACCTTTATAATTTGGAAGAGAGTATTCCAGTCAACATTGTCAAAAGCTTTCTCTAAGTCTACAAATGCTAGAAACGTAGGTTTGCCATTCCTAAGCGCGAGGAAATTTGGCAGTAATGGGCTATGGCAGCGGACGACCGACGTCCGTGCCTTTGCTAACAGCACGACATCGCCTCCAGCAGCTCACCTGGACTCTAGACGAGTGGACAACCATGGCCTGGTCATACGAGTCCCGATTTCAACTCATAAGAGCTGATAGACTTCGAGTGTCGCGCAGATCCCACGAAGCCGTGGACCAAAGTTATCAGCAGGGCATTGTCCAAACTGAAGGTGGCTCCGTGATCGTGTGGCTGTATTTACACATAACGGACTGCGTGCTCTGGTCTAACTGAACTGTCATTGAATGGAAATGGTTATGTTCGGCTACTTGGAGATCATTTGCAGCCATTCATGGACGTCTTGTTCCAAAACAACGATGTCATGCCACCTGGCCTCAGTTGTTCGCGATTGATTTGAAGAAAATTTTGGACTGTTCGAGCGAATGATTTGGCCAGCCTGATCGCCCGACATAATCCCATCGAACATTTATGGGATGTAATGGAGAGGTCAGTTTGTGCACAAAATCCTGCGCTGGCAACAGTTACGAAACTACAGACGGCTATAGAGGCAGCATGGCAAAATATTTATGCAGGGAACGTTCAACGACTTGTTGAGTCCATCCCACGTCGAGTTGTTGTGAGGGTTGGTTGGGTGTTTTGGGGGAGGAGACCAGACAGCGAGGTCATCGATCTCATCGGATTAGGGAAGGACGGGGAAGGAAGTAGGCCGTGCCCTATCAAAGGAACCATCCCGGCATTTGCCTGGAGCGATTTAGGGAAACCACGGAAAACCTAAATCAGGATGGCCAGACGGGGGAATCCCGTCGTCCTCCCGAATGCGGGTCCAGTGTGCTAGCCGCTGCGCCACCTCGCTCGGTAGTTGTGCTACACTGAGCAAAAGGAGGTCGGACACGATATTGTCACCTCAGTGTACTTGGTATAACTATTAGGTTTTCAAATTACTCAGGTTGAATAACTGTGGGTCTACAATTGCAACATTAATCCTCCTCCGGGCGTACCTTAAAAGCTGCGGGATGCAGGACAGGTAGCATCTTTCTAAAAACTCGTCGACATTTGACAGCCAGTTCTAACTCGTCTAGCTGCTGCTTGTGTTGCAAACGACGGCATCTCAGGATTTTAATAAGTATAAAGTATTGAAACAGAACAACTATCTGCCTATTGGTGGACTGTCAGGAGAGCCCGAGCGGGGATTTCCGGAGTGTGGCAGCGAGGCCCGGATGCGGCGGCAAAGTTGAGGAAGGCGGTGTTTACGAGGCGGTCAGCTGCCATTACGGGGCCTCCCGGATGTGGCGCGTCTTTGATCGGCCCTAACTCAATACCTGCGCCGCTGCGCCAATGCAATTTCTGGCGAGTGCCGAGTGCCAGCACTTCCGTGGTCGGGAGCTGCCGTCGTTGAACTCCGTCCCGGGCCCGCCGTGCTACCTCCGCCCTGCGGCGAACTGCGGCGAAACCTTTCTCCCGTGACTCAGAAAAGCCACATATATTCACAGCTAAAGACTTCGGAAACTGTACTCGTATTTCAATGATTTTATTCTGAGTTCACTTCACAGCTAACGGTCATGAAGGCGGAGCATAGTGCAGAATTCTGAGCAGAGGTATACGAGTATTTTGCAAGAATCTTACACTGGCAGGATCACGGATTTACCGCAAATTTTGTACACCTTTAGTAGGCCATTAAAACGACATAGTGTGCAAGTAGCAAGGTACATTACTCTGAGTAGTTTCACGTGTCTGTCATGTGCCTTATGTATCTGTGCGAAGGTGCCAGACGTTAGAGTTCATGGGAGTCAGGTGACTATCATTGAGCCTCATAAGACGAATGTGAGTGAAGCGACGGTTTGACACTTGCTCAAACTTCGCCATTAATCTATTTTTTTCAGCGCTGGTCATATTATTTAATTAATATGCCATTTGAGACGTTGTTGTTGTTGTGGTCTTCTGTCCTGAGACGGTTTTGATGCAGCTCTCCATGCTACTCTATACTGTGCAAACTTCTTCCTCTCTGAGTAACTACTGCAACCTACATCCCTCTGAATCTGCTTAGTGTATTCATCTCTTGGTCTCCCTCTACGATTTTTACCCTCCACGCTGCCCTCCAATACTAAACTGGTGATCCCTTGATGCCTCAGAACATGTCCTACCAACCGATCAATTCTTCTAGTCAAGTTGTGCCAAAAATTTCTCTTCTCCCCAATTCTATTCAATACTTTCTCATTAGTTATGTGATCTATCCAACTAATCTTCAGCATCCTTCTGTAGCACCACTTTTCGAAAGCTTCTATTCTCTTCTTGTCCAAACTATTTATCGTCCATGTTTCATTTCCATACGTGGCTACACTCCATACAAATACTTTCAGAAACGACTTCCTGACACTTAAACCTATACTCGATGTTAACAAATTTCTCTTCTTCAGAAACGCTTTCCTTGCCATTGCCAGTCTACATTTTATATCCTCTCTACTTCGGCCATCATCAGTTATTTTGCTCCCCAAATAGCAAAACCCCTTTACTACTTTAAGTGTCTCATTCCCTAATCTAATTCCCTCAGCATCACCCGAGTTAATTCGACTACATTCCATTATCCTCGTTTTGCTTTTGTTGATGTTCATCTTATATCCTCCTTTCAAGCCACTGTCCATTCCATTCAACTGCTCTTCCAAGTCCTTTGCAGTCTCTGACAAAATTACAATGTCATCGGCGAACCTCAAAGTTTCTATTTCTTCTCCATGGATTTTAATTCCCACGCCGATTTTTCTTTTGTTTCCTTTACTGCTTGCTCAGTATGCAGATTGAATAACATCGGGGAGAGGCTGCAACCCTGTCTCACTCCCTTCCAAACCACTGATTCCCTTTCGTGCCCCTCGTCTCTTATAACTGCCATCTTGTTTATGTACAAATTATAAATAGCCTTTCGCTCCCTGTATTTTACCCCTGCCACCTTTAGAAGTTGAAAGAGAGTATTCCAGTCAACATTGTCAAAAGCTTTCTCTAAGTCTACAAATGCTAGAAACGTAGGTTTGCCCTTCCTTAATCTTTCTTCTAAGATAGGTCGTAGGGTCAGTATTGCCTCGCGTGTTCCAATATTCCTACGGAATCCAAACCGATCTTCCCCGAGGTCGGCTTGTACCAGTTTTTTCATTTGTCTGTAAAGGATTCGCGTTGGTATTTTGCAGCTGTGACTTATTAAACTGATAGTTCGGTAATTTTCACATCTTTCAACACCTGCTTCTTTGGGATTGGAATTATTATATTCTTCTTGAAGTCTGAAGTCTGAATTTTTTTCATTATATTATTATTTGAGATGTAATATAATGAAAAAAAGCCACATGTATTTGCATGAAGTTTCAATTTATGTTTTCCACATCCGTATGACAAATACCATCCTGCAACGTGCGATATCGAAAGTACATCCGAAGAGTAATTGTACGAGGGTTGAATTAAAAGTAATGCCTCCACCTTCGTTAATGGGTTTGGATGGGAATATTTTAATAAATCGAACGCAGAAATAATCCTTAGAATGTGATCTTTAATTACCAATGTTCACTTTTCCACAGAATCACCAGCCAATTGGATACATTTCTGCCAACGATGAACAAACTTTCTGAAGCCGTCACGGAAGAAGTCGACACTCTGTTTCCGCAGCCACAGTCTCAGAGTTCTCTCAACGTCTTCATCAGAAGCATAATGATGTCCTCGCAGAACGTCTTTCACTATTGGGAACAGATGGAAGTCAGACGGTGCTAAATCTGGGCTGTACGGAGTCTCTGAAGTTCTGCTGTGGTGGCACGTGAAGTGTGTCGTTCGGCATTTTCATGCTGCAGGAAAACATTTCCCTTTTCCTTTCGGACCCTTGTTAGCCATCGATTCAGAGTTCGCTGCGCTGTGATGTAACGCTCTGAATTTTTTGTTGTTCCACGATCAAGGAAATCAACATCGATAACACCATCTGCGACCCAGAACACGGTGGCCATGATTTTTCCAACTGAGGCCTGCGTTTGAATTTCTTTTTCTGGGGCGAGTCTTTGTGTCGACATTCCATAGACTGACATTTCGTCTCCGGGTCGCAAATGGTGTTCCCACGTTTCGTCTCCTGTCACAATTGAATGGAGAAAGCCGCCACCTTCATTCTCGTAATGCGAGAGGAGTTTCTGGCAAATTTCAAGTCTGTGTATCAGTCTTCTGGGACAACTGTTTCGAACGCTTCTTTAAGCTAACTGATAGGGACGAGCCCAGGCGTAATTGCCTCCCCAACTGTCAGTTGATAGTGACTCTGTCAAATCCAGGGCTATGTTTTAGAAAAGTGTTTTTGCACTGAATACATCGGTAGTGTAGGGATTGTTGTTGTGGTCCTCAATACGAAGAATGGTTTGGTGAAAAGCTTCACGTTAGTCTATCCTGTCCAGGTCTCTTGATCTCATATCAACTACTGCAACCTGCATGTATTTGAACCTGCTTGTGCTATTTATCCATTGGAATTTCTCTACAATTTTTACCCGTCACACTGTGGATGGCGGTTGATGATGAATGATGATGAAGTCCCATACTCTAAGGAGCTCATCAATGAAAGTTAACTGCCAAATGGATGCAATAAGTTCAGCGTAGGGATTAGTTTTTTCCTTACGGAAACAGGTAAGTTGTGAGCGACACGTATTCTGTCAGCTTCTACCGTCGTCTCAAAATTTGGTGCTTTTTGAATGTCGCGCGGTCACCTGGCCCACAAGTGGCTCGCGCCTCAGTACATTCATGAGATAAATTTTTGACGTCACATACGTGTGGGTAGTGAGTTAGTTTCGGCACTAACATTTCTTTAAAAATAACTGTTTATCCGCCGGTGAGACCACAGGTCGCAGCTAGCGTGTAAATAACTCCCAACCGTGGCTTATTAAACTAATGCTTCGATAATATTCACATCTGTCAGCACCTTCCCTCTTGAGAACAGGAGTTTTGGATTATTTTTAAGTTCTGAATCTATTGCACCCTCCTCACGAATCTTGCTCACAAGGTGAAATAGTTTTCTTATGGCTCGCTCTCCCAAGGATCTCTATAAATCTGAGTGAATTTCGTCAGTTCCATAGATCTTACTTCCACTTACGTCTTCCAGTGTTCTGTCAAATTATTCTTGCAGTATCACACCTCGTATCTCATCTTCAATTACTTCCCCTTTTCGTGGGCTTGTTTACTCTACGTATTCCTTCCACATTTCAGCTTTCCTTTCTTTGCTTAGTATTAGTTCGTCACCTGAGCTCGTGATATCATACAGCTACATCTCACATAGTTTGCCTTCATCGTTACAGGAGGCAACGAATACAAGAAGATTGCCAAAAGTAAACATTTATTTTAAGACAGTGGCTTCACTTTGGAATGTAATTTAAAAATTTTAAAATTTTCACAAAATAACCTTTATTATCATAGAAAGCAATGGATGCAAGAAGATATCAGTGAAAAGTAAACATCACTTTGTAACAACAACAACGCTGTACTATTGTACATATAATATTTTTTTTCTTCTGATTTTTCGTTAAAATTGAGTAATTGATGTTCTGATTTTATTTCTTTTTTTTGTTTCATGTCATTGTGTTAAGAAAACTGTAAACAATTTTTAATGTGGAAATTAATGTTTATGTCAAATGTCAAACAATATTGTAATAGAATTGTTGTAAGATGTTTCAAATTTTAATTGTGCATGTGGTCCATACGTAGACAATGTGTTAGAATATGTAGATTGTAAAACCTCGGGTGAATACCCTGTCTGTAAGGGAGCGGTAAAAGGTGGATGGCAGGCGAGCGCGGGAAAATGCACACGGGCACTGCACGGCATAACGGGCTCAGCAGTAGTAGTCGGAGTTGGGCATTGGTCTGAGCAACACGTTCTGGATCGATGAGGCTCTCCTGGAAGACGTGGTTTTATTGAGCCTCGGATATGCCGTTCCAACGCCTATACAGCATGGCAAAATTCCATAGGCACTAAATGGAAAAGTATTGCGACGCTAAGAAGTAAAGTGCCGATACATCAAGAGCCATTGCTGTGATTGTATGTGTGCTCTGTGCCTCGCCATCTCGCCGCCTACCGACCGCCGCATCGATACGAACAGGTTAAAACTTTTAGTACTGTATTCGTGTGGACCAGTGTTACTTTTGTTCCATACTGTTCAATAACAACTTAAATTTTACCAGAATTGTCCTATCATTTAATTATCCTCACAACTAACCTAGACAGGCTCCTTTCCACATGTTGTGCAATCCGAGTGTCCCGAGATGAATAATTAAAGTTTGTGTTAATAATAATTACCTGCAGACCTAACTATGTTAGAATGGTGTTTAAAGAACTGTTTTGTTAATGAATCAATAGATAAATAACGAAGGTCTGACAAAGTTGGAAGATAATTTTGATATTGATTTAGTAATGAAGTTTAATTATTTCGAGACAGATATAATGGTATTTAAATGAGCAGGAAATAAGATAAAAAGAGTAGTAACTCATATATTGGAAACCTTGAGAACATAATGATTTCAGTAATCAAATTTTTTAATACAGTGACCATAACAGTTTCAGGGTCCCCCCCTCTTTTTTATTCATTTGAATTCTGAAGTGTTCTAAACTGATTTGACCAGCAAAGTTAAAGTCAATATAAAAGCCAAAATTTATCAGTGTTTTATCTTTATTAAAATTGACATTTTGTTTGTGCCTCGAAATTACTATTTCTAGGGTAACCTATGCCCGATTTTAATCAGATCAATAGACAGTACGAAGTTTTGTAGTAAATATTTTAGTGTAGTGTTATGTATTTATGGCTTATCCATATCAGTACAGAAAGTGAAATTATCAGTGCAGTAGATTTTCTGGT
Source organism: Schistocerca cancellata (assembly GCF_023864275.1). Lineage (NCBI taxonomy): Eukaryota > Metazoa > Arthropoda > Insecta > Orthoptera > Acrididae > Schistocerca > Schistocerca cancellata. Next base: position 1,045,840,500 of record NC_064626.1, read on the forward strand.
TCTAAAATTTACCATATTATGCAGTGTTACTACGTGTTGTTTTACATGAACGTACATCAACTTGTACAGGGAAGAAACTCAGTTAATGCCTAATTAGGCTGGCGACCGTATTATTAACAAATTGGTAGCATCTTCTGTGTTGTTTCTTGTTCGTCCTGACGTGTAGTTGCATTTCGGACTTGCTTGACGTATCATTGTTATTACAGAGTGGGTGCAAGTCTGATTTGCCTCCATTCAGGTACACGCGGTCAATATCTATACCAAAATCCTTTCTCATAAGGTGAAGCCCGTCAACTTACCATAGCACAGGCTTTAATGAGTATCGTGTGCCACAAGCGCACGTTACAACTTGTTTTAAAGTTGTGGTATCGGAACCAGTGGGACATACAGTTTTGATCTACTCACACGAGGGTTGGACCTGAAATAGTGGCAACTATTATTCACAACTGACAGAAAATAGTTACATGTTTAGATCTGTTACTGTCCTTCAGAGTAGTCACTAGCGTTGTGCAGAACCCGTTGCCAGCGATGTGGAAGGGGTAGCATACCGTTAGCAGCGCCTGTTCTGTTGATGGTGCGAATGGAGCGGTCTACTGCCTGTCGAATCTCTGGAACAGTTCTGAAGCGAATGATTTTTCTCTCGCTCTACTTTCGAATGGAGCAGGAAATGAAATGATTAGCAGAGGTACATGGTACCCTCCGCCACGCACAGTACGGTGATTTGCGGAATATGTTTGTAGATGTAGACGTAGATGTACGAGGGCTATTCGGAAAGTAAGGTACAACTGGTCGTGAAATGGGAACCACTGTGAAAATAAAAAAGTGTTTTACTTACTACAGCCAGCTGTACTTTCCAGCTACTTCCCTACGTAGTCGCCGCTCCGACTTACACATTTGTCGTAGCGTTGTACCAATTTCCCAGAATCCTCGTCGTAGAAGGCAGCTGCCTGTGTTTTCCGACAATTTTATACGCTAGTTTAAAGGGCGTTGCCTGTGCAGAAATGTTGTCTTCATTGCTAGCGGTTCATGTGAGCAGAGATGAAACTCAGGGGGAACCAGCTACAGGCTGTGTCGTGGGTGATCAAATACCTCCCATCGAAAACGATGTTGGAGCATCTTCATTGCCCCTGCAGAATGCGGCCGAGAATTGTCATCAAGAAGGAAAAGCATGGCAGTAATGTTATGTGGGCTGCATGAAATCAGGGGAAATCTCTCACCAGGTCTTCATACTTGGCGGGAGACACTGTTTAGCTAGGCATCTTTACGTGCATACTGTACGTTCAGAACTGAAAACAGCTACGTGATGCGATCGATGGGTTTACTAGAGACACTGTCCAACACATCTATGCAAAGCTTCATCAGAGATTCACTGTGATTTGCATTCCGCGCCCGATCGGACCTTGCTTTTTGAATAGCCTTCATAGATAACTTGGTCCATTGGCGTGGTGGTATATTTTACCAGACGAGCAGCAATGGATGGCCACTGAAAAATTAGAGATGGGTCAAACTGAGACAGAGATGAGCAGATGCATAAACGTCCGGCTTTGTGTTGTCCATAGACTGTAGCAAAGTTTCAAGTCATGACTGCTGTAACCAAAAGATTTAAACAAGATTACTAGAGGGCTACTGACAAAAGACTTCTGCTATTACACACTCGAAGGAATTGAACGTTAACCACATTCCATCTACGGCGTGCATCTGCTGTAGCCACAGGATGGGGCATATGACCGAGAACAGCGAGCAGAAGCCTTCTTTAAGGTGGTATTATTCCCAGTGATCAGCACATGTGTGTCGATCATCTCGGAATCAATTCTAATTTTATTTTATTCGATTTAGTGCTTCTTTCTATGGCTTTTTATTACTCTGTTTCTGATTATATTTCTTCTTGTAAATTGTGTAACGAATGTGCAAAAGCCACGTGGTTTTGCTCAGCTTTCTTGAAGCATTGCTTTGGCTTTTTTTTTTTTTTGCAGTGCGGTCTGGAATAATATTTGCTGCTGTTGGGTACCTCAAATCTGGAAAATTTAACATGATGGCAGTTTCTGCGTGCATCTCGATAGTGATGCCTTTTTTTTTCCGTCCTACTGTCACCGTTCTCGGCCGCTAAAGCCCATCTTCACAGCTGTACCTGTTTGTTTCAATGGAATCAGTCACATTTGTCGCACTTATGGTTGCTATAACCTTAAAATAGAAAAGGGCATTCTGTCTGCCCTCATAACTGCAGAACAAACTCACCCAACGTCAACAACGCACGTTTGACTGTGCGATCAGGTGTCATGTGCAGAGATAGCTTTTCAGGACTCAGCGCGATAATGTGAAACACAGTGTTGGAAGTAGAGACATAAGGAAACTCGATAAACAAGCAGTTACCAAAACGTATATTTGGAAATATATATATCTTCTGATACAGACTCAAAAATGAAAGGATGAACAAGTGCGCAATTTTTTTGTTCCATACGTTTTTCACGTCCTACTGAAAAACGCTACTCATTGTGTTCATTGCTTCCATAACTTTTCCCTAAATGGCGAACAAGCCACACATTATTATCGTCAATGATCTCTTTAGGTCTTTTCAGATCCTTTTTCGTGAAGTAATCCTATGGGGTTGTGAGATGACTTATGATGGACAGTTTCTCTGAAGATTTCGTTATTGAATTTCGTCCTGGCCGTTATTAGTTCGGGTAAAAATAACAGAAAAATTCGACAAATTGAAGTGTTTCTATTGTGAGATCCGAACCGACAGCTAAGGCAACCAGTAACTCAAAAATCGAGCACGTTAGAGCTGTGTCACCGACACACTGCTACAACCCTCACTCTGGCATTACTACAGTAGTATGTAAGGTAGATTGTTCGAAACGTAAAAGAAGAGAACAGTTATTGCTTAGGCGCCAAGGAGACCCGGCCTTAAAGAATGGCTTTTACTTAATCAGTATCACATGTTAAATAAGAATCATTTACAATAATTCATCGAGTCAGAACAAAGTATCAAGCAAATGTAGACAGAATCTTCGGGGCACAGGAGAAAGTAACACCAAGATTACAGAGTTCCCAAAAATTTCTTGCAGTGTTGTCAATTCTCATCTACATTAGTTTCCTTATCCGAAATGTTCGAGTGTCTCCGAGAGCCCTGACTTCTGGAGAGTTAGCCCAGGTGAGCCCTAAATAAAACTGATAAATGGTCATGCGCCGCGATGGTGCGAAGCAGCTGGATGAATTTTCCCACTAAACTAAGAGTGTAAACCGTAGACAGGAATATCGTTTTCGACGACTCTACCAACCTACACCATAAATTAAGAGCAGGAGAGTTGTTGAAGCAGGCCTTCTTTGCAACAGTGGTTGCAACTATTTTCTTTCGGTTTAAAGATACTGCGGTTTCATATTCTCAGTCAACAGCCGCTACTTACCCTGAATTGTTATGCTTAAAAGTATTGGTCAGTGTGAAATTATATCGGAGTAATCAAGCTGTACTTACAATACTAGTATGTAACGAAGTGCTTGGTGGGAGACAACTATTTTAATTTGTCTACCTGTCGAGCGGCATACTGAATGAATTACGAAGTGTTCTGACTGTTGCCCAGAACAATAAATTTCACCAAGTGTTGCGTTGGTTGTCAGTGCTCCATCACTAACAAACTCGTTGTCGACAAGATGTACAGGGTGATTCAAAAAGAATACCACAACTTTAGGAATTTAAAACTCTGCAACGACAAAAGGCAGAGCTAAGCACTATCTGTCGGCGAATTAAGGGAGCTATAAAGTTTCATTTAGTTGTACATTTGTTCGCTTGAGGCTCTGTTGACTTGGCGTCAGCGTCAGTTGATGCTAAGATGGCGACCGCTCAACAGAAAGCTTTTTGTGTTATTGAGTATGGCAGAAGTGAATCGACGACAGTTGTTCAGCGTGCATTTCGAACGAAGTATGGTGTTAAACCTCCTGATAGGTGGTGTATTAAACGTTGGTATAAACAGTTTACAGAGAATGGGTGTTTGTGCAAAGGGAAAAGTTCTGAACGGCCGAGAACGAGTGATGAAAATGTAGCACGCATCCAGCAAGCATTTGTTCGCAGCCCAGGAAAATCGACTCGCAGAGCTAGCAGAGAGCTGCAAATTCCACAATCAACTGTATGGAGAGTCCTACGAAAACGGTTAGTTATGAAACCTTATTGTCTGAAATTGGTTCAAGCACTGTCTGCAGCTGATAAGATTAAAATAATCGATTTCTGTGATTTTATCCTTGCTCAAATGGAAACAGATGAATCTTTCGTTTCAAAGATTGTGTTTAGTGATGAAGCAACTTTCCACACTAACGGGAAAGTCCGCGGGAAACAACTCAGTATGAACGTGACTCGCCTAAGGTGAACGTTTTCTGTGCCATTTCAGCCAATAAAGTTTTTGGTCTCTTTTTCTTCGAAGGTGCTACTGTAACTGGACTACAGTATCTGGAGATGTTAGAGAATTGGTTGTTCCCTCAGCTCGAACAAGAAGCACAACAATTCATATTTCAGCAGGATGGAGCGCCACCACATTGGCACTTATCTGTCCGTAACTACCTGGACGTCAACTACCCGAGGCGATGGATCGGCCGCCAGGCAGCCCGTGACAGAGCACTTCATCACTGGCCTCCAAGAAGCCCTGATCTTACCCCCTGCGATTTTTTCTTATGGGGGTATGTTAAGGATATGGTGTTTCGGCCACCTCTCCCAGCCACCATTGATGATTTGAAACGAGAAATAACAGCAGCTATCCAAACTGTTACGCCTGATATGCTACAGAGAGTGTGGAACGAGTTGGAGTATCGGGTTGATATTGCTCGAGTGTCTGGAGGGGCCATATTGAACATCTCTGAACTTGTTTTTGAGTGAAAAAAACCTTTTTAAATACTCTTTGTAATGATGTATAACAGAAGGTTATATTATGTTTCTTTCATTAAATACACATTTTTAAAGTTGTGGTATTCTTTTTGAATCACCCTGTATAACTTCAATATTCTGCCATAAGGATCTAAAACTACAGAATCCTGAAAATGTGTATTTTCTGAAAAGTTGCGAAACAAGTTTTATTTCATAAGAGGAGGAAATGAGTTCCACACATATCAGTAAACCCTTTTATCTACGGCAAACTTTCTATTTCACAATAGCTCCTGCATTCTTTTTCTATAATTCGTTCATTTTATAAGTATGTCATAGTATCTCTGTGAGGCTATCTTTTATCTTGGGATAGAAATTTGAGTGGATAATCTATTAGACCTGCTAATACCGTGTCGACTTCCACTCATTACTTCAGATCTCCAAACAGACACCGTCCCTATCTATTCGTTTCCATCACATTCCTTGATCAGTGAACGCAAACACGTCATGTGGTCTTTTGCACGGGCTCATTACATCACTCGTCGACAGTGAGTGCATGGGTGTGTGTCTTGTTCTTAGTATAAGTTAGTTTAAGTAGTGTGTAAGTCTAGGGACCGATGACCTAACCAGTATGGTCCCTTAGGTATTCACACACTTTTTCTTTTTTTTTTTTTTTGTTTACCGAACACAAATCTGTTTGAAAAGCATCTTATTTCTATCACCATACTTTCGTTATATTTAGACTCAATCATGAGACAACAAACTTCCCTATGTCTGATTCTTCTTCTGATTCGAAAAAGTTGATTTGTCTCACATATAAAGAAGGGGTACTACAGCCATTATGAAGATTAGAAGTTCAAGGAACAAAAGACCGCACCGGCGCACGTGGATTTAGTAGTCTGAGAGAGCTTTCCAGGTGTCAAAAACGGTAGTCGCCAGTTACAATTAGCACTGCAAAAGAAAGGAGGCAGCCAGTCGACAATTAGCTGACCTTTCACTTATACAGTAGCTGGTCACAAACTGATATTTCCATATTTTCTGCAAGCGTGAAAACAATGTAAAGCAGACTGAAAGTTCTTCACAGCCAGAGAGCTGCCATAAGGCATCACCCAACGCCCAGCAGGTGATATCGCACGCCACATATCCTACATGAACAGTTATAAATTATGTAACTAGAGAAATCATTACATTGGTGGTAATAGTTAACCTGTCTACATTCATTCAGTAAGATAGCTGGAAGTGGTCCGTGCTTGGATTGTGCTAAATCCGTCGATAGCATAGGCTCATCATCTATCTACACTCCTGGAAATTGAAATAAGAACACCGTGAATTCATTGTCTCAGGAAGGGGAAACTTTATTGACACATTCCTGGGGTCAGATACATCACATGATCACACTGACAGAACCACAGGCACATAGACACAGGCAACAGAGCATGCACAATGTCGGCACTAGTACAGTGTATATCCACCTTTCGCAGCAATGCAGGCTCCTATTCTCCCATGGAGACGATCGTAGAGATGCTGGATGTAGTCCTGTGGAACGGCTTGCCATGCCATTTCCACCTGGCGCCTCAGTTGGACCAGTGTTCGTGCTGGACGTGCAGACCGCGTGAGACGACGCTTCATCCAGTCCCAAACATGCTCAATGGGGACAGATCCGGAGATCTTGCTGGCCAGGGTAGTTGACTTACACCTTCTAGAGCACGTTGGGTGGCACGGGATACATGCGGACGTGCATTGTCCTGTTGGAACAGCAAGTTCCCTTGCCGGTCTAGGAATGGTAGAACGATGGGTTCGATGACGGTTTGGATGTACCGTGCACTATTCAGTGCCCCTCGACGATCACCAGTAGTGTACGGCCAGTGTAGGAGATCGCTCCCCACACCATGATGCCGGGTGTTGGCCCTGTGTGCCTCGGTCGTATGCAGTCCTGATTGTGGCGCTCACCTGCACGGCGCCAAACACGCATACGACCATCATTGGCACCAAGGCAGAAGCGACTCTCATCGCTGAAGACGACACGTCTCCATTCGTCCCTCCATTCACGCCTGTTGCGACACCACTGAATGCGGGCTGCACGATGTTGGGGCGTGAGCAGAAGACGGCCTAACGGTGTGCGGGACCGTAGCCCAGCTTCATGGAGACGGTTGCGAATGGTCCTCGCCGATACCCCAGGAGCAACAGTGTCCCTAATTTGCTGGGAAGTGGCGGTGCGGTCCCCTACGGCACTGCGTAGGATCCTACGGTCTTGGCGTGCATCCGTGCGTCGCTGCGGTCCGGTCCCAGGTCGACGGGCACGTGCACCTTCCGCCGACCACTGGCGACAACATCGATGTACTGTGGAGACCTCACGCCCCACGTGTTGAGCAATTCGGCGGTACGTCCACTCGGCCTCCCGCATGCCCACTATACGCCCTCGCTCAAAGTCCGTCAACTGCACATACGGTTCACGTCCACGCTGTCGCGGCATGCTACCAGTGTTAAAGACTGCGATGGAGCTCCGTATGCCACGGCAAACTGGCTGACACTGACGGCGGCGGTGCACAAATGCTGCGCAGCTAGCGCCATTCGACGGCCAACACCGCGGTTCCTGGTGTGTCCGCTGTGCCGTGCGTGTGATCATTGCTTGTACAGCCCTCTCGCAGTGTCCGGAGCAAGTATGGTGGGTCTGACACACCGGTGTCAATGTGTTCTTTTTTCCATTTCCAGGAGTGTATTTCAACGTTCATCTAGAGATCCTCAGCGTTGTTTAGTCTATCGTTAGATGAAATCATAAGTTTGTTTGTTGACATTCGTACCATTTCTGCAGAGCTTGGTTGTTATGAATATTCCTGTAGTCCTAAAAATAAATTCTTCAATAACGTATTTATGATTAACAATATGTACTCGTATTTTTCCTATCTCACCTAAGAAATTATCTCCAATTTTAGGTGATGCTTTATCAAATTAGGAACGAGCCTTCCAGATTTCATGACTATTTCATGTCTATGTGTCTGTTGACCTAGTGGTCCTTCTCAGACTAGCCTGCTGAACCGAACATGAATAATCCGGGATTCAACTGAGAATCTGGTCTCCCCAATCTTGCAGACTTATTTACGCTCAGCAACTTTCATAGGTTAATATACACATATAGGAAACTTCAAATACTTCGCACTTACCCATTGTGACGAAACTACACCGATTAATTCCGATCTGTGTCACCTGTCCTTCGATAAAATAAAAGGGCAGCAACCACACAAATAAGCTTGTGGAATGTGAATACACTATCAGAAAAAAATATTAATTATTCTTATCTGTTACATGTATCTGAAGAATTTTAACCATATAACAAACAATGGCAGCTGACTGAATATGTCAGAGAGCGCTATACACCAAAGCCCCTTTCTCGAGATACTTCTGAGTATAAAAAAACGAAGCAATATCGCTGCATTTGTAGTACACTATTTTCTCTTTAGAACAATTAATGGAACAGAAGAATTACGGCCGAGGGGTAGCATCGAACAGAAGAAGTGTCCCACATTACTAATATGGTAAAAGCTTCTACAATGTGAACACAGGAATTACTTTTTACCACTGTGAAATAAACTGGCAGGATTCTACGGATAGTCGAAAAACCCTCGTACTTCAAGAAGAATGTAATAATTAAGATTAGAAAGAAGGCAGGTTCTGACGATAAGTATTATCGAATTATCCGCTTAATACGGCATGGTTGTAAAACACTAACACGAATTATTTGCAGAAGAATGGCTGGTGGAGGCCGACCTCAGGGCAGATCAATTTGGGTTCTGGAGAAATGATGGAACACGCAAGGCGTTATTATCTTAGAAAAGATAAAGAAAGGCAAGCCTACGTTTATAGCATCTGTAGACTTAGAGAAATCTTTAGACAATGTTGAATGGAATATATTTTTTGAATTTCAGAAGCTATAAGGAGTGTAAGTAGGCTGTTTAGGTTCTTATATTGGTAACGGCACCGCCACCTAGCGCTCTGTATAAAAATCACTGGTTGTGCTGTGTGCAGTCTGTAGCTGGGTGGCATTGTTGGAATTTGCTATTGTAGTGTTGGCCAGTTAGCTGCTAACAGCGCGTAGCGTTGCCCAATTGGAGGTGAGCCGCCAGCAGTGGTGGATGTGGGGAAGTGAGATGGCGGATTTTTGAGAGCGGATGATCTGGACGTGTGTCCATCAGAAACAGTACATTTGTAAGAATGGATGTCGTGAACTGCTATATATATTATGACTTTTGAACACTATTATGGTAAACACATTGTTTGTTCTCTATCAATATCTTTCATTTACTAACTTTGCCTGTCAGTAGTTAGTGCCTTCAGTAATTTGAATCTTTTATTTAGCTGACAGTAGTGGCGCTCGCTGTATTGCAGTAGTTCGAGTAACGAAGATTTCTGTGAGGTAAGTGATTTGTGAAAGGTATAGGTTAATGTTAGTCAGGGCCATTCTTTTGTAGGGATTATTGAAAGTCAGATTGCGTTGCGCTAAAAAAAATATTGTGTGTCAGTTTAGTGTTGATCAGAATAGGTAAAGAGCGAAATGTCTGAGTACGTTCAGTTTTGCTCAGCTGTTTCAAAATCAAATAATGTAAGAGATTTATCAGCACAGTTATTCAATAATTTTTCTAAGGGGACGTTTCATATGTCGACCCTTAGCCGAGGATACCTCACTGGAATCTTCTGATTTTTTTCTTGTAGTTTGTGTAATTAGTGTAGCTATTGTTTATTGCTAGCACGTAATCATAGAGAGAATTTCCTTTGTAGTTGTAGTTTTTCATTGTTGTACAGTAAAACAGTTGTGGCATGCATGTAGATTTGCACCAAGTATTTCGCAGCTGCGCTTGCAATTAACTAGATATTATTTTCAGTGCTCTTCAAATTGTGCTTTTCTGTGTTATCGTGTGAAATATTGTGACAATAATGGCGTGTGAAAAACGTAACACTAGGCTCCAAAGTAAACTGAGAAATAATAGTGACGACGAGTGTAGCTTATCAGAACCACTGTGTAATGAATTAACAGACATTCAAAGTGGTAATTTGGTAATTGTGCACAGGGAAATGGAGCGTGCGGCAAATAATGGCGTAGACAGTGAAACAATTAGTGAACAGGGAAGCATTATCGGTCGATCGGTAGGCAACAGTTCGCCTCAGGAATCCGAAATGACAGGACACAATCTCGCAAATACTGTAGATTCAGGTTTTGGGTCCTCACCATTTTCTCAAATAAGTCAAGACACATTTTGTGCTTGTCAAAATGTGAATGTTGCTGGTGCAAGTTCACTGCCGAAAACCACTGAGGAACATGTTTCAGACACCAGTGCATTGTTATTACAATTAATACAACAAATGGGACAAACAGATCAAAAGCTTCAAAAGTTAGTCGCAATGGAACAAAATCTTACAAGGTTAGACACCACGCTTGAGCAAACACGTGAAGATTTAACTGCTGAGTTACATAAAATCCAATCGAAATGTCAAAAAGTCTGTAATGACGTAAAAACACAAATTTGTGAGCGTTTCAAACCTATTTTTTCGTGGCATGAAAATACATTACAGAATCACGAAGCAGCCATAAAAGAATTGCAAACTATTGTTCATGAAAATCATGAGACCTTGCAAGCTAACATTGACTCAGTTGCATCTACCGATTCAGTTATGCATCTTGCAAAAACTCAGGAAAACTTACAGGACACAGTAGATACGATTTCAACACAAATGGACACACTGAAACTTGGTTCAGAAAAACACACTGAGGAAATAAGTTCACAGTCGGAGAAAGTAGCCGAACTTTCGGATCAGTTCACTAACTTATCTACAAAGGTGGATGATGATCTGAATGACACAAGACCTGTAGCCTTCACTGACACAGAAGAGTATGAACAAATTAGGAAATTCAAACAAAATCAGAATTAAATTAATACGCAACACCAAAGAGAAATTGGAAGTACAAGATCAGTTGACACAGGTAATACAAGAATTACATATTTCAGAGGACACTCGCGCTCCAATACGGGAAGAGGGTCATAGAAATACGGAGCAACCACAAAATAATAACACAGGGCATTTCGGAAATTATGAAAGAAATTGCCAAGGTACACCGAATTTTGAGATGGAACTGCCGAAACGACGTAACAATGACCGACATGCGACTCGCCGACATGATGATTTTGACTATAAGCTGTTTATTACAACACGTAAATTCAAAACATTTAAGAATTCTGGCAACGGCATTCATCCACAAGCGTGGCTTCATCAATTCTCTCATTGTTTTCCTCCCAACTCGTCATTGGAGCACAGGTTAGAATTTATGTGTGGCTATTTAGAGAATGAACCAGCTGTAAGAATGCGATCGGTCATTCACGATTGCTACAGTGAAGGAGAATTTTATCATGCCTTCCTCTCAGCATATTGGTCTCAAGCCACACAAGACCGAGTAAAACATAGCATCATAATGATGAAACATTTCGAACAATCTGAATTTTCCAGTCTTGTGAAATATTTTGAAGACATGTTGCACAAGAATCAGTATCGTTCAAACCCACACAGCCCCTCAGAACTCATCCGCATTTGTTTAATCATATTGCCTGAACATTTACGACATATTATTTTGACAGGACGTTGCAAAGACGACATTGAAGCTTTTCAGGGACTGTTACAAGAATTGGAAATTGACACTGACAATCGTGGAACGCGAAAACAGGAGCACAACAATTACAGGTCACATCCGTCACAATTCGGCGATGACAGAAGTAATAACTGGACACGACAAGGCTATTCTTACAACGTAAATCGTGACCAAAACAAACACCACCCGTATTACACCCGTTGGCAGAGTAGTAATAATTACAGGGTAAGATCACCTCTCCGCGGTAATAACTGTCACAGAGACAATCAGAGAAACAGACATTATGGGAAACAAAATAATTATTATCAAGGGAGACAGAATAACTTCAGACACAATGGTCCTGCGCGCAGTTACGACTCAGGGAGAAGTTCTCCACCACGTGACCGACAAGAAATTAATTACAGAAATTACCGACATGACGACAGACGATATAATCATAACGACAGACCTGAATTTCATCAGAACTGACGAGATTCAAACAGAGCAGGGCCCTCTCGACAAGGTGAATTTGTAGAAGTTAGGTCTCCAAATCCCAATAACGACACGCGCTAACAAAGAAACAGACAATGACTCGCACCGTAGGCAGCCACGTGCGCCGACTGGCTCAGCGAAAAATAACTTAGACGCTAACCATCATCATCATCATCATCATCATCATCATTTAAGACTGATTATGCCTTTCAGCGTTCAGTCTGGAGCATAGCCCCCCTTATACAATTCCTCCATGATCCCCTCTTCAGTGCTAACATTGGTGCCTCTTCTGATGTTAAACCTGTTACTTCAAAATCATTCTTAACCGAATCCAGGTACCTTCTCCTCGGTCTGCCCCGACTCCTCCTACCCTCTACTGCTGAATCCATGAGTCTCTTGGGTAACCTTACTTCTCCCATGCGTGTAACATGACCCCACCATCTAAGCCTGTTTGCCCTGACTGCTACATCTATAGAGTTCATTCCCAGTTTTTCTTTGATTTCCTCATTGTGGACATCCTCCTGCCATTGTTCCCATCTACTAGTACCTGCAATCATCCTAGCTACTTTCATATCCGTAACCTCAACCTTGTTGATAAGGTAACCTGAATCCACCCAGCTTTCGCTCCCATACAACAAAGTTGGTCGAAAGATTCAACGGTGCACAGATAACTTAGTCTTGGTACTGACTTCCTTCTTGCAGAAGAGAGTAGATCGTAGCTGAGCGCTCACTGCATTAGCTTTGCTACACCTCGCTTCCAGTTCTTTCACTATGTTGCCATCCTGTGAGAATATGCATCCTAAGTACTTGAAACCGTCCACCTGTTCTAACTTTGTTCCTCCTATTTGGCACTCAATCCGTTTATATTTCTTTCCCACTGACATTACTTTCGTTTTGGAGATGCTAATCTTCATACCATAGTCCTTACATTTCTGATTTAGCTCTGAAATATTACTTTGCAAACTTTCAATCGAATCTGCCATCACAACTAAGTCATCCGCATATGCAAGACTGCTTATTTTGTGTTCACATATCTTAATCTCACCCAGCCAGTCTATTGTTTTCAACATATGATCCATAAATAATATGAACAACAGTGGAGACAGGTTGCAGCCTTGTCTTACCCCTGAAACTACTCTGAACCATGAACTCAATTTACCGTCAACTCTAACTGCTGCCTGACTATCCATGTAAAGAACTTTAATTGCTTGTAAAAGTTTGCCTCCTATTCCATAATCTTGTAGAACAGACAATAATTTCCTCCTAGGAACCCGGTCATATGCCTTTTCTAGATCTATAAAGCATAGATACAATTCCCTGTTCCACTCATAACACTTCCCCATTATTTGCCGTAAGCTAAAGATCTGGTCCTGACAACCTCTAAGAGGCCTAAACCCACACTGATTTTCATCCAATTGGTCCTCAACTAATACTCGCACTTTCCTTTCAACAATACCTGAGAAGATTTTACCCACAACGCTGATTAAAGAGATACCTCTGTAGTTGATACAATCTTTTCTGTTTCCATGTTTAAAGATTGGTGTGATTACTGCTTTTGTCCAGTCTGATGGAACCTGTCCCGACTCCCAGGCCATTTCAATTATCCTGTGTAGCCATTTAAGACCTGACATTCCACTGTATTTGATGAGTTCCGACTTACTTTCATCCACCCCAGCCGCTTTATTGCACTGCAATCTATTGACCATTTTCTCCACTTCCTCAAATGTGATCCTATTTCCATCATCATTCCTATCCCATTCTACCTCGAAATCTGAAACATTACTGATCGCATTTTCATCTACATTGAGCACCTCTTCAAAATATTCCCTCCATCTGCCCAAGGCATTCACAGGATTCACCAGCAGTTTTCCTGGCCTGTCCAAAATACTTGTCATTTCCTTCTTACCTCCCTTTCGAAGACTGCTAATTACACTCCAGAATGGTTTTCCAGCAGCTTGACCCATAGTCTCCAACCTGTTTCCAAAGTCTTCCCAAGATTTCTTCTTGGATGCTGCAATTATCTGTTTGGCTTTGTTTCTTTCTTCAACATAACTTTCTCTGTCTACCAGGGTTCTAGTATGTAGCCATTTTTGATACGCCTTCTTTTTGCTTTTACAGGCTGCCTTGACTGTATCATTCCACCAAGCTGTTTGCTTCACCCTACTTTTACACACTACTGTTCCAAGACATTCTTTGGCCACATCTAGTACTGTGTCCCTGTAGCTTGTCCATTCCTTTTCCAATGACTGTAATTGACTACATTCAACTAACTGGTACCTTTCTGAGATCGCTGTTATGTACTTGTGCCTGATTTCCTTATCCTGAAGTTTCTCCACTCTTATCCTCCTACATATGGACCTGACCTCCTGCACTTTCGGCCTCACAATCCCAATTTCACTGCAGATTAAATAATGATCAGTGTCATCAAACAATCCCCTGAATACACGTGTCCCTCACAGCCTTCCTGAATTCCTGATCTGTTATTATATAGTCAATGACAGATCTGGTTCCCCTGCCTTCCCAAGTATACCGGTGAATGTTCTTATGTTTAAAAAAGGAGTTTGTGATTACTAAGCCCATACTGGCACAGAAATCCAAGAGTTGTTTCCCGTTCCTGTTGGCCTCCATATCCTCTCCAAATTTACCCATAACCTTTTCGTACCCTTCTGTTCGATTTCCAATCCTGGCGTTAAAATCACCCATGAGCAGAACACTGTCCTTGTCCTTTACTCTAACAATTACATCACTGAGTGCCTCATAAAAACTATCCATCTTATCTTGATCTGTCCCTTCACAATGCGAATATACTGACACAATCCTAATTTTCTTGCTAGACAATGTCAAATCTATCCACATCAGTCGTTCGTTTACATACCTTATTGCAACTACGCTGGGTTCCATTTCTTTCCTGATGTAAAGCCCTACACCCCATTGTGCTATTCCTGCTTTGACTCCTGACAGGTAGACCTTGTATTCTCCCACTTCCTCTTCTTTCGCACCCCTTACCCGAATGTCACTAACAGCTAAAACGTCCAGCCCCATCTTATTTGCAGCCTCTGCCAGCTCTACCTTCTTCCCAGAGTAGCCCCCACTGATATTAATAGCCCCCCATCTCATTACCATTTGTTTGCCAAGTCGTATCTTAGGAGTCCCTGGTTTGTCAGTTAGAGGTGGGACTCCACCACCTCCAAAGGTCCGAGGCATTTTGCTCTGATTGTTGCCAGCATCATATTTAAAGTACCAGGGAAGCAGGTTGCTAGCCTTACTTGCCCCGAGTCCCACTGGGTTTTACCCCTAACGGCTGAGGGACTAACCGGTGGATTTGGTAGTCTTTGCCGTATGAGCACAAAGGTGACCACGACTCAGAATATGTCCGAGATGCCCAGCCTTATTCCAAAGTAACTGGTATCCCGACTGACAGGACCGCTTACTTGGCCACTCATACGTTGCCCGTGGTTCATGAACTAGGACATGACTACAGGAACCCACACCATGAACCTTGAGAAAAATTCCAGTTTTCCCTACCGACGTATACAACATGATAATTACTTTGAAGATGAAACTCTGCGTACTACGAATGGTAAAAGGTTACACCATATTTCACTTGTAAAACTGTTTATTGAGAGATAACCTGTTTTTTAATTTAGTCTTTACTATGAAATTTTTCACTTCACATTACTAGTACTCTTTGTCACACTTAGAAACTGTTAACATGCAACTATGTTCTAAAGTTAACTATCCAGTCAAGAACCTAGGGAACTTATTTAGACAAGTAATTACAAATGCATTGTTATAGTGAACAGAGGACACAGTGTTACTGTGTGTGTTGATTCTTGCTTGTTAGTTGCACGATTACGTAACGACTATAAGGCTTACATACTTAGAAAATATACTGCTAATGAGATTTTAATGCAACATTTTGGTTTAGTTGAAAAGACATTCTTTATTTGAAGTACTTTCTGTGATATTAAAGGTGACTTAGTATTTGGTTTCTTTGACAGCTACACAATTATATGACGACGCTACTGATGTGTGACACAATTTACATTGTTCCTTTTGCGGTGTATCTGTTTTATATCTGCACACTTTTTCTGTATTATTCTGGAAAGTAAAACATGTTTTAGTAGTAACTTTTGTGGTATAGCTACAATGAGACAGCCTTTTCCTTAGCACAACAATACGTTACAGTACAGTACTTTCTTCATCACGGCAATAAGCATAATAACTATGATATCTATATGCAAAGCATTTCACTTTTGTTTATGATGAGGTGAGTACATTGACTTCAGCAGAACTTTGCTTACAGAGGACGATAACTACGACACTTCCACAGAATTATCTTACAGCAAGACGCACATTTAGCGCTACAGGACACGCATTTGAGTGATTAATTTTGTGCTTAAAACATTTATTTTTAAAGATTTTTGAATTACAATGATACAAAGGTTTTCTGTGATACATTTCATTCCATTGCTGTAATCTGTAACACCTGAGGGTATAATTACATTAATCCTCAGGGGGGTACACGCTTACTTTGTGTGCCATGTGTGTGGCAAACACAAGGAGCCCTAGCTAATATGGTATTTGCTTATACAACTTTACACATCGGTACCATATTTCTCTAACACAGAATTACACGGCTATCTGATTATGTAACTGAGAGACAAACATTTTTTTTTACTACATCAGTGACACATGTTTACACAATTACACAGTTGGATAACTTCACACTTATGAAACTGTATTTAATCTGTACTTTGTGAACTGTTCATATTTTTTCGGAACCATTGTGATACTATGAGAGCTTTGAATGATGTATTTGGTATGGGATCATGATTTTTAAAGTACGTTTGTGGTAGATGACACTACTGAAATGAGCAGAGAATTTTCTTTAGGTTTTGAAGTTATTGCAGAAAGCTACGATGTTTTTGAGATTTGGCTGAGTTTTTATGATGTTATTATTATGATGACAATGTGTATTATGCTGTTGAGGTATGTTTATGATCAATAAGCTGATGCTATATGAGGAATTTGATTATGCTATGTATTTATAATGATGAAATGTTGAAGAAGTGTCGACGAATATGTATGTGTGTAATAAGGTAAGCAATAATGAGTAGTGGTTAGGGACTCTGACTTGTGAAAAAGGATGTTGGAAACCAAGAATCGTACTTTAAGAGTTATGAAATGTGTGTAAATGCATGAATGATTCACAATGCCGGCGAAAATTTTTTGGATACTGTTATACACTCCTGGAAATTGAAATAAGAACACCGTGAATTCATTGTCTCAGGAAGGGGAAACTTTATTGACACATTCCTGGGGTCAGATACATCACATGATCACACTGACAGAACCACAGGCACATAGACACAGGCAACAGAGCATGCACAATGTCGGCACTAGTACAGTGTATATCCACCTTTCGCAGCAATGCAGGCTGCTATTCACCCATGGAGACGAGCGTAGAGATGCTGGATGTAGTCCTGTGGAACGGCTTGCCATGCCATTTCCACCTGGCGCCTCAATTGGACCAGCGTTCGTGCTGGACGTGCAGACCGCGTGAGACGACGCTTCATCCAGTCCCAAACATGCTCAATGGGGGACAGATCCGGAGATCTTGCTGGCCAGGGTAGTTGACTTACACCTTCTAGAGCACGTTGGGCGGCACGGGATACATGCGGACGTGCATTGTCCTGTTGGAACAGCAAGTTCCCTTGCCGGTCTAGGAATGGTAGAACGATGGGTTCGATGACGGTTTGGATGTACCGTGCACTATTCAGTGTCCCCTCGACGATCACCAGTGGTGTACGGCCAGTGTAGGAGATCGCTCCCCACACCATGATGCCGGGTGTTGGCCCTGTGTGCCTTGGTCGTATGCAGTCCTGATTGTGGCGCTCACCTGCACGGCGCCAAACACGCATACGACCATCATTGGCACCAAGGCAGAAGCGACTCTCATCGCTGAAGACGACATGTCTCCATTCGTCCCTCCATTCACGCCTGTCGCGACACCACTGGAGGCGGGCTGCACGATGTTGGGGCGTGAGCGGAAGACGGCCTAACGGTGTGCGGGACCGTAGCCCAGCTTCACGGAGGCGGTTGCGAATGGTCCTCGCCGATACCCCAGGAGCAACAGTGTCCCTAATTTGCTGGGAAGTGGCGGTGCGGTCCCCTATGGCACTGCGTAGGATCCTACGGTCTTGGCGTGCATCCGTGCGTCGCTGCGGTCCGGTCCCAGGTCGACGGGCACGTGCACCTTCCGCCGACCACTGGCGACAACATCGATGTACTGTGGAGACCTCACGCCCCACGTGTTGAGCAATTCGGCGGTACGTCCAACCGGCCTCCCGCATGCCCACTATACGCCCTCGCTCAAAGTCCGTCAACTGCACATACATTTCACGTCCATGCTGTCGCGGCATGCCATCAGTGTTAAAGACTGCGATGGAGCTCCGTATGCCACGGCAAACTGGCTGACACTGACGGCGGCGGTGCACAAATGCTGCGCAGCTAGCGCCATTCGACGGCCAACACCGCGGTTCCTGGTGTGTCCGCTGTGCCGTGCGTGTGATCATTGCTTGTACAGCCCTCTCGCAGTGTCCGGAGCAAGTATGGTGGGTCTGACACACCGGTGTCAATGTGTTCTTTTTTCCATTTCCGGGAGTTTATTTATAAGATTTTGTTTCTACAGATTTGTAACACAAATATTTCCACCTGTGAAATCTTATTTGTATCAAACTGTCACTGTAGCGGAAGCTCTCGTAAATATTTCGGTAAGAAAGTTAAGTGGCTTTCACGTAATGCGTCGTGGGCGCACAGCTGTGCCACCTGCCTGGAGAAAAAGCCATTAGGTGGAGAAAAAAGAGGCCATTAACCTCGCTACTGACATTCCTTTGTAGAAAGCATCGCAAATACGACACGGTCATTACTTGGAAACATATCGTACTTTCTGATATTTACTGAAATGCCTAATTAAATGACGAGAAATAGTTTATGTCTACACATCTGACTATGACTACTGTATTTCTAGATGAGAGATTTTTTTACTACTTATGAAATGCCACATGGCTATTGAATGATGTTCTTATGCTTTGCTTTGTACATAGTTGCTTATTTCATTTGATATCTGGTTTCCAGCTGTGTTGCAGCATTGGTTTTGTAAAATAAAATTAAATGCATTTGCTAATGTGAACACTTTCTGTCAACAGATCTATTAAATAATAATTTTATGATCCACATTCTTCGAAAAAGGAGCACTTCGAAAGGAAAGAACAATAAGAAGGGACTAATAACAGTAACTGCATACACAATTTTCTTTTCACGTACTTGGTAATTTCTTTTTTAGATTAAGTTGTGGTGCACCATTTAATTGCATAGACATTAAGATGTGAACAGACATTTCCCTCATCTGCATTGTTGTCTTTAGTGTACTATTTTTTCTGCTTGAGCTTTGTCATGTTTAGATATTAGTTATTGCATTTGCTGCTGCTGTTTGCCAGGCATAGCGCTACTGAATTTCACTTTGTATTGCTCTGTTAAGCCAGTTTTACTACTGATTTATTTTTCTTGTTGCTGCACATTGGCTCATATTAGTTGTAATGTTTCATTTGCTTTGCTAATTTATATATATTGCTGCTTGCTTTGCCAATTTGCATTTTTTTGTCATTGCTGTTTGTGTTAATTGTTTTGTGCTGCTGCATTGCGTCGTCCCTTAGTTTATGCATCTGAGCTCAGTAGATTTAAGTTAGCTTAAGATGGGGTAGGCTATATAAGAGAACGAGTTGCGATTAATTGGAAGAAATGCATTGAGAAGCTATAAGAAAATGGTTTGGCCAAAAAAGGATTTTGAAAGAGGATATGAACAAAAATTAGGGTTTAAGGACAACAGGTTTAGGTAGGATTTTCTTGGAAATAAATGATGAGGTAAGATAATGGAAAATAAATAATGAGGTAAGAAATATGTGAACATATAAATACAGAAAGCATGCTTGGATAGGATTTTTTTGGTGGAAACAAATGTTGAAATAAGAGGAAAGAACTATGGAATGAAGTTTTGGGTTGGACTGCAGTACCAAATGTTACTCTGAAAACGAACCCTGTCTTTCCTTTTGTATTATTCCGCTATGTGTTTATGTACCCTTGTGTATTTGTCTTTTTCCTGTCTTTATGTGTTAAGCTAATAAGATTTATGTTGTAGAATTTTTCCAGTACTAAGCTACATTCACTATGAGGAGGAATACTGTTATCCTCAAATATAATTTGCATTAATAATATGTAATTTTCTTTGTAAAGATGTTTATAGACATTATTAATTCTGTTCTGTTTCAATGCTCATGTGTGAAATTAATGTTTCGAAAACTATTCTCATTATTTTATATATTTACTTATGTCATAATTCCTGTAACAATGATGTATATGTTTATTTCTATTCTTTTGTAAAACCTGTGTTACTACAAATGTTACCTGTACTGTTATGTTCTTTAATGATGTATTTTGTACCTTTGTATTCTTATGTTGTAAATTTATAATTGTATAGACACCAGTTCTTCAAATTAAGTTTCATTTCAGTGCGCACGTTTCTGTTGGTCATAATATATGCACAGTATGTGAGAAGTTGGGACTGTTAGTGCTTGCACGTGTGTTAATAATTCAGCAAGGGACTCGTTAACAGCATTGCTGGTTCTAAGAACAACTCCAAAACCTTTGTGAGTGCACAAGTGGTGGTTATGGACTTGCTATTTTATCCGCAAGACTCTTCAATGGTGATTGTGCACCCGCACAGTCACAACAGTCTACAAGGACTACAGTGGGTCTGCATCTTTGATGACCCACCTATACCATTATTTCTACAAGGACTACAGTGAGTCTAGACCTTTGCTGACTCACCAGTACTATTATTCCTACAAGGACTGCAGTTGGTCTGCACCTCTGGTGGCCCACCAATACCATAATCTCTACCAGGACTACAGTGGGTCTGCTCTCTGACGACCTACCTACCAATATTCTTCAAAACTTCGACTGACTCTGCTGTGGGTTTGCTCTCTTGTGGCCCATTACCTGTCTGCATGTCAAGAGTCAGCACTGTCTTTCCGTTGGAAGAACAACACTACTTCTTCAAGACTGCATGGAAATCCACTACTTCCATGTGCATTTCCTTTTACTGCTCAGACTTTGAGAAAAACACTGCAATTTTACTGTGATGATCGATCAGGACTGTCTTTATGAACTGTGAGAAAATTTTAGCTTTTGACCAACATTGTATCAATGCATGTGTGCATTTGATTCCTTTGTTATTGTAATTGTGACAAAATTTTAACAAATATATATTGGCCAGTGCCCAAAACAATTTGTAAAATTTTTTGTGGGGAGCATGGGGGCTATGTAAGTAGGCTGTTTAGGTTCTTATATTGGTAACGCCACCGCCACCTAGCGCTCTGTATGAAAATCACTGGCTGTGCTGTGTGCAGTATGTAGCTGGGTGGCATTGTTGGAATTTGCTATTGTAATGTTGGCCAGTTGGCTGTTAACAGCGCGTAGCGTTGCGCAGTTGGAGGTGAGCTGCCAGCAGTGGTGGATGTGTGGACGTGAGATGGCGGATTTTTGAGAGTGGTTGATCTGGACGTGTGTCCATCAGAAACAGTACATTTGTAAGAATGGATATCGTGAACTGCTATATATATTATGACTTTTGAACACTATTAAGGTAAATACATTGTTCGTTCTCTATCAAAATCTTTCATTTGCTAACTATGCCTATCAGTAGTTAGTGCCTTCAGTAGTTTGAATCTTTTATTTAGCTGGCAGTAGTGGCACTCACTGTATTGCAGTAGTTCGAGTAACGAAGATTTTTGTGAGGTAAGTGATTTGTGAAAGGTATATGTTAATGTTAGACAGGGCCATTCTTTTGTAGGGATTATTGAAAGTCAGATTGCGTTGCGCTAAAAAAATATTGTGTGACAGTTTAGTGGTGGTGGTGTTGGTGGTGGTTAGTGTTTAACGTCCCGTCGACAACGAGGTCATTAGAGACGGAGCGCAAGCTCGGGTTAGGGAAGGATTGGGAAGGAAATCGGCCGTGCTCTTTCAAAGGAACCATCCCGGCATTTGCCTGAAACGATTTAGGGAAATCACGGAAAACCTAAATCAGGATGGCTGGAGACGGAATTGAACCGTCGTCCTCCCGAATGCGAGTCCAGTGTGCTAACCATTGCGCCACCTCGTTCGGTCTGTGACAGTTTAGTGTTGATCAGAATAGGTAAAGAGCGAAATGTCTGAGTACGTTCAGTTTTGCTCAGCTGTTTGAAAATCAAATAATGTAAGAGATTTATCAGCACAGTAATTCGATAATTTTTCCAAGGGGACGTTTCAGGAGCAAAAATATAGGGAATGAAAGGCTATTTACAACTTGTACAAAAACCAGGCGCCAGTTATAAGAGTCGAGGAGCATGAAAGCGAAGCATTGGATAAAAAGGGAGTAAGACAGAGTTAAAGCCTATCTCCGATGTTATTGAATCTCTACATTGAGCAAGGAGTAAAGGGAACCAAAGAAAAATTTGGTAAAAGAATGAAAGTTTAGAGAGAAGAAAAAACGACTTTGAAGTTTGCTGTTGAAATTGTAATTCTGTCAGTGATAGCAAAGGACTTCGAAGGGTAGTGAACGGAATGGACAGTGTCTTGAAAAGAGAATAAAAGATGAACATTACCGAAAGCAAAACAAAGGTAAAGAAATGAAGTCGAGCTAAATCAGGCGAAGCTGAGGGAATTAGTATAGAAAACGATAGGCTTAAAGTAGTCGACGATATTTTTTATTTGAGCAGTAAAATAACTGTTGGTGGCCGAAGTAGAGAGGATATAAAACGCAGAATGATAAAGGTTTGGAATAACAGAAGTTTATGACGCAGCTTGACTTAAGAAATCGTCAGTTGATAGGACACATTCGTGACATCAAGAGATCACCAGTTTAGTACTGGAGGGAAGTGTGTGCGACGGGGAGTGGATAAAAATTGTAGAGGGAAACCAAGAGATGAATACAGTGAGCAGGTTCAAAAAGTTGTAGGTTAGCGGCGGATGGCCGTAGCCAATGGCTGCAGCCGCCGTTTGGGGTGCGGACTCTGGAGCACTAAAGTGTTCACCAGTAGATATCCAGCCTAGAGCTCTGCCGCGAAAATATTTCTGCAGTAGACTGATATCAGTGGTGCGATATAATGTGAAATAATGATGGTATCAATTTAAACAAACAATAGGATTGATGCATTAGTTCGTAGATATGGTGATTTGCATGTAGCTATTCCAGTTGCTATGTGTTTATTTACAGAGTGTTGTTTTTTATTTGTAGTTAACTGTTGCAGTTTGAGTTTACATATCGTCCTTTTTTCATTTGGAGATAATAAGTGGAGCTGTGTACGATAGAAAATGGAATGTCATTTGGAGAAACGGAACAGTTACGAAGTATTTTTCAAATGGTTCAAATGGGTCTGAGCACTATGGGACTTAATATCTGAGGACATCATTTCCCTAGAACTACTTAAACCTAACTAACCTAAGGACATCACACACAACCATGCCTGAGGCAAGATTCGAACCTGCAACCGCAGCGATCGCGCGGCTCCGGCCTGAAGCGCGTAGAACCGCTCGGCCAAAACGGCTGGCTGAAGTATTTGTCTGTTTCAGTTTAGTAGAAGAACGACAGCAGCGGAGGCAGCCAGAAACATTTGCGCCATGCATGGGGATAGTGCCGTTGGACAAGGCACGGCAAAAAAAAAAAAAATTCTTTTGACATTAGTGACACTTCACGTTCAGAAAGTCCTATAGGGTTTGATGAAGATCGTTTAAACATAACAATCCACAATGATACACATCAGCGAACTCGGGCACTGGCAGATGTGATAAACAGTTATCATTCCACCATCACGCGGCATTTGCATGCAATGGAGAATATTCAAATAGCAGGGTGTGGTTACCGCATGCTCTAAGCGAAAAGCACAAAAAACGGCGGGTGGCCATATTTACATCTCCGCTTGCCCGCATCAATTGGCTACTGAACAACACCTACCATTCCTATCCTGTCGACCAGAAATTGTGTATTTATGCTAACGTAAGGAAAAGAAAAGCCAATGGCCTTGTCGCAGTGGTAACACCGGTTCCCGTCAGATCACCGAAGTTACGCGCTGTCGGGCTGGGCTAGCACTTGGATGGGTGACGATCCAGTCTGCCGAGCGCTGTTGCTAAGTGGGGTGCACTCAGCCCTTGTGCGGCAAGCTGAGGAGCTTCTTGATTGAGAGGTAGTGGCTCAGGTCTCGTAAACTGACATACGGCAGGGAGAGCGGTGTGCTGATCACATGCCCCTCCATGTCCTCATCCAACGGCGCCTGTGGGCTGAGGATGAAACGGCGGCCAGTCGGTATCGTTAGGCCTTCGAAGGCCTGTTCGGATTGTGTTTAGTTTTAGTTTAGTTTAAGGAAAAGAAAAAATGGTTGAGCCCAAAAAAAGCAGCAACTCCTTATACAAAGACCTGCGCGTATCCGGTATGGCCGGCACTTAAGTGTGATTTGAAAGTATTCGTGTAGATGTAGATAACGTTATGCATCTATTGAAACAGCGATGATGTGGTGTACTACGAATTGCTTCCCCGAGGTGTAACCATCACTGCTGACTTTCACTGTCAACAACTGAGACGTCCTGCAGACGCAATCCGAGAACAACGACCAGGAAGACTGCGCAAACCGTCCGCATTCTGCTAGACTGACGAAACACTATGTACAGGAGTTGGGTTGGTAAGTCATTCCTCACCCACCTTCTTCACCTGATCTTGTGCCCTCAGAGTTTCACCTTATCCACTCTCTATCGAACAACCTTCAAGGAATTTCCTTTCCGGGTGAAGATGCGTTCCGAACACTGCTCGAGAGTTGTTCGCCTCGAAACCACGTGTTTTCTGCTGTCGCGGAATGGAAAAGTTACCCCGGCGTTAGCAGACTGTTGTAAATCTTGAAGGAGGATATGTTATTTATGACTAGAGTCTCCTTTATGTACATCTGCTGTGTTATTAAACTTTCGGAAAAGCGCTAAGAACTTATACACCAACCCAATAAATTTAGTATACAGACGAAATGCGGATAACGAGTAGACTTCTACGCGCTTCTAAGCGTTGTTTACTATCAGATTATAGCATTTCCTCTACCAACTGCCATTCTGCAGTGTGACTAGTTTGCCAGACATACAACTCTGAGGAGAGTTATGTCTGTTACCACCTAACGAATAGGTTCGGTCTTGTCAGCTAACGAGGCTGCCCGTAAGCTTCATGTTTTTTTGTGAAAAACGGTACTGTTTCGAATTATCTCGGAGTGATAATTTTACAAGCGAAATTTAGACTCACGTGGCGATCCAGACTATGTTCCTTTGGCTATTGTGTGTGCTATGCAGCCGGCCGGGACGGCCGAGCGGTTCTAGGCGCTACAGTCTGGAACCGCGCGACCGCTACGGTCGCAGGTTCCAATCCTGCCTCGGCCATGGCTGTATGTGATGTCCTTAGATTAGTTGGGTTTAATTAGTTCGAAGTTCTAGGGGACTGATGACTTCAGAAGTTAAGTCCCACAGTGCTCAGAGCCATTTGAACCATTTTTGTGCTATGCAAAGTTATGGCGTCACAAATCGTATCACATCATCTCAGGGTACATGGGTCCTAGAATAGCGTAGTATTTAAAGTGGTCTGCAGATACTGAGTTCAAATCTTCTCAGTACTTGAAAGTTTTAATTTCTGTAAACAATGAATTATTAGTTCAGGAATACAAAGTCAAAAATATTCGAAGTGATATATACATTTAGGTAAACTTCGAACGTCCGCCGGAGGAAGGCAGCGACGAATAGTCTAAACTAATTTCCGTATTGTAAATACGCGTCAGTTTGAGGATGGACTTTATCTTTAATTGATAATCGGTCCCGTATGTTTTAGTATAACCTTACGCGTCAAACGTGGTTTTAATGAGTGAGTTCCACAACTGTAGATACACTGCTAGTGATAACTATTGGGCAAAATACTTATTTACTGCTGTCAGGCGAAATTTCTTTTATAGTGTAGTTATGGAGCCCAGTAAGTCAACTGCGTACTCCCCGGAGGGAAAGCGTACTGCAAACCACAGTTTGAACCTGGAGTTCTCCCTGTTTTCGTTGGCGACTAAATCTAAACCCACTGAGTCAAATGTGTGGTTTCCAGTTGCGCAATATTATTTTACATAGTTGAAATCCACACTCAGTTTCAGCTAAAACCGCGAAAATGTGAACTTGGACTACGTTTAAATCCTGAATTTCAGTTTATTTACACTAAAACAGGGGATCTTTTGTAATATTTTCCTCCTATAATATTTGGAATAGGTGATGTCCATTTAGTCCAACAAGTTATCTGGAAAGAATGACTATCATATTTAATGTAAGACATTAACATCTCCCGACTTTTGAATGGCGAGTTACCATTAATTTTACCGTTCTATAAGCGTCTTTGCTAAGCGCAAATAAATGACGTTAATTAATGCTATTTCTGTTATCACACATCATCTGCAACACTACATTTAGTTTTGATGTGATCTATTAATAATTGTAGATGTCTGGAGTTAACCTCAGAGTTTTTCCCTGTGTATGGAAAGAACTAAATAATTACGTTTTCGGGCAACGGTTTCTAAATATGACTATATGGAAATGTCGTGTGACTAGGGCCTCCCGTCGGGTAGACCGTTCGTCGAGTGCAAGTCTTTCGCTTTGACGCCACTTCGGCGGCTTGTGCGTCGATCTAAACATGACTGAAACATGACAGCTGCGCAGCAGCCGAATTAAGAAAATAATAGTAATAATGACAGTAATAATCGAATCATCTGACAAGTTCATACTCTGCTGTGGCTTTTTCCGAAATTCGTTGAAATATTGAAAATTTCCAAGACAGAAATTTGTTGAAATAGTGAAAATTTCCAAGCGACTCCGAATCGTAGGTATGATGGCAAGAAGCGCCTTTATATTCTGTTAACAAGAGACCAGCGTAACGTCCGCGTCAGAAGCTCGCTGATAGTTCACTTGTTAACCGAGTGTCGCTGATGCTTCATCACGTCTTTTCAGTGCTAGTGTCAGAAACTAACCAAAATCGATTAGCGGTTGAATCCGTATTTAAATTGGATTGGCGCTTATTTCAATATGATACAAAATATCATTGCATTGTGGGATTTGTGAAAGTGTTAGGCATGAATAAGAGAGACAGCTGGTGAATGACGATGTGGTCGAACAAAACTAAAACAGAGCCAGGCGATGAGTGTATTAAACAGGCTGGAACCAACTCTCTTACTGTGTGGTGCATCTTCCATTACATAACAATAATGGGCTTGCAACTGTGAGCTACAGTGGTCTGGTAGACTGATACTAGTTTGTTATGTGTCAGGTATGGGTTCGGTTTCTGCTTCAGGTACCCATTTTTCACTCACAGGAACAGACTTCCTTCATCTCTGATAACGCCAAGTGAAAAACATCGAACTGCACCGTGCTTCGAAATCCACATTAAATACGCCGTCCTTCGCCAGCGACTGGAGCAGAATCGGTTTACGTTGGATCTTGAGAGAACTGGAAGCCGCAGCAAACAGAAATAGTCACCATAAGATTTCTTACGCCCGAACTTTAATTTTATTTAATGTAGTAATCGTCCTGTAATATCACAGGGCACTTATTTTTTATTTTATTCTATTCTGAGATGTCGAAAATTTTGGTGCTGCTCTGACAAGGAGCAAGTGCCATAACCCGATGTGTCAGAAACTTCGCTCAGTGGAAGAGGGGTCAAAATAATGGAACACGTGTCCAGCTTATTCGTAGATATTCAACATTTTCTGAGAAAACTACAGTCATAGTCTTCTAGGTAATTTATGTGAATTTTACCGAGGAAACGGTCCAACCGAAGCTCTAACTCAGTGGGTACCATCAGGGCTTCACACTTCTGCGCCCCGCGTTCGAATCCCGACTATTATTTTTATTTTTTTTTGTTCATTTACGAGTATCTACCCATGCCTTTAGAAGATTACTAGACGAATGTTTTCCAATGTATACTGAAATAACATTTCCTTATTCGTCTGCGAAATTATTGCCAATACATGACCTCTTCAACCATGTTAACGACGTTTCTTTCCATAGTGAGGTTCATATGGAGAGATGTCGCTGCCGCAAACGTGCCTTCGTGCGATGCTCGTGGTGTTCGGAATTTCTATGTTTCGAATGTTTCTACGATAGGTATCATCAAAGGAAGTGCACCAAATCTTCCTGCGAACAGAAGTAAGAATAAAATAGAATAATTAAGAATTGATACAAGCATCAAATATAAAAATATGATGATCTAAAAACAACGTAATGCCTTAAATATCATACACACATGTGTTATACATGTATGACACTTATTGTGAAAGCCAGTTGTAATTTGATAATATAACCCCCTTGTACCTCTTTAGTTGATAATAAATATTCTTGCCGTAACCTTTTATTGACATGGGCAGATAAATAAAAAAATAAAATAAAGTACAAACATCAACGTGGTTTCGAACACTGGATGCAAAAGTGGGAAACCGCGACACTAGCCACTATGTCACCAGTTGGGTCGAACACATCGCGCGGTAAAAAGCATCTAAATTCCGCGAAAACTTTGCCAGTCGTTTTCTCAGAAATTGTCGAGTATGTACGGATAAGCCGAGGAACGTGTTTGCTTGTTTTGGCTCCTCTTCCACTGTGCGAAATTTCTCGGAAATCGGTTTATGGTACTCACCGTGTTCTCCTCGTGAGATTCGAATTCAGACCTCCTCTTTCCTGGGGTTTGACCCTCTAGGGACGATATAATTCCATTATTTCGTTGTTTTTTCCAAGTTTGCCAACGCCTTAGGAGTCCAAGATGCGAATCCTGACCCGAGACTAAAATATGGGTCACTTCATCTCAAACACTAGCATATGTGCATCTCGAGGCTGATGAAAAACAATCAATATTTAACGTCTGTTCGTGGCAAGAAAACAAAGATGGCAGGTGCCGGGTTCGAATCCCGCTAAGGAGAAATAATTGTCGTTATTTCAAGGACAATACGTGCTTAGTGGGATCTCCAGTGCAGTGCAAAACTTTTCACCAAGTTCAGAGTTGATAAGTGATACTAGTGAAAACTTGGATATTTCACGTCTCTTGATGCCTAGTCAGCAATGACGATTGTTCCCATGATCCAGTCTCAGTGAGACACGAAAGCTTTGCTTAGTTAGCAATGTATGTAGGTACTGACTTTGTGTCCAGATCCAGAACCAAAAAAAATCATGTCATTGAAAGTTCAAACATGTACACAAATATGTGCAAATGAATGCCTTAGATACTTAGCGTCACTTTGTGCTACGTTAGACCGGCGATATGTGCACATAGATCCACGTATCTCTGAGTGCTGTGAAATTACAAGTGTTGTGTTGTTGATATTGAAGTTTCCATAAAGCCCGTGCCGCTGTTAATCGCGTTTTTAACTTATTAGTTCATTAATCAGTTTACGAAAAACCACTCGCTACACGAACAATGGTTAGTAGGTGGCTGAGAGCAAAAATACTTCGATTAGTCATAGAACTTTCGGAGTCCAATATTCATTCAAAATCTCTTATTAATAAAAATATTTAGTTTTGGCAGGAATACTGAACGACTTATGTGAAGGAGTTAGTTGTGGTATTTGTCTCGGATATTAATAAGTGCGGTAATACTTTTGAAATGTCACTATTTGTAATAAAGTCGAGTTTACAGGCATTAAGTACTCTCTCATTTCCAATATTGTGTTTTCAAATATATGTAATATTGTGGTATTAATTTACTTGTGGACTGATTACCATAAAGAGCAATGTTCTCCAGTGGTCTCTTGTGGTAACGGTAGCCATTTTGTATGGTCAAACGACTGTACCGTAAAGCGATTAGAGGAACTGCAGTGCAGCAATGTATTGTGGGCTGCATGGCAATCAGGAGGAACACAATTCAGATCGTTCGACTACTTTGACCATGATAATACGAGGGCTGTTCAGAAAGTAAGCTCCGATTGATCGCGAAATGGAAACGACTATGATAATCCGATAAAGCTTTGCACAGATGTTTTGGGCAGTGTCTCTAGTATGACCCTAGATAGCATCACGTCACTCCTCTTATTTCTGAGCTCACAGTGATCGCGTAAAGTTGTCTAGAGAATAGTGTCTCCCGCCAAGTACGAGGACCTGGTGAGAAATTTCGCCTGAAGCTATACAGCCAACATTACATAACTGTCGTGCAGTTTCTTCTACAAGGCAATATTCTCAGCCGCATTCCGAAGGGGCAATGAAGGTGCTCCTGCATCGTTTTCAATTGGAAATGTTTGACTACCCACAATACAGCCCGTAATTGACTCCCCCTGCGTTTCATTTCTGCTCACATGAACCGCTGGCTATGAATACAACATTTTGGCACAGAAAACGAGCTGTAGGCCAGCGTAGAGAATTGGCGGAAAGCACTGGCGGCTGTCTTTTATGATGAGGGTATTGGAAAGGTGATACAACGCTACGACAAATGTCTTAGTCAGAACGGCAACTACGTAGAGAAGTAGCTGGATGGTGTAGCTAACTGTTAAAAATAAAACATTTCTAATTTTCACTGTGGTTCCCATTTCGCGATCAATCGGAGCTTACTTTCTGAACAGCTCTCGTACATCTCTGTCCCTTTTGAACTGTAGTGGTTGTTTACAACTAGCATCATGAGGGCATAAATTTGGTGTGAATCAGTAGACAGATCTCTACAGCATGATCGTGGGTCAGAACCACAATTTATTCTTACACTACAATTTTGGGCGAGGAAAATTTTCTTTTTAAAAGATGAACTACTCCGGAACATTATTCTGAACGACATTATTGAATGAAGATACAGTGACGGGGAAAAACACAATATCAAAAGATAATTAATTCAGAGTAATGAAATTTAGAGAATACATTTGCCTACAGTCTATTCACCGAGAGCTGGGACGAAACATAAACAGTGTCACGTGAGCGACTACGCTCGTTTCCAGAGAAAGCATTCGGTGTTCACGTGATACGTAGGAGTGTGGAAAATCCTTGGCGCACGCTTTGCGGCTGGCAGCGTTCAGCTGGCTGCCGAGCTGTCACAGCGGACCGTGAGAAACGTGGGCAACAATGTACGAAATAAATTTAACAATAATGTTAAAATAATGTTAAACTGAGTTCATTCTGTCGAAGCAGATTTATTTTCATTCAGGTTGCTAACAAAACGCTCCATTCACACACAATTGTTAATTTTAATTACAATACCAGTAATAATAAAGAGAAAGGACGAAACAAGGTTCACTCTGTCGAACTTGAACTGTTTTCATTGAGGTTTATAACAAACCGCTCCTCTCTCTCTCCTCTATAATGCAGTCTAATTTCCACATTTGAGTTTCCACTCGTAAAGGACAAACGGTTGCACCCATCGCATTCGAAAAAACTACAAAATTAAATTCAAACCTTTCTGAAACTTTTCTCGCTTACACCCCCACAAAAAAATTTAAAGGGGAAAAGTTTGTCGCGTACTATATTTCGGATAATGATTTGGTAAAAGTTCTGCATCAGACGTGAGATTTTAATGTATTACTTCACAATTACTGACTATATTGCGCAGAAAATTTGCGGACGTCATCAACATATAGTACTGAAGGCAATTATAAAATTATTTTGCTGTGCGACACACAGTTTAGGAGATATGGCGTGATGAATATAGAGTAACGCGAAAAAACAACTTTTCCTGAGCGACACATCATATTGAAATGATGATTTTCATCGGTTCCAAACTAAATGAAACTTTAATCATGTAATACTAGTTCTGTAAAAATATCCCCTCGAACTTTGATAAATATCGGACAAGAGCCTCATGGTATAACTCTTTCTACTTCCGTCACTGTATCATGCAAGATACCCTCGCTTCTAAACTGATACTGTTATTACTCAGCCGCGAGTCCGTGGAGGGTGGTATATGTGACGTACAGTATAACTGTTCAGCATTTCCTGAAAGCTTAAATATTTCTCTTTTTCAGTGACAATAAATTTTAATGTAATGTAAAAAAAGGGGTCGGTAGGTAGTTCTCGGATCACTTTATCATGCTCGGGTGCCAAATTATAAAAAACACGACTTTCATTTTTTAATTTCTGACCCCCCTGCCTTGTACACCCCTCGACGGGAGCGCTGTGATCACGCGCCTTGCCGTGTTTACAATACGTTTCTTGTTTCGGTGAATGGAGTATAGGTAACATACTTGAGTGATTGACACTGCAAGATCACAGGTTAACGTAAGTGCGAGATAAACCACTGGAAATACGAAGTGCTGGTACTTTAATAACCAGTGTAATTATCAGGATGTCGAATGCAAGCATGCAAACGAGCATGCATTATATTGTACAGGTGCCGGATGTCAGTTTTTTGGACTGAATTCCATGCCTGTTGCAATTGGTCGGTCAATACACGAACGGTTACTGTTGGTTGTCGCTGGAGTTGTCGCTTAATGACGTCCCATATGTGCTCGATTGGAGATGGATCGGGTGACTGAGTAGGCCAACGCTACACGTTGACACTCTGCACAGCATGTTGCGGTACAACGGTTTGTAGGCGAACGTTATTCTGTTGGAAAAGATCCCTTGGAATGCTGTTCATGAATGGCGGCACAACAGGTCGAATCAGCAGACTGACGTACAAATTTGCAACAAGGGCGCGTAGGAAAACCACAGGAGTGCTCCTGCTGTCATAAAATATCGTACACCAGACCATAGCTTCCTGTGTAGGTGCAGTTGTGTAGCAAGCAGACAGGTTAGTTGCAAGCCCACAACTGGCCTCTTTCTATGCTCCACAAGGCCATCATTGGCACCGAGGCAGAACCAGCTTTCGTCAGAAATACAACAGACATCCACCCTGCCTCCAACGAGCTCTCGCTTGACACCACTGAAGTCGTAAGAGGCGGTATTTTGGGGTCAATGGAATGCACGCAACAGGCCTTCAGGCTCCGAGCTGTCCTTGAAGGAACCGATTTGTGACATCTACTAGCGCCACTGTTATGCGACTGGCGCGACATCTGAACTGACATCATCTTCCAGATGTTGAAAGACGCCTACCAACTTTCGTTTATGTCGCACAACTCCTTCCTGATGTTGCGACTTTTTCTGGTCAGCCTCCAGCAGACAGTCTTCACATACCTTCACATACCTTCAAACATGGCATGTGTTTCAGGAATGAAAAGAGGTTCCTGGAAGTGTCTCTGGGGGCTCTTTGATTCCGTGCTACAACGAATACAGGCGATATTCGCGCCCATTGAGCGACACATCATATTGAAATGATGATTTTCATCGGTTCCAACTAAATGAAACTTTAATCATGTAATACTAGTTCTGTAAAAATATCCCCTCGAACTTTAATAAATATCGGACAAGTGCCTCATGGTATAACTCTTTCTACTTCCGTCACTGTATCATGCAAGATACCCTCGCTTCTAAACTGATACTGTTATTACTCAGCCGCGAGTCCGTAGAGGGTGGTATATGTGACGTACAGTATAACTGGTCAGCATTTCCGCCAGGAATTTGCGAGTGTAAGTCGGACCTTCCTTGATCCGCCTTGGTGGGTCGTGTCGTCGTATTTCCTCCTACCTGTGCGCGGTGCAGCTCTCGTAAATGTCGTCCTGTGCAGATTCTTCATTGGCGCATTTGATGTCTCTGTCGGTGGAAGATAATTATCTGAAATTGCTGTCGATCAACTTTGGGGTATCTATTTACTCGAAATTAACATTCAGAATGTCGTAATATCACTTTTATTCCTATTGGGTCAATAATTAAACACTCATCTCGCAAACTACTCGTAACAGAGAGCATGCTATCATCGAACAAGACAGGAAGAGCTCTTAAGGCCGACTACCGACTTTGGCGCGCAGTCCGTATCTCTTACTAGTTTCGCCACAGTTCGTGGATTTCCGATCAAGTTCGTACTTACTAAGATATGCATTTGTTAATAAACGAGTGTGAATTTTAACGAGGCAAAATTTTGATAAATAGTTTTAAACATCCAGAGGCCCCTCCTAGTATTCATGTTGTCATAAATTACTTTAATTATTAAATATAAATAAACAAAATCGGTGACTTTGGCGCCAAGATGGCGGGACTTCCCGTCATTTATATTTCCCAGGCTGACTCTTGTTGCTACGGTCCAGCGCCGAGCCCCATCCTACTACGCGCGACATATGGTCGCTTCGTCACCTAGCCAGCCAGCGTGGGAAATGCTCTCCGACTCATGGCCGGCTACGGACTACAGCGCTTCCTAACTATCGTGAATACATCTATAAGAGACAATAATTTATTAAAGCTGGTAAAAATGTCTTCCTCACGTAAGAGGCACCTTACAATCACTAGGTAAAAGCCGGCCGTTGCGGCCGAGCTGTTCTAGGCGCTACAGTCTGGAACCGCGCGACCGCTACGGTCGCAGGTTCGAGTCCTGCCTCGGGCATGGATGTGTGCGATGTCCTTTTAGTTAGGTTTAAGTAGTTCTAAGTTCTAGGGGACTGATGACCTTAGAAGTTAAGTCCCATAGAGCTCAGAAACATTTGAACCATTTGAACTAGGTAAAATTGTTGTTTTCAGAACAAAATAAATGCCACTTTAATACTGGAAGCCTGTGTTAAGTTTTGTCGATCCAGTAATATCACCGTTTAATAAGAGTTAATTAGGTCGTCGGTTGGTTATGTACACAACACTCTGTATGATGCAAACTGCCTCGATATCGGTAAAAACAACACGTGAGGTAATTTTGCGGGCTTTCAAACTACCGCTGGCACAGCAACTCAGTGTATTCGGTCAGAGGGCTGGCTGCCCTTTGTAATAAAAATAGCACTGAGTCAGATATTCAGCGATGAGCCTGAAGGGATATCCTGTGACGTCCGCACAGATTTAATGACGAGAAATAATCACGAACAAAATGAAGAATAATAATTAAAAAGAATTCCCAGGAGCTGACCTATTCGTTATCCACCTGAAAACGTGAACTTCGTATTAAAGTCCACCTCGGGAGCCGCGTGGTTAGCGCGGCGGATTGCTAAACGAAGGGGCAAGGGTTCGATTTCCGGCCGGGCTGGAAAGTTTCTCCGCTCGGGGACTGGGTGTTGTGTTGTCCTTACTTTCGTAGCGTCGTAACTGACAGTAATATTGAGATGGCTGAATCTTCACAACGCAAAAATCAATAAATTGAAAAAAGAACTTAACTTTGCATTAACGGTGTGGATTAGCTCTTTCTGCAAAAGTGACATTTTTATATATTTTTTTGGATATTGCTTACTAATATGTCTCACAAAATTGAATTGTTTCTGCATGCTCTCATTCTAGTTATAATTTACAGGCTCCCTCTTTCTGCGACTCAAAACATCTGTTGCATAAGACTCCAGCAACAAATCGCTCAAGGTCTCACCTGGAGTGTAAGATCATATTTTAATCCAATTTACTTCTGAAAAAATCACTACTTTCAATCTCAGGCTATGTGAAGTTCACTATATCTAATCATTTCTTGCTCATTCAGCAAATTCTTTCCATTAATGAAAACAAAATAAGTTTCTGGGTGCTAACATGGTTTCAGTATTTTATCTATTAAACTTCCACGGAAATATGAGAAGCAACAATTTTCACTTCTTATGCACCACGAAATTTTACCCGTGTCTCTAAAAAGTCATTGATATATTTTCTGTTACAATATAATAAATAGTCCCATACTCAGGATATGAGCGTAAGAGAATAGATGCACGAAGACAACATCGCCGCTCACGGCAAGATAATAGTGGAGGTGGTTTGCCGTTGCATTCCTCCGACCTCTAATGACGTCTCAAGCATGTATCTGTTTCTTGTGGCTGACTGTTATGAGTGCTCGTACAGCGCAATGTTGAGTTTGTGTTGTAATGGATGGAAGAAAGGGAGAGGGTAGACCCGGTCATGACACATAGCCTACTCCTCTCGAGCGTTCCCATCCGACGAACGATCACCGTCCACAGTGTCACGTGCCCTCACTTCATGATACACTGCAGGGAGGTTTAGAATTTAATCCACCACATTGGTGCAAAGACTGGTAATCAGGGAATTTATGCCAGCATCTCTCCTACCTTCATCGGGAAAATACTGGCAGTGAAAATTTCATCCACCACCAGGATTCGAACCGGCTTACCTCCGGGTCAAATGTGCGTTAGTGACGGCTACGGAAGTGGGTATGTTTCCTGTTACCAGTGGTTAAATTCAAATTGACGAGAAACCCGTTGCGATGTTCTCCTGTTTTACATATCCAAACAATGATAAGTAGCTGAGGAATTAAAACGGTAAATAGAAATAGAAATAGAAATCTAATCATTATAAAACAGCTTGTATACGAAGGTAGAAGAAGACAGAACCATCGAGAATGAGGGCCTTGGAAAATGCTTTCAAATTGGGACTGAATTCTGAAGTTATCCTATAGTTTTAAAGTAGTACAACACATTCTCGAATATCAAAAGTAAAGAGATTACATTTCACTGAAGTTGGAACACACGATAACGTAATAGCTAGATTTCATCATGGTCAAGCTAAAGCTATGGAACTTCGTACCCTTCTAAAAACTATGCCATAAGTAAATACGGACTTAGGCTGTAATTAATTAATCATTAAAGTGGGCTGAAATCACAACCCAGACCATAACTCCAGGTGTAGATCTAATGTGTCTGGTGCACAGACAGGTTGGTTGCAAGGCCTCAGCTGGCCTCCTTCTAACCAACACACTACCACAAGTGACATCGAGGCAGAACCAGCTTTCATCAGTAAACACAGCAGACCTCCACCCTGCCCTCCAGTGAGCTCTCGCTTGACACCACCGACGTCACAAATGGTGGTGGTTTGGAGTCAGTGGAATGCAGACTACAGGGTGTCTGGCTCGGAGCCGTCCTTGGAGTAAATATGTAGCAGCAATCTGAACAGCTGTAGGCACCACAGTGACTCAACGAACTGTCACAAATCGGTTACTTCAAGGACAGCTTCGATACTGAAGCCCTGTAGCGTGCATTTCGCTGACCCAAAACCACTGCCATTTGCTACTTCAGCAGTGTCAAGCATGAGCTCATTGGAAGGCAGGGTGGTGACCTGTTGTGTTTTCTGATGAAAGTTGGTTCTGGTTCGGTGCCAGTGATGGCTGTGCGTTGCTTAGAAGGAGGTCAGTTGAGGGCTTTTCACGAACCTGTCTGCTTGCCAGACACACTGGACCTACACCAGGAGTTATAGTCTGGTGTGAGATTTCGTTGACAGCAGGAGCACGCTCATGGTTATGCCACGAACCCTGACTACAAATTTGTAAGTCAATATGGTGATTCGACCTGTTGTGCTACCATTCATGAACAGCATCCTAGGGGGTGTTTTCCAACAGGATAACTCTCGCCCACATACCGCTGTTGTAACCTTAACATGCTCTACTGAGTCTCGACATGTTGCCTTGGCCTGATCGATCACTAGATCTGTCTCCAATAAAGCTCATAGGGGACGTCATCGGACAACCCCAGCATTAACCTCCCTGTATTGCCCAACTAAGTGCAGCTGGCACGGAAAGCCATCCCACAAACTGACAACCGCGCCCTGTACAACAGAACGCATGCATTTTTGCATGCTTGCATTCAACGCTCTGGCGGTTACACTGGTTATTAATCTACCGACATTTCACATTTGCTATGGCTTATCTCGCACGTACATTAACCTGTGATCTTGGAACATTAATAATTTATTTATAATGCCTAGACAAATATATTCCTGAAATTTTATTACTATACATTAATTATTTTTTGGTGGTATGACTTTTTTTAGTCAGCTGTTACTCACTGGTTCATTTATGTTTTGAAAATGTGCGCAATGACAAACTACTAAGGTGAGTAAGAAAACTACAGTAACGTACAATAGCATTACTACGTAATGTCAGTTACTTGTTTCTGAGAGGGGTAGTAAATAAACCTAGTTACATGTAATAGGACCAATGAAAACTGCTGCTCCAGTGATAGAAGAAAAACTGATGGAAACACCTTAGTAAGAGAGGAAATGAAATGCATTGGGCGTCTTGAAAAAAATCGGTCTGCGACTGAAGGTGGACTTGTACTGGAATTCTTACGCCAGATGTTATTTAAGCACCGCAGCGAGTGCTTTCGTCGTAATCTCGTCAATCTTTCTTCTGCTTCTTGCTGCATTATCCATTATTTTCAGGGGATCGTCATGTTAGTTACTGGAATTGGAAATGTTATTGGCAGAGGGTGGCCAGATACCCTTCCTGTCGCCAGTCCTCCTCCCCCCTACTATCCACTACACCACGCCCCCTTCCTAGGACAGAATTTGTGTACCACAATTGTCTACGTCTAATGTTACTTCGTGTGAAAGTGTGCGGGCGATTTATAAGTGTTCGTCAATTGTGTAACTGAGGTGGTCCGCGTCCGGTGCGCCTCCCGAATCCCGGAAGCAGCGTGTTATCGCGCGTGGATTACGGCCGGTTTTTGATAATCTCTTCAGCAATGTGACATTGTCAAGTGCAGGTATCACGTCACACGCTTCCTGCGATTTCTAATCTCGCAGTTGTCTTTGTCTGAGTTCTCTGACTTGAATAACGTTAACAAAGAACTTGACAAATTTGCGCGAATGGATTCCGGAGCGCTGACTAATGGTGACCATCATACATCCGTTTTGTTGATTTTCTGCTGACTACTCATACTTGGTAAGCATAGAACACATAATGTCTGGTTTACACCGAAACGAATGGAAACGGACACACTCGAAAGAGTATTCACGGAGCAATTAACAAGTTTCCACTGTCGTTCACATATGCCTGTTTACAAGCTTTCACACTAGAATGAAAAGAATATACGTGGGAGATCCACCATCGAAGCTTGGGAATACGAGAAACGCCGCGATCTTTTTATTTATTTTTTATTGCGCTTGCGTCGTCGGCACGTGGGTTTCATTCGATGCAAATCAAGAAATGGTAGTAATGCAAAATTATGGTATTCAGATGGGATTATTTTGTAGGGAAAGCATGCCGTTGGGGACAAAGCAAGCATACTGACGTAAGAAAATAAGTGGATGTCTGAAATATGATATAAGATACCCTGTCCCACTACTAGTCATTTCCTTTCCTTTAGCGAGGGAAAACGACTGTCTATATGCCTGTGCATGAGCCTAGATTTCTCGTATCTTGTCTTCGTGGTCCTTAGGCGCAATATATGTTGGCGGCAGTAGAATCATTCCGCAGTCAGCTTCAAATACCGGTTCTCTAAGTTTTCTCAATAGTGTTCCTCGGAAAGAACGTCGCCTTCTCTCCTGGGATTCCAATTTGAGTTCCCGAAGCACCCCTCTAACACTTTGGTGTTGTTCGAAATTACCGTTAACAAATCTAGCACCCGCCTTTGAATTTCTCTGATGTCATCCTTCAATCCGATCTGGTACGGATCCCAAACGCTCGAGCACTATTCAAGAATAGGTAGCACTAGCGCCCCGTATGCGATTTTCTTTACAGATGAATATTTTGAGCAAACTGACTATGTTGCCATGGGTAGTCTCCTTCCCCATGGAAGACTTTGAGCGGAGGACACTGGGTTCGACAGAACTGAAATGAAAATTCTTCTGGCAATACGTGGATGATACTTCTGTAGTGTGGCCCCTCGGCGATCAGCTGTCATACTTTTTGCAGCATCTGAATTCTGTCTGCATTTCTCGACGTCTTAGTCAATCAGAATATGGATGAGTCATTGGGGTATTCCGACCGTAATCCCACACATACAGACCTGTAACAGCGGGCGTCTATCTGCCACCACTCATCACAAACTCTGGCTGTCCTTCGAACGTTGGTCCACTGGGTGTCTGATGGAAACAGGCTTGAAAGCAGTTGGAATACCTAAAATCTGTCTTCAAAGATACTACATATTCTTCACATCAGATCAGCACCGCTTTAAGGAAGAAACAACGTGACCACCCACAAGATCAAGAGGAGATGGAGCGGTTCAAGTCCAGGGCGTTTCTCCTGTATTTCGGCAACTTTTCGTCGAAAAATTGGACAGAATCTTGAGGAAACAGTATGTCAATGTAATCTTCAGCCCACCTACAAAGACTCTTGGTCTTTTCATTTCGGCTAAGAACGATCTGGTTTTGCGGAGTGCTGGAATCTACAGAATACTTTGCCTGTGTGGCAAAGCCTACAATCGTCAAACAACGCTGACAGTACGTAAAAGGTGTTAAAATTATTGCCACACTCGTCTTTCGCAGCCCACTAAGTCAGCCATAGCCGAGCATTGTATCTCCAGAAGACACTCCATGGATTATTCCGTCACGAAAATCTTTGCCTCGACGAGATATAACGTGTGTAGTACAATATGTTTAGGTCGGTCAAACTGAGTTTAGGGACTGATATATTTTTAGAGTCTAAGACATTGAGAACCAGCTAGAGGCTCCCCCAAAGGTGTGGAGTTTTTTATTTTTGTTGAGTCTTAAGTTTTCTAATGATGAGCTGGAAAGGCGAAAACCAGTTCGCAACAAAACAAAAATTAAATATTATTGTGGAACGTTAATTTTGCGTGTTTCACTTTTTAATTTATTTTACATTTCAGCAGATGTTATATCTCAGTTTCTGATATGTACTCAAAGATTTTATTAAAGGAAGGATAAAAGATATAATGTCAAATGACATTACTGTATTGTAAAAGTATCCAGTTAATGTGCCATGTGGGGTAACTGATAAAATTTGTAGTGTAGTTTGTTGTTCTCGAGAGAGAGAATTGAGGGCAACATGATTTTTATTTATTTGGTAATTATTCCAAAAGCTACTAAAATAATAACCACACATCTGTGGTGAAGTTATTAGAGCTACCTTAAATGTAACCCACAAGAATGATCAGGTCTTTGGTATATTCTTAATGTGACGCTGGTCGACATAATAGGTACCTATTCACATTTGTTTACTTTTAAGGATAAGTACTATACTGTTCCTTTTGACAAAATGAAATCTCAAACCTTGTGCCATTTTAGTTTCGCCCATGCCTGAATGAAATAGGTAAACAATTTATCTTCTTTCTTTGCCTCAGCTTGATCTTTATGTGCTTTGGCAACTTCCTGCCAAAAACCGTTTGTCTCATTTTGCAGTTTTTATAAGCACAAGTAGAATCGATACCTTACGTTAGGGTCGTAAAATTCTTTTCTGATGATTCCATCTCTCACACAACTCGCTTTTAATAACAAGATAGTTTGCGTGCGGAGGACAACAGACTGTGAATACGAATATTCTCTGTGCTGTGCATGCGAAGGCAAGCACCGAGAGGATGATTCACTGAATGACGGACAACCAATGGAACATGTGCCAACACAGTGAATGCGAACCAAATAAGATCGAATGCTGATCGCTCGCCTGCCGTTTACATCCTGGAGAATGGTCGTTCTCCAGTGCTCGGTGGCCTGTATACGCTCGGGGGTAAAAACAGAGTTAAGATTAGTTTTACGCTGTGAGACATGATGATTTTTGTAATACTTTACCGGTAGATAACCGAATTCCCAATTATTTAGAGGAAGAATAAAACATTAAAAAAGGCGTCCTATAAAGGACATAACTTTGGAAAAGCCTGCCACTTCTGTTCTAGTAAGCTGGTAGCATTTAATTTTGCACAATTTTCATTTTTTTAAAGTAATGGATCACTTCATGAAGGAACAGCGTGTTGTCATAGTGAAAACTTTTTAAACTTTTTACGAGGGGTGTTCAATAAGTAACGCAAATTTTTTTTTGTGAAAGCAGGTTGGTTTTATTCAGGATTCAAAAACACTATATTACTCACAACTCTTTTGGCTAGAAAACCCTATTTTCAACATAATCTCCGTTCAATGTGGCCACCTTACTGTGAGGGGCTGTATACCCGCGTGGTACTATTCTACTGATCGAAGTCGGAGCCAACGTCTTGCTGCATCAGTAGCCTCCTTATCATTCACGTAATGTTTCCTGCTGAGTTCATCCTTCATTGAGCCAAACAGATGGAACTTGGAAGGAGCGAGACCCGGACTGTAAGGTGGATAAGGAATAGCAGTCCAATGAAGTTTTGTGAGTTCCGCTAAGGTCCACAGATTTTTATCAGGCCTTGAATTGTTATGGAGAAGATGCAGTTCTTTTGCATTTTTGTGGCGACGAATACGCTGAAGTCGTTTCTTCAATTTCCTGAGTGTAACACAATACACTTCAGAGTTTATCGTCGCGCCACGAGGGAGGACATCGAACAGAATAACACCTTTGAACCACCAGAAAGCCGTTGCCCCCGACTTGACCAGCAGACATTATGCCTTTGAATTTTTTATTCGGAGGAGAGGTGGTATGGCGCCATTCCACATGTTCTGATTCGAAGTAATGAACATGTGAGCCGGCCGTTATGACCGAGCGGTTCTAGGTGCTTCAGTCCGGAACCGCGCTGCTGCTAAGGTCGGTTCGAAACCTGCCTCGGGCATGGATGTGTGTGATGTCCTTACGTAAGTTAGGTTTAAGTAGTTCTAAGTCTAGGGGATTGATGACCTCAGATGTTAAGTCCCATAGTACTTAGAGCCATCAATGAACCCGTTCAAAAATGGCCCTGAGCACTATGGGACTCAACATCTGAGGTCATAAGTCCCCTAGAACTTAGAACTAATTAAACCTAACTAACCTAAGGACATCACACACATCCATGCCCGAGGCAGGATTCGAACCTGCGACCGTAGCGGTCGCACGGTTCCCGACTGAAGCGCCTAGAACCGCTCGGCCACAACGGCTGGCAATGAACCGGTGTTCCATCGCCTGTGATGATGTTCGGCTAACAATTGTCACGATCAACCTCGTAACACGAAAGCAGCTCCGCACAGATGGCCCTTCGTTGCTCCTTATGGTCTTCTGTTACATGGCCAGGAACCCAGCCAGTACACATCTCGGAATATCCCAACTGGTGGACAACTACACGTTGGTATGCAGTGCCAACAGAGACATCCAGTTGAGCGGCGACGTGTTTAATTGTGATCCGTCGATCACCTCAAATGAGTGTGTCAGCACGTTCCAACATCGCAGGAGTCACAATTGTGTGCAACCGTCCGGCTCGTGGGAGATCGGACAGATTTGCGTGACCTTTTTGCGATAATGACAGCAGCCTCATCCAACGACTCACCCTGCTTTTGCTCACCGACAGGTCTGCGTAGACATTGTGCAAACGCCTGGTTTTGCGCAAACTAAATGATAGCTCTCTGTTTGAAACGCACTTTCGTTGCAGACGCCATTTTGAAGGCTGCGTATTGCGCCTCCACCTAGTGGAACTTCTGGAAGTTATAGGGGCTGGTGCAGGAATATTTCGCGATGTCCCGCAACAAATTCCGTATTTTCCCAACCGAAACTGGGCGAGAAAAAATTTGTTGCATTACGTATTGAATGCCACTCGTATAAATGTGGTGAATGTCGTTCAGAGCAAGGAACATAGAATGTTCAGAGACTGTTCGCAAACCACGTGGAATGTTTGGTCAACGTAAAGCATCGATTGTGATGGGACTGATCGCCAAATTTGACAAAACCGTTTCGGTTGTGAACATAAAACCCTTGGGGCGTGAGTGATAATGTTGTTGTAAGTCCATTGAAATCCACTCACCGACGAGCAATTGGATAATTTTAAAGCCAGCATGCGACGAATTCCAAAAAAAGATCTTCACATTTTGCCCTATAAAATCCAACTGACACAAGATGATAAGCCAAAGGACCACGGGAGGCGCCGACCATTTGCTCGTAGGGTGCTTGCGAAACAAAGAGCGGACAACAGTTTGATCAAGAAAATAATTTGATCAAAGAAACGCGCTTTGATATGTACAGGGTTATTACAAATGATTGAAGCGATTTCACAGCTCTACAATAACTTTATTATCTGAGATATTTTCACAATGCTTTGCACACACATACAAAAACTCAAAAAAATTTTTGGGCGTTCACAAATGTTCGATATGTGCTCCTTTAGTGATTCGGCAGACATCAAGCCGATAATCAAGTTCCTCCCACACTTGGCGCAGCATGTCC
Source organism: Schistocerca cancellata (assembly GCF_023864275.1). Classification (NCBI taxonomy): domain Eukaryota; kingdom Metazoa; phylum Arthropoda; class Insecta; order Orthoptera; family Acrididae; genus Schistocerca; species Schistocerca cancellata. Next base: position 1,045,884,546 of record NC_064626.1, read on the forward strand.
CCATCAATGAGTTCGAAAGCATCGTTGATGCGAGCTCTCAGTTCTGGCACGTTTCTTGGTAGAGGAGGCTTAAACACTGAATCTTTCACATAACCCCACAGAAAGAAATCGCATGGGGTTAAGTCGGGAGAGCGTGGAGGCCATGACATGAATTGCTGATCATGATCTCCACCACGACCGATCCATCGGTTTTCCAATCTCCTGTTTAAGAAATGCCGAACATCATGATGGAAGTGCGGTGGAGCACCATCTGTTGAAAGATGAAGTCGGCGCTGTCGGTCTCCAGTTGTGGCATGAGCCAACTTTCCGCGGGCTATGCGTGAAACTTGCCCGCACGCGTTCAACCGTTTCTTCGCTCACTGCAGGCCGACCCGTTGATTTCCCCTTACAGAGGCATCCAGAAGCTTTAAACTGCGCATACCATCGCCGAATGGAGTTAGCAGTTGGTGGATCTTTGTTGAACTTCGTCCTGAAGTGTCGTTGCACTGTTATGACTGACTGATGTGAGTGCATTTCAAGCACGACATACGCTTTCTCGGATCCTGTCGCTATTTTGTCTCACTGCGCTCTCGAGCGCTCTGGCGGCAGAAACCTGAAATGCGGCTTCAGCCGAACAAAACTTTATGAGTTTTTCTACGTATCTGTAGTGTGTCGTGACCATATGTCAATGAATGGAGCTACAGTGAATTTATGAAATGGCTTCAATCATTTGTAATAGCCCTGTATTTGAGAAAGAATGATGTGTTGTCAATCTTTGCAATAATACATTGACAAATTGCTTTATATTTTCTGTTCGGATTGTATATTTTTAGGTAGTGCTTACATAAACGTACATCGAACCGTAAATGTACAAAAAGGTTGGGCTATGAATGCTGTTATGCGCAAGTATTTATTTTATTGTTGACAGTGTGTCTCCTACCCGCCTGGTGACTGGACATATAATATTTGTCGTATCTGGTGTGCAATGACTTCGCGTAAACTTTATCATAATAACAGTCTGTGTCACACTACTCTTCCTCACGTGCAATTTGTTATAAAATTTCAGATATGAAAATGGCAAGTTATTTTATCCGAAACTAGTCATCAATGGTTATAAATAATTTTTGCAGCCTTAACTAATAAGGGATTATTTATAAGACTCCAATAATTTGCCGTTGTTTTTTGTTCCGTTCCTGTCATCAGTCAATCCCTAGAGTTTGCACACGGTGGAAAAAATCAGCCTGTATACATTATTTACACTCAGCATACACTGAGGTAGTAAAAGTCGTGGGAAGCAATATGAACTCAACACAAATGGCGGTGGTATCGCGGAGCTGTCATTATTACTCAGGTGATTCATGTGAAAAGGAATCCGACATGATTACGGCTGCCCGATGCGAATTAACAGACTGAACGGGGTATGGTAGTTGGAACTAGACGCATATCGCATTCCATTTTGGAAATCGTTAGGGAACTCAAATTCCGAGATCCACAGTGTTTAGGTATAGAGCTGCCAGTGCTAACAGGCAAGCAACATTTCGTGAAATAACCGCAGAAATCAATATGGGATGTACGACGAACGATCCGTTAGGACAGTGTGGCGAAATTTGGCGTTAATGGGCTATGGCAGCAGACGACCGACGCAACCGTGTCAGGGTCAGACGAGCCCCGATTTCGGTTGGAAAGAGCTGATGGTAGGGTTCGAGTGTGGTGCAGATTCCACGAAGTCACGGACCCAACTTGTCAATAAGGCACTGTCCAGCTGACAGAGGCTGCATAACGGTGTAGACCGTGTTTACTGGCCCAAGTGAACCGAGTATTGACGAGAAATACTTATATTCGGCTGTTTGGAAACCATCTCCAGTCATTCATTGTCTTCATGTTCTGGTTCAAATGGCTGTGAGCACTATGGGACTTAACTTCTGAGGTAATCAGTCCCCTAGAACTTAGAACTACTTAAACCTAACTAACCTAAGGACATCACACACATCCATGGCCGAAGCAGGACTCGAACCTGCGACCGTAGAGGTCGCGCGGTTCCAGACTGTAGCGCCTAGAGCCGCTCGGCCACTTCTGCCGGCACTTCATGTTCCCAAACGATGATAGACAGTGCGCCATGTCACCGGACCATTGTTTTTGAATTGTTTGAGACACATTCTGGACAGTTTGAGCGAAAGATTTGGCCACCCAAATCGCCCGACATAGGACGTAATCGAGGGGTCAGGTACAGAACAAAATCCTGCACCGGCAACACTTTCGCAGTTATGGTTGGCTGTAGAGGCAGCATGGCTCAATATTGCTGCAGGTGACTTCCAACTACACCACTGGCCATTAAAATTGCTACACCACGAAGATGACGTGCTACAGACGCGAAATTTAGCCGACAGGAAGAAGATGCTGTGATATGCAAATGATTAGCTTTTCAGAGCATCCACACAAGGTTGGTGCCGGTGGCGACACCTACAACGTGTTGACGTGAGGAAAGTTTCCAACCGATTTCTCATACACAAACAGCAGTTGAACGGCGTTGCCTGGTGAAACGTTGTTGTGATGCCTCGTGTAAGGAGGAGAAATGTGTACCATCACGTTTCCGACTTTAATAAAGGTCGTATTGTAGCCCATCGCGATTGCGGTTTATCGTATCGCGACATTGCTCCTCGCGTTCGTCGACATCCAATGAGTGTTAGCAGAATATGGGTTCAGGAGGGTAATACGGAACGCCGTGCTGGATAGGAACGGCATCGTATCACTAGCAGTCGAGATGACAGGCATCTTATCCGCATGGCTGTAACGGATCATGCAGCCACGTCTCGATCCCTGAGTCCACAGATGGGGCGTTTGCAAGACAACAACCATCTGCACGAACAGTTCGACGACGTTTGCAGCAGCATGGACTATCAGCTCGGAGACTATGGCTGCGGTTACCCCTTGACGCTGCATCACAGACAGGAGCGCCTGCAGTGGTGTACTCAGCGACGAACCTGGGTGCACGTTTGGCAAATCGTCATTTTTTCTGATGAATCCAGGTTCTGTTTACAACATCATGATGGTCGCATCCGTGTTTTACGACATCGCGGTGAACGCAAATTGGAAGCGTGTATTCGTCAACGCCATACTGGCGTATCACCCGGCGTGATGGTATGGGGTGCCATTGGTTACACGTCTGGGTCACCTCTTGTTCGCATTGATGGCACTTTGAACACTGGACGTTACATTTCAGATGTGTTGCGACCCGTGGCTCTACCCCTCATTCGATCCCTGCGAAACCCTACATTTCAGCAGGATAATGCACGACCGCATGTTGCAGGTCCTGTACGGGCCTTTCTGGATATAGAAAATGTTCGAATGCTGCCCTGGCCAGCACATTCTCCAGATATCTCACCAATTGAAAACGTCTGGTCAATGGTGGCCGAGCAACTGGCTCGTCACAATACGCCAGTCACTACTCTTGATGAACTGTGGTATCGTGTTGAAGGTGCATGGGCAGCTGTACCTGTACACGCCATCCAAGCTCTGTTTGACTCAATGCCCAGGCGTATCAAGGCCAGAGGTGGTTGTTCTGGGTACTGATTTCTCAGGATCTATGCAGCCAATTTGCGTGAAAATTTAATCATATGTCAGTTCTAGTATAATATATTTGTCCAATGAATAAGCGTTTATCATCTGCATTTCTTCTTGGTGTACCTATTTTAATGGTCAGTAGTGTAGTTATAGAATCCATGCTACGTTGAGTAGCTGCACTGTGCCGGGCATAAGGACACGATATTAGCAGGTATCTCATGACTTTCGTCGTCTTAGTGTAAACTTAAGTGCTGTGTAATTTCTGACCTGCGCACATCTTCTGTTCAGTAATAAGACGTGTGTCATTAGTTACGGTGCTTGGGTAAAAAGCCTAGGTACAATCGTACGCACTTCGGTATGTATGTATCAATTATTATGTTGAAGTCTGTATTATTTTAAAATGAAATTATTTGGAAATTTTTTAATTTTTTCAAATTTCATTTAGGTTTTGTGGAAGAACCATTAACATTCCAATTACTTTGTAAATATGTATTATGTATTTTTCCTAATTATTCCCGACCTTCGAAGATCATATCATTATTGATCTACGGAATTTGGTCTAATGTAATCTCTGTACACCCAACATACTATCGTATTAGAGACTGTTGTAAGAAACCGTCTGACGCGGTCCTTTTAATCCGAACCCGATTAACAAGATAAATAAATAGTATAGAACATTCATACTTCGTGTTTTGATTGATAAATAATAAGGGTATGCCTTGCTGCAATATTTACTACACTAAGAAAATTAAAACGGGGCACATTTCGTGGAATGTATCTCAGATTCATCTTGGCTGTTAACAGCCTTGCCCCTTCAAAAACTCAGCGACGAGATGCGGAAGTGAACGGCGTTAGCACGCAATAAACGTGGCCGAGGACGGCCGAAATTTTCGATCTGTCGCTCGGGGCCGAGGCTGCTGAGGGACGGGGCGTTTCGCTGGGACGCCGGAGCCGTGCATTACGGCTCGCTGGATGGGAACCGCTGTGATGGCGCCTGCGATAACACGATTGTCCTCAGCCTCAAATGACTCCCGTGCTCACCAGCTGGAAGAGCGACAATACAGGTGAGCTCTGATTCCAGACACAGGCCACCCTTCGCCGACGCTGGGTTTCAGGCAAGGTGGCTGGAAGCAAGTCTGGTTTCACACTAAGAAAAGGAAATAAAAAAGTCAGAAAGTCACTTCGTAACACATGTGATCCTGGGAAAAGCTCCGATAACGTGAAGTGACGTCAGGTGTTCGAAGTCCAGAGGAGGGAGTAGCACAATTTCATAACTTTAGTCTACAAGAAACCGTAAAAAGCAAGACAAAAGGTGTGTGATATACCAGTATTATTTTAAAAGACATAATATTTGCCATTGACTGCAGAAAGTATTTATTTTCACAATTTCAATTTCGGCCTTGAGGCCATTGTCATGTGGTATACTGCCAACGACTGTGCTTCAGGACATGTCAAACTTTAAAAATGTTACTTCATGTCATGATCGCATCTGAGGCTTTTAACTATGTTAACATCCTTAACACAAATCCCAGTAAACTACTGCCGATGTACTCATGTACACTGTTCACATGCGAGGCGGTTGGCTCGGAGGTACATTCACAGATCGTTATTTTAGTTTCTTTTTGCAGCATATTACTTGATAATGACCTTGAGGCCCATTCTGGAATTGTGGAAATAAATACTTTCTACAATCAATGGCGAATATGATGTCTTTTATAAAGTTCTACATGACTGAGAATCCCATCCATGAGAAGAAATGGTACCCGTACGGTAATTTGTAGTTGGAGGGCGGGGGGGGGGTGTCTAGACTTGGGGATACGGAATATTTTTAATATTTTATATGGCGACTTGTAAGCAGCCATAAAACATTCCGGTTCTGACCTTGTTAAAAGCCTGCATAATACCGGGTTTTAAATCATTTTCTCGAAAGAAAAACGTATGACTACACTACATTGTTCCTTTTGCCTGAGAGCTAGGGAGGGGGTGGGAGGCGGCCCTCCTTGCCCTCGAATATGGGCGCCCTTGATGAGAAGTTAATCAGTAATTGTTTTACATTTTTCCTTTCCAGGCAGTAATTCAGCATGTCTACTCATAAAGAATGATTGTCTGTACCTCATCGAATTTTTCTAATATTGTTGTCGGCGTCACTACCTGGGACGCGGATAGGAGACGATGACATATTTATTAACGTGTCTTGGCACTTACCCTGTGGGAATTGTCACTGTCAGTTTTCAAGTTGTGCACAAGACCCTCTGTTGTTTTTCCTACTGCCGATAGTTGAGCAGTCTTATATGCATTCAACAGACTAAACATACCATTATGAGCCTTGTTTATCTAAGAATCTTCTCTCTCTCTCCCTTTCTCTCTATCTTTATCCATCTATCTGTTTACTTATCTGCCACTCCCTTCAGTTATCCAACTTTTCTAAGGCTTCCACACTGACGAACAACACTAAAGAATCGTTGCTAGGAGTGTTCTCTAAGCGAATACACAAAGCATCAGTAGTGGTTGCTGGAGGACCACGACACAGAGACATATACGGTGGCAGAAATTTCAGGCGAGCGCGAAGAAGGCGGATATGGTAAACATCGTTTATCGAAGGAGGCTTTCGTTTACTTACTGCACATGTTTTGACATTCTCCAGGTGAAATTAGGAATCGACAGCAGGGTGATGGAGGATCTGTACCTCCCTCTGTAAATTCTCCTCGTGTAGCTGTTGTTGTTGAGATTGGTACTGAAGCAGTACGCTGATGTCTTCATCATATTTTGTTTTTAATGGGGTTCTTAATCAACATACTTTGTTGGATATTCGTTTTATAAACTGAAAAGCTTCGATCTTGCTGCAATATATTTCATTTGCTCCAGAGGCTTTTCGTCTTTTACATTAAAGCATCTTGTTGGAGTCTGTCCGCTATACTGCCGTCGCCACAGCTGTCCAACAAGTGTGCTGTTATCAACAGAGTACCGGTTGATACTCATTCGAAAATACTCAGCATGGCCTTGACCACTGCAGTTTGAAGCGTTTGTTGTCATGGACAATGGAAATCGAGGCAGTGGGATGAGTACCACTAACATAGAGCGTATCGAATGAAGCAGAACGGTTGAAACCCTACGAATCGAAACGTCATCGAACGCAAACACAATTTCCGGCCAGCGATTATTCTGAACCTTTCGGACTAAAATACAGATATTGCGTCCGCTGACGTCGATGACGAATATCGGCCTGCCCGAACCGTGCCATAGAAAGTCGTGGCTCAGACGTCTAACAGCTATGTGTTCCAACGCTACACATGAATTCTGAAGTTGAGTGCGCCATACTGCTTTATTATTGACGACAAAAATTTTTCTGAACAATGATTAGATCTCTCAGTTTCCGTTTTATTTAGAGTATGCCTCAGATTCAAGTCTGTATATATCATTATCATAGTTCAAAAGCTTCTCGTGCCTGATGGTATACGATAATCAAAAGTAGTCATAATAGAGGTTTACCGCAGCATAGGATTGTGGTTCAGTATGATTTTCGGGCCTTTCTGAAATCTGTTCGATAAGACGTCTTCAATGTAACAACGTAGCGATTTTCTAAAAACGCATTTTGTTGATCGAACACTTCCGGTTCGTACTTCCAGCGGACACAATCTTCGGCGATCAGACATTGCACCGTCTTCCGTTGCGCTGACGAACATTATTTTTTAAAATTTTGTTTTAAGTCTTTTGTTTCATCTCTTAGGGAGATAGTGGGCTGCGAGATGGTGGGCTGCTATAGGGGAGCATGGCCCATTTCAGCCAGTTTTTGTAGTTTGTTCTGTTGTGGCAACATTTAAAAGGGTGTTTGGAGGCTTATTTAATTTTGTAGGATTTTTAATTGTATATAAATGGACAATTGGGAGGAAGGTGTTGTTATTTAAGTTTTCTTGATTCCAAATCGATATTCGCGTTACGGGTGAGAGAAAATTCTCGGCCGAAAAGACCACAGCTGTGATTGTTTGCCTGTTGTTCTGGCTTATATGCCTTCATATTATCTCAGTGATCTTGATAATGCGACATCGCGAACTTGGAATTTTGTTTATGTAGAAAATTTTCGTCTAATTCTGTAGAAGATGAAGAACTTGAAAATTTGCTCAATGTAGACAACTGATTGCTTGTTCTTTCTACATCAGGCTGCTACATCATATCCTTATTGGTATTCTTGATCTATTGACAAACTGTTGATTTCTTCGTTTTGCAGAGGACTCTGTTGGAGTGAATTCGACACTACTTCGAAAATAATGTAGGGCGGAAAAGAATATTTGAATTTCGGAAAATTAAAACCTGTAGGATCATGCTGCAAGAGTGGTTTTGTAAGTCCATAATAGAATCTAGTGATTTGTTCTTTTATTGTGTCTAGCATGTTTTGGGTTTTATGCATTTCGTAAAGGAAATTTTTGTTGGGAAGTCACAGCGTAGATCTCCAGCTGTTCCGAGCATTCTCCAATCAGCAGACAGAATTTTGTTAGTTCGGTTAGATGACGTAATCCATGCTTGAGATCCACCGAGAATGGGCCGGACAAATGTCCTGTAATTGAGAAGGGCAACTGGTTGTTCCACTCCACGTGTTCGATATTTAATGAGATGAATTACGTTAAGTCAGTTTTCGGCTTGTTTAATCTTTTTACATGCGTTTTTCTTCCGATTTGGGAGTTCATCTAGATCGATTCCGAGATATTTAACATTTGGTCGTGGAGTAATTTATTATCCAACTGATGTGCTGGAGCCGCGCTGTCGACTTATATGTCCTCAACACGCCGTTCGCTCCCGAGCGAGCGCGTCGGCGGGCGATGAACGATTGCGTCAGCGTGGCCGGCGAGACACAGCGGCACAACCCGGCCGCAACAGCGGGGATTTAGGCACTTTATCCGCCCCACCCGTATTCGCTGAGTGTCTTCATAATTAGACCCAATGCTTATTTGGGTAAATGTCCGCTTCACGTCCGCAATTCTGTGGACTTTATGAAAAGGCGTCAACATCTTCCGGCTCAAGGACTCAGACGTCCTGGTGAGGTTTGATGTCGTTTCGTCATTCACCATAGAGCCGCTAAGAGAGTTACTGGAGCTCACTGGTCAGAGATTTTACTTGAAGACCATCGACTTCAACAGGTATGTCTTGACCACTACTTTATTTTCCGTTTAATGCAGATTGCTATGAACAAAGGGGCACAGAGTAGCGTAATTGGTATACTTTCAAACATGAAATCCAAAAATATCTTGCCATCTGTGGTTGAGCACTGCAAACACCAAGGAAAGATATGCAGAATTCCATTGACGCCTGATCCCCCTACAAATTTTTATTGCCAATCAAGTAAAGCCCTAACGGTTACACTGTTGCAAATGTAACTTAAACTATGACGAATAACTAAAATAAATTCTGTTCCTTTATCATTTAAGGATATCAAGTTACAGGTTGCGGAAGAATCAATTTTTTTCACCGAATTGTTTTCTTAAGTAATTCAGAGCTGCCGTACTGCTTTCCCAAGAAGACACGTGGCTGTCGCTCTGTGTCGCGCGCGCTGCAGCGACAATATCCAAACACGTTTGAATTCAAACGTCGCCAGTTGCAGCGGGAGACAGACAGTGAACAGATGTCGCTCACGTAGGACACTTCCGTAACTACACCTGCGGTTGTGTTTTGTCGCCTGAAGCTGTCGCGCACTGTCGCTCGCTTCTGTCGCTCACGCAGGACACGACCTCACTTAGAATTTTGATTCTGAACAAAGCATGGACGCAAGAATCATTTGTGCGTTATATAAGTTCTGTTTTATGGAGGTTTAATAATACAGCTTGTCATTGTTTAGATTTTTACTACATTACGCTAATATTTATTTATATCTAGGTTTCACAGACGAGACCGATTAGAAATTCAAACGCAAAAACAATAATAATATGAACGCCATATAATAACACCCAGCGTGATAAACCGTCATCATTTGAACAAGATGTTGATACTGTCTGAGCGGATAGCTTCGATAGTAAGTTTTTCGTATTAGACTTTGTCGTATACAATTTCCCATTTTCAATAATGTGAGATTTGCTAGGGTGAAGTTTATTGGCCGGCCGTGTGGCCGAGCGGTTCTAGGCGCTTCAGTCCGGAACTGCGCTGCTGCTACGGTCGCAGGTTCGAATCCTGCCTCGGGCATGGATGTGTGTGCTGTCCTTAGGTTAGTTCGGTTTAAATAGTTCTAAGTTCTAGGGGACTATCGACCTCAGATATTGAGTCCCATAGTGCTCAGGGCCATTTGAATCATTTGAAGTTTATTGCAGTATGCTTTGAAATGCGTGTGACCTGCTCTGGTCGTATTGTGCTACTCTCTGGTGTTCTAGCCTGTGTAAGTAAAAGAGCCACTCTTTCCATGATTTTCTTGAGCAGACTTCATCTATCAGTTTCACATTTCAGTCACAAGTCTTCCGATCGGTTTGATGCTGTCTTTCATCTTTCCTATCCTGTGCTAATCTTTTCATCTTTATATTTTAGGTTTAAGTTCCGTTGCTGTGCTTGAAGAAAATAATAACGGATTAAGGATGGGTTCGCCTTTTTGCAAGCAAACAAATCATGTTTTACTTTAACGCTCAAAAATGTTTCACGACAGTTGTGGCATTCTCAATAACTGTTATACATTGTGTATGTTCTGTGGCTACTAACCGAAATCAGCCATAGCTTTACATTAGTGTACGATGTCATCATTGTAGTATTTGGCTACTCTTGTGCTGTGAAAAGTTTGTCTTTTTGGCCAAATGTGTTTCTGTGTAGTTCAGCTGAACGTTTTTTCCCGCTTGTTTGTGAGTAACGTTTCTTGCTATGTTGCTTGGTATGTTGCAAAAATCTGTGTGTCCAACCACAGCAACATAGCAAACCTCAGTATACAGAAGCGACCGGGAGAAAACGTTTATCTCAACTACAGAAAAAACACGCACAAAAACAAACTTGTCACGGCTCAGGACCAGTCAAATACTACAATGATGGCATAATGTACTAATTTAGGCCAGAGGCTGATTTCGATTGGCAGTCACAGAACGCACTCAACGAAAATTAAAAAAAAAAAAGAGAAGAAAACCCACTAAGGATGCCACAACTATGGTGTAGCAAGTTTGGCTGTTAGAACAAAACATTAATTTGTGTACCTGTAAAAAGGCAGACCCGTCCTTAATTCATTATTGTCATCTTTACGTAGCTACCACACTGTCTTACAAAAAAATGTAAAGAGGAGCTGAAAACAAAATGAAACTCCACGGGTTAAGATCATATATCATTTATTTTCAGTGATTACAAAGTTGAATCAAATTGACCATTGCACCCTATCTGCATAGCGAGTAGGAGAGAAAGTGTGCTGACTCCCCCGGCCGTTAACACAGGCAGCATAGGACGGGTGGCGTGGCTGCGAACTACCAATAGCACTGTGGCTTGAGACTCAAGTTCGCGCGGTTTTGCTTTATCCGTAGTTGTGTTTCGCTATTGTCTGTGCTTAATTTGTGAGTGTATTTATGGTGCTGTGACTGAACGTTGAAGAATTGAAGTCTGTGGCGAATAAGTGGTGTTTAGGGATATAGTTACTCGTATCTGAAGAAGGATAAAAAATGCCGACTTGTTTCGTTCCAGCGTGCAGATCTGGCTACCGAGAAAGTAAAGGTAAACTTTTTTTAGGCCTCCACAGCCCGCCCCGATGGGGAATTGAAATACAATAAAGAAAGAAATTAGGCCTCCAAAAGACGAAGTAGAATTTCCAAAATGGGTCAGAGCAATTCCGCTGAAAGACAGAATTCTAACTTACAATTGTTTCGTGTGTGACTCACATTTCTGTGAGGAACTTATTATAAAAGCTGACGTGTTTATCGTCGAGGGTAAACAAGTTAAAATTCCAAGACAAAGGTGGTCACTAAAATCAGGGGCAGTTCCTCATTTATTTCAAAATGTACCGAAATATCTATCGAAAATACTGCACAAAAGAAAACCACTGCCAATAAAACACTCTCAAAAGAGTAGCTGCTGTAAAGAAAACGTTCTACAAGAACTTCTAATGTTTCCCAGTGTTTCATCTCTCTCATTTCACTAAAGAGAACATTAAAGTGTAAGAAGCTGAAAGTTGTGTGGTTACGTAATACACTAAGAACAGCGAATGCAGAAATCCATCTACTGCGAAAGCACCTCTCAGACGAAAAGCGTAAGACAGCTCAATCAAATCTCCTAGATCATTCTGAACTTAGTAAGAAACAGAAAATGATAGTAGACACTATGATAAAGAAATGCCAATTAAAAAGCACTAAGGGAATGCGGTATGACGACGAGTTTCCTCTGGACAGCGTGCTCTTAAATATTAAGTCGCCCAAAGGATACAGACATTATTTGAAGCATGGTTTGTTGCCACTTCCTTCTGGAACACATCTTCGAAATTTAGTAAAGGCTCTCAAATGCTCATATGGAATCAATACACACGCTGTGGAGGCCATTAAGAGTTATTTTCGGGAAGAACAAGATGAAAATAAACGCTTAGGTGTGCTGATTTTTGATGAAATTAAGCTCCAAGAAGAACTTCAATTTAATAACAATTTCCTGAAAGTTGATGGTTTCGTCAATTTAGGAGAGTATACTCAGGACGACTGTAAGAATAAACTTTCCAATAATGCTCTCGTCTTCATGTTTGCTCCTCTGTTGTATAACTGGTTCGAATGGCTCTGAGCACTATGGGACTCAACTTCTGAGGTCATCACTCCCCTAGAACTTAGAGCTACTTAAACCTAACTAACCTAAGGACATCACACACATCCATGCCCGAGGCAGGATTCGAACCTGCGACCGTAGCGGTCGCGCGGTTCCAGACTGTAGCGCCTATAACCACTCGGCCACTCAAGCCGGCGTTGCATGACTGGATCCAACCTGTTCCTGACAAGGGAACCTCCCCATCGCACCCCCTTCAGATTTAGTTATAAGTTGGCACAGTGGATAGGCCTTGAAAAACTGAACACAGATCAATTGAGAAAACAGGAAGAAGTTGTGTGGAAGTATGAAAAAATGAGCAAAATATACAAACTGAGTAGTCCATGCGCAAAGATAGGCAACATCAAGGGGAGTACGAGTTCAGGGGAGCCGTGGTCCCGTGGTTAGCGTGAGCAGCTGCGGAACGAGAGGTCCTAGATTCAAGTATTCCCTCAAGTGAAAAATTTACTTTTTTTTTCGCAAAGTTATGATCTGTCCGTTCGTTCATTGACGTCTCTGTTCACTGTAATAAGTTTAGTGTCTGTGTTTTGCGACCGCACCGCAAAACCGTGCGATTAGTAGACGAAAGGACGTGCCTCTCCAATGGGAACCGATAACATTTGATAGAAAGGTCATAAGTCAACCGATTCCTCCACAGGAAAACACGTCTGATATATCCTATACGACACTGGTGACGGCATGTGCGTCACATAATTGTATGAAAATAAAAAATTAAAATTTTCACTCAAGGGAAGATTTGATCCATGGATCTTCCATTTTGCAGCTGCTTACGCTAACCACGAGACCACGGCGCTCCTGAACTCACGTTGTCCTTGATGTTGAATATCTTGGACATGGACTACTCAGTTTGTATATTTTGCTTATTTTTTTCATAGTTCCACACAACTTCATCCTGTTTTCTCGATTGATCTGTGTTCAGTTTTTCAAGGCCTATCCACTGTGCCAACTTATAACTAAATCTGATGGGGGTGCGATGGGGAGGTTCCCTTGTGAGTATACAAGTCGCCATGCAACTCTAGGCGACGTCTTCTTCCAGATATTAATTCAAGTGATTATCCAGCTGGAACAAGCGGAAACAAGAATTATTGCATTCACTTGTGATGGCAGTCAACCGAATAAAAAGGTCTGGCAATGTCTTGGAATTAGTGGCAAAAAAAAAAGTAACTTGCTCTATATCAAATCCTGTTGACGAAACCAGAAGAGTTTGGGTATTTTCAGACACTGTTCACGCAATAAAGTGTGTAAGAAATAATTTCTGTGATAAAACGGAAGTACATTTTAACGATGAGACCGTCAACTATAATTTCAAGAAGATAATTTCCCAGGATTTGCCGGATTAAAAGTTTGCCACAAGTTAACTTCCACCCGCTTAAACCCGACGTCATTTCAACGAATGAATGTAATATTAGCCCTGCAGTTATTCAGCAACTCAGTAGCCAATGGCATAAAATTCTTCAGGGAAATTAAAGCAACAGGATTCGAAGGCAGTGAATTAACAGAATCATTCACTAGATGTATGATCAACGTAGTGGACGCACTTAATTCTTCGTTTCCTAAGGATGCATTGTACAAAAATTTCAGAGGCTCACAAAACATTAAGGAAATGGAAAAGCATTCTCGCGGATAAAAATAACAGCCTTGCTTCCGAAAGAACTCTCCAGTCTCTAAGAGTAACCATTGAAGAAAGTACATTGGAGATATCTGAATATTTGTGGGGAAAAAGGCTTCAGCTATGTATTGCCTGCAAAATTTAATCGGGACCCAAAATTGAATGTCATTTCGGTATCGTCAGGTCTCTGATTTGCAATGATTACCCGTCAGTAATAGACTTCTTGAGCTTTCACATGTTACAGTGCGTTTACATTCCTGTAAAACTAGTCCTACCTTCCGGTGGAAACTGAGAACATAAATGTGAATTTTCATTGACGTTATATGTATGCCAAATGCGGACGTTAGCCAGACGTTTGCAGCAAAAGAACAGAGACAGAGTTCTGGAAATGCAAGACGTAATTAAAAAAAAAAATCGTTGTGTGTTCCACCTAACTTCACAGAGGCTCATCCCAATCCACAACATATTCCGGAGAGTCGTGAAAGCACCACAGGAAAGGAATGTTTAGTTTATCATCTGGCAGGTTACGTGGTGCATCAAGCAAGAAAAGCCGTAAAATGCCATAAGTGTTCGTGCCTTCTAAGTGGAAATTCGTCTAACATCCCATTCCCTTTACTTACATCTATTAGAGATTACGGCTCTTCTACAGAAAAGACATTGCTCACATATCCATTGAAAGGCTTCTTCAATGTTCTTATGCAGGTGGAAAATATAGTCGCGGTAAAACTCCGCGAGGACAGTTTATGGGGCGACATTTTTTATGGTTGCCTCAATAGTTTGGACCACATAAGTGTTGAAATATCTAACGCTGGATGCTGCGAAGAACTGACGTCTACTGAGGTAAGTTAATTAAATCCATCTAATTTTCATACGATTATATAAATTTTGTGAATGAATAAGTCCGTGTGCAGCGTTTGGCGTAATAACATGTATTTCCGTGGGTCACAAGCGGAGCGACTGATATCTCGCGGCGGAACCTGTGAACTAGCGGAGACGGCACACTTTTTCTTCTACTCGCTATGCTATCTGGCCTAGATGCATACTGATTCGGTTGGCAAGGGTGCTATAAAGCCCTTGTATCATCTGAGGCAAGCTGGTCCGCAACTGTTGTAGCTGGTCCTTGATATCCCGGATACTGACCCTGCCACAGAATTGAGGTCCGAGCTGTTTCCACCAATGTTCTATACAAGGCAGATCTGGGGATGTTGTTGCCCACGGGAGTACCTCAGCACCACGCAGATAGTCCTTAGAGATACGGGAGGTGCGTGGACGAGCATTATATGGTTGAAAAATGGCACCACGGTACTGTCACGCATGGAGGACATCTGTGACGCACCGTTGCGCCGTCAGAGTCCCCTCAACCACTACCAGCCATTGTCTGCCTGACTCCATGGTGCCACGAGTAACACCTCTGTACTTTTCCAAAAAATTTGAAGAATTGAATCTCTCACCATGTCGCAACCATACTCACTGCCGAGTCATCCGGTAGAGTACAGTACCGCGATTCATCGCTGAACACATTGCGTATATATATATATATATATATATATATATATATATATATATAATTACCTAATAAGAAAAAAAGAACTTCCTTTCTCCCCGTCGATAGAGCTATTAAGAATCTGTTTTTACTGTTGAAGCAATTTTCATTGAAAGAATAGTTTATATATTTATGTTCTTATGCACAACGTAGGTTTTTCTTCGTCCAGATATTATAAAAAGTGTATATTTTTTCTCTTTTAAAAACGGAGGTATTTTTGTGGCACAACACTCGAAGAAAGGAATCCTCAAGTAGCCTTTGCATTACGTCACAACAACAGAAAGCAAGCAATAAAATAAGAGTCAAGAAGTCACAACAGCATAAAAACCTGTTCTATAATACGAGTGAGAGCGCTTTAACGTAAAACTTTCGTTCCGAGAAACCATGACGATGACTTCCAATCCATTGACGGTCTGTGTAAATGCTGCTATTTGCAACGCATTGTCGAATTACCTGAAGACAGGAATCAGGCATTGTTCAAGTAGCTAAATTTATGCCAAGACACGTTTTAAGCATTCTCGTATCTTCAGCAATAGAAAGCTTTTGTCGACTGAATTTTAGACGCTTTCAGTTGCCCTGTGCAGAATAATAATTAGTCTAGTTACCACGTTTCTCCAATTGTATATTTACGTTAAGTTAATAGTTCTGTGCATTTATTTTTATATAGTCTAAACTGTAACTGCTTTTCTCGCATTAACATCCATAGCACACACACTTCTAGCTTCATTTATGCGCTGATCAGCACAGCATTCTCTGTGTGGCCGACTTATGAGTGTGTTTACATTGGATACAAACAAATGCTGTATTTTCTTTGTTTTAGTTTTCTGATTGGTCTGATGCGGCTCGTCCCTCTCCTGTGTTAGCTCCTTCGTCTTAGAGAGAGATTTGCACCTAGCGCACTCAATTATTTGTTGGATATATTCTAATCTATGTCTTTTCTTAAAGTTTTTATCTTCTGCAGCTCCAAGACCGAAATTCCACCATCTCTTAACATATATCCTATCATTCAGTTCTCTCTTCTTGTCACTGTTTTTCACATGTTTCTTTCCTCGCCGATTCTGCCGAGAACTTCCTAATTTCTTACGTTCTACCTAATTTCCAGCATCCGTATAACAGCACCACATGTCAAACACATCGATTCTCTGCCTTTGCGATTTGCTCTTTATATAAATGGGATACAAATGGGCTACAGCTGAGCGAACCGTTATTTTGCACAGCGTTCAAAATGCAACCAGAAACACGTTATACTGATGAAGACAAAAATGTAATACGTCAATTGAAGATGGATGACAGCCTGAATCGCATCTTGCCATATACGCATGTGTATAAAATACAGCTGCTCAGCTATTTCTTCGAGTAATTTAATCCACAGTCACAGAGTTCAACTATTATTAGAGATAAATTAGAGTCTTTGTGGCAGAGTCTTTGTGGTAGGCTATCTAGGATGCAGCAGGCTGGGAACCTGCACGACAAATATTTAAAATATAAAATGTCTTTAACACTGACGATCCGGTCTTCTTACAGTCGTAAAAGACGTAGACTCTGAATTATTTAGTGGCCAGCTGATATGAATTAAGCCAACATTCACCTCTTAAACCTAGCACTTCTTCGCGTCAGATTCACTGCGGTATTCGGTGAAACCTGTGGCAGTTCATTTGGAACAACCGTTAAGATTGTTAAAAGAATGGTTAACAGAATTTTGATAGATTGAAATGAGTTCGATTTCACGAAAAGCCGATTTCTTGTATATCTCATTTAAGCCAAACCGTGTCTCGCAGAACGTCAGAGATTGTTTTCCGGATACGGAGTTTGCTCTAGCAATGTGCCTGTCACTTACGATCAGAAATAGCAGTGGAGAAAGGTGATTTTTAAAACTGACGTTGATTTTAAAAAATCTTCCAACTTCCATGTTAGAACACAGGATCAACGTTTTGGCTTCGATAAGAACTGAAAATGATATTTTATGTTAACTAAGTTAGGAGCTTTTATAAATAACTTCATTAGTTTGAAGTGTAGAAGGAAACCAATTAGTCAATAAGATTATTTAAAACTTTGATTCCTTTGAGAAGATTTTCTACTGAATTAAAGATAAGTAAAATTTTATTGGCTGATACATTCCTTCTGTTATCATTTGCATAGCAAGCAAGTTTGTTTGTAGTTGCAGTATGCTATTGAAATAGTGTTTTTTTTCATGGACAATAATCACATATTTTAAAAATATAGTTGTTGATAGCGATGCTAATAAATCATGTTGAATACCTTGACCATTTCAGTTATTTTCATTTTTTAATCCAGTCATTAACATCAAAAACTACATAACAAAATTTTATACTGATGGTTGAAATATTGTCATTGGATATGTTGCAGCAATATATATATATATTTTTTTTAAATATTAGTTCTAACAGTCTCAGTTGCAATTAGTCACACTTGTTAACTAGTTTTGATCGCATTTAGTAATCATATTAAAGTCTACAATTAAAATAAAGTAAAACACATATTTATAACTATTTAAGTAGATAAGAAAGATAGGAAATATTTGAATTTCTTAGAACTGTACCTGAATGAGCAGTAACAGACTGACAATCAAAATTATCAAAATTGTACCTGTTTAAATACGAGTTCTGAAAAGTCAAATTTTTGTAAGAAGAACGTAGTGATACGTTCTAAAACGAAAGAAACACCACTATAGTACACTTGTGGCAACATTCAGTGGTATACAGCCAGATGAACTTGCACGAAGCATGGCAGAGTGGTAGTGTGGCCGTGCACATACTGATCCCAATGTACAGGAGCATAAATCACACCTCATGGTTTTAGATTAATTGTTTGATTATGAATTTTAACAAAATGTTTTATATATCAATATTACCCAATACTCCAACGGTATCCTTACCTTGGGGCTTGCGTGGTCAAATGATTCTGAGAACTATGCCGGCGGTAGCTTAGCTACCGTAGAGCCGCCCATGCCGGACAGATCGAAGGTGATTATCCAGACTAAATGGGATACCCTGGTCCTCCAGGTTGAGGGTTGGACGTGGGGCTAACAAACCCACCTTGTAAAACCAGTCGTGTTACGAAAGCTAGAGAGAAACCTCGGATACACAATAGACACACAATACAACGAACTAAGCGTAGAAAAGGACTACTATTTGGAACATGGAATATGCAGTCTCTGTACAAACCTGGGGCGCCAATAACTTTAGTTAGAGAATTGTAAAAGCAGAAAATGTCGGTGGTTGCCCAGCAGGAAGTTCTATGGGAAGGTACAGGGACAATAGACGTAGAAAATTACATAATATTCTCTAGGGAAGCAGTCAAGCACAGTTTTGGAACTGGTTTCTGTGTTAACAAAGACATCGTACCGATGGTAAATAATTTTACGGTAATGAATCCAAGAATCTCAGTCCTAACTTTATCAGTGAAAAACCACCAACTTTCCTTTGTGAACTGTCACGCACCAACGGAGGAAAGTGAAGGATATATTCTATGCAGAACTGGAAGATGTTATGGATTCCATTCCTAAACACAGCTGCAGAATTCTCATCGGCGATTTTAATGCCAAGATTGGAAAGGAGACCAGCTTTACTCCCACAATAGGCCTTCATAGTCAGCATGAAAATAGTAACGACAGCGGAATAAGGCTACTAAGTTTTGCTACGTCCAAGGGCATGTTTATCAGTAGCCCTAACTTCCCACATAGACAGGTGCACAAAGGAACATGGGTACGCCCAGGTGGAAAAACAGTCAACCAAATAGACCATACAGCAATTACCACAGAAGCCAGGAATTGGATTATGGGGCTGAGTGTGGTTCCGACCATTTCTTGGTTAAAAGTCAACTCAGAGTCACCCTGAAACCAAAACAAAGACGTAAACTAAAGAAAGTGGCACGTTTAGAAATAGAAAAAGTAGCACAGGAAGAAACCAGAAATGAACTTCAAGTTGAAATCAGGAATCTTTTTACAGTACTGCCGGAAACTGAGGACTCAGATGTAAATTAGCAATAGGACGAAATTATAAATGTGGTTACAAAGGCTGCAGGAGCAGTCATTGGAAAAAGAGTGGCGAAGAAGAAGAAATGGTTCGGTGAGGTCTGTGAAGAGGAGGTCAACAGGAGAAAAGAAACCCGTGACAAGTGGTTACAGTCAGCAGCTGATCAGAGCAGTAAGCCAGAATTTCACAGAGTCCGAAGAGAAACACAAGCGGTATTGAGGAGAGAAAAGAGGAAGTTGGTGAAAGGGGTTATTACAGAAGGAGAAGAAGACTTCCATGGAAGAAGGATGAAGAACATGTCAGAAAGGTCAATTATCTGAGGAAAACCTATAAACCCACAGAGAAAGTCATAAAAAATGTCAAAGGAAAGATGCTGACAAATGAATACCAAATTGCAAAGAGATAGGAAGAATATTTCAGTGACCTGTTAAATTGTGAAGACCCAACGACACTCTTTAACTTCCCCCTAACACAGACAGCAGACCCTGAATACCTAGCGACAACTGTAGAAGAGATCAGGAAGCAGATAAAACGGCTTAAAAAGGACTGAAGCCCAGGAGTAGATGGCATACATGCTGAAATAATTCAGGAAGGGGGATGAATACCTTGTTGCAAGGATTTACAAATTAATAGAGACCATTTCCAACAATGAAAACATTCCAGAAGATTGGAGCAATGCCCTAATCTGTCCCACCCACAAGGAGAATGACCAAATGGGATGTGAAAACTACCGTGGTATCGGTCTACTAAATATTTGTTATAAGATCTTCTCAAACTGTCTTCTAGATCGAATCCAACCGTTGGCAGACACCATTATTGGAGAATATTAACGAGGATTTCGTCACGGGAGATCTACTATCGACCAAATCTTTGTTCTACGCCAGATCGTAGAAAAAGAGTTTGGTCAAGAACTACACAACCTGTTTGTCGACTTCAGAAAACCATATGATTTCATTCATCGGGAAAGTATGCTGAGGTGTCTAGAAGAGTTCGGTTTTGCTAAGACACTAGTAAACCTCACGAAGGCCTGCCTGACGGATATTAAAGCAAAGGTAAAAATTGAAAATAAGGTGACTGAGGTATTCAAAATAAAAACTGGGTAACGGCAGGGCGATGGACTATCACCTGTTCTTTTAAGTCTCGCATTAGAGAAGGTAATGCTAGAGATGTCATCTAATGAACTCACAGGAGTCCAGACCGGGATTTGAACATCAAGTACCTCGGATATGCCGATGATGTAGTGCAACTATCTGGGTCGCAAGAAGAATTATGGGAAATGGCTGACATTCTGGAAACAACAGCGAGGAAAATTGGACTTCAAATCAGTCGTGAAAAGACGGAATACATGGTTCTACACCGTAGACATAATGAAACTCAAGAACCACTTCCACCCTTATAGACAACTGAAGGTTCTTATCGTCAAGTCAGGGAGTTCAAACATATGTGAGCAGTATCCAGAGATGAACCTTCTAGTAAAATGAAAATACAGGCAACACTATAGGCAGGCAACCGCTGTTACCGCGGCCTTAATGCTCTCCTCGAAACCAGAAGTTGTCAAGACATTTCAAAATAAATATCTACAAAACACTCCTACAGCCAGTAGTACTATATGGATGTGCCACCTGGAGTACAACCAAGCAAGATCTGAACAGACTGATGATATTTGAAAGGAAAGTTCTTCGGAAGATTTTTGGACCAGTTTACTATAATGAGAGTGAAAACTGGAGGATTCGTCACAATACAAAGCTGTAAGATATTTACAAAGAGCCGAACATCGTGACAATAATGAAGACACGACGACTCCAGTGGTCAGGACATGTTGCTCGAATGCAGGATAACCGATGGCCGAAAACTGTACTCAACACCAAGTCAACCGGCAGAAGGCCCTTAGGGAGATCTAGAACTCTTTGGAATGACTGCGTATCCAAAGACCTTCAGAGGGTGGGACTGCTGGAAGGACGGTAGAAAGGAGCCGAAGATAGGCTGAAGTGGAGGCAATCTCTCAAAGCAGCGCGCGGTCCATTGGGCCTGATCGCATAAAGTAAGTAATCTAAATATTAACTGCATTATCCAAATTGCTTCTTAGTTTTACTTCTTTTAGACAAAATCGTTGTTAAATTTTGATACTGCACGGTATTAATGCCTCTCCTCTCCCCCTCTCCCCGGTCTTCCTCCCTTATCCGTAATCCATGACACATGGGTCTGTATGATGTAAAGTGGGTTTAGTAGAATACGAATTAAACTTGTCACGAGCTTTTTTTACAGCTTAGACTATGTTATTTTTACGAAATTTGACTTTTCACTCTTGTTATTAATGAACTAGAATTTTTAGAATTTTAAATTTTAAATGTTTTCAGTCCATATCATTTACCCCACCAGTCCAAAAAGTTTAGAGACTGGATTAACAAACAACTAGAGAAACGTTAAGATAGCTGTTTTAATGCTTCACAAGTTCTACTTTGTCTCCCCCCCTCCTCCTCCCCACTTGAGTAAAATGCACAGAATTTTCAGAACCATGTGAAACTGTCAGAAAAGTCCTTCTTACTCGAGACATGCTACCACAGGATGGTAGGTCCGCAACTGATCAGTACTGAGGAGACTGGATAATTTTTTATTTCGTCCGTCTCAGTTGCATCGATTGTCAGTTTGGTTGCGTCGTCAGGTACAACTGACACAGAGGCTAAGAGCAATGAGAATATTTTCTGCCCACTGTGTACTTTCCTATACAGAAGCTATTCATGACTTTTGGCACCATGTTGTAAGAATAATTACGGTTAATAGCGAGGCGTGTGGTTTGAGAATGGGCGTGTCAGCCCGAACCGGTAACCACTACAGCTCAAGTTTCTATCAGTGAGACTAAGACGCACGAGATAAAAAATTACTCAATTTCTTCAGAGAAGTTTTTCTTTGAGAAGTTGTTCAACTCGCTTAGCCTGAATGTCAGTTATGTAGCCAAAGTGTTGACCCTGTGTTTGAGTGTCTCCACTTCGTTTGTTTTGTCCTGGTTCATACTGATAACACCAAATCTTATCACCAGTGATGACTTTTTTCGGAAGAGAGTTGTCTGCTTTTTGTATTTCAATCAATTAGCAGCGGAGATCTACTCTCAAACACAGGGCCAACACTTTGGCTACATAACTGACATTCAGGCTAAGCGAGTTGAACAACTTCTCAAAGAAAAACTTCTCTGAAGAAATTGAGTAATTTTTTATCTCGTGCGTCTCAGTCACACTGATAGAAACTTGAGCTGTAGTGGTTACCGGTTCGGGCTGACACGCCCATTCTCAAACCACACACCTTGCTATTAACCGTAATTATTTTTTATTTTACTTTATTCGAGAGTCAAGGTGTGCGATACAAACTTTGCACACAGTTTTCTTTTCTTCAAAATATTCTGGAGAATATCTTAAATACTTGATGTAGATATGTTTTTGCATTGCGATTTATGACACAACAATGATGTCACATAACACTTGCTTGTCCATTGCTTAACATCGCCCGTACACAAATGACTGGTAAAGTGCAGATCTGTTGTTTAGAATTGTGAGTTCAAGCTGCCACCGTACTTACTGCACTGACGTCGAATATACGCGAGGAATAAAATCAGTCTCGGAAGTTTTTGGATGAATGGTGTACTTAGTCAGATACTAATTTAAGAATTTTAAATTAAAAATATTTTCATTATACACTGTGCAACAGAATTAGAGGATCACTTTTTCGATCCCCGTAATTTCCACCTATTGCTACACTCGGATTTGAAATTTGGCTCAAAGATACGTACAACCTTCCTCTGTAACGATGTAAAAGCGTGGTATGTCTCGGGCTCGACGGCGCTTCAACCAGCAAGGTGTCGATAGATGCGAAAAATAGGCAAAAACTCAGAAGTTCGTGTGACGTGTAAGGTGGGTTAATGATGTCGCATTGGCACCAAATTTCACCACAATTCTGCCAAATGCCACTGTGGATGTATCACACGACGGGAAGGTCGTCACAGCCCCTCTTACCCAAATTTTACCCCTTCCTTTGACGTCTGCGCGATGGAGGTCGGAACCGCAACGCGCAACACTGTCATCGCACCGTTTCTTACGACTAGTCGAGGAAAACATTCCAGACACATCGCCATTCAGAGCCAGTACGAAATGGTCGCAGGAGATGGCATAAAGATCATCAATGAAACCTCCCCTTCCCAACGACGGTTCACAGTGCGACGAGCTACCATCCTCGCTCGTTTCAACCCTTCTCTAAGGACACTGTTGGGATACATCCCCAGCAAATGTGATCGTGCTCATTTGGAGCGAAGCACAACAGCAATTTTTGCTCTCGTGCACAGGTTGGAACCACTAGAGAATGTTCAAAACCATTTGACGAAATTTCAACATGATCCGAAGCAGCTAAGGATGCTTATGCTTTTTCTGTGCTTCTATCTTGTGTTCTCCTGTGGCGTGATCATTGGGGGATGCGACATTAGCACACGCATCAATAAAACGGCAAAGGGTCCCTCTAAGAACACCTTGTTCTGCAAAATACTCCGTGGCACCTGCCCACCTTTATTGACAGCTTTAAAAATGTACCTGTACAGGCAGAACCCGTGACGAATGCCTAGGTGCTTGACTGGTAATCCCTCTCTGATTCTGGATGGCCTAATATCAGGCGCAAGAGCGGCAGTGTAGCGGCGGAAGAGGACTTCACTGGTGCTCAGCAAAGGTGGGTGGATGCGACTGAGGCTTTTGTGAACTGGGGATGCTACAGAACCCTTTGCCATTTTATTCCTAAATGTGTCAATGTCCCCCAATTATCAAACCACGGAAGAACGCGAGCTAGGAGGGATGAAAAAGCATAAGCTGCTTCGGTTCACGTTCGAATATCGCCGAATGGTGTTGAACAGTCCCTAGTGGCTCCAACCTGTACAAGAGAGCAAAAATAACTGTCGCGCTGCATCTCAGAGCGGTCATTGAGGGTGCAGCCCCATATTTCCTTGGAGAAGGGCTGTAACGTCCTATGGTGTCAGCAATGTCTAAGGTCATGAGGAACGTCATCCTATTGCACACTGCACGGCGAACTGTCATTTTCGACTGAGAAATGGATGGGAATCAACGCCCGAGCCAAAGGAGTGGTCTCATTGAGGTTCTTTCTGTCACTCCCTGAGTGCTTTTCGCGTCGGTTAAGAGCGGCGGTATGTATGGAATGTTTTTCTCGGAAAATAGTCTGATTTCAACGCTATGCGTCGCGGTTCTGACCTCTATTGAAGAGGCGTCCAAAGAAGGGATGAAATTTGGGCAAAAGGGGGTGCGACAACCTTTCCATCGTGTGTCACGTGCACAGTGGTGTTGGGCAGAATGTTGGTTAACTTTGATGCCAATGTGTCACCATCAACCCACATTACACTTCACAGAAATTTCTGAGCTGTGGTCTTTTTTTCCGCATGTGTCGACAGCACGCTGTTTGAAGCTTCGTCGAACCCGAGGGCTTTTGTATCATCACAGAGAAAGGCTGCAGACACTTTTGAGCCAAATTTCAAACTCGTGCGTCGCAGTGGTTGGGAATTACGAGTTTTCGAAAAATTGATCCTTCAACTCTGTTGCGCTGTACATGTTATCTAGTTAAGAGTGTGACTAATTGCAATGGAGATTGTTACAATTAATGCTTTTGAAAAAGATACACGATAAAGTAATAAACCTTAAATGCCACATTATACAGGGTCAAAAGCATTTAAATCGACAAACTCTGGGAGGTTGTAGGGGACATCGAAACAAATATTTTTCCCTAATGTCATTTTTTCCTATGAGGTGTATTTAAACCGGTAGAGGAAGATTTCTCTGGTGGCAAATTAATTAAACCAAAAAACACATTTCCATTTTTTATGACCAAGAGACAACATATTAACACAACCCAATTTCAATTACAGTAGATTTTCAAAAATGCCTCCATTGACACGTAAACAAAGGTTACACCATCAGATCATGTTCTGTCTGACACGGGCAAAAACCCCAGGAGTATCCTGAATTGTTCCTGCTGCTGCTACTATACGGGCAACCAGGTCCTCTTCTGATACAACAGGAGTTGCGTGAACAAGGTTGCGCATCTCTCCCAACACAAAAAAGTCCAAGAGGGGACATACCTGGGGATCGAGCAGACCATGGTACAGGACCACCTCTGCCAGTCCACGTTTCTGGGAACCGTCTGTCCATGAATCGACGCACACGATGACTGAAATGTGCCGGTGCCCCGTCATGTTGGAACCACATGCGTTGTCTTGTAGGGTGCGGGATGTCTTACAGCAATTCTGGCAATGCTCTGGCGAGAAAATTGTAATAGTGCCTGCCATTTAATGGCCTAGGTAGCAGATACGGCCCAATTAAACAGTCCCCAACAACACCGACTTAAACATTAACGAAGAACCGCACTTGATGAGCGCTAGTAACTGTGGCATGTGGGTTATCTTCACTCCAGACATGCGAATTGTGCATGTTGAAGACTCCATCACGCCCGAACGTTGCTTCAGCAGTAAACAACATAGAGGATTGAAACGTAGGATGCATTTTACACTGTTCCAGGTACCACTGCGAAACTGTGCTCTGGGTGGATAATAAACTGGTTCCAGGTTGTGGACACGCTGTAAGTGAAATGGACGTAACATTTGCTCTCGAAGGACTGTTCTTACATTCGTCTGATTCGTCCCTATGTTACGTGCAATTGCACGAGTGCTGATTGAAGGATCCCGCTCCACATGCTGCAAGACAACTTCCTCAAATTTCAGCGTTCTTACCGTGCGACGGCGTCCTTGTCCAGGTAATCTGCTAAATGACCCGGTCTCACGCAGACGTTGGTACACAGCAGCAAAGGTCGTATGATGCACGGGACTGAATTATTCCTAAAGCCGAATTGCGAGTTTCTCGCTGCAGTGCCAATGGTGATACCAAGTCAGAAATTCCTAGAGAGACATTTCGAATTGAAAGGAGACAACGTGTTCGCAGCATACCAGCAGTCTCTACAACTTACGCTGACTCATCGACGTGTAACAATGAAACACGTCTTTGCTTCTCTCACAGACGATCTCTATATCCACATACGAGAGTCCTAGGCGCCTACAGGCAGACAACCACTCGACACCTCTCCAACCCAGCGACCAGGATTCTCACACGGGTTTTTCTGTGAAGGTACTTTTTAAAGTGCTCAATAAACGTGAGCATGTGGCACTGACACTACTGCCAAACAGTGGGGTTTTAGAGGGATCCTAGTGCACTGGTGGACAGCTGGTTCAAATGGCTCTGAGCACTATGGGACTTAACATCTATGGACATCAGTCCCCTAGAATTTAGAACTACTTAAACCTAAATAACCGAAGGACATCACACAACACCCAGTCATCACGAGGCAGAGAAAATCCCTGACCCCGCCGGGAACTGGTGGACAGCATTTGTCTACAACTGAAGAGCGTAATACGGCTTCCACCAGTTTAAATAATCCTCATAAGAAAAAAATGACATTAGGGAAAAATATTTGTTTTGAAGTCCCCTACAGCCTCCCAGAGTTTGTCGGTTTAAATACTTTTCGCCCTGTAGAGTTTTAATTAGGAAACTTCTCCGCAGAGTAGTTGTCGCAAAATTTCCACTGGCAGCACAAACGGCACATATTCAGCCTAGGAGCCTGTATATCCTAAATAGGGCTCTGCATTTCAGCTGCATGAGGTACAGTGTGAATTGACCTTAAATTGTTTTCTCGATAGGTGCTGCAGTTACTCGGTAGTTGAACGACGCCTCGCCACGAGGGAGCCACTAGTCGGTCTCGTCCGATGAAGACGCGTGGCAGCGCCGGCGCCGGCGCCGGCGGCAGGTGGGGAAGCTGGCCCGCGTGGGCGCAGCCAGCGGCCTCTGTGGCTGACACGGCCGCCACCTCTCCAGCGCCCGCTCAAGAGTTTTCGCGCCGAATAGGCCGGTGGGCGGCGGTGGTGGGCGGCGGGCAGCCCGGGGCAGGTGGCGCGGCCGGCGCAGCGCGGCAGAGGCGCGTGGGCGGCGGGCGGCCGGTGCGCTGACCGAGGGCCCTCGCCTCGGCCGCACAATGCGCTCGTCACCGCCAGCTGTCGCGCACCGCAGCCCGCCATTGTCGGCGTCACATGCGCGTCACTGCCACCCACTGTTGCCACCACACCGCACCTAAATAGCTCGATCGCCCGCACGCCGCACCGCGCTACCCCACGCCGCGCAGGGCGGAGTCCAAAAATAAAAAAGTGGAGAGCGATCTGGAGAGGAAATCCGAGGCACGGGATCGAATTATTCCTAAAGCCGAATTGCGAGTTCCTCGCTGCAGTGCCAATGGTGATACCAAGTCAGAAATTCCTAGAGAGACATTTCGAATTGAAAGGAGACAACGTGTTCGCAGCATACCATCAGTCTCTACAAGTTACGCTAACTCATCGACGTGTAACAATGAAACACGTCTTTGCTTATCTCACAGTCGATCTCTGTATCGACATACGATAGTCCTAGGCGCCTACAGGTAGACAGCCACTCGACACCTCTCCGTCCCAGCGACCAGGACTCTCTCACGGGTTTTTCTGTGAAGGTAAGTTTTTAAAGTGCTCCATAACGTCTACAGACGTTAAAGTAACCTCTGGCGTGCCACAGGGGAGTGTTATGGGACGACTGCTTTTCAGAATATATATAAATGACCTAGTAGATAGTGTCGGAAGTTCCATGCGGCTTTTCGCGGATGATGCTGTAGTATACAGAGGAGTTGCAGCATTAGAAAATTGCAGAGAAATGCAGGAAGATCTGCAACGGATAGGCACTTGGTGCATGGAGTGGCAACTGACCCTTAACATAGACAAATGTAATGTATTGCGAATACATAGCAAGAAGGATCCTTTGTTGTATGATTATATGATAGCGGAAAAACACAGGTAGCAGTTACTTCTGTAAAATATCTGGTAGTACGCGTGCGGAACGATTTGAAGTGGAATGATCATACAAAATTAATTGTTGGTAAGGTATTGCGTATTGCTCATTCGTGTGGGATCCATACCAGGTCGGATTGACAGAGGAGATAGAGAAGATCCAAAGAAGAGCGGCGCGTTTCGTCACAGGGTTAGTTGGTAAGCGTGAGATGTTTAGCAAGCTCAAGTGGCAGACTCTGCAAGAGAGGTGCTCTGCAACGCGGTGTAGCTTGCTTTCCAGGTTTTAAAGGGGTGCATTTCTGGATGAGGTATCGAATATATTGCTTCCCCCTACTTATACCTCCAGAGGAGATCACGAATGTAAAATTAGAGAGATTCGAGAGCGCACGGAGGCTTTCCGGCAGTCGTTCTTCCCGCGAACCATACGCGACTTGAACAGGAAAGGGAGGTAATGACAGTGGCACGTAAAGTGCCCTCCGCCACACACCGTTTGGTGGCTTGCGGAGTATAAATGTAGATGTAGAATAAACGTGAGCATGTGGCACTGACACTACTGCCAAACTGTGGTGTTTTAGAGGGATCCTTTGAGTTTTATTCAAGTATGTGTCAATGTCGTGGCCCTCAGTGATCATGCCACAGGAGAACGCAAAAAAGCATAAGAACGCATTGCTGCTTCGGATCAATTTCTAATTTCGGCCACTGGTTTTGAACGGTCCCTTGTTGTTCCATGCTGTACCACACAGCAAAGATTGCGGTGGCACTGCATTCCAAAGGGGTGCGATCATGTTCGGTATGTTTGCTAGCCGACGATGTCCTTAGAGAAGGGTTGAAGCGTCCGTAGGGTGTCAGTTTCGTCGTGCCATCATGTTCAGTATGTTTGCTAGCCCACGATGTCCTTAGAGAAGGGTTGAAGCGTCCGTAGGGTGTCAGATTGTTAAGAACGTCGTCGTGCTGTTCATCGCACTGTGAACTCTCCGTTTTCAATCGCAAAATATGTGGGAATCAACACCTCAAGGGAAGGGGCGGTGTCACTGACGTCCTTTATGCCAACCCATTTAAAGACATTTTCTCCCCTTCTTTTTATTCATGTCTTCACTATTGTAATTAAAATTAAGTTAAATAATATTTCAAATGTGAAATATTTATTGTCTGTATAAAAAGGTGACCATCATAAATATAGCGCTTCGATCACTGTAAAGTAAAAGAAAGAGAACAAAGATCTTTATGTGTCCTCTGTTATAAAAGGAAGAAACGATGGCGAAATCGGCCATTCCATTTTCATTCGCATTTGCTGATCTCATGAGATTTAGTGGGAAATATCGCACTATATTTTGTAGATAGTTGTGTGGAACAATGAAAGTGAAACCTGATTTTATCCTTCAGAATTCTTTTCTAGTTGTGTGTAGATGAAAGTTCAGAACTACTACAAAATGTAATATAATTAAATACGGAGCTTTTCGAGTGGGTGTAGTGTTTAATTCCAATTGCCAATTACGACAGTATTAACTTTCATTCATTAAATACGACAGAACCTGCGATCACTTTCATTTGTTCAGAAAACTGGTCTCTTTCCGAACTTTGAGAACCATACAGTTAAAGTCAATATTAATGCAGTCAGAGAATTAAACCAAACGAATTGTTTCCATATAAAGTGTAGGCCGTCGCTATTCGGAAAGTAATTAGTAAAGAACTACTTGAAATTTTTCAATATTTTAACAATTTTATTAAAGGCAGAATTCAGTGACTAAGTAAAAGATAATTTTTGGGCTCTAGTTATTACGTTTATCGTAGCCGCAAGTGAAGTAAACAGCATGCAATGGTATTTTACGTGCCATTTGAGAATATTACTTTTATCGTTGTGGCAAGTGAAGTAAATGGCGTACAATGGTATTTTACGTGCCAATTGAGATCTGAATTAATTAAATCACACTCAAAGACAGAATATAAAACTCAAATTAAAAGCGGTGACGATAAAACAAGCAACCTTTGATGCTTCGGATCGCGCTCAGATTTCATCGAATGGTTTTGAACGGTCCATTGTGGTACCACAAATCACACCACAGCAAAAATTCGGGTCGTACTAAACTCCCAACAGGTGTGGTTGCTAGCCCACGATGTCCATAGAGAAGGATTAATTCGTCCGTAGGGTATCAGCAGTGTCGAAGATTGTCAAGAAGGTCGTCTTATTGCTGATCGCACTGCAAACTGTCGTTTTCAACCGCCAGATGTGGGGGAATCAACGTGTTTTCATTGACGCCCTTTATTCCACCCTCTGAGACATCTTCGTGTCTATTCTGAGCTGCGGTGTGTTTGCCACGTTTTCCTCGGCCACACAGGAAACTGCGTGATCGCAACGCTGGGCGTCGTGGCTCTGACCTCCACCGCGGAAGCGTCAAAAAGAAGGGATGAAATCTGGCTAGGAAGGGATTCGATGACCTTCCCATCACGTGACACGTCCACGGTAGCATTGGGCAGAATTATGGTGAAATTTGAAGACATGTAACACAAAGAGTGGAAGGGTCATTGTAAGGCGACCAGAACTAAATTTGTAATTCTTTCCTAATACAAATCGTTTGAGCAATTTATTTTCCTACCTTGTCGTTAATCTCTTTTACTTTATTTACCTTATTAACCCTCTTATTCCAACCAATTTCAAAACGAAAAAAAGAGCCTGCGGAATGCAACTGGTTACCCCCATCGGAGGTTCAAGTCCTCCCTCGGGCACGGGTGTGCGTGTTGTCCTTAGCGTAAGTTAAATGAAGTAATGTGTAAGCCTAGGGACCGATGACCTCAGCAGTTTGGTCCCATACGAACTTACCACAAAAAATGCAACTGGGACTCGAACACAGCTTTTCCGCTTTGCAGTCAGATTTCTTGGTTGCTTCATCAGCGGCGCTTTCGTTCAATAGCTCTTACCTTACGGGTACATAAGTGTCAGTCGCAAAAGTTTTTTCCTCGATTTATAGGAAAAGTGTGCTTGCGAACCCCATATAGGTTGATGAAAATTATTCAGTTTTCATTAATCGATCGATGTCGTCAATTCTCAGTCGATTGCGCGTCATCAACTTTAGATGTAATTTTGTTATTAATTACAGAACTCTCGAGGGTTTTTAGGATTATTACCTGTCTTGCTACAAAAAGGCGGATGAAGCATTGCCGAAGCAGTGGGAACCACAGTGGCTTTAAGCACGGCTTGCTTGAGTTAGTCTAGCTGTCAGTTAGCATATTGAAACTAAATAATGTCATTTCTGTGACGCGACGGAGTTTCGGTGCTGTTTTTGAGACATGGCGAAGGCGAATCCTTGTAGAACACTGCAGAAATAGAACCTGAGTCGCAGCCGGCCGCTGTGGCCGAGCAGTTCTAGGCGCTTCAGTATGGAACCGCGCTGCTGCTACGGTTTCAGGTTCGAATCCTGCCTCGGACATGTATGTGTGTGATGTCCTTAGGTTGGTTAGGTTTAAGATGTTTTAAGTCCAGGGAACTGGTGACCTCAGATGTTAAGTCCCATAGTGCTTAGAGCTAGCCAGAGCCTGAGTTTCTTTTCTGTGGCTTCCCCATCTAGCTCTTTTCGAGTAACGGGGCAGCAGCAGCAGTTGAAACGCCCAGCACAAGGAAAACATGGATGTTTTATACATGGTGAAACAGAGGAAATGTATGTTTCTCACTATTGAATAACTGAAATCTGGTTTTACTAAAGAGAAAAAATCTTGCGTTCCGTAGCAGTACTTTTATTGCACTTTTGAAATCAACGTAACTTAATTGGCTTCGGAATATAATGTCGGTGAAATGATGTCCTTCTTGCCGGACGCAAATTTGGATCCTCTCCTGAAAGTTACGGACGGCTCTCCCCAACATCACATTCGGCGCAGCTTCAGTTTCCTGACGGATGGAAGTCTTCAGGTCACCGATTGTGCGGGTGTTGTTCACGTACACTCTTGATTTCAAGTAGCTCCACAAAATAAGTCACTGATCGATTGACTGGGTGAGCGTGGACGTCAAGCAGCCTCGCCATATCGTGGAATGACATGTCCTGGGAACATCTGTTGAACCACTTCCATGGATGCTCTCACCGGGTGAGCTGTGACACCATCCTGTTGGAACCACATTTCTTTCATGTTCACTCGACGTCTTTCATGTTCTGAACGAAGAAAGTTGTTTTAACATTTTGACGTAGCGCACTGATGTCACAGTAACAGCAGTTCCTCCATCTTAAATGACAAAAATGATAATATTTACAATAGTATCATCTCTGTTTTCAGCAACTGGCTGCGTCATTAAAAATTGCGAAGCGCACACACACACACACACACACACACACACACACACACACACACACACACACACACATACACATACAAAGATCCTAATATTTACCATAAATATTTAGTTATGTTACCACAACAGCCCCCGAGTGTACTAGAGATCGACTTCATTTACAGATATATCATCACACCAACAGCTTGTACCCCTTGTCAGCTTGGAACTATGTGTACAACTACTGGCACAAATTGCACATCCATCTGCATATTTTTAAGCATTGACCACTGTATTACCGCAACCTTTAGGCAGTTGCTACATGTAACAGACATAACCTTAAGACCCCTTGCCTTATAAAGTTTGCTCTCATACAATCACTCTTTCCACCCTCGCCGGCCGTGGTGGCCAAGCGGTTAAAGGCGCTACAGTCTGGAACCGCGCGACCGCTACGGTCGCAGGTTCGAATCCTGCCTCGGGCATGGATGTGTGTGATGTCCTTAGGTTAGTTAGGTTTAATTAGTTCTAAGTTCTAGGCAACTGATGACCTTAGAAGTTAAGTCGCATAGTGCTCAGAGCCATTTGAACCCTTTTTTTCCTCCCTCTCGCTCTCTCTCACTTGCTCTTTCTCTTCCTACCCCTCTGCCTCCAGCCTTTCATATCTATCTACGAATCCCAAACAAAATTGTTATTTGAGTATAATTTTACCACTGTAGCCAATATGATTATTGTACTTAAAGTTTGTAACACTTCACCTGATTGTATAATTCTGAGTAAGAAGTTTAAGCTATTTTAACTTGTCAAAATCGGATTTATATACCACCTGAAGTATTTATTTCAACGAATGTATTCAACACCTCAAACAACATCGCCAAATCCTTTAAAAAATTTATTCTGTAATAATGTTGTTAGGACATATATTCTTTGGACTTAGTGACAATGTCTTCTCTTCTGCTCTACGATCCATGCACCCAATAGATTCCGACGCCATATTTGTTTACAAAATATGACAATATACATGTGATGTGTTACGACAGTGAAAGGTACCTGTGACCACTGGAAGTACTTTATTTTACTTATTTTATGTTTACCGTTAGATACACGTCTAATTTTTTGTCAAAAGAAACCCAAAACCATGTTCTGAAAGAGTGTTTTGTTTCTCCACTAGTCAGTGCCACAAGTTTCTCCAAAAAATCGTAACACAACGCACACACAAATGTCATATTAACAAATTTAAATTCACCTGATGATAGAGGTTTAAACCTTTGAAACGCGTCGTAGAGATAAATAAACAGTGACTGGTAACAGTGAACTTGTTTCATTTAATGTCAATAATAGTCACGGTAACGTCTAACGTAAAATGTTCGCATTTAAAGTTCCTCTCTCTTAAAAACAGTAAGATCAAACAAACCCTATCTTGTCCGCCCTGGTCGCCATACCCAAGCCTAGCTACGGTTATAGCTGCAATCTCAGTTGATGAAATATACCCTGATACGAATTTCTATTGCCTCTCTATTGACACTGTCCCACTATTTGGAAGTTTCCACCACGTTATTCTCGGACAAACAGTGCTCCGCGACCGCTGACTTGTTGGGATGCATCAGTCGAGTGTGCCTCTGGTGATCTCGGCAACGATCTCCGACGGTGCGCACTGTCTGTCCAATATATGTTTTCCCACACTGACATGGAATCTGGTATCCGCCGGCTTTCCGCAAACCGAGATCATCTTTGACACTCCAAACAATACTCGTTTTCTATTGTACGGGGAAAAGACGGTTTTCACTCGGTGCTTCTTCAATATGGTCCAATTTTTTCCGATAGTGCGCCAGTGAACGGCATAAAGGCAGTGGCTGCCTCTTCCTCCCTGGCGTCTTCCCTATCCACAGATTGCACTGTTGTGGTGGGGCGAAGAGCACGCCTGATCTTCCATTCTGGGTACCCGTTTTCTCGGACTACATTTCTGAGGTGTTCCAGCTCCTGAGGCAGACTCCCTGCATTTGAAATGGTGCGCACTCTGTGTACAAGTGTTTTTAGTACACCATTCCACTGCGAAGGGTCGTGCCAGCTCTCTGCTGGAAAATACAGGTCAGTATACATTTTCTTCCGATACACACCGTGGCCTAGGGTGCCGCAAGGCGTTAGATACAGATCCCCACAGTAAGTAAGAGCATATGGACTATCAGACCAATTGTGTGTTTGAATTGAAGAGTTCCTAGATAACAGAACGCAGCATGTCATTCTCAATGGAGAGAAGTCTTCCGAAGTAAGAGTGATTTTAGGTGTGCCGCAGGGGAGTGTCGTAGGACCGTTGCTATTCACAATATACATAAATGACTTTGTGGGTAACATCGGAGGTTCACTGAGGCTTTTTGCGGATGATGCTGTGGTATATCGAGAGGTTGTAACAATGGAAAATTGTACTGAAATGCAGGAGGATCTGCAACGAATTGACGCGTGGTGCAGGGAATGGCAATTGAATCTCAATGTAGACAAGTGTAATGTGCTGCGAATACACAAAAAGAAAGATCCTTTATCATTTAGCTACAATATAGCAGGTCAGCATCTGGAAGCAGTTAATTCCGTGAATTATCTGGGAGTAGGCATTAGGAGTGATTTAAAATGGAATGATCATATAAAGTTGATCGTCGGTAAATCAGATGCCAGACTGAGATTGATTAGAAGAATCCTAAGGAAATGCAATCCGAAAACAAAGGAAGTAGGTTACAGTACGCTTGTTCGCCCACTGCTTGAATATTGCTCACCAGTGTGGGATCCGTACCAGATAGGGTTGATAGAACAGATAGAGAAGATCCAACGGAGAGCAGCGCGCTTCGTTACAGGATCATTTAGTAATCGCGAAAGCGTTACGGAGATGGTAGATAAACTCCAGTGGAAGACTTTGCAGGAGAGACGCTCAGTAGCTAGGTACTGGCTTTTGTTGAAGTTTCGAGAACGTACCTTCACCGAGGAGTCAAGCAGTATATTGCTCCCTCCTACGTATATCTCGCGAAGAGGCCATGAGGATAAAATCAGAGAGATTAGAGCCCACACAGAGGCGTACCGACAATCTTTCTTTCCACGAACAATACGAGACTGGAATAGAAGGGAGAGCCGATACAGGTACTCAAAGTACCCTCCGCCACACACCGTCAGGTGACTTGCAGAGTATGGATGTAGATGTAGATGTAGATCAGGTCTTCGCTTGACCATGACGTGCGGGAATGGTAATCTTCCCTCTGCTTCGGTCTCCATAGTGAATTTCAAGTTGGCACGTATGGAGTTCAAATGTGTAAGGAAGTCAAGGAGACTGTCCATTCCAAGGAGCCAGATGACGAACGTGTCATCCACGTAACGAAAAAAAAGTGAGTTTCCGTTTGAATGACGCCAGGGCTTCCTCTTCGAAGTACTCCGCATACAAATTCGTGACCACAGGAGAGAGCGGGCCGCCCATTCCGACTCCTTATTGCGTGAGCTTTCATGTGTGTCTGTGGACAACCTTCGAGATTGGAAACAAAGCGGAAATGTAGCTCTCTGGAGGGGATGTTTGCATTGGGAAAGTAGAGAAACACAAACGTTTTAGTCTACTATTCAATAAACTTTTAATATTTATTCAACCATTATTCTTACAATTGTTGGATGTGAAGTCCGCCAGTTATGCAGAACACCATTTTTCTCAGCACCCTAACATGTTTCGGCACCACTGTGTCATCATCAGTGGGTTTTTGTTTTTATTTATTCTGCAGTGTGAACATTTTTGTTAAATGATTATAAAATTATGTGCAGCTTTAGTTCATACAACACACAGTTCCTTTTTGTAAATACCTTTACATTTGGTGTGCATGAATTTTCTGGATCACTTGTGTGTTAATTACTACAGGTAGCTTGTCATCTGCAACCGAACGATGTTAATGAGAAAGTTTTTTGCTGGGAGTTAACCTACCTTCTAGAATGTAATTTAGTTTGCCTCGATGTTTTCGCGCCTATATTCGTTTTTACATACGTTTTCGTGTGGCAAGCACATGCATTCTCCGCATTATGCTGAGGTGTTGTAATGCACACGTAACTACACTCCTGGAAATTGAAATAAGAACACCGTGAATTCATTGTCCCAGGAAGGGGAAACTTTATTGACACATTCCTGGGGTCAGATACATCACATGATCACACTGACAGAACCACAGGCACATAGACACAGGCAACAGAGCATGCACAATGTCGGCACTAGTACAGTGTATATCCACCTTTCGCAGCAATGCAGGCTGCTATTCTCCCATGGAGACGATCCTAGAGATGCTGGATGTAGTCCTGTGCAACGGCTTGCCATGCCATTTCCACCTGGCGCCTCAGTTGGACCAGCGTTCGTGCTGGACGTGCAGACCGCGTGAGACGACGCTTCATCCAGTCCCAAACATGCTCAATGGGGGACAGATCCGGAGATCTTGCTGGCCAGGGTAGTTGACTTACACCTTCTAGAGCACGTTGGGTGGCACGGGATACATGCGGACGTGCATTGTCCTGTTGGAACAGCAAGTTCCCTTGCCGGTCTAGGAATGGTAGAACGATGGGTTCGATGACGGTTTGGATGTGTCCCCTCGACGATCACCAGTGGTGTACGGCCAGTGTAGGAGATCGCTCCCCACACCATGATGCCGGGTGTTGGCCCTGTGTGCCTCGGTCGTATGCAGTCCTGATTGTGGCGCTCACCTGCACGGCGCCAAACACGCATACGACCATCATTGGCACCAAGGCAGAAGCGACTCTCATCGCTGAAGACGACACGTCTCCATTCGTCCCTCCATTCACGCCTGTCGCGACACCACTGGAGGCGAGCTGCACGATGTTGGGGCGTGAGCGGAAGACGGCCTAACGGTGTGCGGGACCGTAGCCCAGCTTCATGGAGACGGTTGCGAATGGTCCTCGCCGATACCCCAGGAGCAACAGTGTCCCTAATTTGCTGGGAAGTGGCGGTGCGGTCCCCTACGGCACTGCGTAGGATCCTACGGTCTTGGCGTGCATCCGTGCGTCGCTGCGGTACGGTCCCAGGTCGACGGGCACGTGCACCTTCCGCCGACCACTGGCGACAACATCGATGTACTGTGGAGACCTCACGCCCCACGTGTTGAGCAATTCGGCGGTACGTCCACCCGGCCTCCCGCATGCCCACTATACGCCCTCGCTCAAAGTCCGTCAACTGCACATACGGTTCACGTCCACGCTGTCGCGGCATGCTACCAGTGTTAAAGACTGCGATGGAGCTCCGTATGGCACGGCAAACTGGCTGACACTGACGGCGGCGGTGCACAAATACTGCGCAGCTAGCGCCATTCGACGGCCAACACCGCGGTTCCTGGTGTGTCCGCTGTGCCGTCCGTGTGATCATTGCTTGTACAGCCCTCTCGCAGTGTCTGGAGCAAGTATGGTGGGTCTGACACACCGATGTCAATGTGTTCTTTTTTCCATTTCCAGGAGTGTATAAATGAAGTAAGTTTTAGTGATATCTAACTTTAGTAGCAACTTCAGCTGAATTTTTCCCTAAATCTCAGGAACCGTTTGAAGTAGAACACTCAGATCTTCAGGGAGTTGCAACACAGATGAGCTGGGTTTACTGAACTAAACTAAAAACATAATGTTAGGTACAATTGTAGAAAGTACGAAACATTATGCTATATTTAAACTGTATACTTAAAAATTGTATTTCACAAACCACTGGTTGAAATGCAATGATCGTAGTTCCACACACCTGGAACACAACGTGTAACGTCCTGTAAAATTTTTCATGTCCACTGCTACAGTGGTTTCTGAAATACGGATAACAAAATTTAACATTGTCAAAATAGGGCGTTCCAACGTCCCCTAAAAGAAAAAGAAATAGCCAAACCAGACCGAAGGCTTACCTGGAACAATCAGGAAAACTGTATCGGGAACTGGCACGACATTCTTCTGAATTCCTCAGCTGCACCTAACTCCCTCAACATTCCCTAAGGAAATCTTCACTTACACCCACACCGAATCCCCACCATACCCACAAAAAAAGATTCACAGTCATATCCTCAAACTTAAAAATAACAGAGCTTCGGTGGTGGATGGTATCACCCATGAATTGCTGAAAAATTCCTTCAAATAACTCACACAAATCATGACAGACATTTGGCAGACTGAAAAATTTCATGAAAGTTGGAAACCCGCCTTCATTCACCAACTGCATAAAAAGGGCAGTAAAATAGATTAAACAACTATCGACCAACCTCCCTTCTTCAAGTTACGTACAAAATCCTGTTAGTATTCATCCTCCAAAGAGTTCAGGAAAACTCGTTCACAAATTTGGTGAATACCGAGCCGTCTCCCGCACTGGTCGAGATTGTATAGAACAAATATTCAATTTAAAAACTCAGTAAAAATATATAGCGTTCAGGTTCAGCCCGATCACATGAAGACGAATCATTCAGTCGATCGCCAGTCCCTCTCTATCATCCTCGAAGAATAAAAACTCGGCCCGAAAACGCTAAAACCCATCATACACTCACCAACACACCTCCAAAGTAAAAGTCATGGGTGAGGTGTCAGAAGCATGTCTGATCAAAACCGATGTTCGACAGGGCGACGGTTTGTCTCCAGTCCTCTTTAATTGGTTTTGTAGAATAGGATCCGAGAGAGGGAAAAAGACCTCACAGACAAAACTATTGCAAACCCACACGACTTGGGATACGTAAAACCGACATTCAAATTTCTTGCCTAGCTTTCACGGGCGATCTGGCAACACTAGCAGACGACGAGATGACACCAATCAAATAAATATAAACTCTAAAGAAATCATCCTTCCATAAAATCAAATAAGCCTAAATTTGTTCAAAACAACCTAGGCATACTCAAAACAGATCACAAAATGTGGACAAATCGACAGACCTCCATACTTCAAGTATTTAGGCGAAATTCTTGAACCTACTGGGAGACAGGAAATGGCGTAGAAAAATCGGATGCAAAAGCTTGAGAAAGCTTATACTGGAAACTACAATATCTACAACAAAAAAATGTGTCCATACACACAAAGATCAGGCCCTGTAACAGAGCTACAACATGTACAACAAAAATGTGTGTCCATATACACGAAAACCATGCCATGTAACACAGTTAGCCTGAAAATACTGGGCCCTAAAAGAACAGAAGATGGAAGCAGACAACAGCCTCGAAAAAGCATCGAATGTCGCTGCAGACATCGTAAAAATAAGATAAAAGTTTTATGGGCATAGCCACAGACTCCAACAAGAAGACTCACTCACAAAACTGTGACATACATAAAACAGCTCAAAACCACCCACTGCATACATCAAGTCAAAAACGAATTACAAAAGGCTCGTTCAAGTCCATCAGATGTTTTCAACAGCAACTAACACAGACAAAAAAATTAGCGAAAGCGAAGTACTACCAGAAAATACAGTCATCGCCAAACCCGGGACAAAGTGGACTGGAGAAAGAAAAAGAATCCACATACAAAAAATGAAAGCCGCTTGGAAAGTGTGAAGATTGGTACACAGTAGCTTTGCGTGATCCGATTGAGTCCAACAACGCCTAACAATAACAATAAATTAGCCAAATCAAGAAATCAGAGGACCCACAAGATGAGAAATACGCTAGAAAAGACAATTTGGACTTACTATCCTATCAGATTTTCATTTATGAATACATTAGTAGTGACAGATACTTACCTCATGTAAGCTGTTTTGCTGTAGCGTTGTTCATTTGAAAACTGACGCTTCACTGATATTACTTCCAGTTCAGTTATGCGTGAGAAGCGTTTCTAATATACTGTTTTGCCTGTGACTATTATAAGCATGTGTTTAATAAAGTGAGGTATAATATCCAACTACGAGATCAGGCCGCTCCTTTTCCTGTCTGTTCATCGCTCATTTCGGATTTTTCGTCTATAATTGCGTTTCACAAACTACGTTAAACTTTGTAGCAGAAGATATACAGTACACCCACACAATTTTCTTATACTCATACAACTTTTGTGGACGTTACAATGGAGGCTCTCAGGGCTGAAGTTGACTTCTTCTCCAAGCTGTCTTAAGTTTTAGCATTGTTTTCACCACTAGTTGGTTTGATAATGGCCAAGGGGCAGAAATTAGCTAATTGCTAAACTATTAAATAAAGTGTTTATTTCTAAATAAAATAACATCCTACGCAGGAAAATGACTTTCTTCAAGAAATTCATTGTGGTTGTGGATCCGTACATACAAAAGACTGCTCCGGATATTTTTTCCGACAAATAACTGACACAGAAGTTAAGGCCCCCTAAACGAGCAAACTTATTTGTCAAATTCACCCTTCTCTAGCCGATAATTTGTCAAACAAGCCCGTACACGTACAAATAAAGTTTGCCAGTTTAATCTGATTCTGTAGCGGATGCTGTTCGTGTTCGTATTTTGACAGTAGTAAGAATGACCTCAGTTGCAGACAAAGCATTTATGGCGATGACTTTTGGCGCTGTTAAAAAAGAAAACGAGACTGTAATCCAGGCAAGGACTTAAAATGATACAGATTTATCCATGAAAATCTGCTTAAGGAGATATTACTCTCAGAACCCGCTGATTACATCAATTTTCTTCGAATGGGCAAGGAAACTTTTTATAATTTCTTAAGGCTCTCGCAAAAGAGCACACTTGTTTTCCTAATTCCCTGCTGTCTAGTAACGGATGTGGCAAACAAGCCCATACATATGCCAACAAAGTTTGTCAATTTAACATTACTTTTGAAGCAGACGCTTTTCGTGTTTGTTGTATCCTTAAACTAGTGAGAATGACAACAAATGCAGATAATGTTTTTCTAATATTGACTGTGGCACTGTGTTTAAAGTTGAAGAAGAAAACAAGACGCTGGTACTGGGAATGGATAAAAATGAGAGAGAAATATACACATGAAACCTGTTAAAGAAAAAGTTAGATTCAGAACCTGATGATTACCTCAAAATGGTTCAAATGGCTCTGAGCACTATGGGACTTAACATCTGAGGTCATCAGTCCCCTAGACATAGAACTACTTAAACCTAACTAACCTAAGGACATCACACACATCCATGCCCGAGGCAGGATTCGAACCTGCGACCGTAGCGGTCGCGCGGTTCAAGACTAAAGAGCCTAGAACCGCTCTGCCACTCCGGCCATGATTACCTCAACTTTCCGAGGATGGACAGTGAAACTTTTAGTAACTTGCTTTGTCCAGCGGTACTTCGCTCTCATATTGAAACTGAAGATACAAATATACGAAAATTTATTCTTTTCTACTTTGTCCTCTAATGACAGATCATTAAAACACCACAACGTGGGAACATATAGCCCACATCGTCTAATGGAAAAACCGGAGAACTTCGATATTTTTTTTCACTGCACTCCCCCTTGTATGCTATGATTAGAATACTGATTTTCTTTTTAATCTCTTCCTGCGTAATATATGTCTGGGAAAGATGCAACGCCGCTACCATTTTGGTAATTGCCAATGGTATCTTGCGTCCATCCCTGATCCTACACTGAGGTGACAAAAGTCGTGGGATAGCGATATGCACATATACAGCAGGCGGTAGTATCGCGTACACAAGTATAAAACGCCAATGTGTGGGCTGAGCTGTCATTTGTACTCAGGAGATTCATGTGAAAAGATTTCAGACGCGATTATGGCGCCACGACGGGTATTAACAGGATGTGAACGCGGAATGTTAGTTGGAGCTAGATGCATGTGACATTCCATTTCAAAAATCGTTAGGGAATTCAATATTCCTAGAGCGACAGTATGAAGAGTGTGCCGAGAACACTAAATTGCAGACATTACTTCTCACCACGGATAAGGTAGTGGCCGACGGCCTTCGACCGAGAGAAGCGGCGTTTGCGTAGAGTTGTCATTGCTAACAGACAAACAGCATTGCGTGAAATGAAATCAATGTGGGTTGTATGACGAACGTATTCGTTAGGAGAGTGCGGTCAAATTTGGCGTTAATGGGCTATGGCAGCAGACGACCGGCGACAGTGTCTTTGCTAACAGCACCACATGTGCAGCGCCTCTCTTGCGCTAGTGACGATAACATTTGGACCCTACACGACTTGAAAGCCTTGGCATGGTCGATAAGTCCTGATTTCAGTTGGTAACAGTTGATGGTAGGGTTCGAGTTTGGCGCAGATCCCTCGAAGCCATGGACCCGAGTTGTCAACAAGGCACTGTGCAAGCTGGTGAAGGCTGGACGCTGTGTGGTCTGAGTTTACATGGAATGAACCGGGTCCTCTGGTCCAGCTGGACCGATTATTGACTGGAAATGGTTGTGTCAGGCTGCTTTGAGACCATATGCAGCCATTCATGGACTTCATGTACCCAAACAACTATGGAATTTTTATGGATAACAATGCACCATGTCTCCAAGGCACAGTTGTTCGTGATTGGTCTGACGAACATTCAGGGCAATTCGAGCGAATGATTTGGCCTCTCAGATCGCCCGACATGAACATTTATGGGATAAAATCCAGAGGTCAGTTCGTGCACAAAATTCGCACCGGCAACAATTTTACAATTATGAGCGTCTGCAGAGGCAGTATGGCTCAGTATTTCTGCAGAGGACTTCTAACGGCTTGTTGACCAGGTGCCACCTGTCGACTTGCTGCGCTACGTCAGGCAAAAAATGGTTCAAACGGCACTGAGCACTATGGGACTTAACATCTGAGGTCATCAGTCCCCTAGACTTAGAACTACTTAAACCTAACTAACCTAAGGACATCACACACATTCATGCCCGAGGCAGGATTCGAACCTGCGACCGTAGCAGCAGCGCGATTCCGGACTGAACCGCCTAGAACAGCTCGGCCACAGCGGCCGGCCTACGTCAGGCAAAAGGAGGTTCGACACGATACTAGGAGGTATCCTGACTTTTGTCACCTCAGTGTTCGGCTGTGAAAGATGCAGCGCCGCTACCGTTTCAGTAATTGCCAATGCTACTTTGTTTTTATCCATGATCATAGTTTCCATCGTTCTGGAATCACTCGATATAATGTCATAAAACCATCTTTCGCTAAACATATGCGGCGAAACATCGAGACCAACTATGTCGGCCATCTTGTCAAATTTTCCGTCAGTCAAAATTTCTGGAAAACACTTCAGACAGCACTTTGCAAGGTCAAATATTTGACAGGCATAATAAAGTTTGACAAATGATTTGATCATGCAGGGGGACTTTACATACGAAACACAGCACTGCAGATGAAAGGTGGCCTTTACTAGTAGTCGCGGGCAACGACGTGCGGTGAACGTCAGCAAATCAGCTGTGGGCGCGTCTTCAGCAATAATCGGAACACTCTTTCAGCGGCGGCGGCTTTCGTACTCACAGGCGCGGGCGCTGAGGCGGCGGCGACGTCTGTGGCGGCGGCGATGGCCCTCGGCTCC
This sequence comes from Schistocerca cancellata, assembly GCF_023864275.1. Lineage (NCBI taxonomy): Eukaryota > Metazoa > Arthropoda > Insecta > Orthoptera > Acrididae > Schistocerca > Schistocerca cancellata. Next base: position 1,045,928,541 of record NC_064626.1, read on the forward strand.
GCAAATCGCCCTGAGTGGTCGGGCGGCCCGTGAAAAGAGCCAGCCGGCAGCCGCGCTTAGGCTGTTAAGGCGGGACGCTCACGTGCCGTTTCACGGGTCACGTGCTCCGTCTCGGGGACGGCTGCGGCCGCGGCTGGCGCTTCTTACGTGTGGCGCTGCTAAGCTTTGCAGCGTCGCTTCAGACAATTTCGACACTTTCTCATTGTCGTTATTGCACGAGTGTCACCGACTGCATTCGTAAGGAGCAGGTATTACATTACCCGATAAAAAAAGGTAAATCCTCATTTACATTACATGATTACTCTGTAAATCACAATTAAGTGCCTGGCAGAGTGCTCATCGAACCACCGTCAAGCTCTTACCCTACCGTTCCAATCTCGAACGGCGCGCGGGAGAAACGAGCACTTAAGTCTCTCTATGCGAGCTCTGATTTCTTTTATTTTATCATGATGATAAAAGATTTTTTTATCATGATGACCCCCCCATGAACCATGGACCTTGCCGTTGGTGGGGAGGCTTGCGTGCCTCAGCGATACAGATGGCCGTACTGTAGGTGCAACCACAACGGAGGGGTATCTGTTGAGAGGCCAGACAAACATGTGGTTCCTGAAGAGGGGCAGCAGCCTTTTCAGTAGTTGCAGGGGCAACGTCTGGATGATTGACTGATCTGGCCTTGTAACATTAACCAAAACGGCCTTGCTGTGCCGGTACTGCGAACGGCTGAAAGCAAGGGGAAACTACAGCCGTAATTTTTCCCGAGGACATGCAGCTCTACTGTATGATTAAATGATGATGGCGTCCTCTTGGGTAAAATATTCCGGAGGTAAAATAGTCCCCCATTCGGATCTCCGGGCGGGGACTACTCAGGAGGACGTCGTTATCAGGAGAAAGAAAACTGGCGTTCTACGGATCGGAGCGTGGAATGTCAGATCCCTTAATCGGGCAGGTAGGTTAGAAAATTTAAAAAGGGAAATGGATAGGTTAAAGTTAGATATAGTGGCAATTAGTGAAGTTCGGTGGCAGGAGGAACAAGACTTTTGGTCAGGTGATTACAGGGTTATAAATACAAAATCAAATAGGGGTAATGCAGGAGTAGGTTTAATAATGAATAAAAAATTAGGAGTGCGGGTTAGCTACTACAAACAGCATAGTGAACACATTATTGTGGCCAAGATAGACACAAAGCCCATGCCTACTACAGTAGTACAAGTTTATATGCCAACTCCCTCTGCAGATGATGAAGAAATAGATGAAATGTATGACGAGATAAAAGAAATTATTCAGGTAGTGAAGGGAGACGAAAATTTAATAGTCATGGGTGACTGGAATTCGTCAGTAGGAAAAGGGAGAGAAGGAAACATAGTAGGTGAATATGGATTGGGGGGAAGGAATGAAAGAGGAAGCCGCCTTGTAGAATTTTGCACAGAGCATAACTTAATCATAGCCAACACTTGGTTCAAGAATCATAAAAGAAGGTTGTATACCTGGAAGAATCCTGGAGATACTAAAAGGTATCAGATAGATTATATAATGGTAAGACAGAGATTTAGGAACCAGGTTTTAAATTGTAAGACATTTCCTGGGGCAGATGTGGACTCTGACCACAATCTATTGGTTATGAACTGCAGATTGAAACTGAAGAAACTGCAAAAAGGTGGGAATTTAAGGAGATGGGACCTGGATAAACTGAAAGAACCAGAGGTTGTAGAGAGTTTCAGGGAGAGCATAAGGGAACAATTGACAGGAATGGGGGAAAGAAATACAGTAGAAGAAGAATGGGTAGCCCTGAGGGATGAAGTAGTGAAGGCAGCAGAGGATCAAGTAGGTAAAAAGACGAGGGCTAATAGAAATCCTTGGGTAACAGAAGAAATATTGAATTTAATTGATGAAAGGAGAAAATATAAAAATGCAGTAAATGAAGCAGGCAAAAAGGAATACAAACGTCTCAAAAATGATATCGACAGGAAGTGCAAAATGGCTAAGCAGGGATGGCTAGAGGACAAATGTAAGGATGTAGAGGCTTGTCTCACTAGATAGATACTGCCTACAGGAAAATTAAAGAGACCTTTGGAGAGAAGAGAACCACTTGTATGAATATCAAGAGCTCAGATGGCAACCCAGTTCTAAGCAAAGAAGGGAAGGCAGAAAGGTGGAAGGAGTATATAGAGGGTTTATACAAGGGCGATGTACTTGAGGGCAATATTATGGAAATGGAAGAGGATGTAGATGAAGACGAAATGGGAGATAAGATACTGCATGAAGAGTTTGACAGAGCACTGAAAGACCTGAGTCGAAACAAGGCCCCGGGAGTAGACAACATTCCATTTGAACTACTGATGGCCTCGGGAGAGCCAGTCATCACAAAACTCTACCATCTGGTGAGCACGATGTATGAGACAGGCGAAATACCCTCAGACTTCAAGAAGAATATAATAATTCCAATCCCAAAGAAAGCAGGTGTTGACAGATGTGAAAATTACCGAACTATCAGTTTAATAAGTCACAGCTGCAAAATACTAACGCGAATTCTTTACAGGCAAATGGAAAAACTGGTAGAAGCCGACCTCGGGGAAGATCAGTTTGGATTCCATAGAAATGTTGGAACACGTGAGGCAATACTGACCTTACGACTTATCTTAGAAGAAAGATTAAGAAAAGGCAAACCTACGTTTCTAGCATTTGTAGACTTAGAGAAAGCTTTTGACAATGTTAACTGGAATACTCTCTTACAAATTCTGAAAGTGGCAGGGGTAAAATACAGGGAGCGAAAGGCTATTTACAATTTGTACAGAAACCAGATGGCAGTTATAAGAGTCGAGGGGCATGAAAGGGAAGCAGTGGTTGGGAAAGGAGTGAGACAGGGTTGTAGCCTCCCCCCGATGTTATTCAATCTGTATATTGAGCAAGCAGTAAAGGAAACAAAAGAAAAATTTGGAGTAGGTATTAAAATTCATGGAGAAGAAGTAAAAACTTTGAGGTTCGCCGATGACATTGTAATTCTGTCAGAGACAGCAAAGGACTTGGAAGAGCAGTTGAACGGAATGGACAGTGTCTTGAAAGGAGGATATAAGATGAACATCAACAAAAGTAAAACGAGGATAATGGAATGTAGTCAAATTAAGTCGGGTGATGCTGAGGGAATTAGATTAGGAAATGAGACACTTAAAGTAGTAAAGGAGTTTTGCTATTTAGGGAGTAAAATAACCGACGATGGTCGAAGTAGAGAGGATATAAAATGTAGACTGGCAATGGCAAGGAAAGCGTTTCTCAAGAAGAGGAATTTGTTAACATCGAGTATAGATTTAAGTGTCAGGAAGTCGTTTCTGAAAGTATTTGTATGGAGTGTAGCCATGTATGGAAGTGAAACATGGACGATAACTAGTTTGGACAAGAAGAGAATAGAAGCTTTCGAAATGTGGTGCTACAGAAGAATGCTGAAGATAAGGTGGGTAGATCACGTAACTAATGAGGAGGTATTGAATAGGATTGGGGAGAAGAGAAGTTTGTGGCACAACTTGACTAGAAGAAGGGATCGGTTTGTAGGACATGTTTTGAGGCATCAAGGGATCACAAATTTAGCATTGGAGGGCAGTGTGGAGGGTAAAAATCGTAGAGGGAGACCAAGAGATGAATACACTAAGCAGATTCAGAAGTATGTAGGTTGCAGTAGATACTGGGAGATGAAGAAGCTTGCACAGGATAGAGTAGCATGGAGAGCTGCATCAAACCAGTCTCAGGACTGAAGACCACAACAACAACATCATAATGATCATTTCCTCTTTGTAGGTGGGCGCCAACACTATATTTTCGCAATCGAAGGAGACACTTGGTGACTGAAATTCCACGAGAAGAACCTGCCGCAACAAAAAACGCCTATATTAATGATGCCACCCCATTTCACATATCGTATCTATGGCACTGTCTCCTATATTTCGTGATGCCACAAAACGTACTGCCCTTCTTTGAAATTTATCAGCGTCCTCTGTCAGTCTCAGTTGACGCGGATCCTACAACGCAGAGCAATACTCCAGAAGAGAGAGGACAAGTGTAATCTAAGCAGTCTCTTTAGTAGCCCTGTTGCATTTTCTAACTGTTCTGCCAATAAATCGCAGTCTTAGGCTTGCTTCACCCACAACAGAAGTGGAATGATCATATAAAATTAATTGTTGGTTAGGCGGGTACCAGGTTGAGATTCATTGGGAGAGTCCTTAGAAAATGTAGTCCATCAACAAAGGTGGTGGCTTACAAAACACTCGTTCGACCTATACTTGAGTATTGCTCATCACTGTGGGATCCGTACCAGATCAGGTTGACGGAGGAGATAGAGAAGATCCTGTGGTGTCACCGCCAGACACCACACTTGCTAGGTGGTAGCTTTAAATCGGCCGCGGTCCATTAGTACATGTCGGACCCGCGTGTCGCCACTGTCAGTAATTGTAGACCGAGCGCCACCACACGGCAGGTCTAGAGAGACGTACTAGGACTCGCCCCAGTTGTACGACGACTTTGCTAGCGACTACACTGACGAAGCCTTTCTCTCATTAGCCGAGAGATAGATAGAATAGCCTTCAGCTAAGTCCATGGCTACGACCTAGCAAAGCGCCATTAACCATTTCTAGAGAGAGTCTCACTTGTATCATCAAGAATGCTGTATACAAATGATGGATTAAAGTTAAGTATTCCAGCAGCTACGTACTTTTCTTTATAGCATTCATTACGTATCCTGTTTCAGACCTAACGCCAGCCGGCGTGTGTAAACGCGTGCCTTTCGGTTACCCGTCACTGTGGACTGGCTGTCTTGTCAGTCCACTACAGATCCAAAGAAGAGTGGCGCGTTTCGTCACAGGGTTATTTGATAAGCGTGATAGCGTTACGGAGATATTTAGCAAACTCAAGTGGCAGACTCTGCAAGAGAGGCGCTCTGCATCGCGGTGTAGCTTGCTGTCCAGCTTTCGAGCGGATGCGTTTCTGGATAGGTATCGAATATATTGCTTCCCCCTACTTATACCTCCCGAGGAGATCACGAATGTAAAATTAGAGAGATTCGAGCGCGCACGGAGGCTTTTCGGCAGTCGTTCTTCCCGCGAACCATACGCGACTGGAACAGGAAAGGGAGGTAATGACAGTGGCACGTAAAGTGCCCTCAGCCACACACCGTTTGGTGGCTTGCGGAGTATAAATGTAGATGTAGAACATTATCTACGCTACCGTTCCAATTTAAATTACGGTAATCCTAATCCTAAGTATTTAACTGAATTTACAGCCTTTAGGTTCCTGTGGTTTACCGCGTAACCAAAATTTAGCGGCTTCCTTTTAGTGCTCAAATGGATGGCTTCACACTTTTCATTATTTAGAGTCAATGACAACTTTTAGCACCATACAGATGTCTTGTTTAAATTATTTTGTAATTTGTTTTCATCATATGATGACTTTTAAAGCTGGTAAATGACTGCATTATCTGCAAACAATCTAAGAGGGCTGCACAGATTGTTTCCTAAATCGTTTATGAAGATCAGGAACAACAGAAGGCTTATGACAATTCCTTGGGGAACGTCAGATATTACTTCTATTTTACTCGATGACTTTCCGCCAATTACTGCGAAGTGTGACCTTTCTGACAGGAAACCACGAATCCACTCACACGACTGAGGCGATACTTCATAGCCACACAATTTGATAAGAAGACGCTTGTGAGGAACGATGTTGAAAGCCTTCTGGAAATCTAAAAATATGAAATAAATTTCACATCCCTTGTCAATAGCATTCATTACTTCGCGAGAATAAAGAGCTATTTGTGTTTCACGAGAACAATATTTTCTGAATCCATGATGACTATTTATCGATGAACCCCTATTCCAATAGGTAATTCATAATGTTCGAACAAAATAAATGTCCCAAAATTCTACTGCAAATCGACATTATTGATACATGTCTGTAATTCAGCGGTTTACTTATATTTCCTTTCTTGGGTATGGGTGTGACCTGTGCGATTTGTCAGTCTAGGTACGGATCTTTCGAAGTGTGATCGTTTGTATAGGATTGCTAAGTATGGAGCTATTGTATCAGCATGAGGGAAGGAGGAAACGAAATGAAATTTCACTATTGGGAGGGTACTTAACATTATTGCAGTGATTACAATATCAAGTGAAATTTACAAAGAACTTATCAGTATTACGTTACACCTCCTTTTCATGGATGCATGCTCTGATACGATTGGGAAGGCTGCCATAAAGCCTTTGTGTTCTCTCCTGAGGGAAGCGTCCGTACAATTGTTGTAACTGATATCTTGGAAAAAGGCAATGGACGGACTTGACGTCTGAGCTGGTCCTACACAAGTTCTATCGGGGACGTTTCGCTACTGTTTTCTGCCGTTACGACTTCTCTCTATAGGACAGCATCATACGCGAAAAGCCTCACGTAGCTTCCGACGTACTCTACTATGTCATTTATATATATTGTGAAAAGTAGTAGTCATATAATACCCCTATGGGATAAGCCCGAAGTTACTTTTACGTCTGATGACTTCTCACCATTCAGAACGACACGCTGTGTTCCGTTCGCTAGAAACTCTTCAGTCCAGTCACAGAGTTGGTCTGATACTCCGTAAGCTCGCATTTTGTTCATTAGGTGGCAGTGCGGAAGTGCATCGAACGCCTTTCAGAAATCAAGGGTCACAGCATCTATCTGGGCGCATGTAACTACTGCTTTCTGGGTCTCGTGATCGAACAGAGCGAACTGGAGTTCACACGATTGTCTTTTTTTTTGTTGGAAGCCATGTTGATTCCTACAGATAAGATTTTCTGTCTCCAGAAATGTCGTAATACATGATCATAAAACACGTTCCAAAAACTACAGCTGTTCGACGTCACAGATATAGGCCTGTAGTTCTGTGCGCCTGTTGACGACCCTTCCTGAAAACGGGAATGACCTCTGCTTTTTTCCAGTCAGCAGAAAAACCCTGTGTAGAATCGTATTGGTATCCCATCAGGTCCAGTGGCCTTTTATCTGTTGAGCGATTTCATTCGCTTTTCAATCCCATGATAACTTATTTCGATATCAGCCGTTTTGTCGTTCCTGTGACGATTTAAAGGAGGTATTGCAGTGCGATTTTCCTTTGCGAAAAGTTTTGAAAAACGGCTTTAAATAGTTAAGTTGATAAATGGCATCATTCTTATCTGGAGTCGTAAGTGTTTGTTCGTCAACAAACAGTAACGAACGTGAAGTTTGATGCTGTAGTGTGATACGCAAACTTCTACACTGTCTATTTCAGTAACCAAGAACAACTTCGAAATACAACTTAAGTAGGGTTGGTGACATAGAACAACCTTGTCTTAATCCTTCACTTGTTTCAAAACCTCCCGATATCTTACCATCACAACTGCCTCGCATTCGTGGTATATCCTATTCACCATCTCTCCGAAAGTTATTCTGTATTTTCCCGACTTTGCGCCCCTCTGGTGGTGTCGGTGGTTGTATAGATTCCCTTTGCCAGAAAGTAACATGTCATGAGAACGTGGCGGCGGATGCGGTTTAGCGAAGAATTTCTGGGTTATCAGCGGCACGTGGAATGTGGCGAGCCGGGCTGGTGCTGGGAACAGACCCATGTTCGTGTCGTAAAACTTTTTGACTGCAACTGGAGACATGTTGGCAATGGACAGTGTATACGCTTTCGTATCCTGTATCCGTTGTCCGGAAGAGACTGTCGGTCAAAGGAAAGCTAGAAGGTCTGTACAGCCTTCATAACACTATCGCTGCACCCTGGTTGCATTTATGGACAAATAATTTTTCGCTCCAAGGAAGCAGAGTAGTTGTGCTATTTTGTGTTGTGTATATGTGTGGGATCGGTGGTAACTGATTTATGTTTCAGGGTTTATCATGCCAATTTAATGATGTGTATAATGTATCGCCCGAAAACCATGATAACGACCGGGAGAGCGGTGTTCTGACCACACGCTCCTGCTATCCGCATCCTCCACTGAGGATGACACGGCGGTCGGATGGTCCCGATGGGCCACTTGTGGCCTGAACACGGAGAGCTTAATGTATCGCCAAGAAGTGTACCCAAGACTGAAGTGTGAAATAAAATATGATTGCAAGCTTACGGCACTGTAAGCCCACTGACGTAGCCGTGGATGAATTCTGATTCTGCAGATCAATCTTCGAGCTAAGTAATCACCTTTTGTAATTGAACAATTCGCGTATCCTTATTTTGCGTTCGTCTGAAGGCGTTCTGCGCCTAAGCTTGTCTTGGAATTGTGTGGTACTTCGGCACAGTACTTGAGAAAATCTGAAATTGTGCCACGAGCGAAACTGGTGTGCGTAAAACTTGATTGAGAAAATCTGAAATTGTGCCACGAGCGAAACTGGTGTGCGTAAAACTTGTTAGCGGGGGCCCGCTTGAATTGTTACTGTGTATTTTAAGTTATGTTGTTAAATTGATTTTATCTGAAGACTGTTTTGAAATTTGAATTCAAGTCAGTTTATCATTACAAATTTTGTTTAAGGGTTTACTGTACGCATTTTTAAGATGGTTTTTAGAGATTTAAATTTTAATGTCAGTTCATGATTATTAGTTGAAATCCTCAGCTGCCGACAGGTGTTGTTGATATACCTCGATGGGGACAGCTGAAAATGTCTGCCCCGACCGGGACTCGAACCCGGGATCTCATGCTCACATGGCATACGCTCTATCCTTTTTTTTTCTATAATCTGGCAGAAAACCCAAAGAGATTCTGGTCATACATAAAGCACACCAGTGGCAAGACGCAATCAATACCTTCGCTGCGTGATAACAACGGTGAAGTCACTGATGACAGTGCCACTAAAGCAGAGTTATTAAACACGGTTTTCCGAAACTCCTTCACCAAAGAAGACAAAGTAAATACTCCTGAAATCCAATTAATAACAACTGCCAAGATGAGAAACATAGAAGTAGATATCCTCGGCGTAACAAAGCAGCTTAAATCAATAAAGGGAAGGCCGCCGGTCCAGATAGTATACCAGTCAGGTTCCTCTCAGAGTATGCTGACAAAATAGCTCCATATTTAGTAATTATATACAACCACTCGCTCACAGAAAGATCCGTACCTAAAGACTGGAAAATTGCTCAAGTCACACCAATATCCAAAAAGGGCAGTAGGAGTAATCCACTGAATTACAGGCCTATACCACTAACGTCGATTTGCAGTAGGGTTTTGGAACATATACTGTATTCGAACATTATGAAGTACCTCGAAGAAAACGATTTATTGGCACATAGTCAGCACGGTTTCAGAAAATATCGTTCTTGTGAAACACAACTAGCTCTTTATACTCATGAAGTTATAAATGCTATCGACAGGAGACGTCAAATTGATACCATATTTTTAGATTTCCAGAACGCTTTCGACACCGTTCCTCACAAGCGTCTTCTAATCAAACTGCGTCCCAACGGAGTATCACCTCAGTTGTGCGACTGGATTTGTGATTTCCTGTCAGAAAGGTCGCATTTCGTAGTAATAGATGGAAAATCATCGAGTAAAACAGAAGTAATATCCGGCGTTCCCCAAGGAAGTATTATAGGCCCTCTGTTGTTCCTGATATATATTAACGACACAGGAGACAATCTGAGTAGCCGTCTTAGATTGTTTGCAGATGATGCTGTCATTTACCGTCTTGTAAAGTCATCATATGATCAAAACGACTTGCAAAATGATTTAGATAAGATATCTGTGTGGTGCGAAAAGTGGCAATTGACCCTGAATAATGAAAAGTATGAAGTTATTCACATGGGTACTAAAAGAAATCAGCTAAATTTCGACTACGCGATAAGTCACACAAATCTGAAGGCTGTAAATTCAACTAAATACTTAGGGATTACAATTACAAATAACCTAAATTAGAACGATCACATAGATAATATTGTGGGTAGAGCAAGCCAAAGACTGCGATTCATTGGCTGAACACTTAGAAGGTGCAACAGGTCTACTAAAGAGACTGCTTACACTACGCTTGTCCGCCCTATTCTGGAGTGTTGCTGTGCGGTGTGGGATCCGCATCAGGTGGGACTGACGGATGACATCTAAAAAGTACAAAGGAAGGCAGCTCGTTTTGTATTATCGCAAAGTAGGGGAGATAGTGTCACAGACATGATGCGTGAATTGGAGTGGCAATCATTAAAACAAAGGCGTTTTTCGTTGCGACGGGATCTTCTCATGAAATTTCAATCACCAGATTTCTCCTTCGATTTCGAAAACATTCTGTTGGCACCCACCTACATAGGGAGAAATGATAATCACGATAAAATAAGAGGAATCAGGGCTCGCACAGAAATATTTAAGTGCTCGTTTTTCCCGCGTGCCGTTCGAGAGTGGAACGGTAAAGAGACAGCTTAAAGATGGTTCATTGAACGCTCTGCCAGGCACTTCATTGTGAATAGCAGAGTAATCACGTAGATGTAGATGTAGATAATGTTCGTTGAATTTGTTCGGGGCGGACGTCTGATGACAGCCGTTCAGGTCCTTCGTTGATCCGTTCACTCATTTTTTTTTTTTTTTATTTTTTTATTACAGAGGGTAGCTAACCCTCTGACCGAACACGCCGAGCCACCGAGGACACAGATGAATAGCGCGACTGCAGAGACTTATCCCTTGCACGCTTCCCGTGAGACCCACATTCCCAACTGTCCACAATCTACATACGTAATGTTCCTAATAGATATTTGCCCATCCACTCATTACTCGCTCACACTAAGGTGACGATTCCCGTAAGAGTTCGGGCAACCTGTGCGCATTCGCACAGACGAAGGTCAATGACTGGGTAGCCATTTAACAATATATGAAGATAGTAACTGTTTACTTTAGTGTGCGCGAGTAATGAGTGGATGGGAAAATATCTATTAGGAACATAACGTATGTAGATTGTAGACAGTTGGGAGTGTGGGTCTCACGGGAAGCGTGCAAGGGATAAGTCCCTGCAGTCGCGCTACTCATCTGTGTCCTCGGTGGCTCAGATGGATCTCCGTCCAGGGACTGGGTGTTGTGTTGTCCTAATCATCATCATTTCATGTCGGCACGGTAGCTCAGCTTGTTCAGTCATAGGTTTAGCTGCCCTCTGCAATAAAAAACTGAGTTCATGGATGCACGATGAACTAGAACAAGAATCATGGAACGTCCGCCCTGAACAAATACAACGAACAAAAATGAGATCAACAAAAAAAAGATGGATAGAGCGTCTACCATGTAGGCAGGAGACCTCGGGTTCGAGTCCCGGTCGGGATACATATTTTCAGCTGTCCACATCGAGGTATATCAACAACACTTGTCGTCAGCTGAGGGTTTCAACTAATTACCATTTATTCTAGAGAAGCTGCGCGGTCATCAATGGTATTTGTTCTTTCGAGAACAGTTACTATCTTCATATATAATGTCAATTAGTTACGTAGTTTAGGCTGAAACTTTTAATTGATGTCCTTGTTATAGTCTTAAGCTTAAATTCGACATCATTGGGTCACCGCTATTTGTCATCAGTATTGGATCAAGGTTAACATTTAATCAAGGGTGTTGTAATGGTTACCATTAAAAAAAAGTTCCGCAAAATGTGTTTTTTGTAAACATTGAGTAGGAATTTCTTGTTAATAAATATGTATTAAAAATATGTCAGAATTAATGTTAGCCCGGCACCTTATCACTTCCTACACCTCCCACCATACCAGCATCATCCACTCCAACCTTTTCCACTGCTGTCCATAGTAATTTCTTTGGCACAGAATCATAGGCATTTTCTACATCAACAAACATCAAATGGAGATCTTGAATTTTTCCGATCATTTGGTGCTAACACATCTGGCGTACACAGAGGATGTTATCAACACATATCTTCCCAGCAGTAAAACTCGATTGCCCCTGCTATAAAAGACAACATACTCAAATCCTATTGAAATCCGTATCCCGTCGAGAGCAAGGCAACCGCCTAAAACATGCGCGGATAAATCTCCTGAGTGCTAGACTTCTGCTGAGGGATTATAGACCAGCAAGGCTTAGTAATGCTTCCGTCGTCTTGATGAGTAATTCCACACAAGTCATTGTCGTTATCTGTGCGAAAATGGTTGTTTTTAGCTCACACAAAGGGGTCTATAAATAAACTGGTGGCAGTTAATGAAGACACAAACCTGACTGTTACTCGATTCATTTTGTTGGCCATGTATCACTCTATTGTCATTCACGTCTATTGTTGATGTATACACTTTGTTGGCATGCTGGCAATGTGTCACTCTCTTCTCATTCGCCTCTGTTCCTGGTGTCTGCGTCTCATATCAAAGGCACTTGCTTCTCTACTGTTCCCATATCTGTTATTCTGAATGATGTTATTTGCCAGATAACGACCACATACGCCAGAGAGCATATTGTTCATAACCGGTGCAGCATCAAAAACGTTCCCACCTGTAGCAGGTATCTGCTTACCATCGCACTTTGCAACTCGTCATTTTACGTGCCCGTCAGACATGTTAATCTATCTACCCTCCACCCTCGTTCTGGATACGTGAATTTATTCGGCGTTAATCGTTAACGACTTCAAAAACAATAGATCGCAATAGTATTCTGAATCTAGTTCACACCCAGATACGCAGCCGATGCTTCCGGAAGATTTGCTATTATTTGAATCTATTTTGACCGAGCCTTTTTTTGCTTTTGTTTTGTTTTCACGCTTTTGGAACGGCGTATAATTTTACATATCTGCACCGCTGAAAAACTCAGCTTAATTTGGGAGCTACAAACCACTTGCTGTTTGACAGACAATAATTTACAGGTTACCATTACCTGTCCATGAATTTTTAATCGTCCGGGCGGCGGATGAAATATGATCCGTGTCGACAAGCGTCGCATTGTTTCATTTATTCAGCAGTATCAATATATTGACAAATGTAGATTGCTGGAAGCGGTGCGTATACTCTGTAACAATAACGGCCCTGCTTCCTGCCGAGATACGGAAATGTGATACAGCCATACAACATACTGGCCCTACACTGTACGTGTTTATTTATTTGTCTCTAAAAATATAAATTTACTGTCCATATAACACAGACGGCAGTAGACAATAATCACTGCTATGTCATAGCGTCTGCGTTTCTTGCTTCGCGTTTTTGTGTCCACGTATTTCTGTGTAAAGCGGCGGCTTTTCTTTCCAGCAGCAACTGTGCAGAACCTGGTGTAATTTTCTGAGCTTCTTGTGTTAGGCATCTCCCAAACCCGTTAGTACTAAATCCAGTATTATTCAATGAGTTCCAACAACAGTCTTGGAAAAAATGCAACCATAGGGACACTTACAAACAGAGCGGGTTATCATCGATGTGAAATAATTACTTCAGCGAGCACTCTTCAGTGTTTATTTCAAAAGTACATCATGGTATTCTTCCATTTTACAAACAGTACACTTTGGTGTGTATTGACATTTTATGGTTATATTCTGTGTAATGTATCCTGGAGGGTGGTAGGAGGGGACGCATGAGTTGCGCAGACATTTCTTTAATGCTGCAAGGCACGTTGTCCAAAGCACATCCAAGTTAATCACATTCATTCTTTCATGATGAGAAACAATAAGGTCCACTTTGTATGTCTTTTTTTCTGCGTTTGTTTTGGTTGTGTCTCAGAAGCGGTTTTAACAAATCTGTTTTTCTATCACTTTGTTTTAAATTCTTTAAAAATCAACAATATTAATGAATAAAGTAATAAACATTTAATTAATCTAAATCAACAGAGTTCCAAGGTTATTCTGCAAGTTGTTATAGGATAGATTTAAACACACCGACAAATGTTAGGGAAACGAAAGCAGCGTATGGAGTATCAGCAGTTACATTTAGGACTGAATTGTTTAAGAACATTTGTAATCCAAAGAAAAAAATATTTGATACCATAGAAATTATTGAAAGGTGACCTTTGATGTACGTAAACGGAGACAGAATTAACAAAGTGAGCATGTTAGAAGACTTCACAGTTGGATGTCGAACCTATAAGGCAATAAATGTAAATGTTTACCTCAGAAAGTCGGCTTCTTTAGAAATCTTGGTAATAACTAACTGAACCTCAATAATCTACAAATCAAATTTATTTAGATGAAGTCATTGCGAACATAAGGTACATTTACTGTGCCAAAACAAATCCATAAAAGTTGAGCATTATTTACCATTCTTTTTTCATAATCTAAAAGTACCAACACATGTTAGTATGTCTGTTATCTGATATGTGCTCTGTATGTCCTTACACAAATATTGTAGTCATCAGGTGTATTATTTATGTAATAAGACTACATGGTATGTACACTACATATCAGCAAAGAAAAAATAATGTAATAAAGAAGGCACAGTCAAATCTGACAGGCCTTATAGGTAGAACCAAACAAAACGTGTCCCATAGCTTAAAGATTTTCTTCAAGCAATACGGAACCAACCCTCTAGAGGGAGTAACTCACAATCACAAATCCTTGACCTCCACATTGGCGGGTGAGCAGGTGGCTGGTAGGCAATTTTCGTAGAACTACAATTACTTGAAATTCACAAATTTGCTTCAGAAGCAAATAAAAACAAAAATACATCTATGAGGACTACAAACGCTCAATACGAAAAGGAGAGACATAAGTGAATTTGAAACAAAATTAAATTGGAAACTTGCAATTTCACAAGAATTATCACAAAGAATAACAAATTTCAAATACATTCAATCACCAAGCAATAGTTTTTGCAGCATTTACTGAAAATAAAATATCAGAGCATATGAAACGAATGAAATGTTTAACGACTATGAACGTTTAAGTCTAATATTTGTATCTGTGACAGTAACCACTAAAACAGAGATAGATAACTTAAACATGATGGTATTATACTGCACGTAAGAGGATCAAGTTAATGAAAGCATACTTCTGATGAAAAAGTGTCAAGAAATAATGCTTAAATTTAATTAAGTGTAGCAGATCATTTTGATCTTTCAAACAGAATGATGTTCGTAAAAACATCTGGAAAACGTGGGACTACTAATGAACAATGTACTGCATTACAACTGTAACTACAACTGAAAGATAGAAGAGAACATCAAAACTACGCTGTATAATCAAACTCTTTTCCTCGACATCTATTACAAGGAAACATCACCAACTTAGCCTCATATTTTAAGGCTAGATTTCAGCCCCAGAAATCGACACAGCATGAAAATTTGGGCAATAATTCCTTTAGTAATCAGTTATGACTTTCTGAAATTACAACTTTTAAACTTTCTCGCTCACCGGCTGTTTGTCACTCGCTCCACCCCACTGCAACCGCCTGTTGCCCGAACGCGAAGTACTGTTCAGCGGAGTGCCAACCAGGCTCCCCTATTCGCTGCATGTTAACGCCAATGGAAGACTAGATGGGGAGGTGGACCCATCTGCCCAACGATTTTTGAAATATTTTTTGAGAAATAGTTATTGTGTGCGAAAAATAGTGATTAATGTGAGTACCTAATACGCCAAACTCACCCGTGCGGATAACCGCGCGTGATAAAGCGCCGTTTCCAGGACCGGGAAGTGTGGATTTCGGGAAGGCTTTTGACACTGTGCCACACGAGCGGATTGTAGTGAAACTGCTTGCTTATGAAATATCGCCTCAGTTATGTGACTGGATTCGTGATTTCCTGTCAGATTGGTCACATTTCGTAGTAACTGACGGAAAGTTATCGAGTAAAGTAGATGTGATTTCTGGCGTTCCCCAAGGTAGTGTTATAGGCCCTTTGCTGTTCCTTACCTATATAAAAGATTTGGGAGACAATCTGAGCAGCCGTTTTATATTGTTTGCAGATAACGCTGTCGTTTATCGACTAATAAGATCATCAGACGATAAAAAAAAATGCAAAACGATTTAGAAAAGATATCTGTATGATGCGAAAATTATGCGGTCATCCACATGAATGCTAAAAGAAACTCGTTAAACTTCGGTTACACTATAAATCAGTCAAATCTAAAAGCCTTAAATTCAACTAAATACCTAGGAATTACAATTATGAACAACTTAAATTGGAAGGAACACATAGAAAATGTTTTGGGGGAGGCTAACCAAAGCTGTGTTTTATTTGCAGGACACTTAAAAAATGTAACAGATCTACTAAGGAGACTGCCTACACTACGCTTGCCCATCCTCTTTCAGAATACTGCTGCGCGCTGTGGGATCCTTACCAGATAGGACTGACGCAGTACATCGAAAGAGTTCAAAGAAGGGCAGCACGTTTTGTATCATCGCGAAATAGGGGAGAGAGTGTCACTAAAATGATACAGAGTTTCGGTTGGACATCAGTAAAACAAAGGCGTTTTTCGTTGCGGCGTAATCATCTCACAAACATCCTCCTCCGAATGCGAAAATAATTTATGACACCGACCTACATTGGTAGAAAAGATCACCATGATAAAAATAAGGGAAATCAGAGCTCGTACGGAAAGATATAGGGGTTCGTTCTTCCCGCACGCTATACGAGATTGGAACAATAGAGAATTGTCAAAGTGTTTGATGAACCCTCTCCCAGGCACTTAAATGTGATTTTCAGAGTATCCATGCATATGTAAATGTAGATGTAAACCCCTGCTAGAATCCACCTGGCGGATTAACGACGAATTTTAGTGTGCCGGCTGCCTAGATATACGAGTTTTTAGGCGGTTTTCTATATTCCTTTAAGTCAATACCGCATTGGTACCCATGTCCCCCCTCAGTCACGTGACTCCCAAACATTTAGATAACTTTCGCTCGCTTTCACTTGAATAGCACTACGCACAGACAGTTGGGATAAACATATTCAACCGTGGGAGTAAAGGGGTGGCGACGAGAAGAGCATCGGGCCACTTCTTGAATTACAGTTTCCCTAACTGTGTTCCACGGAACACTGGCGTTCCGCAGAAAGGAATAAGTGCTCTGCAAAATAGAATTGTTAACATGGCGGATTCTTCCGGCATTTTGATGATAATAATTAATTTTTTTAAATTTTGTTATAACTGTTATGTTATTTAGTTATGATTTTAAATTGAAGTAATCACAATCATCATTTTTAAAAGTTTTACTAGCTTTCGAAATAAACAATGTGTTCCATCAAAGTACCAGGTTTCTGAAAGTGTTCTGTCAGAGGAAAAGTTTGGGAACCTCTGCCTTAAACTAAACTTGCTAAATCCATTACTAACCATACCGACCCAGTGCCGATTTGGAACAGAAGCACGAGAAAAGCATAAGAAGAAAATTTCATCCTCACACATATATACATTTAATATTATTTTAAGTGTTCTCAATTTGGTATTCTGCAACTATATATACGTCTCAAAATCATAACCTAATCAACTGAAGAATTATTATGAAATGCAGTTAATTATTTTTGATTTACAACTTAATCATGGCAATCACATTGAAGAAGAACGAATCTCTGCAAATATACTTCACTTTAACAGTGGCAACTTTAAACTCCAAAGGACATAACACACAATAGGATGAGAAATAATGGCCCAAGTTTTCGTGCCGTATCGATTTATAGGACTGAAACCTTGCAATGTGCTTTTTTTCTCCTTAAATCTTACGTCAAGTTGTTGATGATTTCTTGTTAGATATATTAAAATATCATAAACCAAAAAAATTGCAAAGAGTTTATAAAGTGTATTTTTCAAGAGGTATTATTGAAATTTTAAATCAGAACATAATAACAAAGACATGAGTGACTCATAAAGGTCAGGAAAGTATTGGAGACGAAATGTCAGACAGTCAACATGTAATAAGGAAAGCAGGAAACTAAACTTTAAAAATATGAAAGAAAAAGAAATTGTCACAAAAATTGAAGAAATCATATTACCATACAACCACGAAATTTATGAGAGAAGAAAAAACTATATAGCAAGCATATTTAGCATCACCCATCGACAGGTCTGGTAACACTGCATTGCCAGCGTATAGTGTGATATACATGGACAGGAAATAATGCTGTATAAATGATTGAAAACATTCCGTCTTTAAATATCATCTCTGCACAAGAATGCAAGAAAACGTAGTAAAATCTTTTACTTTGATAAAAACAGGAAAAGACATAAAGAAAATATTTTAGAAAATGCTGCAAATGATCTAGAGAAAAACATTTTGTGGATGACGTGACGATAGTACTGAAGGTATAGCAAAACTGTAAACTGTCAGGCTTAGATTATGTTCATGGAGTTTTCAACTAAATATGGTAGAAAACTTATACGGAACAGCTTTATAATTTGCGTAGGAGTCAGAAATTATACCAAAGCAGTGGAAAAAGGTCATTATAATAACCATGTACGAGAACGGTTGGAAAAATTATCGTGATAAACACAGAGATGTATGTTCATGGCAATTATGTGCCAAATTACCCGACAATAGAGCGAAAACAATTGACAAATTAGAATACCTATAGAGCAATGAATGTGTACAATGAATGTTATATATATATATATAACATTTTGTTAGTGTATATGTATATATATCTGAGAATTTCAGGAGTATCAACACCTGGGGTTATAACCTCCCATCTCCAATGGGAGTGGAGACATGGGGGAAATTAGATTTTTTCAGGCTCTAATGTGTAGGCTTCCCTCTATGACAGGTGTGTTGTGTGGGAATAGTATTGGCCTGCCTTGTCGACATACCTTTCAGGGTAATCTACACATCAGCCCACATATTTTCCAACTCAAAATGTAGGCTGCCCTGCACAACAGGTGTGTTGCATTCTTCGCTTCTGAATTCACGTTTTCATATGGATAGTCTTATCCTTTGAGTTAGAATAGAAGATGAACAACAACTAATGTATATACGTGTAACAAAATCCGTGCTGAATGAGGCTTAGAAATACTCGCAAAACTTCAACCTGAATTAAAAGTTTTGTGGGCAACAGAAAATTTTATAAGATAAATCATTTTAGTTGACTTCAATGAGATATGTAACATGACTATGATAAACCGCAATAAATAAATAAACACATTACCATTTTATATGGAATAATCGACGGGGACTTATAAACCAAAGCACGAAAAGAAATAAGAATGAAAGTTTATGCGATGGCTACTCCCCCAAAGTTACTATAAGGATATGAAATACGAGTCTAATTTTAAAAAAATCTAGAGATATATTGATACTGCAGGACTGAGACTTAAAAGAAGCAGATGCAATCGATAATGTGAAAATTAGGAAATAACTTCAACTAATAATCGTACACCAAACGTTATAATAAATCAGATGATGACAGAATTGAGATCTATAGCGGATGGGTTTTAAAAGCTGCCAATAAGACAAAAGACTCGAGCCAAAAAAGGGAAAGAGAACGCGGCAATCCAAGGAAAAGACGAGGACCGCAACGGAAAATAATCTGGCGATTCCACGAAATGGGGTAGAAGCAGACACAGAAGAATAGTGACTGCTAATTTTTGATTTTTAACATAACTGTCGTAGCTGTTATTTGTATAGATATACAGGGTGTTACAAAAAGGTACGGCCAAACTTTCAGGAAACATTCCTCACACACAAAGAAAGAAAATATGTTATGTGGACATGTGTCCGGAAACGCTTACTTTCCATGTTAGAGCTTATGTTATTACTTCCCTTCAAATCACATTAATCATGGAATGGAAACACACAGCAACACAGCGTACCAGCGTGACTTCAAACACTTTGTTACAGGAAATGTTCAAAATGTCCTCCGTTAGCGAGGGTACATGCATCCACCCTCGGTCGCAAGGAATCCCTGAGGCGCTGATGCAGCCCTGGAGAATGGCGTATTGTATCACAGCAATCCACAATACGAGCACGAAGAGTCTCTACATTTGGTACCGGGGTTGCGTAGACAAGAGCTTTCAAATGCCCCCATAAATGAAAGTCAAGAGGGTTGAGGTCAGGAGAGCGTGGAGGCCATGGAATTGGTCCGCCTCTACCAATCCATCGGTCACCGAATCTGTTGTTGAGAAGCGTACGAACACTTCGACTGAAATGTGCAGGAGCTCCATCGTGCATGAACCACATGTTGTGTCGTACGTGTAAAGGCACATGTTCTAACAGTACAGGTAGACTATCCCGTATGAAATCATGATAACGTGCTCCATTGAGCGTAGGTGGAAGAACATGGGGCCCAATCGAGACATCACCAACAATGCCTGCCCAAACGTTCACAGAAAATCTGTGTTGATGACGTGATTGCACAATTGCGTGCGGATTCTAGTCAGCCCACACATGTTGATTGTGAAAATTTACAATTTGATCACGTTGGAATGAAGCCTCATCCGTAAAGACAACATTTGCACTGAAATGAGGATTGACACATTGTTGGATGAACCATTCGTATAAGTGTACCAGTGGAGGCCAATCACCTGCTGATAGTGCCTTCACACGCTGTACATGGTACGGAAACAACTGGTTCTCCCGTAGCACTCTCCATACAGTGACGTGGTCAACGTTACCTCTTACAGCAGCAACTTCTCTGACGCTGACATTAGGGTTATCGTCAACTGCACGAAGAATTGCCTCGTCCATTGCAGGTTTCCTCGTCGTTCTAGGTCTTCCCCAGTCGCGAGTCATAGGCTGAAATGTTCCGTGCTCCCTAAGACGCCGATCAATTGCTTCGAACGTCTTCCTGTCGGGACACCTTCGTTCTGGAAATCTGTCTTGATACAAACGTACCGCGCCACGGTTATTGCCCCGTGCTAATCCATACATCAAATGGGCATCTGCCAACTCTGCATTTGTAAACATTGTACTGACTGCAAAACCACGTTCGTAGTGAACACTAACCTGTTGATGCTACGTACTGATGTGCTTGATGCTAGTACTGTAGAGCAATGAGTCGCATGTTAACACAAGCACCGAAGTCAACATTACCTTCCTTCAATTGGGCCAACTGGCGGTGAATCGAGGAAGTACAGTACATACTGACGAAACTAAAATGAGCTCGAACGTGGAAATTAAGTGTTTCCGGACACATGTCCTCATAACATCTTTCCTTTATTTGTGTGTGAGGAATGTTTCCTGAAAGTTTGGCCGTACCTTTTTGTAATATCCTGTATATGCGTTTTTATTGCAGCTTTCATATAATATTACAATCTAGACCGATAGACGAAGGAATGGTGGCAGTTTGGATTTATTAAACAGTTAACCAAAATAGATGATTTAATTATTATAAGTGATACATAACAAGTCTCATAACTGACTAAGAAGAAACTAAAGGTGCCATCTAATACCTCCAACATCGTCTTGATGTATATATGCGGAGTAGCGATGCCGCTAGAGGAGACCGTAGAAGATAATAACAAACTCCTTATCTCAACTAATTTGTCGATCAGTGTCTGATCATGTGGTTCTGACCATACAGAGTGTACAACTAGTACGTTGTCCCGTCACGTTAATGTGACCGCCTGTGAAAAGCCTAATTAAACATCCTTTGCAGTGCGAGATGGGCAGGAAGAGAATCATTGACGTTCTGGAAGGTACTGACAGGGGTGTGGTCCCATGCCGACTCAAGTGTCGCACTTGGTTTTTCCGTAGAGGATCCATGGCTCGAACAAAAATGGTTCAAATGGCTCTGAGCACTATGGGATTTAACATCTATGGTCATCAGTCCCCTAGAACTTAGAACTACTTAAACCTAACTAACCCAAGTACAGCACACAACACCCAGTCATCACGAGGCAGAGAAAATCCTTGACCCCGCCGAAAATCGAACTCGGGAACCCAGGCGTGGGAAGCGAAAACGCTATCGCTGGCTCGAACAGCCCGAACGGGTTAGTCCTGCAGATTCTCGATTGGGTTTTAATGCAGAGAATGTGGTGACAAGAGGAGTACAGTAAACTCATTCTGGTGCTCTTCGAACTACGCATATACACTGCGAGCTGAGTGACATGTTGCATTGTCCTGCTGGTAGATGCCATCTGCCGAGGAAAAACAAGCTGCATGTACGGGTGGACATGGTCCCTAAGGATAGATACATGTTTTGAATCACAGCACGACCGGTCAACAGACTGCCATGAGGACCGCATTGAGACTCCTGTGTCCACAAATACGTCAGAAAGCGCCCGCCACTGGAACTAATACTGAGGGCAGGAGGGACCACCGAAGAAACAATAAAAGCAAGATATACACTGCATAACGCAATTGTTTTGCTGGGCTTCCACGATATACGGCCGGCTGGACACATATGTGGTAAGCTACTTTTGTGGTTCACAAATTGGCATTCTACTGCTTTTGCGCCTTCATTTTAATTTCTTAAGCTCATGCCACATGTCTAGTCGTTCGCAGTTGGTACATAGGCTACATTAGACTGTCAATGTGTGCTTATTTGCTGTTACACTCGTGTTTCTTCGGTTATTCCCTGTTTACCCGGTGACGTACTGGTTGACTCAGATAACCTTTTCATGCCTCACGCGTACTGGATCTCGCATGCTACTTGATATATTAGCTGGATTTTTGCATGACTCGTACGAATTTCTCGTGCGTAATCAAGGTGTAACCTGATGTTCGCGTTTGTTTGGTCACTTTTAATGTTAAATAATTTGGTGAAGAACCCATCTTTTTTTGTCTTTTGCACCTGAAGATGGGATTTACATCCTGAATCACGAGTCAAGCACACGATTTTATCCAAATAAAGGTTTTGTCAAGTTCAATTTCCGCGCGTTTATTCAGCATGAAAAATTTTAAGGACAGCTATGAATGCCCCACAAAGAGTACATGCTTTATATACTCCACTGCTAGTGCTTCCACCTGCTGTCTGTGAGTGTTTTTTTTTTTAATGTGTGTGAAATCTTATGGGACTTATCTGCTAAGTTCGTCAGCCCCTAAGCTTACACACTACTCAACCTAAATTATCCTAAGGACAAACACACACACCCATGCCCGAGGGAGGACTCGAACTTCCGCCGGGACCAGCCGCACAGTCCATGACTACAGCGCCTTAGCCCGCTCGGCTAATCCAGCGCGGCTTTTTTTTTTTTAATTTTCCTGTGGTTCGCGAGAACGATAGTTGCCTGATGACGTAACAGGTAGTGCAAATACTCCCAGAATTACTGTTTATACTGTCTGACCAAAAAACTGAAGCACCCCCAAAACGTGTTCGGATGTCAATGTTAAGTTCGCGCACATACACACCATCAGTGGGTATGTAAGTAATTACCGTCACTATTCTCTGCGACAGGTAGAACGGCCACCACATTGCATTAGTGTTCTTCGTGTTTAGCATAGTTATCAGGCCTGGTAGGGCACATAACGGATGACAAACTGGCCATTTTTCAAGAGGAAACCCTGCTCGTAAATGTATGTAATTGGGCTTTATGTGGCGGCACATTTTCTTTCGATTGTGTTTGGCATCGTAAGTAATTATACAACGAATTAGCCATCAGCATAAAGGCTGGCACGCATGAACGGTTCAGCAGACCAAACGGTCTCGCACCGAGTCAAAACTCGATTGGTGTGACTCCGTCGGCCCAGCTGGATTTCCGGCTGCTCCAGAATCCACCAAACGAAGGTTCACCTTCCCCGTATGTGCGGCATCCATTGCGTCGAGCGCGCCGCTCCATCTGAGATTCCTCCCACACAGGGTAAGTGATTAAGGGATGGAAAATGTCTGTTATTTGTGGCTATCCATTACATTAATTCAGTTTTGTCTTCAAGAAAATGTTACGCTTTTAATTATCACGTTTCCATATGCTGTTAGTTAATACACTACAGGCCATTAATTGCTACACCAAGAAGAAATGCAAATGATAAACGTGTATTCATTGGACAAATATATTTTACTAGAACTGACATGTGATTCCATTTTCCCGCAATTTGGGTGCATATATCCTGAAAAATCAGTACCCACAACAACCACATCTGGCCGTAATAACGGCCTTGATACACCTGGGCACTGAGTCAAACAGACCTTGGATGGCGTGTACAGGTACAGCTGCCAATGCACCTTCAACACGATACCACAGTTCATCACCAGTAGTGACTGGCGTATTGTGACGAGCCAGTTGCTGAGCCACCATGGACCAGACGTTTTCAATTGGTGAGCGATCTGGAGAATGTGCTAGCCAGGGCAGCAGTCGAACATTTTCTGTATCCAGAAAGGCCCGTACAGGACGTGCAACATGCGGTCGTGCATTATCCTGCTGAAATGTAGGGTTTCGCAGGGATCGAATGAAAGGGTAAAGCCACGGGTCGTAACACATCTGAAATGTAACGTCCAGTGTTCAAAGCGCCGTCAATGCGAACAAGAGGTGACTGAGACGTGTAACCAATGGCACCCCATACCATCACGCCTGGTGATACGCCAGTATGGCGATGAAGAATACACGCTTCCAATGTGTGTTCTCCGGGATGTCGCCAAACACGAATGCGACCATCATGTTGCTGTAAACAGAACCTGGATTCATCCGAAAAAAATGACGTTTTTTCCATTCGTGCACCCAAGTTCGACGTTGAGTACACCATCACAGGAGCTCCTGTCTGTGATGCAGCGCCAAGGGTAACCGCAGCCACGGTCTCCGAGCTGATAGTCCATGCTGCTGCAAAGGTCATCGAACTGTTCGTGCAGTTGGTTGTTGTCTTGCAAACGTCCCCATCTATTGACACAGGGGTCGAGACGTGGCTGCACGATCCGTTGCAGCCATGCGGATAAGATGCCCGTCATCTCGACTGCTAGTGATACGAGGCCGTTGGGATCCAGCACGGCGTTCCGTATAACCCTCCTGAACCCACCGATTCCATATTCTGCTAACAGGCATTGGATCTCGACCAACGTGAGCAGCAATGTCGGGATACGATAAACCGCAATCGCGATTGACTACAATCCGACCTTTATCAAAGTCGGAAACGTGATGGTACGCACATTTCCTCCTTACACGAGGCATCACAACAACGTTTCACAAGGCAACGCCGGTCAACTGCTGTTTGTGTATGAGAAATCGGTTGGAAACTTTCCTCATCTCAGCACGTTGTAGGTGTCACCACCGGCGCCAACCTTGTTTGAATGCTCTGAAAAGCTAATCATTTTTCATATCACAGCATCTTATTCCTGTCGGTTAAATTTCGCGTCTATAGCACGTCATCTTCGTGGTGTAGCAATTTTAATGACCAGGAGTGTATTTTATGGGATGGAAGGATCAGTCGTGGACGGACAGAACCAGTCACATGTAAAGTTGCAATATTCATTGATTTGAATAACTTCCTGAAAATGGCTGCGAGTTTTATAGACATGGAATAAAAGTGAACGGAGCACCGTTTCATCATAATTCAGAATAACACAGACACTGCAATAACCAGCTTTTCTCTCTCTCTCTCTCTCTCTCTCTCTCTCTCTCTCTCTCTCATTTGCACACTCACACACACACACACACACACACACGCACACACGCACACGCACACACACACACACACACACACACACACACACACACACACACACACACACACACAGACATTACATAACCATGGGAAGTGTACAGACAAAGTTCATCAAAACAAAGTATTAATTTTTCTCCTAAAATCCATAAACTGTCCCATTTGCTGTAAATTAACGATCTCTTCCATTTCAATCATAGTCTGATAAAAAATTTAATATCTGCTCTCCAAAAACTGGGACCCGACTCTGAAATGCCCAGGATATAAATGAGTAAATAGAAAAGGTGACTGGAATCGGTGTTTAATTATTGGAATACCGTCGCTTAAAGTAACAATCTCAGTCGCCTAACAAATATGTGATGTATGTTAATAACTATAGTATTTACTGTGTTGTGGGTTGTATTTTATGATTACCCTTGTTTTTAGGACACCAGAGACTGAGATTTATTGACAGAACACTTAGAAAATGTAACGGGCTTACGAAAGAGACTGCTTACAGCACACCTTTGCGCCCTCTTCTGAAGTATTGCTTTGTGGTGTGGGATTCGGATAAGATAAGATTGACAGAGGACATCGAAACAGTTAAGGGCAGCTCGTTTTGTATTATCGCGAAATAAGGGAGAGAGTGCCACGGATGTGATACACAAATCAGAGTTCGCACGCAAAGATTTAAATGTTCGTTTTTCGCGCGCGCTGCTCGAGAGTGGAACGGTAGGGTAATAGCTTGAAGGTGGTTCGATGAACCCTCTGCCAGACATTTAATTGTGAATTAGAGAGTAATCATGTGGACGTAGGTATCCATTTCATTACCATCAGCCGAGTACAGTCGATAACCATTCTTCCTGTAAAAATCAACAACTTTCTAAGGCACATTAGAAAAGGCAGATCAGCTGTTAAAAAGATAGTCAGCCGATTGAAACAATCTGTCTTCAACTCCACACCGTCTGTAAAAACTATCATATGATGCTACTAGCGAACATGGGGCAGAGAAACTGCCAACTTCTATGCTCCCTTACTGGAATAATAAGTGACGCAGTTTCCGTGACAGAGATGCACTATCTTAACTTCTCCTCTAAGATATTTACTGACCAGACAACTGCTGTCCCATCAACCGCAAATGAGAAAACAGTCACGGCAGCATTTTACACATTCGTACACTCCTGGAAATTGAAATAAGAACACCGTGAATTCATTGTCCCAGGAAGGGGAAACTTTATTGACACATTCCTGGGGTCAGATACATCACATGATCACACTGACAGAACCACAGGCACATAGACACAGGCAACAGAGCATGCACAATGTCGGCACTAGTGCCGTGTATATCCACCTTTCGCAGCAATGCAGGCTGCTATTCTCCCATGGAGACGATCGTAGAGATGCTGGATGTAGTCCTGTGGAACGGCTTGCCATGCCATTTCCACCTGGCGCCTCAGTTGGACCAGCGTTCGTGCTGGACGTGCAGACCGCGTGAGACGACGCTTCATCCAGTCCCAAACATGCTCAATGGGGGACAGATCCGGAGATCTTGCTGGTCAGGGTAGTTGACTTACACCTTCTAGAGCACGTTGGGTGGCACGGGATACATGCGGACGTGCATTGTCCTGCTGGAACAGCAAGTTCCCTTGCCGGTCTAGGAATGGTAGAACGATGGGTTCGATGACGGTTTGGATGTACCGTGCACTATTCAGTGTCCCCTCGACGATCACCAGTGGTGTACGGCCAGTGTAGGAGATCGCTCCCCACACCATGATGCCGGGTGTTGGCCCTGTGTGCCTCGGTCGTATGCAGTCCTGATTGTGGCGCTCACCTGCACGGCGCCAAACACGCATACGACCATCATTGGCACCAAGGCAGAAGCGACTCTCATCGCTGAAGACGACACGTCTCCATTCGTCCCTCCATTCACGCCTGTCGCGACACCACTGGAGGCGGGCTGCACGATGTTGGGGCGTGAGCGGAAGACGGCCTAACGGTGTGCGGGACCGTAGCCCAGCTTCATGGAGACGGCTGCGAATGGTCCTCGCCGATACCCCAGGAGCAACAGTGTCCCTAATTTGCTGGGAAGTGGCGGTGCGGTCCCCTACGGCACTGCGTAGGATCCTACGGTCTTGGCGTGCATCCGTGCGTCGCTGCGGTCCAGTGCCAGGTCGACGGGCACGTGCACCTTCCGCCGACCACTGGCGACAACATCGATGTACTGTGGAGACCTCACGCCCCACGTGTTGAGCAATTCGGCGGTACGTCCACCCGGCCTCCCGCATGCCCACTATACGCCCTCGCTCAAAGTCCGTCAACTGCACATACGGTTCACGTCCACGCTGTCGCGGCATGCTACCAGTGTTAAAGACTGCGATGGAGCTCCGTATGCCACGGCAAACTGGCTGACACTGACGGCGGCGGTGCACAAATGCTGCGCAGCTAGCGCCATTCGACGGCCAACACCGCGGTTCCTAGTGTGTCCGCTGTGCCGTGCGTGTGATCATTGCTTGTACAGCCCTCTCGCAGTGTCCGGAGCAAGTATGGTGGGTCTGACACACCGGTGTCAATGTGTTGTTGTTTCCATTTCCAGGAGTGTAGATTCAGTTGACATTAATAGCGAATAGGAAAATTAACAAAAAGCAAGCACCTTTCATACATATTAGTAAGTAGCGAAGGACAGATTAGGAACAAAGGATGTCGTTGCAGGAATAGCACTTTCTTATCTTCAGGGTCTTGATATCCAGATCTCAGGCAACTGCCTTTATTATATTTCACTTTCATCAGTATAAGTACTTTTTTATCACCAAAGCCGCCGCACTCCCCTGGCCACCGTGTGCCGAATCCCGCCTCAGCCTCCCTTGAACGACTGTCCCCCACCCTCTGTGCCACCAAATCCCATCCCTAAATCCCCACTCAGCCATTTATATGCAATGCGGTATTCGCGCTGCTGTATTGTAGAGAAGCTGTAATCTGGTGACGTCACGAGATTAATTTAATAAGTAAAACGCATAACGTCTACGTAAGCACAATTACTTCTTTGCTAGCTGTGCGTATGCCTAGGTCTCGTGTGCACAATTGATGAGGCATTATTGTTGCCTAATAATTATTTCGAAATTGTGTAATTTATATCAATTTTGTACTATTTAACTACATTTAATATGTTATTACAAAAACAGTTTTGATACACTGAAGCGCCAAAGAAACTGGATTAGGCATGCTTATTCAAATACAGACATATGTAGACAGGCAGAATACGGCGCTGCGATCGGCAAAGCCTGTATAAGACAACAAGTGTCTGGCGCAGTTGTCACATCGGTTAGTGCTGGTACAGTGGCACGTTATCAAGATTTAAGTGAGTTTGAACGAGGTTTCTTAGTCGGCGCACGAGCGATGGGACACAGCATCTCCGAGGTAGCGATGAAGTGGGCTTTTTCCGTACGACCATTTCACCAGTGTACCGCGAATTTCAGGAATCCAGTAAAATATCAAATCTACGGCCGGAAAAAGACGACCGAAGAGAATCGCTCAACGTGACACAAGTGCAACCCTTCCGCAAATTGCTGCAGATTTCAATACTGGGCCATCAACAAGTGTCAGCGTGCGAACCATTCGACGAAACATCATCGATATGGGCTTTCGGAGCCGAAGGCCCACTCGTGTATCCTTGATGACTGCACGACCCACCCGGACTGTTGATGACTGGAAACATGTTGCCTGGTCGGGCGAGTCTCGTTTCAAATTGTATCGAGTTGATGGACGTATTCGGGTAAGGAGACAATCTCATGAATCCATGGATCCTGCGTGTCAGCAGGGGAATGTTCATGCTGATGGACGCTCTGTAATGGTGTGAGAAAGGTGCAGTTGGAGTGATATGCGAACCCTGCTACCTCTAGATACGACTCTGACAGGTGACACGTACGTAAGCATTGTGTCCGATCATCTGCATCCATTCATGTCCATTGTGCATTCCGACGGACTTGCGAAATCCCAGCAGGACTATGTAACACCGACACCCCACACGTCCAGAGTGCTACAGAGTGGCTCCAGAAACACTCTTCTGAGTTTAAACACTTCCCCTGGCCATCAAACTCTCCAGACATCAACATTATTGAGTGTTTCTGGGATGGAATGCAACGTGCTGTTCAGAAGAGATCTCCATCCCCTCTCACCCTTACGGATTTATGGACAGCCCTGCTGGATTCATGGTGTCAGTTCCCTCCAGCAGTACTTCAGACATTAGTCGAGTCCATGCCACGTCGTGTTGCGCCACGTCTGCGTGCTCGCTGGGGCCCTACACCATATGAGGCAGGTGTACCAGTTTCTTTGGCTCTTCAGTGTATATTCCTATGTTTTGCATATTGCAAAAATACACTTGACAGGGCGCACGATTTATCTACCTCAAAGAAAAGTAAAATACCTGATGGTTCAGATGGCTCTAAGAACTATGGGACTTAACATCTGAGGTCATCAGTCCCCTAGACTTAAAACTACGTAAACCTAACCAACCTAAGGGCATCACACACATCCATGCTCGAGGCAGGATTCGAACCTGCGACCGTAGAGCCACGTGGTTCCGGAATGAAGCACCTAGAACCGCTCGACCACACCGGCCGGCGTAAAATATCTGTAATTTCATTTCCTCATAAGAACACCCACCTGCAGTGTTAAGATGAGCAGCAGTCAATCGCTTGCGTGGAGTTTTGCCTTCCTCATCTTTGTGTCCTTTCTTCTAATTATTGAGGTGGCCATATGGGGCAGTGTACTGTATGTAGACTCATTTATTTAAAAAAATTTCGTCAGTCACCAGTTTCGAGCAAGAGTTCTTGGACAAGCTATAAAGCACTCAGCTGCTGTCCAGTTGAAAGCTGTCTTTTCTGCCATTTTCTTACTGTTTTCTTTTATCCACATAAATGACAATTGCAGTGGTAGCTAAATCAATGAATTCCTCGTCGTTTATAGCCACAGTCGTTTACTGTGAACATTTCACATTTCATGGTCACAGATCACTGCGGTCTGATGGTGCTGCTTAGCGTGTTTCTTCAGAAGATTCCCCCTAATTTGGACCAAGGCAAAAAGGACTCATGCCTAAAAGGCTACCGATGTGTGACAACCTTATTGTTGTAAACGTACTGTATCTGCTCGGTATCTTGAGTGCGACTATAAACTGGCGTTTTACAATCCAGTGTTTGGGAATTCATGGTGTAAGTAGGCTGTTTATGTTTTCTTATTGGCAACGTTACATAGCGCTCTGTATGAAAATCACTGGCTGTGCTGTGTGCAGTCTGTGGCTAGTTTGCATTGTTGTCTGCCATTGTAGTGTTGGGCAGCGCAGCTGGATGTGAACAGCGCGTAGCATTGCGCAGTTGGAGGTGAGCCGCCAGCAGTGGTGGATGTGGGGAGAGAGATGGCGGAGTTTGGAAATTTGTAAGACTGGATGTCATGAACATGTATATTATGGTTTTTCAACACTATTAAGGTAAATACATTGTTTGTTCTCTATTAAAATCTTTCATTTGCTAACTATGCCTATCAGTAGTTAGTGCCTTCCGTAGTTTGAATCTTTTATTTAGCTGGCAGTAGTGGCGCTCGCTGTTTTGCAGTAGTTCGAGTAACGAAGATTTTTGGTGAGGTAAGTGATTTGTGAAAGGTATAGGTTAATGTTAGACAGGGCTATTCTTTTGTAGGGATTTTTGAAAGTGAGATTGCGTTACGCTAAAAATATTGTGTGTCAGGTTAAGCACAGTCTCGTATACAATTGTTCAAAAGGGGATGTTACAATGGTTTGCATCTGTGGGGCGTCAAAGTTTGAAAACGTTTCAGATACAGTGATCCGTACGTTCCATTTTCCGTTAAGGTACCCAACAAGAGCGTCACAGCAAAACTGTTGAGGCTTTTGCGTTCACTTTAGGTTGTTTTGCCTGTTGGTATTCGTCTCGCATACTATTTGTTAAATGATTTTTGTGACGTTTCGCCACCAGCAATAGAGGGCGAACCTTTGAGAAACCAACCATTCATGCAGGCGAAATAGCAGAAAAATCATTAAACAACGTGTGCCAAGACGAAAGCCATGTCACTCTCGGCGAAACGGCAGAAAAATCATTAAGCAAACGTGGGCCAAGACGAAATCCATATGTCACGCCTGAATAATGCCCTTAAGTAGACTATATAATCAAAAGACACCCCCATTAATATAGAATTGGCCACTAGACATCAAGATAAGTGGCCCTGCAGATATAAAAGAAAGAGGGAGAAGCAGTTACAGCAGAATGGATTATTGGGGAGAGTTCAGTGACTTAGAATTAGTCACTGCATGTCACAGGAGTAACATATCAATCAGCGACATTTCAACGCTTCGAAAACTGCCCACGTCTACTGTTGATGATGTGGATGTGTGGTGGATAAGCGAAGGAAGAACCACAGTTAAATCAAGATCAAGCAGGCCTCATGTTCTGACGAACAGGGACCGTCGAACATTGTGGACGCTGGTTGTAAAGTCTCGCATGAAACCATCGGAAGGATCACTCGTGAGTTCCGAAGCGCTACCAACAGTCCAGCGAGCACAATTACTGTGAGCAGGGAGTTAAAAATAATGGGACACAGTGGTAGAGCAGCTCCTCATAAGCCACACGTTTTTGTAATGAAGCTTAAGGTGGTAACAAGAGCGATGCTAATGGACAGTGGATGACTGGAAACGAATGATTTGGGGTAATTAATCATGCTGTACCCTGTAAAAATCAGGTAGAAAGGTTTGGACCTGACAAATGCCTGGAGAACGTTACCTGCCATCATGTGTAGTGCCAACAGCGAAGTACGAAAGACGTGGTGTTACGGTATGGGTTTGCTCCTCGTCAGGGTGTGATCCCAACTGCGTTTAAGAAAACGCTAAACGCGGAAGGATATGAACATATTTTACAGCTATGTGTATTGTGCACGGCAGAGAAAAATTTCGGAAGCGATGATTGTATTAGCATGACAATGCACCGTGTCTTAAAGCAGCGTCTGTGAGTCAAGGTTTGTGGACAATAACGTTTCTGAAACGGACCGTCTTGCCCACAGTCCCGACACCTTTGTGATCGGTTAGAAGGTCGACTTCGCTCCAGACCCCAGCATCCAACATTACTACCTGCTCTGGTTTCGGTTCTTGAGGAAGAATGGCCGGTCGGAGTGGCCGAGCGTTAAAGGCGCTACAGTCTGGAACCGCACGACCGCTACGGTCGCAGGTTCGAATCCTACCTCGGGCATGGATGTGTGTGATGTCCTTAGGTTAGTTAGGTTTAAGTAGTTCTAAGTTCTAGGGGACTTATGACCACAGCAGTTGAGTCCCATAGTGCTCAGAGCCATTTGAACCATTTTGAGGAAGAATGGACTGTCATTCCTCCACATACAATCAGACACTTCATTGAAAGTGTCCCCTGCAGAATTCAACCCTTTATGAAGGCGAAGAGTGGACACATACCACAACAGCGTCCGCTAGTAGGTTTCCGGTTCATTTTTGTCAGTAGTGTATTTGATAGTTACAATTTATTCAAATTGTTGATCGGGTGTGATATAATTTAAACGTATCGAGTATTTCCCAGAGTTTCTTACATTTATTACGTTTTTGGCATTGTTTATCGGCTGTCAGTCTTTGGGCAAAAGAAGTCATGGCCGATTACATTCTTATCCAAAACAAATCTAAGCACAAGCTTTGGGTCCTGATATATAAGCCAGTGACATTTTGTGAAGTACAGTTGGCAGCAGTTTTCACAATATGCTCTACACGACTTTTTGGCGTGTGAACAGTCTCGGAAAGTTATCGACTTTATTCAAAAGCGTCGGTTGGAACGATCCTCTCACATTTCCCGGAGATGTGCCCGATGGTTCTTTATAGTGTCTCTCAACTGAGAAAGCTGTACTGAGTTCTGCTAGCTAAGCAGGCGCCAGTGGCATAACATAGCTTGTCGATGTTCCAGCAGTAAATATTTTAAGAGGGGTTGCTACCGATGGGGAGGGGGGGCTCCATATGCATAAATACTACAGCTTCAGTCGTCATTCCAGAATGAATTTTCAATCAGCAGCGGAGAGTGCGCTGTTCTGAAATCTAATGGTTCAAATGGCTTTGAGCACTATGGGACTTAACTTACGAGGTCATCAGTCCCCTAGACTTAGAACTACTTAAACCTAACTAACCTAAGGACATTACATACATCCATGCCCGAGGCAGGATTCGAACCTGCGACCGTAGCGGTCGCGCGGTTCCAGACTGTAGCGCTTAGAACCGCTCGCTCACACCGGCCGGCGATCTGAAGTCTGCTACAAAGTTTCAAAGTTGTCTTTGTACTATATCTTCAGCCGTTTTCTGTGGGTGAAATGGACGGTTAAATGAGTGTCAGTATTCATTTTATAGCTTACTGGGAATCAGTCTATCCTCTACATTTTCTCTTTGTACAGCTACCAAGATGATTCTTTGCCCGAGCTACTAAAAAAAAGCAAACAGCGCCTAAATTCTTATTCTGAAATGGAAGTGTAACGTGACGTTCTCTTCGGGCTCCCATAATAATACAAATTAAATCAGGATTAAGGAATCCTCAGCGCGCGGCGCCGCATTCAGGTTCGCTGCCCATTACTACACACAAGGCTGCTCTTAAACCAGAGAGGCTGGGTGCAGCGATAACGGGCCTCATGTGTGTGTTATAAAAGACCTAATTAAATACGGCGTAGTAACATGTACACACACATCCACAAACAAACACACATACATACACACACATACACACACTCCCACTCACACACACACACACACACACACACACACACACAAACGGAGAGGCAAGCGAATGCTGAGCTTTATGACTTAATAAAACGGTTAATATGCCGGAATAAATGTGTTTTGAGACAACCGAATAAACCGAACATGGCTGCTGACATTTCAGCCATGTGTACCCATTCACTGTGATGGAAGATTTCAGCTCTCTAAACTGGGAAAAAGAAGAGGAAATATTTGCTAATGAAACATGCCTTATCGACTTTCATTTTTTTGGCATCATCGTACTGCTTGCGTCTAGGGCCTTGCTGCAGTGTTTATGCAACGTAGCGCCGGCATGTACGTAAGGGATTAGCGTGGCATTCGTGTCATTCCGACATGCGTGTGGTAGATACGTAAACATGAATTATGGCGACGTTATTACCAAATGCTCCCAAACGAGACCTACGTGCTGTTACTCTTTTCTTGACAGCTAAAGGACAAATAGACATCCATCGAAGAATGAAGAATGTGTCTGGAGCGGTTATCGGTTTTTCCCTTATTTTTGTTTGTGTGTGTTTGCGTTTCGGACATTAGTCTGAAAGGAGTCTAGTGGGGTACACTTATATGTGGCACCCGAATATTGTAATGATACTATTTTAAACTAAAATGTACGAATATGTCTCTGATGGGCTCTACAACGCGGATCACTGACTTTGCACAAAAGCAGAGCCAAAGATATTGCTTTTGTAGTGATTCTTAGATTTGCTAACACAGGCATACGTAGTTTGATGATTTGTAGGTATGCTTCTTAGTGATGATACATGCTGTACAAATCTCATTGTTTGTGACTACATCAGCAAAGAAAAGTTTTCATTAAGTAAAAAAAGGATTTAATTTTTCTGAGTAATGTAACTTCAGTTGTCAGATGTTTTGAAAAGCTAAACTTAACTTCGAATACAACTTCACTATTGCAAAAGTCAGTGTTGGTAATTCACCCAAAGCACTTCCGCCTCCATGTCCAGGTCATATGTTTTCTGAAGACATTGAATTTTTCTTAAATGTTTTCATTCACCAGCCAAAATAATTTCATGTATATTTCAAAGAATTATGGCCAGAATTGCACACCGCTGAGCCTGTAACTAGTAAATTTTATTCTTCTTCGTGAAAGAGCAGAATATAACGTGATCCACCGTTGCTGCTTTAGAGGTAAGACAATTTTATTTATTTCTTATGCACGGAGACCAAAGTTGGTAGTATTGGACAGGGCCAGAGGATTCAGTACCTAATGGGCTGAATGTACTTTGCAGTGACTGTATTTCTTTATTGATACTGGGAGTTACATTGCCCAATCAGTTCCTATAAAGATTTGGTAACAATAACACAGAGTAAGCACACCAGTTCCAGTTACAACAGGGTACACGATAACTCCAGTTTTGTATCCATTCCCAGTTCAGGCAATCATTTAAGCACTACGGAAAATTATAAAGAATGCTACAAGTCTTACGGTTCGGCACTACTTTTTCTTCCGTGTCGTCTTTATCTCATAATAGCGCTTGCGCCCAATGCCCTCAATTATTTGTTGTATATATTCCCATTTCTGTCTTTCACTACCGTATTTACCCTCTACAGCTTTCTCAAGTATATTCTTTTCAATGTTTTCCTCGCGTATCTTCCGTTGCCATTTCTGCGGAGAGCCTCGTTACTTCTCATCTTATCAGTCTACTTAATATTAATCATCCTTCTATGGAATCACGTCTCAAACGCGGTGCTCCACAAAATGCTGTGTTCAAAATGTACATTTCACGAAATTTCTTGTCAATGCCTGCAATTCTTTCTCACTTTCACTGAAGATTGCAATGTCATCAGCTAATCTCATCATTGGCATCCTTTCATCGTGCATTTTAATCCCAGTCTTGTATTCCCTTCACTGCTTCTTCTACGCATAGATCGAACACCAGGGGTGAAAGACTGCATCTCTGTTTCATCCTTTTTAATCCTAGCACTTCGATCTTGGTCTTTTATTCTTATTGTTCCCTCTAAGTACTAGTACATATTGTATGTTAAACTTCTCTCCCTATAGTTTACATCGTTTTTCCTGAGAGTTAAGAATTAAGAACATTCTGCAACATTTTATATTGTCCAACGATTTTTCTAGTTCATCAAATCCTATGTACGTGTCTCTGTTTTTCTTACGTCGTGCTGTCGTTGCCAAAGGCAACGTGAGAATTGCCTCTCTGGTGATTTGTAGATTCTCTAAAGGTAAACTGATGGTCATCTAAGAGATTCTCATTTTCCTTACCGTTCCTTTGTATATTATTCTTGCCAACGACTTGGATGTTTGAGAAGTTAAGCTGATTGTGCGGCAGTTCTAGCAAGTATCTGTCCTCCAGATCTTTGAAAATGTGTGTGTGATATTTTTCCGGGAATTTGATGGTATATCTCCAGCCTCATGGATGATACAGACCAACTTTAATAGAACACATGGAGTCCCAATGGGGATTATCCAGTAGGGAATTGCCAGATCCAGCGTCAATCAAGGAAAACCTCTGGAAACCTTGGTAAAAACCGGACCAATGAGTAGTATTTATAATCAAGTTCTGGAACAATATCCCCTAGATCAACAAATATGAATATCTATGTACGTATAGGTGTATTTGTTTGTGTATAAGAGCATGTGCAATGTGATTATGTCAATGGCGCACAAAGCAAACGATGATAATGTTTTCAGCGTCCTACCTACGTATTGTAAAAGTGAAGCACCTAGGATACACGGTCGGAAGTCGGTGTAACTTTGTGCATGCACCCACCACTTGCGGATATGTAAATGATTAGAGTGACAGGTTTCAGATAAATTATATAATGGCAAGACAGAGATTTAGGAACCAGGTTTTAAATTGTAAGACATTTCCAGGGGCAATCTATTGGTTATTAACTGTAGATTAAAACTGAAGAAACTGCAAAAGATGGGAATTTAAAGAGATGGGACCTGAATAAACTGACTAAACCAGAGGTTGTACAGAGTTTCAGGGAGAACATAAGGGAAAAATTGACAGGAATGGGGGAAAGAAATACAGTAGAAGAATAATGGATAGCTTTGAGAGATGAAGTAGTGAAGGCAGCAGAGGATCAAGTAGGTAAAAATACGAGGGCTAGTAGAAATCCTTGGGTAACAGAAGAGATATTGAATTTAATTGATGAAAGGAGAAAATATAAAAATGCAGTAAATGAAGCAGGCCAAAAAGGAATACAAACGTCTCAAAAATGAGATTAGCAGGAAGTGCAAAATGGCTAAGCAGGGATGGCTAGAGGACAAATGTAAGGATGTAGAGGCTTACCTCACTAAGGGTAAGATAGATACTGCCTACAGGAAAATTAAAGAGACCTTTGGAGAAAAGAGAATCACTTGTATGAATATCAGGAGCTCAGATGGAAACCCAGTTCTAACAAGGGAACCTCCCCATCGCACCCCCCTCAGATTTAGTTATAAGTTGGCACAGTGGATAGGCCTTGAAAAACTGAACACACATAAATCGAGAAAACAGGAAGAAGTTGTGTGGAACTATGAAAAAAATAAGCAAAATATACAAACTGAGTAGTCCATGTGCAAGATAATCAACATCACGGACAATGTGAGCTAGAGAGCGCCGTGGCCCCGTGGTTAGCCTGATCGGCTGCGGAACGAGGGGTCCATGGTTCAAGTCTTCCCTCGAATGAAAATTTTAATTTTTTATTTTCAGACAATTATTATCTGCCCGTCCGTTATGTTTTCATCATTTTTTTGGGAGTGATTATCACATCCACAAGAGAACCTAAATCGGGCAAGGTAGAAGAATCTTTTTACCCATTCGCCAAGTGTACAAGTTAGGTGGGTCAGCAACATATACCTGTCATGTGACGCACATGCCGTCACCAGTGTCGTATAGAATATAGACGTGTTTTCCTGTGGAGGAATCGGTTCACCTATGACCTTGCGATCAAATGTTTTCAGTTCCCATTGGAGAGGCACGTCCTTTCGTCTACTAATCGCACCGTTTAGCGGTCCGGTCGCAAAACACAGACACTAAACTTATTACAGTGAATAGAAACGTCAATGAACGAACGGACAGATCATAACTTTGCGAAGATAAAAAAAGTAAACTTTTCAATCGAGGGAGGACTTGAACCAAGGACCTCTCGTTACGCAGCCGCTCACGCTCACCACGGGGCCACGGCACTCCTTAGCTTACACTGGCCTTGATGTTGCCTATCTTGCACATGGACTACTCAGTTTGTATATTTTGCTTATTTTTTTCATAGTTCCACACAACTTCTTCCTGTTTTCTCGATTGATCTGTGTTCAGTTTTTCAAGGCCTATCCACTATGCCAACTTATAACTAAATCTGAGGGGGGTGCGATGGGGAGGTTCCCTTGTTAGAACTGGGTTTCCATCTGAGCTCCTGATATTCATACAAGTGATTCTCTTTTCTCCAAAGGTCTCTTTAATTTTCCTGTAGGCAGTATCTATCTTACCCTTAGTGAGGTAAGCCTTTACATACGATACTGCGTGAAGAGTTTGATAGAGCACTGAAAGACCTGAGTCGAAACAAGGCCCCGGGAGTAGACAACATTCCATCAGAACTATTGACGGCCTTGGGAGAGCCAGTCCTGACAAAACTCTATCACCTGGTGAGCAAGATGTATGAGACAGGCGAAATACCTTCAGACTTCAAGAAGAATATAATAATTCCAATCGCAAAGAAAGCAGGTGCTGACAGATGTGAAAATTACCGAACAATCAGTTTAATAATAATGCAAAATACTAACGCGAATTCTTAACAGACGAATGGAAAAACTGGTAGAAGCCGAACTCGGGGAAGATCAGTTTGGATTCCGTAGAAATATTGGAACACTTGAGGCAATGCTAACTCTACGACTTATCTTATAAGCTAGATTAAGGAAAGGCAAACCTACGTTTCTAGCATTTGTAGACTTAGAGAAAGCTTTTGTCAACGTTGACTGGAATACTCTCTTTCAAATTCTGAAAGTGGCCGGGGGAAAATACAGGGATCGAAAGGCTACTTATAATTTGTACAAAAACCAGATGACAGTTATAAGAGTTGAGGGACGTGAAAGGGAAGCAGTAGTTGGGAAGGAAGTGAGACAGGGTTGTAGCCTCTCCCCGATGTTATTCAATCTGTATATTGACCAAGCAGCGAAGGAAACAAAAGAAAAATTCGGAGTAGGTATTAAAATCCATGGAGAAGAAATAAAAACTTTGAGGTTTGCCGATGACATTGTAATTCTGTCAGAGACAGCAAAGGATTTGGAAGAGCAGTTGAACGGAATGGATAGTGTCTTGAAAGGACGATATAAGATGAACATCAACAAAAGGAAAACGGGGATAATGGAATGTAGTCGAATTAACTCGGGTGATTAGGAAATGAGACACTTAAAGTAGTAAAGGAGTTTTGCTATTTGGGGAGCAAAATAACTGATGATGGTCGAAGTAGAGAGGATATAAAATGTAGACTGGCAATGGCAAGGAAAGCGTTTCTGAAGAAGAGAAATTTGTTAAGTATAGATTTAAGTGTCAGGAAGTCGTTTCTGAAAGTATGGTATGGAGAGTAGCCATGTATGGAAGTGAAACATGGACGATAAATAGTTTGGACAAGAAGAGAATAGAAGCTTTCGAAATGTGGTGCTACAGAAGAATGCTGAAGATTAGATGGGTAGATCATATAACTAATGAGGAGGTACTGAATAGGATTGGGGACAAGAGAAGTTTGCGGCACAACTTAACTAGAAGAAGGGATCGGTTTGTAGGACAGGTTCTGAGGCATCAAGGGATCAGCAATTTAGTATTGGAGGGTAGCGTGGAGGGTAAAAATCGTAGAGGGAGACCAAGAGATGAATACACTAAGCAGATACAGAAGGATGTAGGTTGCAGTAGGTACTGGAAGATGAAGAAGCTTGCACAGGATAGAGTAGCATGGAGAGCTGCATCTAACTAGTCTCAGGACTGAAGACCACAACAACAACATAGAGTGACAAACAGAACGACCGCCACAGTGCAGTACTTTGTTCGTGTTTAGTGTTGTTACCAGGCCTGGTGGGGTATATAAGAGGCGTGAACACCATCGGATACTGACTGATCGCCGGCCGCGGTGGCCGAGCGGTTCTAGGCACTTCAGTCCGTAACCGCGCGACTGCTAGGGTCGCAGGTTTGAATCCTGCCTCGGGCATGGATGTGTGTGATGTCCTTAGGTTAGTTAGGCTTAAATAGTTCTAAGTTCTAGGAGACTGATGACCTCGGTCCCATAGTGCTCAGAGCCATTTGAACCATTTTACTGAAAAAGACAGTGCAGAACTATGCTTATCACACTACAGCATCAAACTTCACGTCCAGGATACATGGTCGGACATCAGGGTGACTTTGAAAATCACGTATGCACCATTGTGAAGTACAAAAATATTAGAGTTACAGGTAGAACGGCCGCCACAGTGCAGAAGTGTTGTTTGTATTTTGTGTCGTTACCAGGCCTTATAGGGTATATAAGGGGCGTGAACGCCATAGGATCCATTTGACCAGCAAGTGGAATAGCGCAATATGCAGATTTGTGGGACCGATGTTGGAGTGCATGGTAACGTGAAGGTAGGCATCGTAGCCCTTCACGTCTACGCCTACTATCCGAGAAGGAGTTATCCCACAGAATTGGTTGGAGACAATCAGTAGCCAGACTAGGGAATCATCATCCCAGGCTGCCATTAACACCACAACACAAATAGCTGCGTTTAGAGTGGTGCCGTCACCAGGAAGCATCGGCTTCTGATGAATGGCGTCGCATTGTATCAGTGACGAACTGTGATTGTGTACTATCCCAGATGACCATCGTCGGGTAGGATAGTGGCGACCCAGGGGGAGGTCCCATTCTTCCAATGTATTGGAGAGGCACAGCGGTGTTACTCCTGCCGTCGTGGTGTGGGGAGCCTTCCGGTAGAACTTCAAGTCATGCTTGGTTGAGAGAACTATGACAGTAAAACTGTACATCACAGCACCTGTGCCCTCGTGTTGTACCTCT
This sequence comes from Schistocerca cancellata, assembly GCF_023864275.1. Classification (NCBI taxonomy): domain Eukaryota; kingdom Metazoa; phylum Arthropoda; class Insecta; order Orthoptera; family Acrididae; genus Schistocerca; species Schistocerca cancellata. The sequence goes on from NC_064626.1 coordinate 1,045,969,655, forward strand.
CATGCGACGGTTAGTTGTGCCATTTTTCAACAGCACAAAGCTCGCCTCAAACATGACACATACACTACTCGCCATTAAGATTGCTACACCAATAAGAAATGCAGATGATAAACGGGTATTCATTGGACAAATATATTATACTAGAACTGACATGTGATTACATTTTCACGCAATTTGGGTGCATAGACCCTGAGAAATCAGTACCCAGAACAACCACCTCTGTCTGTAATAACGGCCTTGATGCGCCTGGGTATTGAGTCAAACAGAGCTTGGATGGCGTGCACAGGTACAGCTGCCCATGCAGCTTCAACTCGATACCACAGTTCATCAAGAGTAGTGACTGGCGTATTGTGACGAGCCAGTTGTTCGGCCACCATTGACCAGACGTTTTCAATTGGTGAGAGATCTGGAGAATGTACTGGCCAGGGCAGCAGTCGAACATTTTCTGTATCCAGAAAGGCCCGTACAGGACCTGCAACATGGGGTCGTGCTTTATCCTGCTGAAATGTAGGGTTTCGCAGGGATCGAATAAGGGGTAGAGCCACGGGTCGTAACACATCTGAAATGTAACGTCCACTGTTCAAAGTGCCGTCAATGCGAACGAGAGGTGACCCAGGCGTGTAACCAATGGCACCACATACTATCATGCCGGGTGTTACGCCAGTAAGGCGATGACGAATACACGCTTCCAGTGTGCGTTCACTGCGATGTCGCCAAACACGGATGCGACCATCATGATGCTGTAAACAGAACCTGGATTCATCCAAAAAAATGACGTTTTGCCATTCGTGCACCCAAGTTCGTCGTTGAGTACACCATCGCAGGTGCTCCTGTCTGTGATGCAGCGTCAGTGGTAACCGCAGCCATGGTCTCCGAGCTGATAGTCCATGCTGCTGCAAACGTCGTCGAACTGTTCGTGCAGATGGTTGTTGTCTTGCAAACGTCCCTATCTGTTGACTCAGGGATCGAGACGTGGCTGCACGATCCGTAACAGCCGTACGGAGGAGATGCCTGTCATCTCGACTGCTACTGATACGAGGCCGTTGGGATCCATTAGCCTCCAGATCCCACCGATTCCATATTCTGCTAACAGTCATTGGATCTCGACCAACGCGAGCAGCAATATGGCGATAAGATAAACCGCAATCGCGATAGGCTACAATCCGACCTTTATTAAAGTCGGAAACGTGATGGTACGCATTTCTCCTCTTTACACGAGGCATCACAACAACGCTTCACCAGGCAACGCGGGTTAACTGCTGTTTGCGTATGAGAAATCGGTTGGAAACTTTCCTCATGTCAGCAAGTTGTAGGTGTCGCCACCGGAGCCAACCTTGTGTGAATGCTCTGAAAAGCTAATCATTTGCATATCACAGCATCTTCCTCCTGTCAGTTAAATTTCGCGTCTGTAGCACGTCATCTTCATGGTGTAGCAATTTTAATGGCCAGTAGTGTATGTGTATGAACTTTCTACTCCCTGTACCAGCCGGCCGGTGTGGCCGGGCGGTTCTAGGTGCTTCAGTCTTGAACCGCGCGACCGCTACGGTCGCAGGTTCGAATCCTGCCTCGGGCATGGATGTGTGTGATGTCCTTAGGTTAGTTAAGCTTAAGTAGTTGTAGGGGACTGATGGCCTCAGACGTTAAGTCCCATAGTGCTCAGAGCCATTTGAACCTGTACCAACAGAGCATGTGTGGACCCAGCTCGGGCGCCAGCTCCACCTTAGTTCCAGTATCCGGCGTATGAAGGACCAATTACAAAAGTTGTGGGCCAGCTTCCCTCAGTAGAGGATACAAACGAATCAGTGCATGGATCCAAGCCAAACCGATAAGCAGGCTCTTACTGAAAAGTGTCGTGTAAATTCAAATTGGTTTCGTTAACACTCAAATAACATCACATACCCTCTCAGACAGTGAAGTTTCATTTTGTTTCTTCCTCTCCTCGTAGGTGCCGTACTTTTTATGTTAGGCAGTGTATTAGTAACCTTGCCTATATGATTCTTTTTCAGGTGAGATACCTCAACTCTGGAAGTATGTCGCTACACGTCGTCCAGCGGATCCACCTGCTCCTCCGGCACACACACACACCCCTCCGCTTACTCTGCCCCCTCCTTCCACCCATCGCCCACCTCGTCGCCGGCGGGCAGCGCTATTAGCGCGGCTAATCCGGCTGATGAGGCCTGGCGCTATCCGTAAACTGGAAATGACGGCGGCGGCTCCTCAGCCACTGTGTCAGCGGACACACTCCAGTCGCCCGTACTCTCGAGCTCAGCGCTCACACTAACTTAGTGCCAGTGTTGCTGGAACAGGAACCCTTAAAAACCACGAACTGAAACAGGAAGAGCAAACAAATGATGCACGTTTCCGGAAACTGTATAATACGAAGTAAACAAACCTGGTCGACATCAGTTTTCGGTGCGGCTGTCTACAGACAAATCGAGTCACGATGACAAAGAACAGAAGAGATGAAACAAGGAAGATTAGGGTTAAAGGTCCTGTGGACGATGGGGTCAATACACTACTGGCCATTAAAATTGCTACACCACGAAGAAAATGTGCTACAGACGCGAAACGTAACCGACAGGAAGAAGATGCTGTGATATGAAAAATGATTAGCTTTTCAGAGCATTCACACCAGGTTGGCGCCGGTGGCGACACCTACAACGTGCTGACATGAGGAAAGTTTCCAACCGATTTCTCATACACAAACAGCAGTTGACCGGCGTTGCCTGGTGAAACGTTGTTGTGATGCCTCGTGTAAGGCGGAGAAATGCGTACCATCACGCTTCCGACTTTGATAAAGGTCGGATTGTAGCCTATCGCGATTGCGGTTAATCGTATCGCGACATTGCTGCTCGCCTTGGTCGATATCCAATGACTGTTAGCAGAATATGGAATCCGTGGGTTTAGGAGTGTAATACGGAACGCCGTGCTGGATCCCGACGGCCTCGTATAACTAGCAACCGAGATGACAGGCATCTTATCCGCATGGCGGTAACGGATCGTACAGACACGTCTCGATCCCTGAGTCAACAAATGGGGACGTTTGCAAGACAACAACGATCTGCACGTACAGTTCGAGGACGTTTGCGGCAGCATGGACTATCAGTTCGGAGACCATGGCTGCGGTTACCCTTGACGCTGCATCACAGACAGGAGCGCCTGCGATGGTGTACTCAACGACGAACCCCGGTGCACGAATGGCAAAACGTCATTTTTTTGGATGAATCCAGGTTCTGTTTAGAGCATCATGATGGTCGCATCCGTGTTTGGCGACATCGCGATGAACGCACATTGGAAGCGTGTATCCGTCATCGCCATACTGGCGTTCACCCCGCCTGATGGTATGGGGTGCCATTGGTTACACGTCTCGGTCACCTCTCGTTCGCATTGACGGCAATTTGAACAGTGCACGTTACATTTCAGATGTATTACGACCCGTGGCTCTACTCTTCATTCGATCCCTGTGAAACCCTACATTTCAGCTGAATAATGCACGACCGCATCTTGCAGGTCCTGTACGAGTCTTTCTGGATACAGAAAATGTTCGACTGCTGCCCTGGCCAGCACATTCTCCAGATCTCTCACCAATTGAAAACGTCTGGCCAATGGTAGCCCAGCAACTGGCTCGTCACAGTACGCCAGTCACTACTCTTGATGAACTGTGATATCGAGTTGAAGCTGCATGGGCAGCTGTACCTGTACACGCCATCCAAGCTCTGTTTGACTCAATGCCCAGGCGTATCAAGGCCGTTATTACGGCCAGAGGTGGTTGGTTTGGGTACTGATTTCTCAGGATCTATGCACCCAAATTGGGTGAAAATATAATCGCATGTCAGTTCTAGTATAATATATTTGTCCAATGAATACCCGTTTATCAGCTGCATTTCTTGTAGGTGTAGCAATTTTAATGGCCAGTAGTGTAGATATCCAGGAAAATCTCGGAATGATGAATGAAATCAGCCGTGTTCTTTACAGAGGAATCATTCCAGCATTTGTATAATTTTTCTATGTCCATTCTTCTGACTGTCGGCTTGCGGGACTTCGGCCGTTCACTTACGTAATAAAATAAAACACCTGCAGCTCTCGTTTTGATGTTATTTTATTACATTGCAACCAGTTTCGGTGACCCAATACATAATCTTTAGATCTTAACTCACGTTGAGGGGGTGAACTCCAAACGTGTGCAAGATTCCTTCAGAGGCCAACATCTATAAACCGGCTTCCGTAGAACACTGTAACAGCCATGGTGTGTCTACAACCATCAACAAAACATCGCTGTTACAGTGTTCTACTGAAGCCAGTTCATAGATGTTGGCCACTGACAGGTTCGTGTATACGATTGGAGTTAATCCCCTCAGCGTTAGTTAAGCCCTGAAGATGATGTACTGAGTCACTGAAACTGGTTGCAATATAATAAAATAATATCAAAACGACGGCTGCAGGTGTTTCACTTTACTACGTATTTGCATAATTGGTTTCCGGACATCACGAGAAACCTGGTGGATGGCGGAATGGGTATTTGACCACCACTCCACCTTAGTGAGAGTCCAGTATTAACACCACAGCGTCACACACCTCCAATGCGTTGGTATTAACAGTTAAGTTAGGTACTACGAAGCAGAGAAAATTTCTTAGCGAGAGATTGTACTCCTGGGCAGTTGATTAACTTACAATTCCTTGACAGTGTCATGTTGTGTTGTGACCCTCAGTCCGAAGAGTGTTTCGATAAAGCTCTTCACGCTGCTGTATTCGGTGCGAGCTTCTCCATCTTCGAATAACTATTACAACCTGCATCCATTTGAACCAGTTTTCTGGGTTCATCTCTTGGTCTCGCTCAGAAATTTTTATCTACCACACTTCCCACCACTGCGAAACTGACGATTCCTTCGAGTCTCAGGGCGTGTCCTGCCATAAATTTTTTCTTTCCTTAATTCGATGCAGAACCTCCTCCCATCCTCTCATCCCATCTTCAACATTCTTCTATAGAATCAAGACTTCTTCTCTAAACTGCTTATCGTCCACGTCCCTCTTCCATACAATGCTCCACTCCAAGCAAATGGCTTCCAAAAAGATTTCCTAATACTCAAATTGATATTAGAAGTTAATGAATTCTTCTTTTATATAAATGCTTTTCTTACTATTTCCAGTGCACGTTTTGTATCCTGTCTACCTGGGCATCGTCAGTTATTTTGCTGCCCAAATAGCAGCTAATCAGGTCTACCAATTTTAGTGCATAATTTACTAATCTAATTTCCTCAACGTTACCTGATTTCGCTGACTACATTCCATTAACCTTGTTTTAGTTATGTTTATGTTCATCTTATAACCTGTTTCAAGATACCACGCATTCCATTCAACTTCTCAGTGTGTGTTATTGTATGCTAACCTGTCTTCAAGCTTTTTCGTCTACTTGATACTTTCGACTGGGAAATGCTTACATTGCCTACGTTTCCTGTCTCACATTTGATTCCTGTAGCGTTCAGACTGACTTTCTGCCATCTAAATGTTTCTTTGTATTACCCTGTCGTCTACCAAATAAGCACAGTGCCCCAGCGTATGAATTTCGTAAGAGAAGTTCCGTAAGAAAGCCTATAGTTAAGTAAACAGGTAAGTTATTCAGTTGATATTAACTGGTTATTTCATAACTAACGACCAATGCATGTTTGGTCATCGTATGTCGCACTGAATAGGAGTGATGTCTTTCTATTAAATTCGGTATAAGTTACATCTACATAGCTTTCTGTGCCATAAATCAAGTATGATAAATACGATAATAATTCTGTCTTTTAAATGTATCACTTTTCCTGACCCAGAGAACATGGAGCTGTGTGACTTTAGAATATTTACTTACAGCTCAGCGAAAATGACGAAGAAAGTGGCAGGACTTGTCCAATGGGTTGGTCTAATGAACACACGCTGTGACTCGAGAGTAAACCTAAAAAAAGGCGAAACTAATGAGCAGTACCCGAAATCATGTTAACGCTAAACTTAATATCAAAATTGGAGACAAACAAGTATACAAAGTGAAGGAATATTGGTACATTGGAAACAAAATAACACATGACGGTCGAAGCAATGGGGCACAATAAGCAGACGAGCGCTGGGAAAGAGGACATTTCTTCCAAAAAAAAGTCTACTAGTGTCAAACATCAGCCTTAATTTGAGGAAGGAATTTTTGAGAGTGTACATTAGAGCACAGCATTTTATGGCAGTGAAACATGGACTGTGGGAAAACCGGAAAAGAAGTGAATCGCAGCGTCTTGAGATGTGGTGATTTGGAAATATGTTGAAAATTAAGTAAAATGATAAGAAATGAAAAGGCTCTTTGCATAATCGGCGAGGAGAGGAAATTGTGGAAAACATTAAGAAGAAGAAGGGACAGTATGATCGTATTACATGTGTTAAGACATCTGGAATAACTTCTGTGGCACTAGAGGGAGCTGCAGAGGTTGAAAATTGTAGGGAAAGATAGAGAGGTGAATACGTCCAACAAATAACTGAAGACGTTCGGTGCAAATGCTTCGCGGAGATGATGAGGCTGGCACAAGAGGGAATTTCGTAGCGGACCGCATCAGACCACTCAGACTAATGATCCCCCCCGAACACCCCGCTCCCCCCCCCCCCCAAAAAAAATATTGATTAAAACGAAAACGGTATCATAAACTAGTCATTAAGAAGTGTAAAGTTATGTTAAATGTATTACAGTAGGAAATTACGTGTTTGTCTTGAGGCAGTGTAACTGGCGGCGCGCAAATACATCGACTTCCTTCGCCCACTATTTGAAATGAGAGCACCCTGCTACTTCCAACAACCCTTCAACACAATTTCAAACCTTTTTGGACATTTTCCTCGCTGACGCGCCCCTCCCCCCTAAACCCAAAAAAGGAAAAACAGTTTATTGCTTACTACATTTTCGCTATTCATGCAGTCAAACTTCAGCATTGGACATGATGTTTTAATTTATTACTTTTTTACTACCAACTCTATTCGCAACAAAATAGTGAGATGCTCGAAAAACTAGTTTTTTCTAAAAGTGGAGAGCAAATTACCCAGATTATACGAAGTGCATCCAGATAGTATCAATACAAGGCTGTGCAAGACACAAGGACTTCTTTTTCAGAGCTGAAACCGCGAGGTGTACAGGGGTTCGCAACAGACGAATGAAGCCATCGAGCGCCTCTGTCACGTACTAAATGTCCCAGCAGCATAACACGTCATACAATGTGCCCTTCGTTTGTTTCGTGTACAGAAGGTGCGTGATTCTTTCAGTCATTTAGTTCCTCACCTTGCGTAACTAATAGGCGGCTAATATCCATCGAAAGCTTGACGAAAACAACTAATCCGAGGTAACAGATCATCATAATGTTACCAAGGGTTAGGCTGTTTAAGCAAGGCCGTACCGACACTGTAACACCTCGGTTCAGTTTACAGTGATAAAAGCTATAGAGAGAATAATTTGAAATTAAGAACAGAATTTTTAGAGGGGAAAATAGTGTAGAATAGAGTTCGGTAATTGCAGATCAAAATTATAGTATATCAGCAAGTAGTTTAACGTCTAAGTACAGCAAAGCCACGGAAGCTCTGTCATGGAGAAGGCAATGACGTTAAACTGTTGAGATGAAAAACCTATAAAAAGGCCTGATCATCATTATTGCTGCCTTTTTTCCTTGATTGTTTCGTTAAAGGGCGGGGAACCCGTGTCAGTCAGCGAGACAATAATTAGATTGGTGTTTATCGCGTTAAGATTCGCGATAAACTGTTAGAATATTACGGAGATTAAAAGTGATGTAGTGTACGATCTCTGACTGGATTGGAACTTTACGGACATATAGACGACAGAAACTCAAATTATCTGCTGATGCGAGTGAATTCAGAGATACCGGTATTCAGATATTAACGGGTGGACTTTTGAAAGTGTCGTGTGCCGTTAGTTGAGAATCTGGACGTAGAGCGCGCGCATATCGGCATTTGCGGACTATTTAGATTCCTACAGGCTAGGAACCTTTTAAATAGACCATCATCCATCACCATCTTAATCCTTGAATATAGAGTGTTGTACTTATTTCATTTACGGAGTACTAATCAGTGAAGGTTTTACGGAACCAAAGCTATTCAGCAGTAAGTCAGCACCATCTAGTGGAAAGCGTAGGCATTAACTAACACGCTAACTGAAGTGAACGTTTACGTGTTTTACGGACTGCTTAATATGAACTTTTGTGACTCTTTGACGTCCCCACTCCCTCCGAAAGGTGGAACAGGCTGTCTTAATCATAAAAGTGGAGAGTTTTACCCGGGCAAATTACTAAATAAAAGTCATATTTACAAGAGTCGCAGTAATAGCAAAACACAAGACCCGCACCTCATCGGAGAGTCGTCGCTGTCACGTCCGGAAGTAAAGCCGGAAAACCTACCGACCATACGTATCTACGAGCAGACATCGACGTGGAGTACCTAAAAAGTGAACCACAAGAGAGTTGGGGATGCTTCAACACCCACGACAAAGAAGGACCGTCTTTCATTCCGGAAGAGCTTGTGCAGCACGTTGAAGAAAAAGTTCGCTACGATCGTCGTATTACTCTTGAGTCCCTTAAATAAAGTCCCTTAAATAACGTCCCTAAAATAAAGTTTTCACAAGTTTCACGAAGTATCCTAGGTGAAATCGTGTCAAAAAGACTTGAGTTTAAGAAGTTGTGTCTAAGGGGGGTGCCAAAAATGTTGACTCCGGAACACCGCGAAAATCGCGTGTCCGTTGCACGCGAATTTCTGAAACATTTTCAAAATGACGGTGAATCTTATAGCGACTCACTTGCGACTGGGGACGAAACTTCATATGTCACCACACTCCTTAGTCAAAAGGGCAGTCTCTGCAGTGGGGCCATACGCGTACCCATTCTCCATCCTCCAAAAATTTCGAAGTTCAATTTTCACAGAGGAAAACCGTGGCGTCCATGTTTTAGAACCGGAAAGGGTTCTTGTTGGTCGATTTCATGCCCAAACGGACCACCATTAACGCTACTACATGTTTGAGACCCTACAAAAGCTACGAAAAAAAAGACAAAAAGAGGGGAATGCTGAATCGTGATGTGCCACTCCTTCGTGAAATCACCAGACCCCATATCGTCCAGGTCACTCATGAGCAGATTGTGTCGTTTGGATGGAACTTTCTCACTCACCCACCTTACTCCCCCGACCTGACCCCTTCGGATTACCATCTTTTCACCAAATTCTTGATCTGGTGGACAGCGCTTTTCGAACGATGGGGAGGTCACGAAGACTGTGACTAAGTGACATCAGGAACTGGAGCAGACGGGTTACGATGAGCGTATACGAAAAGTGGTACCCAGGCTTCAAAGGTGCAAAGATCTCAGCAGTGATTATGTGGAGAAATAATATTTTGACACATACCATGTAAGTTTCATTAAAATCTATTCATTTTTCGATTTTTAACAACTGTTGTATTAAATGATGACTAACTGAAAACCTCAGCGGCCGACAGGTGTTGTTGATATACCTCGATGTGGACAGCTGAAAATGTGTGCCCCGACCGGGACTCGAACCCGGGATCTCCTGCTCACAAGGCAGGCGCTCCATCCATTTTTTTTTGTGCCGATCGGGACTCGAACCCCGGATCTCCTGCTTACATGGCAGACGCTCTATCCGACTATTTTTTTTTAGTCCCAAAAGAAAAATCATATATAAAAAAGAAGGAAAAGAAATATAGGACTGAAGTGACATCCTCGTCACTTCACTGGGAGTGCATCCTATCCCTCGAAACAACGTAAACCTGGGACTCCCCACCGCTTCGGGGGGTTATGAAACATGCTGCCTAGAAAGTTCGCAAAATTCGTTTTATATTTAGAGTGGCGTCGGATGATTTCGTGTTGTTCTAGTAGATAATGCCAATAGTCTATGCCCGATATCAATGTCCGCGAGAGCACGTAGTGCGATGCGTGTCCTCCAATCCATCGGATTGCCGAAGTTTTTTGTGAGGGGAAGAATACAGCGTCAGGGAAAAATAAAGCGTTCGTCGTGATTGTTGGTTCGTCGGTGCGTCTGAGGAGGGCCATGATGCGTTGCGTCAGCCGCCAAACATCCTTTGCCTCACCGCACTGCAGAGAATGTTCGTCGGTGTGCTGCATGCCACATATAAGGCAGAGCGGGGAATCTACCATGCGAATGTCGTACAATCGTTGGCGGTTGACTGTCTTGCGGTTGATTAGAGTATACCATGACGATCGCGCTGCCGTGGTGAGGAGAGGTGTATGGACAGCTCGCCAAATCTGTCGCCAGTTTCGTGTTGGGTATTTAAGTTCGACAACATTGCTGCCATGATGACGCCGCAAGTATCGATATATCTCACGGGTAGTGGGGATTCTTGTAGAAGGTATCTGTAACTGAACATAACTAAAATCAACAAAAAAATCGCGCGACGTGAGAAAAAGAGGGCGAGATTGTGCCTACCGCCACCGGTAGTTCAAAGGACGTGGGAAGAAGCACATCCAGGATGGCCGACGTGATGGCGTGTTGCCGATGGTTCCAAGTGCGTAGCGTCGCTCGCAGGTATAGAGCTAGAGCCTTGTTCCGCACATCCGTGAGGTTAAGTCCTCCAGCATGGTGTGGGAGAGTTAAAGTCTTGTATTTGACCTTAAACAACATTCCTTGGCTGACATAGTATCCAAAGGCCGCCATTAATCTGTCAGCAATACCATGTGGCATTGGCAGTACCTGTGCCAGGTGTGGCAGTCGCGAGGCCAGGTGAACATTAGTGTAGTCCACCCTTTGGAGCAGGTCGTGTGTTCGGAGTGAATTGTTGCGTATGTGCAGTCGGACGTTCTGGAGGAGACGTCGATAGCTCGCCGCCGCTGATTGCCGTAGCGATCGGGTGAACAATACACCTAAGCATCGCAAGATGTCCATCGTCGTAAACGGACTGTGCAGAGCGTCCAGCCCTCGACTGATGTGCATGATCTTGGTTTTATTCATGTTGACCCTGCTTCCCGCAGCTACTCCGTACGTAGTAAGAAGGGTAACCACCTGACTTACTTCGTTCTTCGACCGGACGAGTATCATCAAGTCGTCGGCATATGCACGACACGTGAAGGAGCTCGCACGGAGTCGGACGCCTGTTAGAGTCCGTCTAAGAGTCTGCATCAATGGTTCGAGTGCTATTGTAAACAGTATCATCGACAAGGGACATCCTTGCCTAACTGAGCTGCAAACAGGAATCGTTCCTACCTCCCTGCCACTGACTCTCACCGTCGAAGAAGCGCCGCGAAGGAGGCGCATGAGGACGGTAATGAAATCCTGTGGTATCGCCATGCGTCGCATGGTCGAGTCAAGGAAATCATGGTTGATCCTGTCAAAGGCACGATCAAAGTCCACCGATACGAACGCCGCTCGCATGCGACAAGCTTCCGTCAGGGAAATTACGTCACGGTATTCGCCGAGGATAGAATGTATGTTGCTCCGAACCCCTAGACAAGCCTGGTCTGGTGGTATTGTCTTGGATATTACAGTCTTGAGCCTTGCCGACAACATTCGCGCAAAGATCTTATAATCAGTACTGAGCATCGTGAGCGGTCTAAATTGATGGGTGCTGACACTCGCTGTCGATTTCGGTATTGGTATAAGCAGTCCCGCCATGAACTGCGACGGAACGTCCGTGTCTGGGCTCAATAACTCATTATACATCAATACCAACTGGGACACCATTAAATCCGCAAATGCGCGGTAAAATTCGAGTGTCAACCCATCTGGCCCAGGGGATTTATGCACCGCACCTTTCGCGAGTGCGCCCCGGATGTCATCTTCCGTTAGGGGTTCCAACAGCGCCTCTGCATCCGGACCATCCACCTCCGTTTGCATCTGTCGCAAAATTTCTTCTCCTGTCCGATTGTCCGTCGGCGTCCCAGTGAAAAGGAGGCGGTAATGCTCCAGAAACTCAGCAGCAATGTCCTGTTGTGACGTCAAGAGCCGACCATCGTCATCATGGAGGACTGTGATTAGGGACCGGCGATGACGCGTATGTCCCTTGGACACATGATGCATGCCAATACGTTCTCCATCGACGTTGTCCAAGCACCGAGCACGGATCGAAAGTCCCTCCAGTCGACGTCTCGTGGTCGATAAAATGCAGGCCTGAATGCGATGGACTTCCGCTTGACGCTCGAGCGATGGGGCCATGGAAGACAGGTCGCGGAGCACCATGTAGTAATAATCAAGTGTATCTCGGAGCCAGTTCGCTTTTTCCTTGCCATACGTGATGAGAGCTCTTCGTATCGCCGGTTTTGCACACTGCAGCCACCACGAAAGAACCGTACGGTGCAGCGGCAGACGGCGAGTGCAAGTCTGCCATGTTTCTTCGATCCGCTGGCGACATTCGAGATCCACCAATAAGGATGAATTGAGTTTCCAGGAACTACGACTCTGCCAGACCCTCTGCCGTGGGAGGGTTAACGTGCATAAATATGCAAGGTGATCCGTAAAAGCTGTGGGCCAACGTTCAGCAGCCAACACGTGATCTCTTAATCCGTCAGAAACATAAATCCGATCTAGCCTGCTCGCCGAGTGGCTAGTAAAATACGTGTAGCCCTCTCGCTGCCCATGGAACTTTTCCCACGTGTCCATAAGGGCCATGTCCCGGCAGATCGTGTTCAATGCGTAGCAGGAGCTGAAATTAGGGGTTTGATCCTTCGGGGTGAGTACACAGTTAAAATCCCCCCCCTACCAAAATGTGGTCATACCTCCCATGGAATAGGGGGGCAATCTCCTCCGAGTAGAATCGTGCACGCACCTGTCGATTGTCAGATCCGGAGGGTGCATAGATGTTGACGATACGAATGCCGTTCACGGTCAGAGCCAAACCCCGAGCCGAAGGAAGGTAATCGAGGTCACACATCGGAATCCCCTCCCGGACTAGTATCGCTGTGCCACGTCCTCCATCTGGAGTCGGCGCTAGGTAAGTGTTGTATCCGTGCACGTCGGGAAAAGCAGCATTACAGGTTTCCTGCATCAGCAGAATATCAACGTCAGTGGCGTAAATCATGTCCCGGAGAAGTTGCATTTTTGCAAGCGTACGTGCGGTGTTAATGTTCACTGTGCCCACCTTATATGCTTGGTTCGTTGTCGTTATCATGCTCGTGTAATGTCAGTGAGAACTCCAAGGGCGTTAGTCCACTATTCGTGCTCAGAGGGGTGCCCGCCAACGGGCTGCCCTCCTTTGTTGTCGTTCCGTGGTGTGCATCCTGTAGGTGAGTGGTCATCATTAGGAGGTGGCAATTCCTGTATGTCCTCGACTGGTTCCGCCCAGTCGCAGTCGTCATCCATCCGAGAAACGTCCTCTGATGTATTTCGACGGGGCTGCTGGCACATTAGTATCCCTGACTCCTTCGTCGGCAGCGCTGGGTCAGTCGGTGTCAATGAAGAGGGACCATTTGAAAGGCAGGACATCTGGTCTCCATCTGACGGAATCCTGTCAGCGTCCTCTAAAGGCACGTGTTCTGTGTCAGACAGTTCTTCGGCTAGGATACCTTCCGTGTCCCCTAGGCTAGGGGCGGACGTGTCACCCGAACTATGGCGACGCTTTTTGCGACGCTTCGGCGATCGCTGTTTGCGTCCCCTGCCCTCTGCTGCCTCACTGTGTTCGTCGATCGTTCGTTGGTCCGTTGCCGGCGCCACTGTCTCGACCTCTACTTCCACGTCGCGGGCTTCATGTGAGTTGTCGGAAGGTTCCTCCCTCAACTGACGTGACGTGGGTGTAGGGACATTCTCCGAGTCACCTCCATGCTCCCGGAACTCGGTCGGCTCTTGCATAATCACGTCCTTGTCATGCTCCGAACTGGGCAACACATCCCGGCGAGCCACCGACACGTACCTCATCGGCAGTTGCGTGGGAACTTCTCGCTGTGACGCGTCTCCATGTGGCAGTTGCACGACGCGGCGTTGTATGCACTCCGAGCGGATATGTCCTTCTCCACCACAGCCAGAACAAGTGCGTGGCTGGCCATCTTAGATCACAATAGCTCGACTCCCGCCAATGTATAAATAAGACGGGATATGTTTAGTAAGGACGATCCGCACCTGTCGCACGCCGTTTAGCACAGGATAGGTACTAAAACTTGCCCAGCGTCCAGGCGTTTGACTAAGTACCGTTCCATATGGTCGCAGCGATTCAGTAACCATCGATTCTGGCACCTCAAACGGCAATTCAAAGATCCGAATGATCCTCACACCCAATCCTGAAGGAGCTACTGTTACATCGCTGATATGGCCATCAGAGTGTCGAAATTTAAATCCTCTTTGAGCAGCGGAGAGAGTTCTTTCACACGCAGCTTCATCGGTCATCTTTACGTACATTGTACTGCTTACAATGGACAGGTGTATTCCAATTATGTCTGTAGCAGGTAAACGAACTTCTTCCCTCAAAAAACGCTCTATTTCGAAAGCTTTGGGTCTGGCAAATTCGTTGTCGAACGTAAATTGGAGCGTAGTCTTTCGAAAATTGTGTGCCATGGCGATCGAGTCAGACAACAACACGCGCGAGTACCGACGGTGTAAACACTTCCTCGTCCACGCGCGCCCGCGGCCGGGACAGCAGGTCCGTGCCGCGCCACCGCCTAAAGCAGACTTTGAGCATCTGAGCCACCGAGGACACAGATGAATAGCGAGAATGCAGGGACTTATCCCTTGCATGCTTCCCGTGAGACTCACATTCCCAACTGTCCACAATTCTACATATGTATTGTACCTTATAGACATTTGCCCACCCACTCATTACTCACGAGAAGCGTGCAAGGGATAAGTCCCTGCAGTCGCGCTATTCATCTGTGTCATCGGTGGCTCAGATGGACAGTCCGCTGTTAGCAGCGGTGGGGCAAGGTCGTCGTGCCTGTGTCCCCCTGTTAGCGCACCGCGCGCGCAAGTGTTTACTGTTTACCTTCCGCTGCGGCGAGTGTCATGCGTCCGTGTCTCGGTAGTGCCATGGCGCACTCGTATCGCAAGTCCACAATTAAGATCACATTTTAAGCGGACTACGCAAGACCTCGAGCACTTGACATTGAACGTTTCATCCGCGAAGAACTTCATATTGCACCTCGAGACATCATTGGGATCCACTTTTGTATAACACAAAGTGTCGTCTACATAAAACTGATCAATGAAAAGGCGTGCACTGATGTTGTGTGCCGACACGCTCATGGACTTAAATTTAAGCATTCTGATGGTTCAAAAATAGTTCAAATGGCTCTGAGCACTATGGGACTTAACATCTATGGTCATCAGTCCCCTAGAACTTAGAACTACTTAAACCTAACTAACCTAAGGACAGCACACAACACCCAGCCATCACGAGGCAGAGAAAATCCCTGACCCCGCCGGGAATCGAACCCGGGAACCCGGGCGTGGGAAGCGAGAACGCTACCGCACGACCACGAGATGCGGGCCATTCTGATGGTCACATAGGTACTGTCACCATCGACCACGCTGGATTAGGCCTTCGCACTCTGAGGGTCTTCGAGCTGCCATTCGAAGCCCCGCCAGATGTTGTGATGACAGCTTTCAAACCGTACGGCAACGCGCTAAGCCACTTGGCTGAAAAATGGCAAACGTTTGAGACGCACCCCGTCTTAAATGGAGTGCGACAAATTAGGATTGAACTAACGAAGCATGTGCCATCCTACTTAGTAATTGGCGGCTGCAGAGCCATTGTCATGTACGACGGACAACCGCGTACCTGCGCCGGCTGTGGCCAGGAAGGACATGTCCGATCGGCCTGCATTCAACGCCGGCTGACTCAGACACCGGTTGGTGAAGTTCCATCCCCGGCGACGCCTGCTTCACTCCCCATCACGTATGCAGCGGCTGCAACCGCAACAGCTGTTCCTGTCCAGGATCGTAACATCATATTGCAGTCAGTGGTCGATGACAGTGTGGTGGACAGTTTATTCCCCTCTACGACGTCATCGGCAGACTTGCCTCAAGACGGTGATCAATTGTGCCACCAAGACGAACCTAAAGAGAAGATGGAAGTAGAAACGGAAATTGTCCCGACCTTTGCCTTCCTACCAATGGAGACTGCATCAGATGATTGTCGCCCGCACTCTGACACAGAACAACATGTCCGGAAACAACGGTCCCCTCGAAAACGCAAGAAACGGCGCCATACGCCATCCGATGATTGCCTGCTTCGGATGTGTGACCCGGACGAACATCCGGCGTCGGACGACACTCAGGACTCTACCACCACAACTCACCCTTCCCATTACGATGCTACGGCGGATACAGTTTCTGAGCCTCGGTCTGACAACATCACTTCTGCTACTGAACATGCGCGCAAGCGCCCTACTGACAGCACTAATCAACAGTTACCAATTGCTGCATTTGATTCTTGGGCGGATGATGTCGAGGATGAGCCACAGCACCAGGAGGATGTCGAAAGCAGAGATGCTCCCTCGGCTGTACCCAGCACCAACCAACCACAGTGACTACGGCTGTATCGTCAGCCTCTGTGGGGCCGCCCCTGCCGCCCACACCTGGCCTCCTACACAACCCAGTTGCCGACCTGGCTGACCAAACATACCGTCTAGCGACGATTAACATCAACAACATACGTGCCCGACATAAACTAGCGATGCTACAGGATCTACTCAACGCAGCAGACATCGACATTGCGATCCTTCAAGAGGTGTATGTCGCAGACTTAAGGAACCCTATGGCTACAAGACTTGGGTCTCACATTCGTCTGCCAATGGCAGTGGTGTGGCGATCATCCTCCGCGAAGGTATATCCGCAGAAGACGTCGAGTATCTCCCTGACGCCAGAAGCATGGCTCTTACTATCCAAGGAGTAAAACTTATTAACATCTATGCACCGTCAGGATCTGGTCGGCGTCGCGAACGATCCACCTTTTTCGCTCATACAATCACGCCCCTCTTTATGGGCCGTCAGGACGCCTTGATAATCAGAGGGGACTTCAACTGTAGCCAAGCACCTAAGGATCAGTTACCACATCATTCTCCCTGCGCAGAACTTACGACAATTATAAATAATCTTCAATTGGTGGACTCGTGGGAACATGTTTGTGGCGATCGGCCCGGATTTACTCACTACACCAGCCATTTCTCCAGCCGCATCGACCGGATTTATATCTCGCGCTCCATAGCTGTGGGGACAAGAGCTGCCGAAGTTTGGCCCACAGCTTTTTCTGATCACGAGGCCTACATCTGCGCTATTACCCTCGGCCGCCAGAAAGTATGGCACAGCCGTGGTCCTTGTAAGTTGAACGTCGCCCACCTAGCTTCTCAGGAATGCCGCCGCCTTATAGAGAACACGTGGGACTCTTGTAGCCGCCGGCGTGGCACCTACCGGTCTACACTGTCGTGGTGATTACTCTGCGCCAAACCAGCCCTCCGGAAGACCTTGATAGGCTACGGCCGAGATGTTGCAGCATGGAAGAGACATACCATGGACTTTTACTTCAGCATCTTAAGGGAACGTACAACACTGCCGTACTCACCTGCACGGCAGGTGACGGTGAACCGTGCCAAGGCACAGATCATCAGATTAACACGTTGCCACCTTGAGGGTGCGATCGTCAGAGCGCGCACTCAAGACAGAGTGGCAGAGGAGGAACCGTCCATGTACCACGTCACTGAGAACGACGACGCCGACGCAAGACACTGCTCCAAGCTATCACGACGGAAGACGGACGACGCCTTGATACCCAGCGCGACATAGGAAATGCCCTTCATGCTCACTACACTAGGCTGTACTCGGAACATCGACATCCCCCAGAGGTGATCGCCGAAGTCTCTCAACTCACTTACGGCACGATCTCTCCGACAGCGGCAGCGGATTTGACTGCAGATGTAATGGAAGAGGAAATCATTGAAGCAATAGAGGCTGGGGCTGCTCATAAGTCCCCGGGACCTGATGGCCTTCCTCTGGGATTTTACCGGACATATCAACAATTGCTGGCACCAGCATGGCCTGATATTTGCCGCGATCTTATGTCTCCCACGACGCAGATCCCTGGGGTTTTCCTAGAAGGACTGATTGTGCCCATACACAAACCACGAGTCGGATCCAGGATCAGTGACTATCGGCCCTTGACCTTACTCAACAGTGACTTGAAGATTTTCACCCGGCTTCTGGTGGCACGCCTAAAGCGATCAGTACGATTTGTTGTGTCGCAGGACCAGGCATCGTTAGGTGGTGACCATAATATTCGCACTGCATTGTGCCGATATAGAGATATGATCGCGCTAGCCAAAGCTCGCCAACTGCCAGGGGTTTTGGCCTCACTCGACTTTAGCCAGGCCTTTGACAGAGTCGACCACACATTTTTGATGGAGGTACTGCGACACATGGGGTATCCGGACGTCATAGTTAATGTACTGATGCGTCTCCTACGCGGCGCAACGTCCAAGGTGTTATATAATGGCCGTCTCACGCCGCCGATACAGATCCAGCGATCGGTGCGACAAGGATGCCCTCTTTCGGCGATATTGTACGCCCTCGTCTTGGAACCACTCCTTTGCGGCCTCCGACAACGCCTGACTGGGATGTCCCTTGGTGGACACACTTTTTGCTGCAATGCCTATGCGGATGATCTCGTACTCCTTCTTCGCAATAATGACAATGTTCGTGCAGCACTGGCGTGGGTGGCGACCTACGGCGCGGCATCGGGGAGCCATCTCAATCTCCACAAATCACACGCACTCTCTATAGGCAGAGGCCTACCTGACGAGAGCGTCGCACCGCTACGAATCAGTGACACAATCCGCTGTCTTGGCATTGATTTCACATCTGACATGAAGCGTTCAACAGCCCTTAACTACAGGCGTTTATTTGAATCAGATGAGAGCAGGAATAAGTGACCACCGTCTGAGACGTCTAGACCTCCTGCAACGGACACGGTATGCTAACGTCTATTTGGCGTCACGTATCCCCCATTTTGCACAGATACTCCCGATACCACCTACCCTGGCTCACCGCATGTTGGCGGTTTTGGGATCCTTCGTTAATACGGGCATGTTATTTAAGATTCGTTACGAGTCCCTAACCCTCTCGAGGAGCAGAGGAGGTTTAGGACTTTGTCATGTTCAGAACAGAGCGAAGGCCCTGTTCGTCAGCTGTCACCTGCAACTGTGGCGACGAAGTCCGACGTGCCTCACAAGTCTCTTACTGGAAGCCTTACGACCAACCTCACTCGTACCCTCTGTGATGATATCGGACATCCCAGCACCTTTCTTCTACATTAGCCAATTCTTCCTTGAATTAAGCTACATCCGCACTGCACTACTACCCACATGCTTGATGATGACAAGGGCGATATATGCTGCCATGCAAATGAACAGGACGCCGAATGTGATTGAAAGCAAACACCCCACTACAAAGTGGCGCGCTGTGTGGCGGGCAGTGAATGCCACCATCCTTGATACTGACGTGCAATCTGGATGGTACGTAACTGTTGATAGGAAACAGTTGTGCCAGTCCCGCCTACATCACATCCACCTCGCTGATTCACCCTTGTGTGCCACATGCCAAGTGATTGACACGGACGAACATCGTTTCGAATGCGGGTCGGCAAAGGACTTTTGGTATTTGGTGCGTCAGATATTGGCTTTTCTCACAGGCACGACTCCCGACAGGATAACTACCCGTTCTTTTCCCCTATAAGATTTATTTCCCAAGAGCAAAAACGAACTCTGTGACGTGGATCAGCGGCCACGCTGTTCACTACCTATTCGGTAATGGCAAAAAGACAGTACCCGATTTTTGGTATTACCTCAACGAACGACATTGTGCGATCGTCAAGAACCCTAAACATAGGCAATATTTTTCTAATTTTCTTTGGAGCGCATTTCATAATCCGCCTCGCAGCTGGATTATCGATGACATGAGAAGACAACCATAGCACCTCTTCCCAGTTCCTTTTTTTATGAGATTGAACAAACAGCGGAAACAACACAGCAACGAGAAGACAGTCATCGAAAAATTCGCAGCGGGCTATAGTATGGAGCATCCTTTGTCGTAACGGGACGACTTGCTATTATTCTGTTTATGTAGCCGAAGAGGAACGGCCTTCCTTTTATTCATTTGTATAAACATACAATAAAATAAAAATAAAAAAAGCAGAAAAACAAACCTTCCAAAATCCTTTTTCCTTTTTTTGTTAAAAAAAGTGGCTAGGATAGCTGGCTATTAAAAAAAAATGCCCATTTGTGTTACGTATCCATTTTGTTATTTTAATTAGGAAAAAAGTGGCAAAGAAAGAGGTCCTTGGTTAAAAAAAAAAAAGATGGATAGAGCGTCTGCCATGTAAGCAGGAGATCCTGGGTTCGAGTCCCGGGCGGGGCACACATTTTCAGCTGTCCACATCGAGGTATATCAACAACACCTGTCGGCAGCTGAGGTTTTCAGTTAGTCATCATTTATTCCAGGTAAAAGCTGCACGGTCATCAACAGTAACTGTTCTTTCGAGAACAAGTTACTGTCTTCGTATATAACTGCTGTATTACTTTCTAGATGCCCCTCGCATCCCTCCAGTGTTTCATAATGAGAACACTTACCTACTTCCAGCAAACTTTAAGCCTAATTTCAAACCGTTCCTAAACTTGAATTAAATGTTCTCGGGTATCCAACCGCGTCAATTTCTTAAAACTACTCGAGCTTTCGGCCAAGCACTCCTTGGCCGAAAGCTCGTGTAGTTTTAAGCAATTAATGCGGTTGGAAACCCGAGAACATTTTATTCAATGTTATCGCCGCGAGACTCTGCATTCATACATTACGTTCCTAAACTTTTTCGCTTACATTCTTAAAGGCAAATATTTAACACATTAACGGGTATGTTAAGAAATCAGACGTTTGAAGTTGTTCTATGTGTGGGAGTTCGATTCTTCAAAGAATCGGAGTTTTCTAGTTTCATACTGAAGCCAGTGGCGGCTCGTAAACAGAGACCCGCAATTATTATCGTAAGTCTTAATGATCAAAGAACACTGTACAGACAATCGGCAACGTGCGTCACAGAAGCTGAATTGTAGAAACTGTCCATCTCAGAATGGTGTTTATTGAAATCTTAGCTGTTCGTCGCAGATCTCGCGCTATTATGTCTGCCAAACGCTGTTAGGGGCACACTTGTTTGAGAAGCGGTTACTAATGCACTCCCGATGCCGGTCGTCCTCAGGGACGGAGCTGGAACCCGAAACGTGCCGCGAGCATTAGGAGCAAGCGTCGCGGCGGCCGCGGTAAACAGCGCGACCTAAGTGATTCCGCGGGAACTTCAAGCGCTCGATGTAGCCTCAAGTCTTTAATGCGTCTCTCCCGAGACTTAACCAATTTCCGGAAGCAAGGCACCGCGATATTGGCTTCCTTAAAACGCGCCAAAACGAGCCAAAGGGCTGCGGCAGCTGCTTGTTTCGCGACGAAGTTTAGTCTGTTTCACAAATCTTATTGCGTGAGCTTTCATGCGTGTCTGTGGACAACCTCCGAGATTGGAAACAAAGCGGAAATGTAGCTCTCTGGAGGGGATGTTTGCATTGGGAAAGTAGAGAAACACAAACGTTTTAGTCTACTATTCAATAAACTTTTAATATTTATTCAACCATTATTCTTACAATTGTTGGATGTTAAGTCCGCCAGTTATGCAGAACACCATTTTTCTCAGCACCCTAACATGTTTCGGCACCACTGTGCCATCATCAGTGGGGTTTTGTTTTTATTTATTCTGCAGTGTGAACATTTTTGTTAAATGATTATAAAATTATGTGCATCTTTAGTTCATACAACACACCGTTCCTTTTTGTAAATACCTTTACATTTGGTGTGCATGAATTTTCTGGATCATTTGTGTGTTAATTACTACAGGTAGCTTGTCATCTGCAACCAAACGATGTTGATGAGAAAGTTTTTTGCTGGGAGTTAACCTACCTTCTAGAATGTAATTTAGTTTGTCTCGATGTTTTCGCGCCTATATTCGTTTTTACATACGTTTTCGTGTGGCAAGCACTTCCATTCTCCGCATTATGCTGAGGTGTTGTAATGCACACGTAACTATAATAAGTATTTTGAACAAATAATAGTAAAACACTTTTCACTTCACCAAAACACAGTGTGATTGAGGTTTGTTGTGTGTTCCAGCCCAGTCAGTGTTCATTTGTTCACATTGTAGCATAAATAAAAACGAAAACCCACTGGTGATGGCACTGTGGTGCCGAAACATGTTTGGGTACTGAGAAAAAACGGCGTTTTGCATAACTGTTGGACCTCACATCCAACAATTTTAACTGCTAACACGGCCAATAGAAGGAGCTGCAAAGCAAAATGATGAATATTATCCTTGCACATGGTCACACCAAACATGCCTGATATACCTACCTAATACTTTGCAAGAGCCCTGTTTACTCTATCAGTGTAAGACGTATTTACATTCTTGACATATTGGTCTTAACAGTGAACAGGTATCTCAGTCTGTTCAGTACATACAGTTAATAGTTGTATTAGTGTTTGTTTCGTGCCGCCTATTAATTTGTTTGATTCTGCAAATTAGCGCAAGTTGTTTCATTACATACAGTTGCGTGTAAGCCAAATTTTTGTAAATGTGTTTTTCATTTCTCATTAATTTAATTAACATGTTATTTTCAAATGATTATTTGCTCTGAATGGAAAGTGCTTCTCTTGCTTAGATTTATTAGTTCCAGACGACAGAGTGATGACTATTTGTCTTTCTCCACTGGGGTGATTGTAGTGACCTAGGAATTGGGGTAGTAAATGAGGCTCGTCATTGCTTTTGCAGGACATGCAGTAGAGACAAGGAGATAGCAGAACAGGAAGGGAAATTGCTGTCCTTCAGGCTTAAACACATAGGTGTCTGAACGATCTGCGCAGGTTGAGTAGGGAGAAGGACAAAGAAAGTTGGGAATTAGCAACGGGTAGTGGAAAGAAAGGCATAGGACTTCTCCTGACAGCTTTGTGGTAAAAGTCAAAAATAAGTTTGACCTGTTGCTTCAGTTAGAAACGGATGTGCCTCAGGTAGTTGAAAGTGTTGACAGGACACAATAAACTTCCACCTTGTTGTTGTTGTGGTCTTCAGTCCTGAGACTGGTTTGATGCAGCTCTCCATGCTACTCTATCCTGTGCAAGCTTCTTCATCTCCCAGTATCTACTGCAACCTACATCCTTCTGAATCTGCTTAGTGTATTCATCTCTTGGTCTCCCTCTACGATTTTTACCCTCCACACTGCCCTCCAATGCTAAATTTGTGATCCCTTGATGCCTCAAAACATGTCCTACCAACCGATCCCTTCTTCTAGTCAAGTTGTGCCACAAACTTCTCTTCTCCCCAATCCTATTCAATACCTCCTCATTAGTTACGTGATCTACCCACCTTATCTTCAGCATTCTTCTGTAGCACCACATTTCGAAAGCTTCTATTCTCTTCTTGTCCAAACTAGTTATCGTCCATGTTTCACTTCCATACATGGCTACACTCCATACAAATACTTTCAGAAACGACTTCCTGACACTTAAATCTATACTCGATGTTAACAAATTCCTCTTCTTGAGAAACGCTTTCCTTGCCATTGCCAGTCTACATTTTATATCCTCTCTACTTCGACCATCATCGGTTATTTTACTCCGTAAATAGCAAAACTCCTTTACTACTTTAAGAGTCTAATTCCCTAATCTAATTCCCTCAGCATCACCCGAGTTAAATCGACTACATTCCATTATCCTCGTTTTGCTTTTGTTGATGTTCATCTTATATCCTCCTTTCAAGCCACTGTCCATTCATTTCAACTGCTCTACCAAGTCTTTTGCTGTCTCTGACAGAATTACAATGTCATCGGTGAACTTCAAAGTTTTTATTTCTTCTCCGTGGATTTTAATACCTACTCCGAACTTTTCTTTTGTTTCCTTTACTGCTTGCTCAGTATACAGATTGAATAACATCGGGGAGAGGCTACAACCCTGTCTTACTCCTTTCCCAACCACTGCTTCCCTTTCATGCCCCTCGACTCTTATAACTGTCATCTGGTTTCTGTACAAACTGTAAATAGCCTTTCGCTCCCTGTATTTTACCCCTGCCACTTTCAGAATTTGAAAGAGAGTATTCCAGTTAACATTGTCAAAAGCTTTCTCTAAGTCTACAAATGCTAGAAACGTAGGTTTGCCTTTTCTTAATCTTTCTTCTAAGATAAGTCGTAAGGTCAGTATTGCCTCACGTGTTCCAACATTTCTACGGAATCCAAACTGATCTTCCCCGAGGTCGGCTTCTACCAGTTTTTCCATTCGTCTGTAAAGAATTCGCGTTAGTATTTTGCAGCTGTGACTTATTAAACTGATAGTTCGGTAATTTTCACATCTGTCAACACCTGCTTTCTTTGGGATTGGAATTATTATATTCTTCTTGAAGTCTGAGGGTATTTCGCCTGTCTCATACATCGTGCTCACCAGATGGTAGAGTTTTGTCGTGACTGGCTCTCCCGAGGCCATCAAATGGAATGTTGTCTACTCCCGGGGCCTTGTTTCGACTCAGGTCTTTCAGTGCTCTGTCAAACTCTTCACGCAGTATCTTATCTCCCATTTCGTCTTCATCTACATCCTCTTCCATTTCCGTAATATTGTCCTCAAGTACATCGCCCTTGTATAAACCCTCTATATACTCCTTCCACCTTTCCGCCTTCCCTTCTTTGATTAGAACTGGGTTGCCATCTGAGCTCTTGATATTCATACAAGTGGTTCTCTTCTCTCCAAAGGTCTCTTTAATTTTCCTGTAGGCAGTATCTATCTTACCCCTAGTGAGACAAGCCTCTACATCCTTACATTTGTCCTCTAGCCATCCCTGCTTAGCCATTTTGCACTTCCTGTCGATATCATTTTGAGACGTTTGTATTCCTTTTTGCCTGCTTCATTTACTGCATTTTTATATTTTCTCCTTTCATCAATTAAATTCAATATTTCTTCTGTTACCCAAGGATTTCTATTAGCCCTCGTCTTTTTACCTACTTGATCCTCTGCTACCTTCACTATTTCATCCCTCAGAGCTACTCATTCTTCTTCTACTGTATTCTTTCCCCCATTCCTGTCAATTGTTCCCTTATGCTCTCCCTGAAACTCTCTACAACCTCTGGTTCTTTCAGTTTATCCAGGTCCCATCTCCTTAAATTCCCACCTTTTTGCAGTTTCTTCAGTTTCAATCTGCAGTTAATAACCAATAGATTGTGGTCAGAATCCACATCTGCCCCAGGAAATGTCTTACAATTTAAAACCTGGTTCCTAAATCTCTGTCTTACCATTATATAATCTATCTGATACCTTTTAATATCTCCAGGATTCTTCCAGGTATACAACCTTCTTTTATGATTCTTGAACCAAGTGTTGGCTATGATTAAGTTATGCTCTGTGCAAAATTCTACAAGGCGGCTTCCTCTTTCATTCCTTCCCCCCAATCCATATTCACCTACTATGTTTCCTTCTCTCCCTTTTCCTACTGACGAATTCCAGTCACCCATGACTATTAAATTTTCGTCTCCCTTCACTACCTGAATAATTTCTTTTATCTCGTCATACATTGCATCTATTGCTTCATCATCTGCAGAGGTAGTTGGCATACAAACTTGTACTACTGTAGTAGGCATGGGCTTTGTGTCTATCTTGGCCACAATAATGCGTTCACTATGCTGTTTGTAGTAGCTAACCCGCGCTCCTATTTTTTTATTCATTATTAAACCTACTCCTGCATTACCCCTATTTGATTTTGTATTTATAACCCTGTAATCACCTGCCACCGAACTTCACTAATTCCCACTATATCTAACTTTAACCTATCCATTTCCCTTTTTAAATTTTCTAACCTACCTGCCCGATTAAGGGATCTGACATTCCACGCTCCGATCCGTAGAACGCCAGTTTTCTTTCTCCTGATAACGACGTCCTCCTGAGTAGTCCCCGCCCGGAGATCCGAATGGGGGACTATTTTACCTCCGGAATATTTTACCCAAGAGGACGCCATCATCCTTTAATCATACAGTAGAGCTGCATGTCCTCGGGAAAAATTACGGCTGTAGTTTCCCCTTGCTTTCAGCCGTTCGCAGTACCAGCACAGCAAGGCCGTTTTGGTTAATGTTACAAGGCCAGATCAGTCAATCATCCAGACTGGTGCCCCTGCAACTACTGAAAAGGCTGCTGCCCCTCTTCAGGATCCACATGTTTGTCTGGCCTCTCAACAGATACCCCTCCGTTGTGGTTGCACCTACGGTACGGCCATCTGTATCGCTGAGGCACGCAAGCCTCCCCACCAACGGCAAGGTCCATGGTTCATGGTTCAAGGTCCTAGAAATTGAAAAGTACAATAAGAATGCAACAAAGTTAGTTAAGAGACAGATACTTTCGTCGTTAGATGGTTTTCATCCTAGGGGTGTAGGCTAACTGTTGCAGAATGAACTACGATCAGAATATCAGATTACATTAAAAAAAAAAAAAAGTGGTGGTCTGGGTCAGGTGAAAGAGCATTTAAGCTCAATTTTTAAATAATTCACCAAAGTAATTATCTTGAGTATAGTAGGTTGGCCAGACAATAGTATGACAGAGATCTTGAGCACAGTGTAGAGATAGCGTCAGCACAGAGACCTCCTGGTGTTGAATTTTTATCTGTTTTGGGACGTAATCACTGACTTCATTTGAGTTCCTTTTTCAGAAGTTCTTTTGGAGTTGGAAGGACTGCTTATGTCGGGGTGTGGTTCCTGTTCGTTTCATCGGTAGGTGTGACAATTTTAGACATGGTAGTCACCTCAACAGGAAATAGGAGGCTAAACTGTCCTAGCTAATAGCAGCGGGAGGGCGGAGGAGGATAGAGGGGTTGTTGCAGGTGACAGAGCAGTATGATTTTTGGGACAGAAAGGACAAAGAGAGAAACAAAGTTTTAAGAGACACCAAGATTTAAGCAAATAGTTTTTGATAAAGAAACTACACATGATAATTTTAATATACCACATCCCCATAAACAGCTATTAACTTAAAATTTTCAAAAATCACCAGGAATTTTATTTCCACCCAGTTACAAATTGGCCTTTGTTGCATTAGATGTTTCAACAAGGAAATATTAATGTTAATGAACTATTTATTTGCATTTATGAAAATAGTCTCTCCGAACACCTTGTGTTCAGTGTTTTACGATGTAGATTAGCATCTTACTTCTGTAGAGCAGAAACGGAAAGAGAATTAGCCACGTCTATCATGAGTTTTCAAATTTAAGAATATGGATACAAATAAATGTAGCCTGTACCAGCATTGGAAGCATGTACGACAGAAGCAGGATTTCATTACAAATTCTTTATAATAGTAAGTGTATATCGAGCGCCAGTAGGAAACTGTAATCTGTTCATAAAGCATTTTGAAGATTTATTGATCTTTTTAACTGCAAGACGCTAAATAAATTAGTATATCTATCCTTGGAGACTCTTCCATAAAGTATTTAATGTAGTCACTTATTTTACGTTTCAGTTTAAATCCTACTGAATACCGTCAATTATGGTAACTAATTGCTGAAAAACAGTCATTATAATATATTTATAGAAAACTTTTGATGAACTAAATTATGTTACAAATCCAACAGTCAATGGTCTGTCAGATCAAATACATACATTATCTTATGTGAAATACTCTGCTGATCAGGACACAAAATCTACTAAATCTCTGAGTTCAAGAGGATATCCAGTAAGCCAAAAATTGATTATTTTACGAATCTCCGCAAAGAAATGAGCTAGAATGCTGTGAATAGTGCTCATGATGTTAATGAAAATGACAACGTATTTATTAATTGCCTTATTTACTTTATTTGAAAAATATTTACACTCAAAAATAACCCAGATTAGACTGAGTGTAAGAAAAGGCCTTAGGTTAGTCAAGGAACAAAGGCATCTATTAGGATAAAAAGGACACTGTGCCTGTCAGTCAAGAATAGCTCTGATGTTGACATTGCACCTCTTTACAAGAAATTCTGCAAACTATTGAAGATAATAATGCAAACATCAAACGAAGTGCATTGTGAGAAAAAGGTAGTCACATCAGGTTAGTTACAAAATACAGGCACTACGGAATATACTAAACGAACAGACTGGAGGAACCAGAGATGAGTAGGAGATGTGTCCTGTGCCGTAAAACTTGTTAACAAACATTTTATCACTGTTACCGAAGCGATAGGATCGTTAGTTCAGTAGACGGAATATCTCAGGCTAGTCGTTACAAATAATTTGAAGAACATTAATATTATCTCCCACTACGCCAGATGAAATAATGTCCACCATGAAATCTTTAAAATAAAAAAATTCCAGTTGTTACGATAAAATACCAATAGAGGCAATTAAAGTGTGTTCTTCTGAATTTAGTAACATTAAGTTATTTGTGTCATCCGTCACTGGATTATTTTCCAACTGGCCGAAAAACACTGAAAGGCATGAAGGATGAGAATCAGTCTTATCTCACTGCAGAATCGCATGAGAAAGAAGATAAAGAAATATCAAAGAGCCACTTTTGCTATCATTCTCGAAAACTGTAGTAAAGATAATATAGAGGTGGGTTTTCTAAAAATCTTACTACAAACAATATATAATCAAAATCACAGTTTGGATTTCTAAATAGTTCCGCTATTTGGAAGGATATTTATACATGCAATGAGAACGTATTTAAACTATTAGCCAATAAATTACAAGCAACTCGTATACTCTGTAATCTGTCCGAGATGTTTGAGTGTGTAAATCACATTACCCTTTAAAATGATTTAGCATATTACGGGAAAGCTAAAATTTCTCGTCATTGCACATGTCACCAATGAAATATTGTTTTTGTCATGTTGCACAATAAGGTAAGTCACGTGTCAATTTGATTTATAGTGAAGATATGGTTACACGTCTTTTTTAAGAACATGAAGTGGAACATCATACTGTCACAAAATTCTTTGCTTTAGAGTGGTTACCATTACCGGATAGTTAGATACTGATGAGCGTTTATCAACAATCTGCATCTTCATTTCTGAAGGTCGGTAAATGGGTGGCTGGCTTCAAATGTGACTGTGATACTGTTTGAGATGATCCACGTAAAGGACATTCCAAAACATTCATCCCAGAAGAAAACATCAAAAAATGCTCAGTACAGTCCTAGATGTCCGCAATGAAAATTTATGTAACTGATTACATAGGCAAGTATAATAAAATAATGTACATTTTATATGAAGAATGAACTACGAAAAAAACTTTTTACAAAATGGGCACCATATTTGAGAATGATGGCAAAATAACGAATTGATAAGCCATGTCTTAATTATATTAAAGAGAACCCATCTCTGTTTGTGGTGATTTGTTGTTGCGTCTGAGACGATGGTCCATCTACTCACTCAAGAAAAAAAACTTTCATCAGAGTAGTGCTTAAGGGATCATGGCAATGCACAAAAAGGCATGAAGGATGAGAATCAGTCTTATCTCACTGCAGAATCGCTGTAAAAAGTACACTGACCTGAAAAGCGAGTACTCCGAAAAATAAGTACAACGTGTGAATATTTAGTGACACGTCGAGAGAGAAAAATTTATTTTCTGACTTATTGTAGTATTTCCACAAGAATTATACTGCTCACACTTACATTTATTTGTTAAAAAAACGGCTGTTGAAGTAAAAGCACACGCTCATATCGTTACTCAGCGCTATGTGTGAAAAAGGATGCGAAGTTAGGAACAGGAATAGAATACGTATACTCTGAAGTCACAATACACTACTTTTGTAGGTTGTTAAGAAGCGTTACTCGTTATAAATATGTATTTTGTGGTTATTGGCAATTACATTAGCCACTGACTTCGGTCTTTCTGGTGAGTGACAAAGTAAAACAAGGACTTTTGAAGAATATTCAGCCGGAAAGCATTTTTCACAAATTTCGAAGTTCTACAAATAAGAAATCCGCATTCCTTTGACCGAGGAATCTAAGAAGTTTTGGGCCTCTTCGTTGTATGCGCCGCTATCAGCAGGATTTCAAAGGGGAGTATTCTCTGAGGAATTTGCATTGTTCCGAGCAGTTCCGAGACTGCAGCTTCACTCAGTGAGCGCTGTAGTGTCATCGAGCTGTTCCTGGAAGTTTACGGAAAAGTCTGAGTAAAAAGGTCGACTACTCTCCATGTACTGTTTTAAAACACCTCATAGTGCGTGTGAGTGAACCATGAACATTACGACAAACTGATATTCCATTCACATTAAAGGACTATATAGCATGAGAAAAAAAAATAGCGTGATACCGAAATAAGATGCCCCAGTTAATGAACAGGAGAAATGCTACAATGATCAATATTAACAATGTTTAACTGTTACGAAGCTATAGTGCAACTGTAATGCGCTGTCAGATTTATTTAATTAGAAACGCACAATATGTTTCAGATAGACATGATCGCATTATTAAGTTCCCATTATTAAGTTATATAAACAAGATAAACTTGACTCATTAATTCACATTGTATTGTATTGTATGGTAACCGTGGGCCTACGAACGACGGAGAGGCTCCGTCCCCGCCGCAGCCGCAGTGATCCACAACCCCACGACGATTGCCGCAGTCCACCTCTCCGACACCCCACACCGAACCCAGCGTTATTGTGCGGTTCGGCCCCCGGTGGACTCCCCCCCACACGGAACGTCTCACACCTGACGAGTGTAACCCCTATGTTTGCGTGGTAGAGTAATTGTGGTGTACGCGTCCGTGGATAACTTGTTTGCGCAGCAATCGCCGACATAGTGTAGCTGAGGCGGAATAAGGGGAACCAGCCCGCATTCGCCGAGGCAGATGGAAAACCGCCTAAAAGCCATCCACAGACTGGCTGGCTCACTGGACCTCGACACAAGTCCGCCAGGCGGATTCGTGCCGGAGACCAGGCGCTCCTTCCCGCTCCGGAAAGCCGTGCGTTAGACCGATCGGCTAACCGGGCGGGCCTTAATTCACATCCTAACAAACACAAAACGTATATCTCAATATATAATCCACACAGTAAATGTATCTCAAAGGTATTATGTCATCAGGCATAGTCCCATGCGTCTAGATCCAACTCCCATTCTGCGTTCATAGTCTGTCAAACCCGTTATGTGGTCACAACCACGTTGGAAACCTTTTCACGTGAATCACCTGAGTACAAATGACAGCTTCGTCAATGCGCTGCTCTCTTATACCTTGCGCACGCAATATTACCGCTATCTGTTAGTGTGCATATCGCTGCCCCACGACTTTTGTCACCTCAGTGCAGAGATCGCCTGCTGCGGTGCTCCATGTTTAACAAAGTGGTCCGAGACACTTGTGCCGCCACCAGCATTTTACTCTGGTCTGACACAGATCGCCGCCTGCCCTGCTTTACAGAACGGGCAAGTTTATAGCCTCCACGATCTGTGATAAGGCGTGAACGTCCAAACCTTTGTCGCCTACTCGTGGTTTCATCGTCCTTCAGCCACCGTAAGTAGATGCTTACAATAGTAGGGCACCTTCGCGACTTCCAAGATGTTCGTTGCCAGTCGATATAACAATCTGAACCTTGAGAAACCTGATTATGCCAGTGGATTTCCTCATTTGCAGTTTGCATCGACACTAGAAAAATTCCCCATCCGTCTCCGATTCGAGCAAATTTGCTTCCTGCACGTAATGTGATGATGGTGACCCAGTCACTCGTTGCTATTGTTGTTCTTTACCATGTCTTGTCCCCAACCCCACTGGACGACATTCCATCTCGCTATGGACAGTGATCATAATGTTTTGGGTCAGCGATGTGTATTAAGCGATCTAGACGCCTTTACTCATAAAAAAACTTGCTGGTGCGTACAAAAATAGAATAATCGAGTGCAAAAGATCAAATTTGAAGACTGCCAATTTGATAACTTGTACTTCGTACACGTCAAATAATCTACTCCATCTCATGAGAAAATAAGCTGACGAAAAAGAAAATGAGTTATCCCGATAATCCTAAGAACACACATCGACAAAAAGTTTTGCATCACCATGATACGTCGTGCATGTGTGTCGCTACGGTGACTGTTCATTTATCGATCGGAAGGTCACCCCTGACGTTGTTTGTAAACATACTCACAGTTACGTTGAGTGCTACCTACGGACAGAACACCACACACTAAAGGATTCCAGCCTGTCAGTTGAAAATAAATCAGCAATAGGGTCTCATTAGACACGTCCATGGAACTGTAAAGTGAACATCCATAATCTCAACTTCATCTTCTCTTCAAGCATTAGGAAGGAATTACCTGTTACGCTACCCATATATGTCGCGGTCTTCCTCTGTCTCTTCTCCCATGGCACTCCACCACTACGTTGTTTGACATGTGGGACAGTCTTGGAAAATGGAACATCCATAATCCCAAGAATAACAATAGCAACGAGTGACTGGGTCACCATCATCACATTACGTGCAGGAAGCAAATTTGCTCGACGTGTGCACCGGAGTCAAACTGATATGGTACGGACATTGAATCAGTTCCAATTGACACGTAGTGTTGAAGACTTACACCGCACGGGCCGTCAACATTCAGCAGTTGCACCGGATGAACGATAACTACTACTTTTGAGTCAAAGGAAGCGTGAGCTGAGTGCTCCAGAACTGATTTCGGCATACAAAGAGGCTGCAGAATGTCATGTATCTCATCAAACTGTTAGGAGACGATTGCATGCTGCAAATCTCCAGTTCCGACGACCATGGCGAGCGCCATGTCGTGCACCACAACACCTCGGGCTCCATTACCGATGGGCAAAAAGTCACACAGACTCGACGCCTAGTGTTATTTATGGACGAAACTCGGATCAGTTTTTACCCCGATAATCTCAACGTATTTGGAGACAACCTGGTAATATCTAACGGCTCCAGGCTATGTCCCACATGTCGAACAACATGTAATGGTGGAATGACGTTCTCGGATGGCAGTACATGGAGGCACCGTACACCTATCGTCGTCGTTGTGAGCAGTCTCACTGCTCTATGGTATAGGGACGAGACTCTGCAACAAATAGTGGCACCGTATTGCCAACATTGGTGTTGATTTCATCTTGTTGGATGATAACAAGAGTGCACATCGTGCTGTGCCCGTGAATATGTTCCTTCAGTTTGCTAGGATCCCAGAATGGAGTGACCTGCCTCTTCCTCGAATATGGCCCCAATTAAACATGCGGAGGACTGATTGAAACGAGCTTTTTCTGGGCGTCGACAACGACCACATATCTGCGCAACTTACGCAGAATCGCCATTGAAGAGTCTGACAGTTTGGATCTGGATTGGCTTGTTCATCTCATCAGTGGTATGCCCTGACGGATTCATCTACATCTACATGGATACTCTGCAAACGACATGTAAGCGACTGGCAGAGGATTCTACGAACCACCTTCACAACAATTCTCTATTACTCCAATCTAATATAGCGCGCAAAAAAAAAAAAAAACGAATACCTATACCTTTCCG
Organism: Schistocerca cancellata; assembly: GCF_023864275.1. Taxonomy (NCBI): domain Eukaryota; kingdom Metazoa; phylum Arthropoda; class Insecta; order Orthoptera; family Acrididae; genus Schistocerca; species Schistocerca cancellata. The sequence goes on from NC_064626.1 coordinate 1,046,003,129, forward strand.
TGCGAGCTCTAATTTCCCGTATTTTACTATGATGATCGATTCTCCCTATGTAGGTCGGCGTCAACAAAATATCTTTGCATTCGGAGAAAAAAATTGGTAATTAAAATTTCGTGAGAAGATTACGCCGAAATGAAAAAGGCCTTTGTTTTAATGATGTCCGCCCCAAATCCTGTATCATTTCAGTGGCACTCTCTTTCCTATTTCTCGATGGTACAAAACGTGCTGACCTCTAAACTTTCTCGATGTACTCCGTCAATACTGTCTGGTAAGGACCCTACACCGCACAACAGTAGTCTAAAAGAGGACGGGCAAGCGTAGTGTAGACAGTCTCCTTAGTAGATCTGTTACGTTTTCTAAGTGTCTTGCCAATAAACCGCAGTCTTTGGTTAGCCTTCCCCACAACATTTTCTATGTGTTCCTTCCAATTTAAGTTGTTCGAATTGTAATTCCTAGATATTTAGTTGAATTTACGGTCTTTAGATTTGACTGATTTATGGTGTAACCGAAGTTTAACAGATTCCTTTTAGCACTCATGTGGATGATCTCACACTTTCCGTTATTTAGGATCAATTGCCAATTTTTGTACCATATAGATGTCTTTTCTAAATCGTTTTGTAATTTGTTTTGAGCTTCTGATGCCTTTACTAGTCGATAAACGACAGCATAACATGCAAACAAGCTAAGACGGCTGCTCAGATTGTCCCCTAAATCGTTTATACGAGGTTGAGTCAAATGAAAACCTTAAATTTGTAATAACAAATCGAAATTTCGCGTCGTTATCCTGTAAGTTGGTAAGCGTGCTACAAACAGCGTGCAGAATGGCCTGTAGGTGGCAGCATAGTGCAGATGCACACATACCGTCGCAGTATCAGTATAAAGATGGCCGCCCCACTTGCGACTTGCACCAGGAAAGAACAGCGTTCTGTTCTTCGGTTTTTGCGTAGTGAAGGTGTGAAACCTACTGAAATTCATCGACGAATGAAGGTTCAGTATGGTGATGTATGTTTGACACAGCAGCAAGTCTACGAATGGAGTAGGAAGTTTGCAAATGGCGTGACTTCAGTGGAAGATGCTCCTCGTCCAGGTCAGGTACAACGAGTTGTGACTCCACAGAACATTGCAGAAGTTGAAGCCATAGTGCAGGCAAACCGCCGAATAACACTGAATGACATTGCAACATGTTTACAGATTAGTCATGGGTCAGCACACCACATTGTGCATGATGTGCTCCAGTTTCACACAGTGTCTGGAAGATGGGTGCCATGGCAGCTGACTCCTGAAATGAGAGAACGAAGTGTTGATGCTTGTGAAGAACTTCTTCGGCGCTTTGAACGAGAAGGTGATGGCTTCTTTGCAAGAATCGTTACTGGGGACGAAACATGGGTTCTCTTCCACCAACCGGAAACGAAGAGAGCGAGCAAGGAATGTCGCCATTTCTCATCACCAAGTGATTTCCGTATGTTTGGACCACTCAAAGACGCAATGGGAGGAAAGAAGTTTCGTTCTGATGAAGAGGTACGCCACGCGGTGCATGAGTGGTTGCGCGGACTACCAAAAGAATTTTTTTCTAAAGGAATTTATGCACTTTGTAAGCGCTGGAGGACTTGCATATTGCATGGGGGAGATTATGTTGAAAAGTGATACAGCTTTGTACCACTTCATACCAATAAATAATACTTAAAATATTTAAGGTTTTCATTTGACTCACCCTCGTATAGATAAGGAACAGCAAAGAGCCTATAACACTGCCTTGGGGAACACCAGAAATCACATCTCTTTTACTCGATGACATTCATTTAATTACTTCGAACTGTGACCTATCTGACAGGCAATCACGAATCCAGTTACGTAACTGAGACGATATTCCGTAAGCACCCAGTTTCACTGCAAACCGCTTGTGTGATACAGTGTCAAAAGCGTTCTAGAAATACGGAATCAATTTGAAATCCCTTATCAATAGCACTCAACACTTCATGCGAGTAAAGAACTGGTTGTGTTTCACAAGAACGATGTTTTCTAAATCCGTGTTGACTGTGTGTCAATAGACCGTTCTCTTCAAGGTAATTCATAATATTCGAAAACAATCCATGTTCCAAAATCCCGCTGCAAATCGACGTTAATGATATGGGCCTGTAATTTAGTGGATCACCCCTACTACCTTTCTTGAATATTGGTTTGACCTGTGCAACTTTCCAGTCTTCGTCGAGCTAAAAGTTGTATAATATGGTTAAGTATGGAGCTGTTGTCCCAGATCACGTGATTTGGGCTATTGTATCAGCATACTCTGAAAGGAACCTAACTGATATACAGTCTGGACCGGAAGACTTGTTTTTGTTGAGTGATTTGAGTTGCTTCACTAATCCGAGGATATCTAATTCTACGTCGGTCAAGTCGGCAGCTGTTCTTGATTCGAATTCTGGAATACTTACCTCGTCTTCTTTGGTGAAGGAATTTCGGAAGGCTGTGTTTAGTAACTCTGCTTTGGCAGCACTGTATTCGATAGTATTTCCATTGCTATTACGCAGAGGAGGCATTAATTGTGTCTTGCAACCAGCATACTTCACATACGACCGGAATCTCTTTGGATTTTCTGCCAGGCTTCAAGTTAAAGTTTGGTTGTGGAAACTATTATAACCATCTCGCATTGAAATCCGCGCTAAATTTCGAGCTTCTGTGAAAGGTCGCCAATCTCGGAGATTTTTCGTCCGTTTAAATTCGTTGTTTCTGCGACAGTGTTCTGATCCATTTTGTGTACCATAGGCGATCAGCTCCGTCGTTTGTTAATTTATTTGATATAAATGTCTCAATTTCTGCCGATACTGTTTCTTTGAATTCAAGCCACATTTGGTCTAGAATTACACTGTTAATTTGGAAGGAGTGGAGATTGTCTCTCAGGAAGGCGCCAAGTGAGATTGTCTCTCAGGAAGGCGCCAAGTGAATTTTTATCTGCTTTTTTGAATAGGTATGTTTTTCGTTTATTTTTGGAGGATTTGGGGGTTACAATATTCAGTCTCGCTACGACAACACTGTGTGCACTAAACCCGGTATCCGCTTGTTATTAACTCAGGATTATTTATTGCTAAGAGGTCAAGTATGGTTTTACAGCCGTTTACTATTCGCGTGGACTCATGAACTAACTGCTCGAAATAACTTTCGGAGAATCTATTTAGCGCGATTTCGGATATGTTTTATGCGTAACCTCCAGATTTAAACATGTATTTTCGACTGCATATGGAGATTAAATTAAAGTCACCACCAAATATAATTGTTTGAGTCGAGTATGTGTTTGAAATTAAACTAAAGTTTTCTTTGAACCTTTCAGCAATTGTAGCATCTGAATTGGGAGGTCGGTAAAGGGATCCAGTTATTATTTTATTCCGGTTGCCAAGAATGCCCTCTGCCAATAGTAACTCACAGGAACTATCTACTTCAATTTTGGTACAAGATAAACTACTTCTAACAGCAACAAACACGCCACTGCCAACTGTGTTTAGCCTACCCTTTCGGAACACTGTTAGATTTTTTGCAAAAATTTCGGTTGAACTTATCTCCGGCTTTAGCCAGCTCCCAGCGCCTATAACGATTTGAGCATCAGTGCTTTCCATTAGCGCTTGGAGCTGTGGTACTTTCCCAACACAGCTGCGACAATTTACAACTGTTATACCGATGGATCCTGTATGTACGTTCTTCCTGTACCTGCATCCAATTAAGAGAACGTTCCACACATGTTGACGTTGGTCAAAAGTGCTGTGAAACCTGCTCCCCCCACGGGAAACAGAAGATTTGGTCGGTACACAATTTTGATGGTGATGATCTGGACACAAATGAATATATATACACGCCCCAGAGCCAGTTATTGTTCTCTGTGTCTTGAATTTCGAAATAAAGGACTGATGAAAAACTTTTGTTGCTGTGTGTAACACAAGCCAGCCTTGTTGTTTTTTCGAGCAAAAGGAAATGTTGTTGCACTGATTCATAGCGGTGTGCTGATCTGTTTGCTGATAAATAATTACACAATGTTATCGCAAACGCGAGAGTGCCTACAGATAAAACAGACTGTTATCACATTCCCACGGTATACTGTATGGTAAACAGAGTGACTTTCATTCTCATTAATAACAGTGACGTGTTGCCACGCCTTTCTGGCAATTTATCTGTACCTCGGCTGTCGGGAAAGTTCGAGTTGCTTATGTTCAGTGGTACTCTGTCCGCCTAACATCTTTGTAGCGGAGATTGTCCTGATTGAAGAAACTGAGATGTCATAACTGCACGGATGGCATAACAACTACATTTCTTCGACAACAGCAGGAAAAATGTCTTATTTCTCTTTTAAAATTATTGGAAAAAATATCTAATGTTTAATGACACTCCGATAACCCAGTGCCGGAGCAAAGAAATTTTTGTCAACAAATATTGATGTCATTTGATGCTGCACATTTTTTCCAGTGCGGTAATACTGATTTATTTAATGCTCCTTACGTTAAAGTCTGTCGGCTTTGACAGTTTCTTCGGTGGGAATTCAATCATTCTTTCAAAACATTAGTCCACAGTACTGAGAATATAATCCGTCTTCCGAAAGACTTCGTGAGTAAAACTTCCTGGCAGATTAAAACTGTGTTCCGGACCGAGACTCGAATTCAGGACCTTTGCCTTTCACGGGCAAGTGCTCCACCAACTGAGCTACCCAAGCACGTCTCATCACCCGTCCCCACAGACCCAATTCCGCCAGTACCTCGTCTCCCACCTTGCAAATTTCACAGAAGCTCTTCTGTGAACCTTGCAGACTAGCACTCCTGGAAGAAAGAATATTTCGGAGACATGGCTTAGCCACAGCCTGGTGGATGTTTCCATTCTGAACTTCGTGAGACTCAGAGAAGCTGCAGAAGCTCCTAGTTCAACTCAATAGATTTCTCATTGTTTTTCTTACCGTATGTTACTCGAGTTGTTCTGTAGCTTCGAAACAAGAGTTTTGGTTGATTAGCCTACAGGGCGCTTCATACGGATTTGCAAGTTCTAGGAGTCGGTTGTACAGACTTTCAGTTAATGTGTTCAATTCCTTGTGTTGTGAAGATACATACAACTGTTTGAAGAAACTAGTACAATTCCAGTGCACGCTAAGTCTGTGTCACTCGTTTTTTTTTTCATTCTCTGAATCAAAAGAGTCTGTAGTTTGAAGCTGCCACCCTGACATATACAGGTATTTATAATACCCCAGCCGCGCGGAGTGGCGGTTAGAGGCGCGCCACGTCACGGATTGCGCTGAACCTCCCGCAGGAGGTTCGAGTCCTCCCTCGGGCTTGGGTGTGTGTTGTTCTTCGCATAAGTTAGTTTAAGTAGTATGTAAGTCTAGGGACGAATGATCTCAGCAGTTTGGTCCCTTAGGAATTCACACACATTCCAACATTTTTTACAATACCCTCCTGGGGAAAATTGCGCGTGTTCTCACGCCGTTTCCGGGATTCGGACAGGCGCGATGGATTTGGATGAAATCCACCTGGCTGATTAACGACGGGGATCGGTCTACCGACCAGCATGGATGCGGTTTGTGGATGGTTTCCCACGTCCTGCTAGATGAATACCGGTCTGGTACATACGTCCCACCTTTTTTACACGATTAGCGAATGTTCAGAAAACATTTGCACACTTTCACATGGATAACATTACACACAGACTGTTGGGGTGCACAAATTCCGTTCAGGGAGTGGGGGGGGGGGGGGGGGGGGAAGTTAAGGCAAAAAAAGAAGTATGTACAACAATACCTCACATGTTTACGCACAAGGAATAAGAGGACTTGCCAGAGAAACGGGCCACGGTCTTCGCACGCTCGTCGCGGGAAAAGAAATCGCAGCGTAGTGCACGCGCTGGCAGAGCGTTGGCGCCCAGTTTAAGTGTGCAGATCCCGATTCCCTGTCTATGTTGACTCGGATTCATTTATCTGCGGTTGACGTTGCCTTAGTACTGCCAATGCTGGTTCCCATGCCTCGCTGAGATGAAATCTCGTGTCTCTATTGATCAGGCCGTTACTTATACGTATTTCGACAGCTCCTTTAATGATGGAATCCCAGTACGTGGAAGCGGTCAGAAGGATCTTTGTCTCTCTGTAGTTCATACTATTTCCTGTGTCAAGAAGGTGTTCAGCAACAGCAGACTTTTCTGGCTGACCCAATCTGGTGTGGCGTATATTTTCAGCACATCTATCCTTGACAATGCGACACATCTGGCCAGTGCACAATTTTCCACACTGGGACGGTATTTTAGTATCCCTGGCCTCCTTAGGCCTAGAATGTCTCTAACAGAACGCATCATCGTTTTGCACTTGCGCTTGACGGCGCAAAACACATTTTACTTGTTGTTCCTTGAACAGCTTGCCGATCTTAGACAACACGCAACGCCGGCCACGGTGGTCGAGCGGTTCTAGGCGCTGCAGTCCAGAACCGCGCGACAGCTACGGTCGCAGGTTCGAATCCTGCCTCGGGAATAGATGTGTGTGATGTCCTTAGGTTAATTAGGTTTAAGTAGTTCTAAGTTCTAGGGGACTGATGACCTCAGATGTTAAGTCCCATAGTGCTCAGAGCCATTTGATCCATTTGAACAACACGCCACCAACATAGAGTAGAAAAACCATCTTCGCGGAGTTCTCCATTTCTTCTGACTGTTCTTGAGGTTAAATGAGTGTAGGTTGAAACGCATTACTAATCTGTTTATCAGAATACCCGTTTTGTACAAACACAGAGCGAAGATGCCTAAGCTCTGCTGATAAGGTCCCTGCATTTGAGATAACTCTAGCCATATGAACGAGAGTCCGAAATAAGCCACTGAGTTGAGGTGGGTACTGGCAACTCGCAACCAGTAGCTATAGGTCAGTGAGAGTTGATTTACGAAAGGCACTGTGATCCAAGGAATCGTTTTCTTTTCTGGAGACCAAGACATCTAAGAATGGGAGGTCTCCATTTTCCTCCACTTCCATGGTGAAGCAAATGCTCGGATGGAATGAGTTAAGGTGTTCCAGAAACCCAGTAAGCGTTGATGCTCCATGTGACCTTGCTACATATGTATCATCCACGTATCTACAAAAACATTTAGGTGTGGCCGAGCGGTTCTAGGCGCTTCAGTCTGGAACCGCGCGACCGCTACGGTCACAGGTTCGAATCCTGCCTCGGGCATGGATGTGTGTGATGTCCTTAGGTTAGTTAGGTTTAAGTAGTTCTAAGTTCTAGGGGACTGATGACCTCAGATGTTAAGTCCCATAGTGGTCAGAACCATCATCTTCAACACCGCCGACTGAGGTGCTATTTCCTCGCTGTCTTCCATAGAAAGTTTAGCTACTATGGGTGACAAAAGGCTACCCGTAGCAACACCGTCAGTTTTCCCAAAATATTGTTCATTAAATGAAAACTAAGTCGAGGTAAGCAAGTATTTGAATAGATATAAGATGTCCTCCTCTAACTTACCTCCTATAAGTTGTAATGAATTCACCACAGGTACTCGTGTGAACATAGAGACGACAACGAAACTCATTAATACGACAGCTGTTTCGAGATACAATGTCTTCAGTAGCTGCGTTTCGAACTTGATGTTCATATTTTCCTATTATTTTCATCGCTGCTCGTGTTTCATCATAACAGTCATCATTCTATTTTCGTATATGTTGCATTCAAGAAATGAACATTGAATTTAAATTGTGGTGATATTGACCCCAGTGGTATCCAGCGCAAAAACCGTTATAAATTTTAATGTGTTGTAAAGAAAAAAAATGGACTAAACATCATGGGATACAATTGACTCAGAGGAAGAAAGTCACATACTCCGATGAGCCAAAATATTATGACCACGTGCTTAATGGCTTGTTTGTCCGTCTTTGGAACGAAATACATTACTGATTCTGCGTATCAGAGATCCGACAGTTTGTCGCTAGATTTGGGAGATATGTGGCATTCATGTTTACGCCCAGGTTCTTTAAATCGCGTAAAAAATGGGCTCCTGATTTGCACACACGGTGATGGCGACCGATAGCGTCTCAGATGGGTTGAATAGAACTTACGTCAGGCGAATTTGGTCGCCGGGACATCGATGTGAGTTTACTATGATGCTCCTCAAACCACGTTAGCGCCGTTCTGCCATCGAGACAATTATACTGCTAAAAGATGAAGTCGCCGTCAGGGAAGACATTAGGCGTGAAGGGATGCAGATGATTCGCAGTACTAACTGTACCTTCGATTACTACCGTAGGTTCCATTCAAGGGCAGGAGAAAGTCTCCCATGGCACAATACTGTTCTCACTAGCCTAAGTCCTTGACGCGCTGCATGTTCCGAGACGCCATTCACCTCGATGACTACGTTTGTGGAGACGCCCATTGACCTAGAGTAGCAAAAATGTGATCCACTCGAAGAGCCGACATGGTTCCATTGATCGGCGGTCGAATATCGATGGTCCTTTGACCACTGCAATCGTAACTGACGGTGTCGTTGGATCAACATACACTCCTGGAAATTGAAATAAGAACACCGTGAATTCATTGTCCCAGGAAGGGGAAACTTTATTGACACATTCCTGGGGTCAGATACATCACATGATCACACTGACAGAACCACAGGCACATAGACACAGGCAACAGAGTATGCACAATGTCGGCACTAGTACAGTGTATATCCACCTTTCGCAGCAATGCAGGCTGCTATTCTCCCATGGAGACGATCGTAGAGATGCTGCATGTAGTCCTGTGGAACGGCTTGCCATGCCATTTCCACCTGGCGCCTCAGTTGGACCAGCGTTCGTGCTGGACGTGCAGACCGCGTGAGACGACGCTTCATCCAGTCCCAAACATGCTCAATGGGGGACAGATCCGGAGATCTTGCTGGCCAGGGTAGTTGACTTACACCTTCTAGAGCACGTTGGGTGGCACGGGATACATGCGGACGTGCACTGTCCTGTTGGAACAGCAAGTTCCCTTGCCGGTCTAGGAATGGTAGAACGATGGGTTCGATGACGGTTTGGATGTACCGTGCACTATTCAGTGTCCCCTCGACGATCACCAGTGGTGTATGGCCAGTGTAGGAGATCGCTCCCCACACCATGATGCCGGGTGTTGGCCCTGTGTGCCTCGGTCGTATGCAGTCCTGATTGTGGCGCTCACCTGCACGGCGCCAAACACGCATACGACCATCATTGGCACCAAGGCAGAAGCGACTCTCATCGCTGAAGACGACACGTCTCCGTTCGTCCCTCCATTCACGCCTGTCGCGACACCACTGGAGGCGGGCTGCACGATGTTGGGGCGTGAGCGGAAGACGGCCTAACGGTGTGCGGGACCGTAGCCCAGCTTCATGGAGACGGTTGCGAATGGTCCTCGCCGATACCCCAGGAGCAACAGTGTCCCTAATTTGCTGGGAAGTGGCGGTGCGGTCCCCTACGGCACTGCGTAGGATCCTACGGTCTTGGTGTGCATCCGTGCGTCGCTGCGGTCCGGTCTCAGGTCGACGGGCACGTGCACCTTCCGCCGACCACTGGCGACAACATCGATGTACTGTGGAGACCTCACGCCCCACGTGTTGAGCAATTCGGCGGTACGTCCACCCGGCCTCCCGCATGCCCACTATACGCCCTCGCTCAAAGTCCGTCAACTGCACATACGGTTCACGTCCACGCTGTCGCGGCATGCTACCAGTGTTAAAGACTGCGCTGGAGCTCCGTATGCCACGGCAAACTGGCTGACACTGACGGCGGCGGTGCACAAATGCTGCGCAGCTAGCGCCATTCGACGGCCAACACCGCGGTTCCTGGTGTGTCCGCTGTGCCGTGCGTGTGATCATTGCTTGTACAGCCCTCTCACAGTGTCCGGAGCAAGTATGGTGGGTCTGACACACCGGTGTCAATGTGTTCTTTTTTCCATTTCCAGGAGTGTATGAACACGTAGGGGAGGTCGGCTGCGGAGTCCATGTTTAATGATGTTTGATGAACGGTGTGCTCCGAAACACTTGTGCGTGCATCAGCATTGTGCTCTTTCGGTTAAGATGCCACAGATCAGTATCTACCCAACTTTACAGAGCAGACAAGCCTCCAAACCCCACGATCTGCGAAGACTCGTAGACGTCCAACCGTATAACGCCTTGTGGTAGTTTCACTGTGCTGCCTCTTTTCGCACATGCTCACGACAGCAGCACGTGAATTTTCGACCAGCTTCACCATTTTCGAGATACTCGTTAACAGAGTCTTCGTAATAACAAGCTGCCCTTTGTCAAAGTCGCTTACCTGAATGGATTTCCTCATTTGCAACCCATATCTTCGCTAGGGCGGTCCCCGTCTGCCCCTGTTCCACTTACACACTTTTTTACCGTGCCACGTGCACGCAACTCCACCAGGCGATATCCAATGTCGTGGTGGGCAGCGATCATAATGTATTGGCTTATCAGTCTATCTTAAAAATAATAATTTGGAAAACAAGGGAGACATACAGGGTGCTCCACTGATCGTGACCGTGCCAAATATCTCACGAAATAAGCGTCCAACGAAAAAACTACAAAGAACGAAACTTGTCTAGCTTGAAGGGGGAAACCAGATGGCGCTATGGATGGCCCGCTAGATGGCGCTGCCGTAGGTCAAACGGATATCGACTGCGCTTTTTTAAATAGGAACCCACATTTTTTATTACATATTCGAGTAGTACGTAAAGAAATATGAATGTTTTAGTTGGACCACTTTTTTCGGTTTGTGATATATGGCGCTGTAATAGTCACAAACATATGGCTCACAATTTTAGATGAAAAATTGGTAACAGGTAGGTTTTTTAAATTAAAATAAAGAACGTAGGTATGTTTGAACATTTTATTTCGGTTGTTCCAATGTGAAACATGTACCTCTGTGAACGTATCATTTCTGAGAACGCATGCTGTTACAGCGTGATTAGCTGTAAATATCACATTAATGCAATAAATGTTCAAAATGATGTCCGTCAACCTCAATGCATTTGGCAATACGTGTAACGACATTCCTCTCAACAGCGAGTAGTTCGCCTTCCGTAATGTTCGCACATGCATTGACAATGCGCTGACGCATGTTGTCAGGCGTTGTCGGTGGATCACGATAGCAAATATCCTTCAACTTCACAGAAAGAAACCCGTGGACGTCAGATCCGGTGAACGTGCGGGCCATGGTATAGTGCTTCGACGACCAATCCACCTGTCATGAAATATGCTATTCAATACTGCTTCAACCGCACGCGAGCTATGTGCCGGACATCCATCATGTTGGAAGTACATCGCCATTCTGTCATGCAGTGAAACATCTTGCAGTAACATCGGTAGAATATTACGTAGGAAGTCAGCATACATTGCACCATTTAGATTGCCATCGATAAAATGGGGGCCAATTATCCTCCCTCCCAAATGCCGCACCATACATTAACCCGCCAAGGTCGCTGATGTTCCGCTTGTCGCAGCCATCGTGGATTTTCCGTTGCCCAATAGTGCCTATTATGCCGGTTTACGTTACCGCTGTTGGTGAATGACGCTTCGTCGCTAAATAGAACGCGTGTAAAAATCTGTCATTGTCTCGTAATTTCTCTTGTGCCCAGTGGCAGAACTGTACACGACGTTCAAAGTCGTCGCCATGCAATTCTTGGTGCGTAGAAATATGGTACGGGCGCAATCGATGTTGATGTAGCATTCTCAACATCGACGTTTTTGAGATTCCCCATTCTCGTGCAGTTTGTCTGCTACTCATGTGCGGATTAGCCGCGACAGCAGCTAAAACACCTACTTGAGCATCATCATTTGTTGCAGGTCGTGGTTGCCGTTTCACATGTGGCTGAACACTTCCTGTTTCCTTAAATAACGTAGATATCCGGCGAACGGTCCGGACACTTGGATGATATCGTCCAGGATACCGAGCAGCATACATAGCACACGACCCTTAGGCATTTGATCACCACAGCCATACATCAACACGATATCAACCCTTTCCGCAATTGGTAAACGGTCCATTTTAACACGGGTAATGTATCACGAAGCAAATACCGTCCGCACTGGCGGAATGTTACGTGATACTACGTACTTATACTTTTGTGACTATTACAGCGCCATCTATCACAAACCGAAAAAGTGGTCCAACTAAAACATTCATATTGCTTTACGTACTACACGAATATGTAATAAAAAATGGGGGTTCCTATTTTTAAAAAATGACCAATGGCAGTGTCATCTAGCGGGCCAACCATAGCGCCATCTAGTTTCCCCCTTCAAGCTAGACGAGTTTCATTCTTTGTAGTTTTTTCGTTTGATGCTAATTTCGTGAGATATTTGCCCCGGTCACTATCAATGGACCACCCTGTATATATGCAATGTGCTTATAGGGTCATGTTGACCCCAGTGGTACTACAAGGTTTAAGAGGATTAATGGAAAAACCGACCTCTTAGCTCCATACTGAAGAAACCCTCCCTCACCCAGAAACCCGTTCCTGTCGTTGAGAATGGCCAAAGGGATGGGACACAAGTAAGGCCACGAAATGAGATGTTACGTTGAAAGAAGTCTACTGGGGCACACTTGTATGTGGCACCCGAATATGATAATAATAGTATTATAAACTATCTATGTCTCTGATAGGTTTTATAAAGCGGATCACTGACTGTGCACTGGTCTGAGATGGTAGTATTGGAGTAAGAGAGCGCTTGGCGCATAGTTGTAGGTAACTGTCTGTGAGTGAAAGAGGATGGAGTAGGCAGTTTCTTGTGGTGTACTCTGTGAAGCCACTAAGTGTTAGATTAAGGTAGGTTTGTCGATATTGTTGAACAGGGAATCAAAAGTCTTCATGCAAGCAAGGTAAAGATGTTAAATAGTTATGATTTTTGTTTGGCCAGTGCGTTAGTATTTGTGATGCTACGCTACTCCATATTGCCACTATTGCACACTCTACGCAAGATGCTGTCACTACTGACCTTTACGCTATTGTCTGATAAATTATTATTACATTTTCCTTAGGTTAGTCACTCTTAGTATGTTATAATGTTGCCATGTTTCATTTATGCCCAGTCTTGTGCTCTAATTTGATATATCTCTTGCACTTGATGATGTCTAGTTTACTTGCTTTCACCTATGTAGATTTAAGAAATAAGTGTACCCTGTAACTCATGTCCATTGCATATACTCATCCATTTTATATACTCTGCAGAACCAATGTACCGAAGTCTCATTGTATCCAAACGAGACATTATACTCATAAATAGAAGCACATGAAGGTGTGAAATGTGCAACCCATAAAGGTGTGCAGGAAATGCATTACATAGAAAGCATGTCATAAGTAACTCATATGGAATACTGAACACCATTGACACCTCGCACACTGTTTCCTGGCAAGTCTTCATAAACATGTTCCTGTTAGTGTACTGGGTAAATTAGGCAGATTGACTATAAAGATTTAGGATTAAAGATATTTTAATCCACATTTTGTGTTAGATATAAGAGTAGTGTTAGAATATTTAGGAGTGTTCATGCCAGGTGCTGCACCAAATTTTTGGAATCATGGTGGAGTATTGATGTTTGATGAGTGTTCTTGCTCTGAGCTGCACTTCGATAATATCATATTGATATTGACGATTCTTGTATAATGATATTGTATGATTTTATACACATTTGTGTATGTTGTCTACATTCTGGGAAAACCTTTCCTACCTTGTGACAAATGATTGGAGATGTTTGTGGAAGGCCGTCACAGAAGCTTTGCACCTAAAAAATTCTTTTTTCGCCATTCCTTATGAGATTGCATATCATGCTGCCTTCTTATGTTAACATGCATGACTGCCTTTCTTTTTCCAGGTTAATAACCACATTTCCAGGTTCCACAATTTCTGCAATTCATTCGCATCTTTGCATATTTATCTCATGATTTACTGTGATATGTTAAATTTACCTAGTCAGTAAGCTATGTTGCACCTAGTACTCCTGTCTTTATGTTTGCGAATACTATAATCACGTGCTTCCTTTGCTTTGGCCAGAGCAGTTCTTGACTCAAGACGAATGACGATTGACTGTTAATAATTTTCTTTACAAATAAAGGGCACTACCATTATCAATCATTTCCATATCCTTCCCTGTAATTATACGCATTGTTAAAGATATAGGTCATTTACTAGACTGAAATTTATGAAGCCCCAAGGGTGCTACACAACCTATAAATATCGTGTCTTTACTCACACGATGCCATGCTTGGATTCTATGATTCTATTTATCTAATATGTACTCCTAAAGGCCATACAAAGCCATACTTTTATATAATACTGCTGTTTATGCAATTCGTTCTTGTAAAAGCCATGTCGAGTTACATATTCTCATTATGAATTATGCATAGGCCTCTGAGTGCCATATAAAGTTATAAGTAAATGATATTTTACGATACTTTCGCAGCTTTGATGTTTATGTTATGTAAAATTGGGCCACATTGAGCCACAGAGATGTTTTCTGTCGCATTTTTAGTTATTAAGGTCAGCATTTATTTCATGTAAAACCAGGACACTTTGAGCCACAAATACTATTTATGTAACAATGTTTTAGCTACAGATCAGCATTTATGTATGCAGAAAGGCCACTTGGAGCCTCTATTGATATTTTCTATTCAGTTGTTTTAGATATTAAGATTTGCATGTATTTCATGTGCTATACCACTTGGAGTCCCAATCATTTTATAGCTATTAAGATCAACATTCACGTATGTAGAAAAGCCACTTTGAGCCTCTGATTGATATTTTATATACAGTTGTTTTAAATATAAAGATTTTCATGTATTCCAAGAACAAGGCCATCTGGAGCCATTCAATTCTTGATTTTACAGTTAGGTTTTCTTAAGTAATTATGTCACAATATTGCATATACAAGGCCACTGAGAGCCGCAGAATAATGTTAGGAGCCAGTGACGTTCTCTGTCATGTTTGGCTATTCTATGTCTAATTGGCAACCTGATGCCACACTTATTGATTTTGTCTTATTCAGAGTTCACTTTCAGTTTTGACCATTCAATTTGATATAAAGCATTGTTGCTACAGCCAGTCTGTAATTTCGTTAGGATCCTGAACTTTTTCTGATCAGATAGATTACTCGATGTTGACATAGGAAGAAATGGTTATGTTCCACTACCTTACCTTTGCTACATTTTCATACCTTCCATTATCCAGTTTCCTACCTCTTTTCATGGTATTGGAGCAATTTATTACTGGTATTCATTCTTCAACATAAGTGACTATATATGTCTTTGTATCTCAGAAGAATCTCTACTATGGAGCAGTGATGACACAGATCATCAAATGACTGACATTTGGGAATTTCCAACCATGGTTGTTGGTAGTTTGTTGCCGAGTACCTATTGTGTCTCTGCACATGACTGAAGAACATAATAAGGAGTTCAGATGTCTTGGTACACTGAATGCAATCCACATTGGTCACTGCTAAGTTGTTGAACCTGCAAAAAGCAAAAAGAAATGGCTTTATGATCCAGTCACTTCAACATGCTCCTTGGCTTCAGCCATGACTCTTCCTTTCCCTTACCCAACCCTATACTAGTATCTTGACGATTAGGATTGTATACAGATTGTGCCTTATATGATTTATTTGTCAGCAACCTTGTTTACGAGACAAGTTACGCATAATATAACGAGATTATGATTCGTATCAGTGCACATGAGCATTCTCAATTTTTTCAAGTTTAATGATGTTATACAGTTAGATTTGTTGTACAATCATAACATTTTACTTGATAATGGTCCTTAGGTCTACACTGTAATTGTTCTATACACTTTAAGCTTTCCACTTATCAGTAATGAGATAAATTTACCACACATTTGTTGTGCAAAAATTTGTGCTAAATTTGCTAAACCCCGCTGGAGGGTTGTGACAGGAGTCTACTCGGGTACACTTGTATGAGGCACCCGAACACGATAATAATATTATAAAAGATGTATGTCTCCGATAGGTTTTATAAAGCGGATCGCTGACTGTGCACGATTGCAGAGCCAAAGATACTGTTTCTGGTCTGAGATGGTAAGTGTTGGAGTTAGAGAGCGCTTGGAGTACAGTTGTAGGTAGCTCTCTGTGAGTGAAAGAAGATGGAGTAGGCAGTTTTTGTGGTGTGCTCTATGAAGCCACCAAGTGTTAGATTAATATAGGTATGTCAATATTGTTGAACAGGGAAGCAGAGTCTTCATGCAAGCAAGGTAAAAATGCTAAATAATTATGATTTTTGTTTTGCCAGCGCGTTAGTATAAAGGAGTTGGCTGATAATTTGTAATTGTTGAGAAACCCCTGAATGTACGTAAACTGATTTGGTAAAGAGGTTAATTAGATATTACCCTTTTTTATTGTTTCTAAGATTTGTTAACAGAGCTATATGTAATTTGATGATTTGCATTTTGCTGGTTTTGTGAGGTTACTTACTGTATAAATCTCGTTGTTCGTGAATCTATTAGTAAATACATTTTTAATATGTAACTTCAATAGTTAGATGTTTTTTGAAAAGATGAAGTTAAATTGCAATATAATTTTGCTAAAAATACTCAGTGTTAGTAATTCACCGTAATCAGTACCACCTCTCTGTGCAGGTCATATGTTTTCCAAAGAAGTTTGATTTTTCTTTAATATTTTCGTTTATCAACCAAAAGAATTTCATGTGCATTTCAAGCAATATGGCCCGCATTGCGCACTGCTGAGCCTGTCGCTGGCATTAATTTTTTTTTTATGAGAGGCCAGAACGTATCGCGTTGCACCGTTGCTGCTTTAGAGGTAAGACAATGTAATTAATTTGTTATGTCAGAGGATTCAGTGCCTAAGGGGCTGAATGTGTTTTGTAGTGACGGTATTTCTTTATTGGTTTTGGGAGTTGCATTACTCAATCAGTTCGTATAAAGTTTTTGCTAACAGTAACACTGAGTAAGCACGCCACTTGCAGTTACAACACGCTACACGATAACTCGAGTTGTGTATCCATTCCACAGTCACGCATTCATTCAATTATTATTTATAAAGAACGTTACAACGTATTAATATGTAACTATTGTAATTACTGAGATACGATAGTGTAAGGGGAATCGTAAAGACTACGACTGGTAAGTTCTCTTAACAATGGGATTCGACCGCTGGACGCCTCGTTAACAGGAGGTTTGAGCCACGTGCCCGCATTTGCGGTGAGCGAGTTGGCAGCATGTGAGTTCTCGCAAGCCTGATACTCGTGGGGCGCATCGAATAGAGAACGAAATTCTGACAACAGTTTATGTCACTGCATAATATCAGTAAGTTGTCGCAAACTGTTACCCGGTAAAGGTTTCTGATGCCAAGATTCCTGTTGGCATAACGGAGTATCATAAACATGCAGCAGAATTTGGTAGAATTATATCAAGTATAGTTTCTTTGAAAAACTCATGAGTAAATCTAAATTTTCATAGTAACAACCCTTCATCTTAGTACTCTTTTATTTGGAGGTAATTATTTCATTTTATTTGCGTGCTGGCTGCTTTTGTTTCTAAATTTTTATGTTCTGATCGCTTGGTGCGTAGTATTTCAGCGTTGTTCCAGCAATTGATCTTTCATAGTGAGTTTCAGTAGTTTGGAAGTTTTATTTCTGTTATGCTTAATTCTCTAAAAATAAATTTGTGAAGAGTAGCGTTAATGTGCTGCAGCATTCATGTATTACCGTGTTCAAGGTCATTCCAGTATTACAGGAATCACAACACGTTTTACGTTTTACAAATGTTCCATAAAAGTTAGTAAGTAGGGTGATTCAGACATGATACATTCAGTAATCGCAGAGTTATTTATATCAGCAGGCAAGATACAGAATTATGTAATCGAGTTGCTCACGCTATATTGTAGACTACATACACCAGTCCTGTTATCAATTGATTTTGCGGTAAAATTTGTGCAGTTAGACTGGCGACCATATTATTTCAAAATAATAAAAGTTCATTTCAAGTAAAGGAATTATTCAGCCAAGACAAAATTTTATTTCCGTGAAAGACCAGTACTAGCTTTACTCCTTTTTGTACATTAATAATCCCACATAAAAATGTTATCGCAGATGAGTGAGTTATCATTCTCGACAGTGAGTTGTAAACGTTTCTCCATTTCCATTCGGCACTATTCTGAACCTATAGGCTTGCTTGCAAAATCCTTAGATACATGATCACACGCTCAAGAATTTAAACTGATCGGAGTGTGGACTATTGCATTTAGAACGTAATCTTTCGACAAGCACCTGAAAAACCTCAGCGCATGTCAGTCATCCACAGATAAGAGCATGGCAAAAAATACATCAACACGACTTGCATCCCCTTCATTAAGCTGGTGGGATACTGTCAACCTGATGACTAAACTCGGAGATAGGAATTTTATTGATGGGCAATTACTAACAGCCGATTAGTTCCACTCATTCTGTCAACAGCTGGGGTTACGCTCGCGCATGACGTCATCAACAACATCTACAAAAAACGTAGACAGTCTGACGTTTGCCGCATCGTCATGGATTTTCACCTTTCCCACAGGTTTTCCAGGAAATCAGACGAAATCACTAATTCAAGAAACTCAAGTGGAAGTGGTCCAGCCATATTATATTTTTCACACTTTGAGGGGCTAGAAAATGGTTAAATAAATAGCTCCAA
The DNA here is from genome assembly GCF_023864275.1 of Schistocerca cancellata. Classification (NCBI taxonomy): domain Eukaryota; kingdom Metazoa; phylum Arthropoda; class Insecta; order Orthoptera; family Acrididae; genus Schistocerca; species Schistocerca cancellata. The sequence goes on from NC_064626.1 coordinate 1,046,021,759, forward strand.
CGCCACTTCTGCGTTCTTACAGTACAGTACACTATCAGCACCCGTAACTCGCATTTATCAATGACAGCTGAACACCCACGCCGCTCTCTCACAAGTGTATTATCGCTATATCAAACATTTAAAAAATATATTCCGTTCATGTAGTGTGTAGGTTCTTGTTGATGTTTCCGGCGGACTTCGCTATGATGAGGTCAAAGTAAAACTTTCCACTCTTATATTAGCTGCTACCGTGGAAACTGCACTAACAGAGACTGCTGACTCTTTTCAGGCAGAACAGAGAGTGATAAACCGTATGTTACAAAGCCGTTCTCTGCCGTATTTGTTATACGAGCCCATCGGGTTATGTGGTCTCATACAACCATTTGAAGACCATTTCTCGACCGTTCCACACTCTAATAGCATGTCAGAAAAATGAACACATAAATCTTTCCACACGAGCACTCGTTTCCCTTGTTTCTTTCGTTTTATTGCTATGTTCATTTCTTACTATGTAGATGGGAGTCATAAAATATTTTAGCATTCGGAGGAGAAAGTTGGTGATTGAAGTTTTGAGAAAACATCTCGGCGTAACGAAAAGTGCTTTTGTTTTAATGATTGCTACCCCAACTCGTTTATCATGTCCGCGAGACGCTCTCCCTTATTTCATGGTAATACCATATGAAATGCGTTTCTTGGATTTTTCGGTGCTCTCTGTTAATCCCTTCTGGAAAGGATGCTGTACAGCTCAACAGTACTCCAGAAGAGGACGGACAAGGGGAAGTGTAGACAATCTCTTTAGTAAATTTATAGTATCGTAAAAATGTTCCGCCAGTAAAAATTTTCCCATAATATTTTCTGTTTGATGGTTCCAATTTAATTTCCACATAACCTTAACCCCTATGCATTTAAGTGAATCATAAACCTTTAAATTTGTGTCACTTACTATATACCCGAAATTTAATGAATTTTTTTAGTTTTATTATAGAGGCTCTTTCGCAGTATGCAGTTAACTCGTCTGAAAAGTTTAGCAATTTGCCTTGATATTCTAACTAGACGGGAAACTACAGCAACATCTGAAAACGATCTAATACCATGCTCAGATTGTTTCCTAAATTGTTTAGGAACAATAGAGAGCCTGAAACACTTTCTTGGGGAATGCCTGATATCACTTTTGGTTTACTCGACGATTTACAATTAATTACTACGAACTGTGGCCTTCCTTATAACAAATCACGAGTCCATTCGCACAACTGACATGATCCTTCATACGCACGCAATTTAATTAGAAGGCGCTTATGAGGAATGGTCTCAAAAACCTTTTGGAAAGCTGTAAATGTTCAATCAACTACATAAAAGGTTCGCTCTCATCGCACAGTTTGGCCGCAAACCACGTGTAACTCATCATTTCACCGAATAATGGGCAGGATAGCTGGTGATGTACAACGGAACTGTTTTGATCAGTCTTCTCGGGATGTTGATTTGTTTTTCTCTCTCGAATAGATAACAGCTGTTTTGACGCCTTGTGATCAAATTCCTTAGCTGATGACAAATGCAGATATCGCAGGGTTGCAATAGCGGAGAGCACTTGGTGGGAACCACTTTAATAATACATGATGGCATTCCTTCTTCATACTGAAAAATCTCGTCGTATAATATGGATTTGTTTGTCATCCCTTCGAGTCAATTAACAGAAGAAATTTCTTCTCCTGATAAAAGCAGATATCGCAGGGTTGCGATAGCTGAAGGCACTTGGCTCAAATGGCTCTAAGCACTATGGGACTTAACATCTGAGGTCATCAGTCCCCTAGACTTAAAACTACTTGAACCTAACTAACCTAAGGACATCACACACATCCATGCCCGAGGCAGGATTCGAACCTGCGACCGAAGCAGCAGCGCGGTTCCGGACTGAAGCGCCTAGAACCGCTCGGTCACAACGGCCGGCGGGCACTTAGTGGGAACCACTTTAATACTACATGATGGCAATCCTTCTTCACACTGAAAAATCTCGTCATATAATGTGGATTTGTTTGTCATCCCCTCGAGTCAATTAACAGAAGAAATTTTTTCTCCTGTATGCAAGGCTTTATTTGACGCGTTCTCATCCCCGTTCTTTGAATCTGCTGTCTAAAAGAGCCAGTAATCTCTTGTAGGCATACGTAGACTGTTGGCAGTAATTTTTCAGAAAGGGTTATAGCGTATTGCATTGAATACGAGTGGGTTATTTTGTTCATATTTCGGTTTATTTGCAGTGTAAGTAAAGTAAAAATTGAACTAAAGGGAGTTTCTGCATATGGCTGGACCCCACGACCTTCAGGTTATCGTTCTGGACTCTTTCCAGAGCGCCAACAGCTGCCTGGAAAATACGCTAAAATAGATGGCTCATGCCTTCCCCGACCCGTGGCAAAAATGCTGTTTCTTCTAAACGCCTCGCATCTGGAGCTCCCATGTCTGTCTCTTTCATTTCTGGTCAAACTCTACACACACTATAAATTTGAGAAATCAGTGAGCCGGCCGGGGTGGCCGAGCGGTTCTAGGCGCTACAGTCTGGAATCGCGCGACCGCTACGGTCGCAGGTTCGAATCCTGCCTCGGGCATGGATGTGTGTGATGTCCTTAGGTTAGTTAGGTTTTAGTAGTTCTAAGTTCTAGGAGACTGATGACCTCAGAAGTTAAGTCCCATAGTGCTCAGAGCCATTTTTTGAAATCAGTGATGATGAGTAGGAGTGGTCGCCCTGCCAGTTGAATGCCCTCTGCGACATGAATGTGCAGACGGTGGTGACATGTCAATTTCCCTTACATAAACAACAACAATCTTGACAACGGTGGTGTCATCGCCGAAAGCTTTGGGCTTAGCAGGTGCAGAGCCGTACTCACCACGAAAATCACGCAGCACAGATTTAAATGAACTGCACCTGCTGAAATGGAGAACGGCGGCCTCTATTCAATCTCGACTTGACACATAGCAGGTAATTAACGAGCGAGCCAGTTATCTGCTCTAGAGGCACCCATAACGACTACCACAACAAACAACCGACGACTTACGATTCGCACAAAGGCAAACTTCGAGTTTCGATGCGTAATTTAAAATTTACACGAAGTTTCTTCCTCCATTCATGAAGAAAATATAGTCTTGCGAAATCATTTGAACCTTCCTGAAGCACCCTACATCTTTTATCCTGCTCTCTGGTTTGAGTAACGCTGGGCTATAGGTTTAAACACACGAACGAAAGAAAGAAATGATAACAAATTACGATCTGTGTAGCTCCTCGGTAATTAATTTCTTTCTTTCTTCATTACATTCTACTCAGGAAGAAAGTGTATGACAAAATATTAAACCGAAAGTATACTGGTGTAAAAGCTTTATTTCGAGTAGCTATGTTTGCTAACCCGACATAGTGAATGATCAGTAAAATATTTTATTGTAATAAGACGTGAACATCAGTAGCAGCAGTTGGTAGTTTACAAGTTTTTACTCGCCAGAACTAACGTTTCGTTCATAAAAAGTTTGATCGTCGGAAAAACGAGACAAAACAGATGACAGAGTGGTTAATTGCTCTGTGAGTCCGCAACTTTCTTTGTTCGGCGAACATTTGGCTACTTATTAGCCAATATAGCTGTAATGATTGCATATACGTGTCGCCACTGACATCCGAATTTTATTGCATGCACCTTCAAGCTGAAAGCTGTAGGATAGGTAACCTACACGATGAAAACAATAAAATTCCTACATAACTTAATACAAATAGATCTTCCCATTCAGTTATTGTACGTCAGAGTAGTTTTATCCTTTGTAGTGCATCACAGATATAATCTAGTACATTTTATTTGTGCAACACACACTAAAATTGTGTTACTCAAAGAAATTTGAAAAGGTAGTATCTTGCGTGCTATTCTTTAAGATATGGTACGTTATAAAAACGCAACTGCATAGATAGTGAAATACGCTAATCAGAAAGAAAAATACGCTAATCAGAAAGAAAAATACGCTAACGGACCTTAGATTACCGCTGTCAATAAACTTGCTTTAAAATGCAAATTGCTTGAAACCTTACCTTCTCAAGCGGACGTCTAAATGAGATCCTGAATTTGTCAGAGATAAACTTACCGAAGCTCTTCTTAGCTTCTGCTTGAATGTAAGCACGTTAATTGTCTGGATCGTTTAGCAATTACTACGCAAATTAATTCGTTTTCTTTCCTATGTCCGTAGTTACGGAAGAATTTGGCATTTTTTGTTTATTCGGAGCGTTATTCTATTTTTTAACGTCTATTGTAAATCGATTAGGCACTCACTTGAGCAAAATGTATCTTTGCTGTCGAGTCCTTTCTGTTTGTCATTGCCTTACGATCCAAAAATAAAAACAAAAATGTTATTCTTGCCGTGTAGCAGTCGTTTCAAGAGGATACAAGTCAGAAGCGCGCTTTGATTTGTATCCGATTTCATTCAAAATAAACGACATTTCTGACGTGTTATGGTCGTATACTGCGCCTTCCTCACGAGGTCTTCTTGACGTTATCTTTCAACAACATAAGACAAGACCGCGGTTTGCCCGCCACATCTTGACCTGCCTCGCTGTATAGTGTCTTCGAATGTTGCCATGGCCAGCACGTTTTCCAAATCCCTCACCCTCTGAAAACATCTGGTCGTGGTTTGTCGAAAGACGCAATACGCCATCCACCAACCACTACTACTGATTATCTGGCATAGTGCTGAAAGTCTAATTACCATCTTTGTCCTTGCCAGAAGAAGTTTCACACCCCGTATGCCCCCCAAATCACTTACAAATTTAATAATTTATTCTTCCTGCTATTCTGTATACACTTGCGCAATCACATCTAAATTGACAACCGTGGTTTCCAAATCCCAGGTGGCATGAATGAAAAGAGATTTCCCTAGTTAGCGGAAGAGATAAATATTCATAGGCCATCGGGGTCTCATATTATTTTTCTGCAAGGTATCAGATCTTGGGAAGGCATGGACTACGGCCCTACTTGCAGCGAGCCTCTGATTTGAATGGACACTGGCTGAAGGTGATTGAAATCGCAACACAAATAAGAGATTTAGAAATTAGCACAAGAGATATATTTTGAAAATAGCACAGAACAAAATACGCTTAACCGAGGGCAGTCTCCACTGACATAGACACATTCGCAGAATGGCATATAGAGTTAGCATTCACTTGTAGCTACATAAGTTGAACTGAGAACAGTGATCAGTTTCAAGCTGACGTAGAAGAACGGTGTAGATCGCACAAATCGCCTTTAATGGTGACTGGTTTCAGTCCAAAGGCGGACCATCTTCAGACCGTACTCGAAAGCTGATGTTGAAGACAGCTCCACGGCACAGGGACTGCAGAAGTCTCCAGATGTTGTCTTCAGACTAGAGTCCTCTGCAGTCCGTGCTCCGTGAATCTATCTTCACACATCTTCAACTTTGGAATACAGTCTGAAGATGGTCCACCTTTGGACAGAAACCGGTCACCGATAAATGTTAAGCCGTCCCTTGTGGCCGAGCGGCTCTAGGCGCTTCAGTCTGGAACAGCGCTGCTGCTACGGTCGCAGATTCGAAGTCTGCCTCGGGCATGGGTGTGTGTGATGTCCTTAGGTTTAAGTAGTTCTAAGTCTAGGGTACTGACGACCTCAGATGTTAAGTCGCATAGTGCTCAGAGCCATTTGAACCATTTGATAAATGTTATTTACGATATGCGCTGTTTTTCTTAGTACAATAATTTTCTGCTAATAACTACCCATTTAATATAAACTCACTTACGGTGGTTTATGTCCCAGTAATTATAGTACATTCTCCTAACATCCTAGCGTTTAACTGCTTACTAACATACACTCCTGGAAATGGAAAAAAGAACACATTGACACCGGTGTGTCAGACCCACCATACTTGCTCCGGACACTGCGAGAGGGCTGTACAAGCAATGATCACACGCACGGCACAGCGGACACACCAGGAACCGCGGTGTTGGCTGTCGAATGGCGCTAGCTGCGCAGCATTTGTGCACCGCCGCCGTCAGTGTCAGCCAGTTTGCCGTGGCATACGGAGCTCCATCGCAGTCTTTAACACTGGTAGCATGCCGCGACAGCGTGGACGTGAACCGTATGTGCAGTTGACGGACTTTGAGCGAGGGCGTATAGTGGGCATGCGGGAGGCCGCATGTATCCCGTGCCACCCAACGTGCTCTAGAAGGTGTAAGTCAACTACCCTGGCCAGCAAGATCTCCGGATCTGTCCCCCATTGAGCATGTTTGGGACTGGATGAAGCGTCGTCTCACGCGGTCTGCACGTCCAGCACGAACGCTGGTCCAACTGAGGCGCCAGGTGGAAATAGCATGGCAAGCAGTTCCACAGGACTACATCCAGCATATCTACGATCGTCTCCATGGGAGAATAGCAGCCTGCATTGCTGCGAAAGGTGGATATACACTGTACTAGTGCCGACATTGTGCATGCTCTGTTGCCTGTGTCTATGTGCCTGTGGTTCTGTCAGTGTGATCATGTGATGTATCTGACCCCAGGAATGTGCCAATAAAGTTTCCCCTTCCTGGGACAATGAATTCACGGTGTTCTTATTTCAATTTCCAGGAGTGTAGTTATTTCTAAAGATTATTGTGACCCTAGTGATCCTCTAATGCTTCACTACAAGCAGAAAGCAGAGAGTTTTTCAGAAGTTACTTCCTTCAGTTTTAAAACAATAAATACATTAATTTACCATCGAATTTTATGTTTTATTAAGGTTGTTGTCTCCAGCATTTCACGACTTTCGTGGTGGACTAGTCACGCTAGGTACCTTACCAAATGCCTGGATGGTTCCTTCCCCGTCCTTCCCTAGCCCGATGAGACCAATGAACTCGCTGTTTGTGCCCCTCCCCCAAATCAACCAACCAGCGAGGCACCTTGTGTTTTTTATTGCTGTTATTACCCAACAGACCAACCGAACCATTGGAGGATTCGTAAGTGATGTAGGCTGCATGGACATACCACGAGTAATTAGAGATACTAAAACTCCATTTCCTGTGACATACACTGTATTACTAGCACCTCACGCGGTGATCGCTTTAGCATGCTCGAAGGCCACACTTATAGAGGACGGGTGGCGCCTACCAATCGCCACCTCACTACGGATTAAGAGCCCGAAGAAAGGCGAAAGTAGTGGAGAACATCAGAAACCAGATTAACGATGAACTTATCAGAATTGGAGACCACAAACTACAAGAATTGAAGGTAATCTGCAAACGACATATGACCGTTGAAGCAAGGAGAAGATGATAAGCAGACTAGCAAAGCTAAAAAGGGAATTTCGAACCAAAAAGAGTCTGCTGGTATCTACGAGGCATGTTCAGAAAGTAACTGCACCAGATTTTTATATTTTTTTAGAAAAAGTGTATTTGAAAAAATTGCTGTATATTGTTGATAAACGTTTTGAGTACTTTCCCACATAATCGCCATCCCGCTCAGCGTATGTGGTGAGCCATGGCACAAGCTTCTTTATGCTCTCCTCGAAGAACTCTCCCGGCACCTCCTTCCCACATTCAGAAGCTCTTTCTGCACCTGTTTGTTGATTGAAAATGAGGTGAAAAGATGATAATCTGAAGGTGCAAAGTCAGGGGAATTCGGAGGTGGTTCAAAACATTCCAGCCAAATGAACTCAAGAGAGGCTTGGTGGCTAAGGCTGTGTGAGGTCGGGCGTTGTCGTGCAACGAGCACTCTCCTCTCGTCAGCATTCCCCTCATTTTGTTTCTAATGCTCCTTTTGAGTTTTTTTTAGGTCTCACAATAACGTTGTGCATTGATGGTCTCCCCTCTTAGGCAGAAATTAGACAAAAGGTGCCTTTTCGGCCCCAAAACAATGAGCCCTTTTTTGCCCGCAATTATGGTTTTGAAGTTTTTGACAGTGGGGAATTGGTGTCACGCCACTGTGAAGGCTGTATTTTTGTCTCAGACATCCACGTTTCATCTCCAGTCACAATAAAGCTCAGAAAATCCTCTTCTTCCAATTCGAGTCATTCAAGAAACTCGCGGGCACTACCAACCCGATTTTTCTTGCGCTACTATGTCAGTTGTTTTGGGATCCGTCTTCCGCACAGTTTGCGGCATGCCAGCGCTTCTGTGGGTGCCTCGGGTAACAGAGTTCTCGAGAGGTGTTGAAACATTGCAGACATTTCATCCACTGTCAATCGGCCATCTTCATGATAGTTTCCTCGAATTTTTGCATAATATCATCAGTGTTAATGGGAGGTCTCCACTCCTCATTTCGCCATGAACATTTGTTCTGCCTCCACTAAATTCCCCAGATCACTTAAACTTACTCATTGTATTCATAACACCTTCGCTGTAAACCGTTTTGAGTCGCTCAGATATTTGGGTAGGCGTTATCCCTTCCACGAGCAGGAAGAGGAACACAAGACGTGGCTCGTTTTTACGTACTACCTTGTCTCTGCGATGATTCCCCTCTACCACAAAGTGTTGCCAACACTCAAGAAAATAAAAAACCACAGGCCGTTATGATCACAGTACACTTACGTTCTGAACATGCCTCGTACTAATACCGGCCTTAATTTGAGAAAGAAATTTCTGAGAACGTACGTTCGATCACAGTATCGGATGGAATTGAATCATGGACTGTGGCAGAACCGAAAATGAAGAGAATCGAAGCCTTTGACATTTGTCGCTATTGGAGGATAAGAAATGAGGAGGTACCCGCAGAATCGGCGAGGAAAAGAACACGTAGAAAACATTAACAAGAACAAGGGGAAGGATGATAGGAGATGTGGTAAGTTGTCTGGTACTTAAGGGAGCTGTAGAGTGTAAAAATTATATGGGAAGACAGAGACCGGAATATATCCAACAAATAATTAATGACATCGGGTCGAAGTAATAGATTGAGGTGATGGCACAAGAGAACACGAGTGATTCGTACGGCCCGCATCAAATCAGTCAGAAGTTTGATGACCCAAAAAAAGAAAGTACTATGGAAGGGATGACATTTTCTTAAACGGTCTAAGCGGTATAGTGTTCTTATTTAGAAATGGTAGTTCCGTTCGAGCATTGTATCATTACCACTCTGATCCCCTCATGTATCCGAGATGAACAGCATCGAATATCTAGTTGTTTTCAGAACAGAGAATCCGGTTCAGATTTCCTCAAACTTAGCGATGTGGACTCACGTCAGGAGGAAAGGCTTCAAATTCCCACCCATTCAGATTTAGATTTTCCGTTGGTTTTCCTAAATAGATAAATGCCGGGATGTTGCTTTGGTCCATTTTATTTCTTCCCCAATCAGAGCTAGTGTTCCGTCTCTAATGGCTGCGTCATAGACAGAAAGGTAGACCCTAATCTTATTTCCTTGTTCTATGATCTTCCATCGAATTAAGTACCACTTAAGATGACAAATAACACAAAATGCCGTTGCAATAGCGAGAGGTGAAGGACACTCACAATGATGAAATGCTGTTGTTAAACAGACGAAAGCTGGTTCCGAGCTAGATTAATAATGTCCATTCAGGTTCATTCCACGATTTTTACGAGCATCTGCTGAATATGAACACACCAGAGATCTTTTCATCCTTTTAATACATTGCTAATGAGGGCGTTTATTTCATGGAAACCCCTCATGTTTCAAAGTTATAGCTTCACATTACGTGTGCAGCTACACGGATTCTTAAATGGTGTGGAACATATTGTTGGCAATTTAACTAGTGTGCAGCACAGCTATTTAGCTCCCGTTTCTACGGCCGTAAAAATTCATTGAATTAAAATTCCAGTAAAACAGTTTCTGCAAAGCAGATTTGTTTTCGGCGAATCATGCTCTGATAAAATTAAATGCGACCAAAACGAACTCAGCAGTTCGTACATATGACATAAGCGGCGAAAAATGCCATTTCGACTCTCTACAACTTGTTCCTTGCATTTACACAGTAATCCATGCCACCGTTATAGCATCCGCTTCCACATCGGGCTTTTATTATCCCTTCAATGAGCCGTTGCAGTAATTGCTGCTTTAAATTTCTCATTAGGTGACCCAAATAAGCAGTTTTTGTTCTTTTAAATGTAATTAAAAATAGATTTTTTTTTAGTTGACGCACAATGTCTTCATTTGGCAGTCGTGCTCCCCATGGAATTTTGGGGAATCGGCTATAGGTCCACATTTCAAACGCCTCTATGTTTTTCATGGTAAGGGCTTTTAACAACCTGGCTTCCATTTCGTACAACAGCGCTGACCAGACATTACATTTTATGAATCGAACTCTAAAAATTTGTGTAATTCCAACAATGAACAGAATTAGGTTGCAGCCCTGTTATTAACTTGATGAAGTATCATAAATGTATTGCGAGTCGTCTCTTTTCGATGTCCAGTCATCAGAACATCGTGTACGAAGATGCTTAAACTTTCTTTCTCGTTCGATATGCAGAGTATTAATTGACATTGTGGCGTTATTAAATGTTTTAAAATGTTCAAATGTGTGTGAATTTCTAAGGGACCAAACTGCTTAGGTCATCAGTCCCTATAAATCTTTTAGGTTCTCTTGTCATTAGCAAGTATTTTTTTCATAACATTGATATGCAGACTACAGTTTTCGCTACATTCAGCCACAGTGTATAGTAATCTTCCTAGAACTTTTGTACTGTTTGCGATCAGCAAAGTATCATCATAACATCGAATGTTGTTAATACAGACTTCTGGTTTCCAGTGTTCATTTTTATGCACCTAAGATGTTTCGGGTCAATGTCCTTTTCTTAAGATTTTCAGTTACACTGTACTCTATCATAAGATTTATAGTGATCAATAAAACGCAGACACATGCCTACGTTCTTATCAAGTAAACTTTGCACCAGCAACCGTGTCGCAATTATAAACTCCCTTGTGCCTAACTTTTACGTAAAGCAAAACTGAGTCACTGAGAATATTTTCGCATTTATCAAATAATACATGGTGAATAATTTTGAGAAATATTCTTAGAGAACTCATAGAAAATAGCTCACTAACTAACTAACTAAAATCATATTAAAGTTTTCTTTCTTATTTAGGGCCAGCAGCATAACACAAGTCTGATAACTACATGATTATTAGAGTGGGTGCACCAGAGAGCTGCGTATAGTAAGTAATCTTTATTTGCGACAGACTGTTTCGGCTTGATCGGCTTTTTTAGGTACCTGCAATTACAATTTTTTATGAGAACAGATATGGGTGCCAATGTCATTTATATTAAAGTAGCTGTATTTTACTCACGTCTTGATTGAAGTGACGTCCATATTACGTCGTTAGTGCTCTGTTTTATAACTTTCAGTACTTCAATAAGATGGTAAATGATGTTAAGATGTTGAAAATAAAAGTCGATTACGACGTGACAGCAGTTTGACAGTTCCACTCTTACGACACTATAACTTTACAAATATTGTGCAGAAGAACAGCGACATTATTTCATTAACTAATTTTTTTTTACGATTTCTTTGGTTGTTGCATACGTTACTTCCGATTTACCCATTTTCGTGTTCTAAAAGTTTAATAAATTTTTTGAGGTAGTATTTGTATCTAAATTCTGAATGTTCTCTTAATATTTCTTGTACATATTTTCTCGGGTACATACAGATTTCTAATTCGTCAAGAATGTTCATTGCAAAACCTTTTGGTATTCTGTGCAGAATCTGCAGGGCATTTAAGATCGTATTAGCAGTATGATTTTGATTTTTCATGTGTAGCAAGAAGCTCGACTGATTATAATCGCTCTCTCTAATGTGTTCTTTATATCTCACGTTAAAATTTCTTAGAACACCTGCTCGCGAAATACAAAGGTTCCGAGTTCGAGCCTCTGTCCGCCATACAGTTTTAATCTGCCAGGAAGTTTCATATCAGTACATATTCCGCAGCAGACGGAAAATCTCATTCTCAAAATTCCGTCCTGCTTGGCTAATATAATAATCTAATACTGAATATTGTTTAGAGGATAGTAATGCTTTTTCTTCATCAAAATGATTGAAAAACTCTACTGCAACATCCTCTGGGCCACTTGTCTTACTAATTTTCATTGAGAAAAAAGCATTCTTAATTTATTCTTTTGTAATTCTTGGACCTTTTAGGTAGTTTACCACAATAGTTTCATTCTGCGTTGTTTTGTCTGCAAAAAGATGAGTAATATAGTCCTCTCATACTAACCCATGTCACCCAAAACATATCCATACTCAGCATCGGGTTATGGTTTCCGCTATTTTTTAACGGAAAATACTCGTACGTATAACTTTCAGTTTTACTTACGTACGTTTATTCATGTCGTATAACGACACCGATTTATTTGTTTATTTATTTATTTTTCAATGTAGCTACTCTTAGATACTTTTTCTGCTGATCTTCTCACATTAAACACCTATCATCATTCCACAACCGTAATAGCAGATCGAATACGTCTAGCATCTTGGCTGTACCTTTACATAACATAAAATCTTTCTCCGTCTCAGCCATACGACTATGGAACGCGCTCCCCTGTGATCTGCGTCTTATCCAGAACCACTCAACATTCAAGCGGGAACTCAAAACTTACATATTAGGGACGGTATAGCCACCACTGTGGTGCCCTTCTCATCTCTTTCTTTCTCCTCTCCATCATAGCTTCGTATTTTACCATTCTATTTCTCTTCCTCTAACCTAGCTACCTCTTCTATATCTCTCTCACCCCATTCTATTGTCTTATATCTCTGCTCGATGTGAAAAACTCACAAGCTGCAAGAACATAACGAGAAAATTCCCAACTAGAAATAGGATTGACATTCATAAAAGAAAAATATGTTTACTTTCATATACATAGTCATTAATATTATTATTATTATTATTATTGATTGTTATAATTATTTTTTATTGCTATAATTATCCTTGTATTACTGTTATAATCTCTATTTTTTCTTTAACATTAATACTATATAACGTGGTATGTCCATAATGTTCTGTACAAACTGAAATTCGTTCAGTCTGAGTATGCCTGGTTAGGTGTAAGAGAGGGCCTGAAGGCTCTAATCTTGCCAGGTAAAATAAATGCATAAATTAATTAAACAAGAGGTCTACAAGGAAACGCCGGTGACTCCAAAGACAGATAGTATATTGCCAGCATGACACGAGGCTGTGATGCGGTAGGTCCAGAAGAAATTCAATGTAAAGTATTGTCTGTGCGGTAACGTCTGATAGCGCATATTAGTGCTCAAGGTCAACATTTTGACCATGTGATATGACAGTCGTAATAATAAATCAACACAGAGATGAAATACCGTTATGGGCTGGAAGACGAGGTGGTTGTAAAACGAAAAATTCCACTTCTTTTTATATCGAAATGTGTAGCATCACACGGAAGCCACACACCAAAACTGACGGCGTGGTGTTTGGAGACAAGTTCCATATCCAACGCGGTTACCAGATCTTACACCTATTGACTATCCTTATGGGGTATTATGAAAACATTTGCGCATGTCACTCCAGTAACATCAGAAGAGGGCCTTATCGAATAAATCTACGCTGCGACTGAAATATTTAATGCACAGTCGGACTTACAGGGGGTTGACAAACATATGGAAACAGCAAAAACTCAACACATTACCTTGCTTAATACGGTGTAGGAAACATGAAGACATTCAAAAAACTTCCAGTCGTCTCGGAATGGATAAATACAGATCTCTAATGGTTTTTCAAGCGAATCTTATACCATTCTTCCTGTAAGATAGCACCACCTTCAGGTAATGATGATGGAGGTGGATAGCAATCATGCACACTTCTAGCCCAAAGCCGGCTGGTCTGGCCGAGCGGTTCTTGACACTTCAGTCTGAAACCGCGCGACCGCTACGGTCGCAGGTTCGAATCCTGCCTCGGGCATGGATGTGTGTGATGTCCTTAGGTTAGTTCGGTTTAAGTAGTTCTAAGTTCTAGGGGACTGATGACCTCAGATGTTAAGTCCCATAGTGCTCAGAGCCATTTGAACCATTTTTCTAGCCAAAGTAGACCACAAAGGCTCAATAATATTGAGGTCTGGTAACTGTGGTGGCCAGGGGAAATGCGACAGCTCTTCTTCGTACTCACAAAACCAGTCCTGAATGACGTGCGCTGCGTAAACGTGGCCTCTGTCGCCTTGGAACACAGCTTCACCAATGGGGTCCAAAATTTTCACCACGGGATGGACCTGATCATCTAAAATTGTCGCATGATCCTTGGTAGCAATGAGATCTTGCAGGGTAACCATGGATGCCATGGAATACCGCGATACGGCTGTCCAAATCATCGTTGAACCCTCGCCATTTTTCACTTTTGGACGCAAACTCGCCCAGAATTGGGAAACAGTGTGCAATAAGACTCGTCCGACCAAATGAGTTCTTCCATTGTTCCACTGTCCAGGTTTTATGGCATCGGCACCACGTTTCCCTGTTACGGACATTTGCAACACTGGTGAGTGGTTTATGAATTCCAACTCGTGCTGTAATTCCCTTTTCGTGGAGCTCCATTCGTGTTGTTTCGGTTCTGACAGGGTTCACAAGTGGGACGTTCAATTCTGCAATGACTTCTGCAGCTGTTTTATCTCTTATTTTTCGTCACAATCCACTTCAATGGACGTCCCTCACAGCCACTTAACACACACTTTGGTAGGCGTTGTGGCTTAGTCGATGATGTTTCTCCGCTTTCCCTGTATGTGGTACAAACACTTCAGCTTCGTTAATTATGTAAGCACCCGTCATGCGAGCACCAACAGTTTCTCCATTTTCGAATGCACTGAGCTCCGACAGAATGCACTCACTTCTACCAAGAACACTGTTCTCACACCAGTCAGGTTCATTTTAGAGTATGCTGATACAATAGTTCCATATTTAGTAATTATGTACAACCGCTCGCTCACAGAAAGATTCGCACTGATGAGTGCGGATCTGGAAAATTGCTCCAGTCACAAAAATACCCAAAAAGGGAAGTAGGAGTAATCCGCTGAATTATAGACCCATATTACTTACGTCGATTTGCAGTGGGGTTTTGGAACAGGTACTGTGTTCGAATATTATGAATTATCTCGAAGAAAACGATTTATTGACACATAGTCAGCAGGATTCAGAAAATATCGTTCTTGTGAAACACAACTAGCTCTTTATACTCACGAATTAATGAGAGCTATCGACAGGGGATGTCAAATTGATTCCATATTTTTAGATTTCCAGAAGGCTTTCGACACCGTTCCTCACAAGCGTCTTCTAACCAAACTGCGTGTCTATGGAATATCGCCTCACCTGTGCGACTTGATTCGTGATTTCCTGTCAGGATGGTCACTGTTCGTAGTAATAGACGGAAAGTCCTCGAGTAAAACAGAAGTAATATCCGGCATTCCCCAAGGAAGTATTATAGGCCCTCTGTTGTTCCTGATCTATATTAACGACATAGGAGACAATCTGAATAGTGCTCTTAGATTCTTTGCAGATGATACTATCATTTACAATCTTGTTAAGTTAAGATGACCAAAACGAATTGCAGAATGATTTAGATACGATATCTGTATGGTGCGAAAAGTAGCAATGGACCGTGAATAAAGAGAAGTGTACTAAAAGACTCCCACTAAATTTCGATTACGCGATAAGTCACACAAACCTGAAGGCTGTAAATTGAACAAAATACTTAGCGATTAGAATTACAAATAACCTAATTTGGAACGATCACATAGATAGTGTTGCGGGTGGAGCAAACCAAAGACTGCGATTCATTGGCAGAACACCTAACAGGTGCAGCAGGTCTACCAAAGAGACTGCTTACACCAAGCTTGTCCGCCCTATTCTGGAGTACTGGTGTGCGGCGTGGGATCCGCATCAGGTGGGACTGACGGATGACATCGAAAAAGTTCAAAGAAGGACAGCTAGTTTTGTATTGTTGCGAAATAGGAGAGGTAGTGCCACAGACATGATACGTGAATTGGAGTGGCAATCGTTAAAACATTGGCGTTTTTCGTTGCGGCGGGATCTTCTTAAGAAATTTCAATCACCAGTTTTGTCCTCCGATTGCGAAAACATTCTGTTGGCATCCACCTACGTAGGGAGAAATGATCATCACGATAAAATAAGAGAAATCAGGGCTCGCACAGAAATATTTAAGTGCTCGTTTTTCCCGCGCGCCGTTCGAGTGTGGAACGGTAGACAGACAGCTGGAAGGTGGTTCACTGAACCTCCTGCCAGGCACTTTATTGTGAATAGCAGAGTAATCACGTAGAAGTAGATGTAGATGTAGATGTAGATGTAGATGTTCTGTCCACTACTGACACTTGCTGCTTGTCGAGGACATTGCACAGGTACTGCTTGTGGTCAAATACGACAGCACAAGATGCGGGCTTACCTAGCATCTGCATATACAGGGTGTTTCAAAAATGACCGGTATATTTGAAACGGCAATAAAAACTAAACGAGCAGCGATAGAAATACACCGTTTGTTGCAATATGCTTGGGACAACAGTACATTTTCAAGCGGACAAACTTTCGAAATTACAGTAGTTACAATTTTCAACAACAGATGGCGCTGCAAGTGATGTGAAAGATATAGAAGACAACGCAGTCTGTGGGTGCGCCATTCTGTACGTCGTCTTTCTGCTGTATGTGTGTGCTGTTCACAACGTGCAAGTGTGCTGTAGACAACATGGTTTATTCCTTCGAACAGAGGATTTTTCTGGTGTTGGAATTCCACCGCCTAGAACACAGTGTTGTTGCAACAAGACGAAGTTTTCAACGGAGGTTTAATGTAACCAAAGGACCGAAAAGCGATACAATAAAGGATCTGTTTGAAAAATTTCAACGGACTGGGAACGTGACGGATGAACGTGCTGGAAAGGTAGGGCGACCGCGTACGGCAACCACAGAGGGCAACGCGCAGCTAGTGCAGCAGGTGATCCAACAGCGGCCTCGGGTTTCCGTTCGCCGTGTTGCAGCTGCGGTCCAAATGACGCCAACGTCCACGTATCGTCTCATGCGCCAGAGTTTACACCTCTATCCATACAAAATTCAAACGCGGCAACCCCTCAGCGCCGCTACCATTGCTGCACGAGAGACATTCGCTAACGATATAGTGCACAGGATTGATGACGGCGATATGCATGTGGGCAGCATTTGGTTTACTGACGAAGCTTATTTTTACCTGGACGGCTTCTTCAATAAACAGAACTGGCGCATTTGGGGAACCGAAAAGCCCCATGTTGCAGTCCCATCGTCCCTGCATCCTCAAAAAGTACTGGTCTGGGCCGCCATTTCTTCCAAAGGTATCATTGGCCCATTTTTCAGATCCGAAACGATTACTGCATCACGCTATCTGGACATTCTTCGTGAATTTGTGGCGGTACAAACTGCCTTAGACGACACTGCGAACACCTCGTGGTTTATGCAAGATGGTGCCCGGCCACATCGCACGGCCGACGTCTTTAATTTCCTGAATGAATATTTCGATGATCGTGTGATTGCTTGGGCTATCCGAAACGTACAGGAGGCGGCGTGGATTGGCCTCCCTATTCGCCAGACATGAACCCCTGTGACTTCTTTCTGTGGGGACACTTGAAAGACCAGGTGTACCGCCAGAATCCAGAAACAATTGAACAGCTGAAGCAGTACATCTCATCTGCATGTGAAGCCATTCCGCCAGACACGTTGTCAAAGGTTTCGGGTAATTTCATTCAGAGACTACGCCATATTATTGCTACGCATGGTGGATATGTGGAAAATATCGTACTATAGAGTTTCCCAGACCGCAGCGCCATCTGTTGTTGAAAATTGTAACTACTGTAATTTCGAAAGTTTGTCTGCCTGAAAATGTACTGTTGTCCCAAGCATATTGCAACAAACAGTGTATTTCTATCGCTGCTCGTTTAGTTTTTATTGCCGTTTCAAATATACCGGTCATTTTTGAAACACCCTGTATGTTAAAGCCTGCGACTCTCGCTTTGTTTCCATATTTTTTACCCCGTCTCTCACCATGTACGCCAGTCTATATAACACTGATGAATACTCTGCAAAGTTGAAGGTCTCAGTTTGGAACCCGTTTCCTTACGTACTACTCTGTGTGCCGCTCTTAGTGGGTTTCTGAGCGAAATATAGAATATCGTCTTACAACCACAGAGATCAAACCATTAATTTCCGGACATAGGTTTTTTCCTGAAAATCAGAATTTTGTTTTTCTCCTTTTTGTGGACATTAGTCAGTTGTTACCAGATGACAGCCGACCAAGCAAGAACCCGTTCATAGGCTCCCTCGATCAGTGTGAATTTGATTAAAACCCTTTTCTAAATATAAGGCTGCGTCATTAAGCAGCTCACGTTTATAATCATATATAACGCTTGCAAATGTTTTTACCCATTTGGAAGTTAATATTTCTAGAGCGTATTTTGTTGGAAAGTGCAGCGATTACCATGACTGTTATTATTTCGCTTATGTAAATGACGATAACGTAAAGTGTTACGATTGATAAAGTATGGAAGGGGAAGGACCTTTGGTCATAAACCTCGAACACGTTTGTCAGCTATTTCCTCCCACATTATCACGGAAACGTCGAAACATAGCGACATAAATCTGTATGACTATTTGTTTATCGGTATTGGGCGCGCCCGAACTGTTCGCGCTGTTTTGCTCGTTGCGTTCAAGCGGTGTTATTTTGATTTGAAGTAAAATATATGAGAGCGTTCACTTTTAGCCATTGCTTCACCCCCGTTAAAGCCAGTTGCCTTTTTTTCAGGTAATTGTTTTAAAACTTCGTACAACTTAATGTAGATTCAAATAGAGTAGCGAACAGGCAATATCAGGAGTTAATTAGTTCGTTATTTACATGTTCCATGGATCATTTTGCACGATACATCGTAACGATGTGGAACCAGTCATTTTACATTCACATCGCAAATTAATTTGTACATATGGTTACATTCTGAATATATATACAGATGTGCGTTATTAATTCGTACGCACCACTCTTTACACATTACACTAATATAAATTCTTCTGCAGAATGGAAGGCGCTGACAAGGAGAAACTTTCTCAGTTTATTTTCCAATTTTACTTTACTATCTGTCAGACATTTTATATCATTGAGCAAGTAATGAAAAAATTTTGTTGTAGTGTTGTGCACCCGCTTTTTGTGTTAAAGGCAACCTTAACGTAGAGTAATGAATGTCAGTTTTCCTTCTGGTATTGTAATTATGAACATCACTGTTACTTTTGAACTGCAGTGGATTACTTAGAAAAAAACGTTATGAGAGAATAAACGTACTGTGAATGAGCACCACATATTATTCTTACTGCACGTCTTTGCGCAACGGAGACTTTATTTCTTAAAGATGAATTACCTCGGAGCATGAAAATATGAAATTATTGAATGGAAATATGCATAATATGTCAACGTATTGATTTGTCTCTTCCCCAGATTTGCAATAATTGTAAGAACACATGTGTCTGAACTAAGTTGTTCTATGAGTTCCAAAAGGAGCTTTAAATTCTCATCAGTATGGACACATAAGAATTTTGAAGTTTCCAAGCTATTTGTTATTTCCTCACCGTGTGTTATACTCATCATTGGTGTAGTACCTCTATATGTGCAGAATTGAATATGTGTCTTTTTAAAATTGAAGATGATACCATTTACAGAAAACCAGTCAATGATACTTTTAAGAACTTTGTTTATCATTTCTTATGTATCTGTACATATGCTTGGATTGATTACAATACTACTGACATGTACAAAAACAACTAATTCTGTTTGTTGTATATTAGACAGAAGAACGTTTACATATATAAGGAACGATAGTAGACCTAAGATTGAGCCTTAGGGAACCTCATAAGCGATTTCTCCCCAGTCATAACTATATCCCCAGACTTTATTCGCTAAATTACTAAGTACAAATTTCTGCATTCTTTTTGTTAGCTATGATAATATCCATTGAATGGCTGTACCACCAATCTCACAAAATTTCAATCTATCCACTAGAATACTGTGATTCACACAGTCAAATGTCATAGATGGTTCGCATAAAATACCAACCAGCACTATTTTATTATTTAATGTTTGTAAAACCTGGTAAGTGAACATGTAAATGGCATTCTCAGTAGAGTAACTCTTCTGAAAACCAAACTGTGATCTGCTGAAGATATTGTTGTGGCTAAGGTGAGATACTGTTCTAGAATATATCACCTTCTCAAAAGTTTTGGAAAATCTTGTCAGCTGTGGAACGGGTCGGTAGTTACTGATATCTCTCTTATCATTTTTCTTGAAGAGGGGATTGTTAACTGCATATTTCAATCTCTCTGGAAAATACTTTGAGTTAGTGATACATTACATATTTCGGGTAGGAGTGTGCTTATGATATGGAAGCAAATCCTTAGTGCTCTATTGAAAACACCATCAAAGCCACATGAGCTTTTATTTTTGAGAGAATGTATAATTTTCCTAATTTCATAAGAGGACGTTGGTGATCCTGTCTCTCGTTTCACTACATTCCATTTAGCCTGAAGTCTGTTGTCGGAATTATTGATTTCTGACATCATGTGCATGTTCCTTGATATTTAATATCCTTTTGTAACCAATTTCGAGTAGTTTTTGTAGCATGCAGCTACTACAGGAACCCTGCTTGTTCTTGCCAGAAGATACATTTCCCTTTTCCTTTCGCAAAATTCTTAATCCCCCCAGTGATCCATGGTTTTTTAAATGGCTGTTCAGCGTTCTCTCTGATTAACTTGTGCGGAAAGCTATTTAAAAAACTATATGAATTTATCATGGAATAGATTAAATTTTATATTAGCATTTGGTTCATTATAAATTTCACCCCAGCTCATCTCCTGTAAGCTATTCTTAAAAACATTTGTCCTGGAGTCTTCAGTTATTCTAACTGATTTCTAGTCAGGAGTATCCATAAAGTGAGGTACTGTTTTATTTATCCTAACTAATTGTGCATCATGATCTGAGAGAACGTTTGTTACTGGATAAGCAATATTTTCTTGCTTTGAAATTCACCATAGAAAACATTATCAATTAGAGTCCTACTGTCTTTATCTACTCATGTTGGAAACTTAATTAGTGAGATCAAATTATAAGATCCAAATAAGGTTTCTGATCATTTTTCCTGTCAGAACCCTTTAGAAAATCTACGTTGAAGGCACCACAAACCATTAACTGCTTGCTGTTGTCTGACATGTAGCACAGTAAGGAATCCAGATTCCTCATAAACAGTTCAAAAATTCCCAGTGGGGATCTGTACACTTGATAGTTCTATGAAAAATCTACTAATTTTTAAAAGCTGACTTCAGAAGACTGGGTAGTTTCATGGAAATATTTAAATATTTCCTCATTAATTAGCAAGCCGAAAAAAACATATGATATATGATGCTACAGGTGAGAGAATTGGAGTGGTGAGTTATAGTACCAAAATAGAGATGAGGGCGGAAACCGATGAAGATCACTTACCAAAATATGGAAGATAAGCACAATGTGCTAATGCATCGAAGGAGAGTAACTCCGGAATGGAAGATATAATAAAGAAAACATTTTCTAGTGAATAAACATCAAAACGTTTTAAACATAGAAAGTAAGAAGATAGAACGAATATTACGTAACAGAAAAAATGGTATGCGCCTTACAGTATGAAGGAAACAACACAGAAACTTACGTTGGTTTACATCATCAAATAAGTTGGCAAAATAAGTTGGCAGATGACACAGTAACTAACAACTGAAACGAAAATGTCAGCACATTCCTTGATTCATTTCAATGGTTGTATAGTCCAACATATAAATCAGAAATAGAGATAATTAATAATGACATTCCAGAAATAATACCAGTTGAGATGTATAAACCTACTGGAGTATTAAGAAAGAGTATGTGCATGGACTTAAAAGTGTTTTAATAGGAATAATTAAAGGTGGAGGAAATGTAATAAAATAATAACTTAAAATATTCTTACTGAATGTCTAGAGAGGAAGACAATTGCCAGACACTGGGCAATACTATAATTGTTCTATTTAACTAGAAAGTAGAGAGACAAGACATAAAAACTATAGTCCTATAAGCCTCCGCCGGTAATTAAAAGATATTCCCTAAAATTAACACCAACCTAACAGAAAAAGCAAGACATATTAATCGTCCAAACAACTAAACCGATCTTCGAAATAGATATAGCACAATGGAGTATTTACAAATGGTGAACTAAATTATAGGATAAACTAACGAGAATGAATTACTACTGTGTCTGAGATATTGAGAAACGTTTTGGCTTGGTTTCAATGAAACTTTACTAACGTCCCTTGATGCTTAAGCACAAAATGTGTTGGTATTTTAAAGAATTTATGTAGGTTGCGTGACCATTATAAATACAAAAAATGGTTCAAATAGCTCTGAGCACTATGGGACTCAACTGCTGTGGTCATAAGTCCCCTATAACTTAGAACTACTTAAACCTAACTAACCTAAGGACATCACACACATCCATGCCCGAGGCAGGATTCGAACCTGCGACCGTAGCGGTCGTGCGGTTCCAGACTGTAGCGCCTTTAACCGCTCGGCCACTCCGGCCGGCCATTTTAAATACAAACGAAAGGAACGAATAGAGGACTATGAAAGGAGCTATTGCTAAGGCAGAATACTCAAAATTTCTGGGTGTGTGCATTGATGAGAAATTGAATTGGGAGAAACACATCGATGATCTGCTGAAAGGGTTAGGTTCAGTACTTATACTATTAGGGTTATTAAAAATTTTGATGATAAACATATCAGTAAATTAACCTACTATGCCTATTTTCATTCACTGCTTTCATATGGCATCATATTTTGGGGCAATTCGTCATTAAGAGAGGAAGTATTCACTGCACAAAAGCGTATATTCATAACAATAGGTGGAGCCCACCCAAGATCACATTGCAGACATTTATTTAAGGAACTCGGGATATCTACAGCACCTTCGCAATAGATATATTCACTTATGAAATTTGTCATTAATAACCCATCCCAGTTCAAAAATAACAGCGAAGTGCATAGCTACAACACTAGAAGAACGGATGATATTCACTATTCTGGATTAAGTCTCACTTTGGCACAGAAAGGGGTGAATTATGCCGCCACAAAAATCTTTGGTCATTTGCCAAATAGTGTTAAAATTCTGACAGATAGCCAACCAACATTTAAAAGCAAATTACAAGAATTTCTGAATGGCAACTCCTTCTACCCAATAGATGAATTCTTAGAAATGAAGTAGTAACTGTAAATACAAAATTAATTAACTGATTAATTAATTTGTGTAAAGAAAACTTATGTTAAAGTGACACGTTCCACATCATTGCGAAATGTCGTTTTCATGGTCTATGGATCAAGGACTGATGTACGTATGTATGTATGCAGATAATCCTACGAGTAATAAACCTTGGTACGGAAACGATTGGTTTACTGGATGGGGTTTATTAGTACTGAGTACATGAACACCTTATAAAGAGTATCCAAACTGCAGACATGACAGGACAAACACATTACAACGAGTGCTCCAAATGGCCGCCGTTTATGTCAAGGGAGGATTCAGCATGCCTCCTCTTCGATTACCGTACACGTTTAAAAATTCCAGCCATTCTGAATACATTGACAGCGATCCACAATGCGCTCCCGAAGTTCATCGACACTATCAGCAGAGCTGGAATACATCAAAGGTTTTTAATATCCATGCGCGCGCACACACACACACACACACACACACACACACACAAACACAATACACTTGTTGTCGAAGATTCGTTCTACAGATTCTCTGACAGGCACATGAAAATGTGCCTGTCAACCATCATTGGTACAACATACGTACCCTTTCACCATAAAGAGCATTATCCAAAGAGTACAATAGATTGTGTTGCAAGGAAATCAAGATACACGCGACCAGTAAGTAGGCCAGGTAGGAAATATGACCGTATTGGTGATTGGCACTCTATGGGTCGAAGCTTGCAATGTTACATCACGTAGTCAAGTAGGTAGGTTAGAAAATTTGAAAAAAGGAAACGGATAGATTGACGTTGTATGTAGTGGGAAGTATTGAAGTGCGCTGGCTGGAAGAGCGGCGCTTCTTGTCAGGTGACTGCTGGATTATCAAAACAAAATCATATAGGGATAATACAGGAGTGAACCTAATAATGAATAGAAAAATAGGAACGCGAGTAAGCTACTGTGGACAATATAGTGAACGCATTATCGTAGCCAAGAAAGACACGAAGCCAAAAGCCACCATATCAATATTGTGATGTACTGTACTGTATGGTGGTTTGTATGCCAACTAGCTCCGCAGTTTACGAAGAGCATGAAAGAACGCAAGACGAGATGACTGGGTGTTGTGTGATGTCCTTAGGTTAGTTAGGTTTAAGTAGTTCTAAGTTCTAGGGGACTGATGACCATAGCTGTTAAGTCCCATAGTGCTCAGAGCCATTTGAAAGAACGCAAGATAAGATAAAGGAAATTATTCTGATAGCTAAGAGAGACAAATATTTAAGTTTGATGGGTGATTGGAATTCGATAGTAGAAAGAGAAACGGAAGGATAAGTAGTAGGAGAACATACACAGGGGGAAAGGAATAAAACAAGAAGCCAAGTGGCAGAATTTTACACACGGAGAAATTTAATCATCGCTAACTCTTGGTTTAAGACTCAACAAAGAAGGAAGGTCGTGTACATAAAAGAGACGTTGGGAATTTTGAAGTTGACATAATGACTTTTCGAAAACCAAATTTTAATAGCAACACATTGCCGAGGTTAATTGTGGACCCTGGCTGTTGGTTATGAATTGTTGATTAAAAGAGAAAAAATTGCAGAAAGATGGGAAATGAAGGAGGTAGGACCTGGATAATTTGAAGGAACCAGAGGTTGTTGAGAGTTTCAAAGGAAGCATTAGGAAACGTTGGACTGAAACAGGGGAAAGGAATACAATAGTAGATGAATAAGTAACTTTGAGAGGTGGAATACTGAAGGCAACAGAGAATCACATTGGTAAAAAGCCAAGGCCTAGTAGAAATCCTTGGATAACACAAGAGACATTGAATTTAACTTATGAAAGGAGAAAATATTATAAAGGCATCAAATAAAGCAGGCGAAAGGCAATACAGACGTCTAACAATGTAGCTTGGCAGAAAGTGCAAAGTAACTAAGCAAGAACGTCTAGGGGATAAATGAAAGGCTGTGGAAGCAGTCTCGACTAGGGGAAAGATAAATGCGACTTAAAGGAGAATTAAAGAGACATTTGGAGAAAAGAGAACTAGCTGTATGGACATAAGAGCTCAGCCAATATTAAGCAAAGACGGGTAAGCTGAAAGGTGGAAGCACTAAATTTGATGGTCTGTATATGGGAAATGAATTTAAAGCAGTATTATAGAATGAGATGAGGAAGAAGGTGAAAATAAAATTGCATATATGATACTGCTAGAAGAATTTGGTAGAGCACTGATAGACCCAATTGGAAACAATGCTCCTGAAGATTCCATCAGAATTATTAAAATTCTAGGGACGGCCAGCCATGACAAAATCATTCCACCTGGTGTCCGAGATACTTCAGACAAACGAAATACCCTCACACTTCAGGAAGTGTTTTATTCCAAAGAAGGTAGATGCTGACAGATGTGAATGCTACAGAACTTTCAGTTTAATAAGTCGTGGTTTCAAAATGTTACCACGAATTATTTACAGAAATAGCAAAACTGGTAGAAGTCGACATCGGAGGAGATCATTTGGAGTTCTGGAGAAATGGAAGAACACGCGAGGC
The DNA here is from genome assembly GCF_023864275.1 of Schistocerca cancellata. NCBI lineage: Eukaryota > Metazoa > Arthropoda > Insecta > Orthoptera > Acrididae > Schistocerca > Schistocerca cancellata. The sequence goes on from NC_064626.1 coordinate 1,046,047,483, forward strand.
TATACTGACCCTACGACTTATCCTAGAAGACAGCATTTGTAGATTTAGAAAAAGCTTCTTGCAATGCTGACTGGACTACACTCTTTGAAAACTTGAAGGTAGCAGAGATAAAATACAGGGAGCGAAAAATAATTTGCAGTTTGTACAGAAACCAGACTGCAGTTACAAGAGTCGACGGACATGAAAAGGAAGCTGTAGTTTATAGAAGTCGGTTAGGCAGGGAGACAATGCTATTCAGTCTGTGCATTGGGCAAGCTGTGAATAAAACCGAAGCGAAATTTGGAAACGGAATTAATCTTCATTGCGAAGAAATAAAAACTTACATGTTCCGCAATAACACTGTAGTTCTTTCAGAGGTGGCAAAGGACTTGGAAGAGCAGATGAATATAATGGACAGTCTCTTAAAAAGAGAATGGGAGATGAAAATCAACAAAAGCAAAACAAGGGTAATGGAATGTAGTAGAATTAAATCAAGTGATGTTGAGGGAATCAGATTACAGCAGTAGGTGAGTTTTGCTTTTATGAGCAGTAAACTAACTGATTATGGCCGAAGTAGAGAGGAAATAAAATGTTGACTGACAATAGCAAGAAAAGCATCTCTGAAGCAGAGGAATTTGTTAGCATCTAATATCAGTTTAAGTGTTACGAAATCTTTTCTTCGGTGTTTGTCTGGAGTGTAGTCTCGCATGGAAGTGAAACGTGGATAATAAGTAATTCAGACAGGAAGAAAATACGTAGAAGCTTTTGAACTGTGGTACTGTGGAAGAGTTTTGAAGATTAGATGGGTAGCTCGAATAACAAATGAGTATAGATTGCATCGAATTGGTAAAAACATTATAGTATTATTTCAGTATTTCATATAATATTGACCGAATTTAAAATGCTGTCATAATCAGCTCCTTAAAAGGTAAAATCTTACATTAAAGGCTTAACACAATGAGTCAGGTATTAAAGTTACAAGATACGTGTATGTTTTCAGACGGCATAACTCACGGCTTGAAAATTACCCAGATTATGTCCATCCAATATTTGAGAATGAGACCACATAGCGACTTCCAACAAACTTACTTACTTACTGCGTTGGCCACACAAACCGCAGTCGGTCTTTGGCCTCGCCTATCAGCCTCCTCCGGCGTCCTCGGTCCATGTATTCGTCTTCAGACAGCCCCAGCGCACTCATATCCTCTCTGACTCGATCAGTCCATCGGAGTCGTGGTCCCCCCGTGGTCTTTTGCCTCTAATAACTTCGTCTGCTACCTGCCTGATGATCTGGCCTTCTCGACGCATTACGTGTCCATACCACTTCAGTCATCTTTCTGTGATCACTGCCACGATCTCCATCGACTTGTACAGCTCCTGCAATTCACAGTTCTTTCTTTACCTCCATTCATCTCCATCCTTCACTGACCCAAAAATCTGTCTGAGGATGGTATTCCTCAAATGTCAGGAGTTTTCTTTCCATCTTTTTGGTGAGGGTTCAGCTCTCTGCTTCATGTAAGACTACACGTTGTAATATTGTCTTGCAGATCTTGGTCTTTGAGGATCTCGATAGGAGTCGGGACTTTAACAGCATTCCCAGAGCGAACCTTGAGCTGTTTCCTGCTTGTATTCGTGCGGTAAATTCCTGGTCTGTCTCGTTCCTTTCATTGACTAGAGCCCCAAGATATTTAAAGTCTTTTGCCCTCTCAAAGACTTTGTCCTCCATTTTCAGGAGTCTGTCATCATTTTCTCTGCTGACTACGAGGTATTTTGTCTTATCCATATTAAACTTCAGGCCTGCTCTCATTGCCTCTTCCATTAACGTTCTTGTCATCTGAACCAGGTCTTGCTCTTTCTCTGCTATTAAAACTAGATCATCCGCACAGGCCAGGGTGTTGATCCTTCTTCCCAGCTGTATTCCTGTCTCTAGGCTTGCTACCTTTCTTAGGTCTCTCTTCAGTACCAGGTTAAACAGGAGATGGGAGAGGACCCTTGTCGCACTCCAGCCCTCACCTTGAACTTCTTTGATATGTTTCCATCCACTTTCACTATACATGTTGTCTCCTGGGTGCATATCTGTGTCAGTTTTATGAGTTTTCTGGGAACTTGAGCCCTTTGGAGTTCTTGTCATATTGCTTGTCTATTCACACTATCATCTGTTTTTGGGAGTCCACAGAAAGGCAGTGACTTCCAACAAACTTAAACATAATTTCAAATCTTTTCGAAACTTTTCCTCCTTGACACCCCTACAAAATAATTAGCGAAGAAAAATTTATCACATAACACTAATGTCAATTTGCAGTAGAATTTTGGAACATATTCTGTGTTCGAACATTATAAATTACCTCGAAGAAAACGGCTTATTGTCAAATAACCAACAGGGATTCAAGAAATATCTTTCTTATGAAACACAACTAGAAGAAATGAGAACTCTCTTCAGGGGATGTCAAATTGATTCCATGTTTTTAGATTTTCAGAAGGATTTTGACACTGTTGCTCACAAGCAACTTCTAATCAAATTGCGTGTCTATGTGGTATTGTCTCTTTTCTGCGACAGAAATTCTGATTTCTTGTCAGAAAGGTCAGGGTTCGTAGTAACTGACAGCGAGCAAAACAGAATTGATACGTGCCGTTCCCCAAGCAAGTGTTATAGGCCTCTGCTGTTCCTGAACTGTATAAACGATTTAGGAGACAATCTGAGCAAACCCTGAGATTGTTTGCAGATGACGTCATTTACAAACCCGTTAAGTCATCAGATGATCAAAACCAATTGCAAAATGATTTAGTCTGGGTGTATGTATGGTACGAAAAGTGACAGTTGACTATTTAATGAAAAGTGTGAAGTCATCCAAATGAGTACTAAAAGGAATCCGCTAAATTTCGGTGACGATAAATGACACAAATCCAAAGGCTACGAATTTAAGTAAATGCTTAGGGATTACAATTACACATAGTTTAAACTGAAACGATCATACACATAATGTTGTTGGGAAAGCGAACCAAAGACTGTGATTTATTGGCAGAACACACAGAAGATGCAAATGGTTGTTAAAGAGACTGCCTACATTACGCTTGTCCGTCCTCTTTTTGAGCACTACTTGGTGGTGAGGGATCCACATTAGATAAGATTGACGGAGGACATCTAAAATGTTGAAAAAAGGACAGTTCATCGTGCATTATCGCAAAAAAGAGAGAGTCCACGGGATATGATATGCATATCGGGATAGCAATCATTACAACTAAGGCGTTCTTTATTGCCACAGGTTCTTTTCATTAAATTTCAATCACCAGATTTCTTCTCCGAATGCGAGAATATTTTGTTGGCGCCTGTCTAAATAGGAAGAAATGATCATTGTAAAAAAAAGAGAAATCAGGTCTTTCACGGAAAGATTTAGGTGTTAGTTTTTCCCTTGCACCGCGCGGGGTTAGCCGAGCGGTCTTAGGCGCTGCAGTCATCGACTGTGCTGCTGGTCCCGGCGGAGATTCGAGTCCTCCTTCGGGCATGTGTGTGTGTGTGTTTGTCCTTAGGATAATTTAGGTTAAGTAGTGTGTAAGCTTAGGGACTGATGACCTTAGCAGTTAAGTCCCATAAGATTTCACACACATATGAACATTTTTTTTTCCATGCACGTTTCGAAAATGGAACGGCAGAGAAATATCTTGAAAATGGTTCGAAGAACACTCTGCCAGACAGTTTATTGTGTGTTTCAGAGTAGTCATATAGATCTAGATGTATTATATTCTCACCATTCATGCAGTAAAGCGTCGGCATGACATTTGAATTTATAACCTCTTTACTACTAAATCCATTCGCAAAACATTTTGCAGAAGTATCCACATAGATTACTGAAATTACCAGCAAAATTATGTCGTTGTACGAGATGTAGCTCAGGAGATATGTCGTCATATTTACGCATAAAAATTATTTACTTATGAAAATTTGTTTATTCCATACTAAATAAAGTTCAGCAAATTGGAAATAAGAATGTAATCACATAAAAAGGACAAAAACTGTGCAGTAGATTCATTAATACGTATTAAGTACTCGTCCATACATAGTAGCAAGACCTACTACGATCATGTCAGGCAGAGAAAAAGATATGCGTGATGTTATCTGGTCAGACTGAGGATAGATTTAGTAGTTATTCCAGATCCGTACAAACAACTTCCACCTGCGTTTTCCTTCACTTCTGATAGAAGGGTGACCCAAAATAATAGAATCAAAACTAGCAGAAGCGTAAAAAATTCAACATTTTGAAAACAAAATTGCTCATAGACTGTTCCGTTTCCACACAAAATCCTAGTAAGTCATGGGATTTTACTTAATAATGAAACGTCTGTTACCGTAACAGCTACATTTTCGCGGACTGGTGGTGCTTCAATTGGGACACTAGTCCACATTAAATTAAGGATGCGTCTCTTCTGCCCATAGGATGTTTAACAGACTAGTCCTCATTAAAGTGTATTTTAAGTTCATTGCCAAGTTTGTAAGTAAATTATGTACCTGAAGCATTATGACCACGTACAGTGCAACTAGCGTGGATTCGGAAAACATCGGTCCTGAGAAACGCAACTCGCTACCTCAGTGCATGACGAGGGTCCCAAAATTAACGATAATTCCTGTCCAGTAGGGGCAAAAGGCGCAAGGACGGATTGTCGAATAGCTGCTTCCACTAAAAAGTATTATCAATTAATTTAAAAGCCATCGTCCATGGGGAATCATCTATTAGGTCGGAGAACTCGATCACCGAAACGTCGTTGCTCGTTTCTGTAGTTGTGGGTATGACAGACCCACGCAGTAATAGATGTTCTGTCTGCTGTCAGAGAAATCAGCAGCTCCAGGCGTGGTCGCGCAACCCGAGCGGAAACGTGTCCTGCGGCTAACTGGCCCATTTCCTGACTCAGGTACCTGATATGTTTGTACTTTCCTGCATGGCCGAGTCTGTCCTTTCGAGCGACTCTGAGACCCTGCATGGTTTGGCCAACAAAGCAGTTGCCTTCACTTGGCGACCTTGCGTGCTTCGATTGTCTTCTAATTATGTCAGTGAAAGATGCATGAGATGAGAGAGAAGGAAGATACTGAAACCCAGTGCTGAAATATACTCTTCTCTTCTAAAAATAACAATAATAATAATAATAACATCGAAGGAGCCACCGACCTTAACGTCGTCCTCTGATGTACGGACCACCACAAATAGTGGTGCTCTATACCCCCACTCTTGACCACGTCCGTAGCTGTGTGGTCATCGTGTCTGAATGCTATGCGGGGGACACGGATTCGATTCCCGTTTCTGCTTCGGATTTTTCCTTGATGGGTGGACTGTTATCAGGTGCACTCAGCGTTGTGAGACCAACTGAGGAGCTACTCGGCCGATTAGTACCGAAGTAAACAGCAGTACACCTTCAGCCGTAAATTTCGGACTCTTTATTACGCTGCCGGTTTCGATGTTACATTACATTGTTACTAGAGCCCTTAACGAACTTACATCGGATAAGATCCATTTGTGTGTAGTATTTGTAGGAGCCACAATTAGATAACCATCTTCTGCAGAAATCTGATATAAGGATCGTGGACACCGGTTAATCTTATTGCGGCTCCTACGAAGACTGCACGCAATTGGATTTTATCCAGTCTACTTTTGTCAAGGAGCCTGATGACGCGTAATGTAACATCTAAACCAGAAGCTTAATAAAGAGTTAGAAATTTACGGCTGAAGGTGTAAAGTTGTTTACTTCAAACGGACCAGCCGACGTTCCAACCAGCATCTTTTACAAAGATGGTCTTACGATTAGGAGCGGTTTCAAAGTCAAGAAACCCGACACCCGGAAGAGCGGCGTGCTGTCCTCATGCCCCTCCGTACAGCATCCAGTGACGCTACTGGCAGGGGATGACAGGACGATTGGTCTGGCCCGATTGACTCGTCTGGGCCCAGATCGCAGAGCTTTAGCTTACTCTCACTCCGTGTGATACTCTGGAGGAGAAGTTTGGAACATAATGCAGCACAGGTACAGATTCTTCTGACGAGAACGCTTAAGCCTCCACCCCGTCCATCCCTTTCAGACCACATCCTAGTGTCGAAAATTTATTTCACTGCCATAATTCGAGTTGTTTACAGCGTAAAAGGGCACCACTGTATAAGCGCGTGTTAACGATGGAAACTATGTATTCTGTCAAAAATCTTAGATGAACATTTAAATTGAGAAGAGCAGTCTGTTGCAATATGTAGCAAATTTCTCTTGCCTGCATGCAAGGCAAACATTTTGAAAAATATTAACATCTCAGATTAAACAGACATTAATCCAGTCTTTAGCTCAAAACCTTCATTACAGTGACGTAGTTCAACACAGTACAAATACTGGACACTCCCCACGATTCCATCTGGCTATGAATGAGTGCCTGAGATGCAACTTTAAAGACACATGCCTAATAGCGTGTTGGTCGACCTTTGGTACGCAGTACAGTAGGATTTTGCGTGGCATTCGACGGATCCCTGGTAGGTTTCCAGACATATGTACAGGTCACGCAATGATCGTAAATTAAGGGACCGATGGTTTTGACGCGCGAAGCTGGCGCCCGATAATGTCTCAGATGTGTTCCATCGCGTTCAGATCTTGCGAATTTGGTGACCAAAGCGTCAACATGACGTCACCAACATGCTCCTCAAATCACCGTCGAAAGGTTCTGGCCTTCTGGCACAGATAGCTACCTGCTGAAAAATGCCATCGCCGTCGGGGGAGACATCAAATATGAAGGGATGCAGGTGATTAAATGTTCACGTAGTCCACAATTACCATGGTGCTTTCGGTTACTACCCAAGTCCCATGGAAGCCCAGGTGAGTGACCCCCATAGCATAATAAAGCCCTCCATCAATCTGCGTCAGCGGCGCGAAACATTACCATTAACCTGGTGTAACAAGAGTTTCATCTATCAAGGCGCCACGTTTCCATTGATCCATGGTCCAATTTTGATGATTCCATACCCATTCCAGTCGTAATTAATGATATCGTTGGGTCGTCGTGGGTACATGTGAGGTACGTCTGCTGCGGTGCCCCTGTGTTTACCGTGTGCAGCGAATGGCATGCCCAGAAACACTTTTCTTTGGACCATCATTGTCCTCTGACGTCATGTCTGTCATAGATCGCCGCCTAAGCCGTTTTACAGAACGGTCAGGTCTCTGACCATGTTCTGTGATGGGGCGTAGACCTGCAACGAATTGTCAGGGGCTCTGGTTTCAGAGTGCTTCAGCCATTTTCCACAGATGCTCACAATAGTAGCTCGCGACGGATGAACACCTTTGTCTTTTCCGAGAAGTTTGTTCGCATGTGGCGGCCCTCCGTCAAAGCTGCTTACGGCAGTGGACTTCCCCATCTACGATCAATATCGTCACTAGAATGATTTCTCATTCATCTCTGCTCCCCGTATATACACCGCGTCAAGTGCTCTCAATGACACCAGGCTGCATTCAGTCTCGCCATTAGTCACAATTCTTTAGTTCGTTAGTGATTGTCTCATAAGTGATTGTGTGCAACGTTCGGTTGTTTGGTCGTGTCAATCGTCCCTACACTCACTTGTAAGAGATGTGGCTGGACAGGTGACGTGATTTTCGCGCATCTGCTTTCTTCATAGACTTCTTAGTCACTAGTGTCCTCAATATCTTTCTTCATATATGAAACCCTTATCGTCATTCAATAACTGTAATAACAGGTCGGATACGTCCAGCTCTTGTCTGCTGTATCTTTGAATAATACCGGATCTTTCTCCATCTACTCCTCCTTTCCAGCCATACGGCTCTGGAACAATTTACGCTGTCATCTGTGATTCATAAAAAACAATTCTGTGTTCGAGAGGAGAATAGGAGAATAAGGCTTTTTACAGGGTGGTTATAATTAAACTTTCGCTACTTGAGAGGGCCCCCGCGAAAAATGAGTGATCGTACGACAATGAAACTGTGTGAAGATATACGGAAGAGCAATAACGAATAAACCATTGAAAGAAACACGTTTTAATTATACATGAGAGGGTAAAGTTTGTTAACTGCATACCATGTTAACGTTCCAGGTAACAAAGGCTGCTCAGTGTGCCGACCATCTGCATCCACGGCAACGAGCAACCTCACTAGAGATTGCCCTACTGTTGCCTCAAACATCTCAGGTGGGATGTTGGCTACCTTCCTCGCTATGCTCATCTTCAGCCTACAAATGTGTTAGTGTCCCGCTGATAAACCCTGTCCCTCAGGTACCCCAAAGCCAGAAATCACAGGGGTTCATATCTGGTGATCTTGGTGGCCACACAGTTTGGAAAGATCGGCCAATGATTCGGTTTTCTCCAAATGTGCTACAGAGTAACCGAGTGATCTCACGAGCAATGTGAGGTGGGGCTCCATCGTGCATGACAACAATTGAGTTCAAGGCTCCTCTCTCCTGTAGAGCAGGGATCACATGTTGGCAAAGCAGATCACAGTAGCTTGTGCCGTTCACGCTGCATGTCCTTAGTCCTTGGTCCTTGGTATCTGTTGAGTTCCTCGCTACGTCGCCGTACCAGTACCGGTGCCTAACGGTAAATCATGACACTAACACTACTAACAACGCCAATCGTGCAGCACAGTCCGAACATCATTACTATGAAGTTGGGTATCCATATGATACATAATTTTCCGTCAAAACTCGCTCAAGTAGCGGAAGTTCAATTACAGTATAACCACTCTGTATGTCATCATCGTCGTAGCTTCCCTCTCGGCACAGCCCAGCTGCCTTTCTTCTGTCCAACATGGAACTATTACCTTGGTCACACAGAAAACTCATCAATTTTTATATCTTCCTTTCTGCCATCTCATACGTGATCCGCTAATCTTACACTGTTATTTCTGGCTCTTCTTCTGACCAGTCAACTTCTGCTGCACATTGATTCATTCTGTACAGCTGCCATTCATTTCTGTTAGATGTGCAGTACTTTTTTATTGTAGGTCGTGGACGAAGTTGGTAGGCAATTTGAAGTTTAAATCTTCGTTTCTTAAGTGCTTCTTTGTCCTGTCTTTTTTTTCATAATGACTTCAAGCAGGTACGTAAGTTTTTTTCGACTTTTATAGTCCTCTCGTCGTCAGTTGCGTACAACACTGCGATACGTTGATAATTTTTGCTTTGGGTAGGTCAAATCACAACTGAATTAAACACAATTTTACTAGCATAGTCGTTTCGCATTTATTCTGTGCAAGGTGACGCCAGTGACACATCCCAGGTCACTGGAGACGCTCTGCGATGAAGAAAGGCGAAACTGTATGGCACAAAACTTGTGTTGCATTCAGTTGTAATTAGATAGCCCAGGGTACAAATTATCAATATACCGCAAAACTTATATTTTTTCTTCTCTGATAAAGTCTCCAGACTTCGTCCGGCGTTCTGCGGGGCACCTTTGGTATTAGTCATTGCTTCCGTTTTTTTAGTGATTACTGCAGTCCAGTTTGTTTGGCGATTTCCTTTAAAAGCTGGATTTGAATCCTAGCAGTTTCTACGTCCTGTATTAAAATCCCATTAACGTTTGCACATTGCTGGGTGGCCGTATAGCTTTATTGGAATATTTTTAAATAATGTCCATTTTTCTTTCGCTTTTGGATTACCCAGTGTGCAAGTGTATGTCATAAATTGAGCTAAGAAATGTATTGTTCTTACTCCTAGTGGCTAACTTAGCGGGTGCTACATTATAGTTAACTTTTCGTGCTGTGTGGGCGGCTAATGTGGCCTCAACGGACCTGTCCAAGCTGAACAGTCCCTTGCTACGAAAGCCGTCACAAATGCGGTTTCTCTCGGCATGCGCTCCATGGCCACAGCAGCGAGAGCGGCACCGACCTTGGCTAGCGTCTGAAAGGTTGCTGCTAGTAGAAGGCCGAATGGGGACTACGAAAACGCTTTAAAAATTGGTATCCCACGGAAGCATGTGATTTATATATAGCCCTTTAGCGCCCAACGTCCTATTTGTACAGTGGATTTCATTGTTGAATCATGCAATAATGAACGCCTCATAGTATCGCTCTTCATTCATTGGTACTCCCTCACTTCCATCTATAACTACAGTCCGTTCCGAGACTAAAATTCTTGTTCCATGTTTATTACGCTTCATGACAATATCAGTGAACTGTACCAGTGCACATGATTTACTTCCCGCTTTGCGAGAAATAGGAAAGTAAGTAAATTACATTATTTTATATTTAAATTTTGAAAGTCATGGCAGCTGCAAAAAATTCCCAGTGAAAACCCATAACTTAGTGCTAAAATATCAAATCGGAAATAGTGTCATCTAAATCGGACCCTGGGCTATTATAATACCTGAGTCCGATTTCCTTTTATTTCCGAAATTATAATATATATCGCCAGAAAACTTTCACATTAATCAAAATATCCAGGGGTGTACTGCCGGTCTACAGTGTCCAACGGGCCCGTTGGACACTGTAGACCGGCAGTACACCCGTGGATATTTTGATTATCAAATACGACGGTAGAAACTCAAGAATCAACTTTCACGTTGATCGAGGTGGCTGCAGAATACTTGTGTTCTGAGGAGAGAGAAATGTATATAATGTCTATATGACATAATAAGAACTGACAGATGAAATAGGATGCCCTATGGACCTGGGTATTCCAGGGAGAGTAGAAACAACGTACCAGGGGATGACAGTCCAAGGCATAATAGAGAATTATTCTCTAGTGACAACAAAAACGAAGTTCGCTCCCAACGCAAATCATTCGTCCCGACAAAAAAACTCTGAGACAACAGCTATATACTTAATCTAAGATAAATCTTATGTTCAGGTAGTCTGGCACAAAATAACGTGAAAAGTATTGTGAACGATCTACAAGGCTACACGCCAGTTAACACTTTCGTAGAGTCTCTTAGTTCTGAGTTGCTGTGTAGTGTTATGAAAAGAGCTGTAAAGCATGCAAAACAGAGAAAACCCATTTTTTCTACCTCAGTAAATGAAAATTTTTATCAGTTTAACAATTTTATCAAGATACCACATATTGCCCAACCACGGAGATTGTTGATCGGAAGATAACGCTACGATGGTACTGCTTGTAAAATGTGGCATACCACGTAATAAATAACTTGTCCTAAAAACAGTGCTTAATTTTGTAGATAGTAAAGAAGCGAATGCCAATAAAGTGATCGCGAGTTCAAGGTTAGATATTTGAGTTCCACTACGAATAAGAAATTCCGGAAGTGCGCAATTTTATTCCAAAGCTCACCATCGATGAAATGAGCTCAGGTATTATGGTCGCCATTCCTAAAAGGGAAACACATTGTATTTGGGTGTAAATTTTGGGATTTGGTGGAAGTGGTGGCTATTATTATAATTTTGGTCTTTACTGTAGGAGGGATTTCACAGAAGATTCTCAGCTTTTAGAAACTTGAGTTGGAATAGGAAAGATGGAGTCTATCGTTGACCCGAACACCCGAGCATGTATATTGTGCCACAGGTACAACAAGACCAAACGAGACTGCTCCTTCCTCTTTTGAATCAGATAAGATTTTAGCAAACAAAAGTCGAGGACATCATTATTTCTATTTTGACACAATCACATCATCTTGGTAAAATGTTATGACATCACATGTGAGCTAGTGACAAGAAATTTGGATCCAGTCGAGCCTCTGGCATCAGTTTCTTGGCGACAGAAGTCTAAAAAGAAAATAATCTCGTCGAACAGTCTTATTTTGTGAGTCAATACAGCAATTATATGTGCTGCGCAGATATCCATGGACGGAAAATCTTACAATCTTAGCTCGTGGGAAAAAATGGTATTGACCAATTTCCATTATAGTTGTTGAGATGCCAAATACGCATGTATTCTACAACAAAGCATTTCGGGAGGCTAAGAGTATCAAGGATATTCGAAGGTACATTGCCACTTCATATCCTAAAACTAGACACAATGCAAGAAGCAACATTAGCAGACCATTACTAAAGCAGACCTTTAGGATGAAAGTTCTGGATAGTGTTCGGTTTGATGAGAGGGGTCACTTTATTGGAAAAAGAGAAAATGACAATTCCAGAATTGTTCACGTAATACTTTCACGTTATGTAATGTAGCTTTATGCACTGCCTCCTTTCAAAAATTTCATAAATAAACTGACTTCCCCCTTTTATTAAGTGATGTTAATGTAACTGTACCGCTAATTTCCATAAATATCTGTTGTCCAACATTTAGATCAATAAAAATCAAAGTCAACATTTTTACTAACAACGAAAACCTTGAGCCCGAGGTCGCGAGTACAATGTTTAGTAAGGCTCATTGGAAAGTTATGACCAGAAAAATATTAGCTGCTGATGACTCATCATATGCATCAGGAGGGCGACTGAAATTGAGTGTCCTGGAGTTGCAGAGATCAGCCATTTATGGGATGTGTGTCCTACACTTCACAAAACGGACATTGAGGACAATTAAGGAAGTTCAAAATAATCCATTAACTTGCACCATGGACGAATGAAAAATACCGCGCGACAGTTATCACAAAGGTTCGCACCTTCAAGATCGAAAGCGAACACCTTGTGAGTTACAAATCCTGCAGAACGTTCAACTAGGCATCCACTCTTAAAGAATGCATATTGGTGAAACGGGGTGATGAAAACTGATGGAATGTGATGGCATGCAACCGAATGCGAAACAGCCTGTCGTGGAACTTATCGTGAAACTGGCTGCCCTTTACGGCATAGCTGCAGGTGCGATACTATGTTTCATAGGCACGGAAAAAACATCCAGAGACTGAATTTGTCCACTGGTTCAATGTGGTAGGAATTACAATGTCACACACTTTTCCTGAGGGATAGCTTGCTCTAGAGAGGGATGATTTTTATGTGCAGACAAGGAATCAAGCAAAAGCAAGTTATTTTGAAAAGCTAATTGCCAAAAGCAGATCTAATACCATAGTTGTAGTTCTCTCCACTCTTGCTCGCTGTGAAATAAATATTCCCATCTGCCCTTCCACGATCACGCACACAAGGAAAAATCATAGGGGGCAGAGCACCTCCAATTCCTCGCAGCACAATAAATAACTTTCCAGCCAATTTACCATCCAAATTAACATTCGCCACAATTGTATACGAGTACGTTAAGGCACTGATATTAGTTGATCTTGATACAACTCTTGGTACCTCTAACTTCCAGAATTGCTTTTGTATGCATTTCCTCTTCAACTTCCGACTGTTCGGAGTAGGAAACAAGTTCCTTACTGAACGACGAGGTAAGTTTTTATCGCATCTACAAATTGTCGAGCCGATTCCGCACTTTTCTGTGCATCGTCAAGTTGACGCATTGTTTGAAATCTCGTTATCTTACGTCTTCCATTTCCGCAGTACAGTCTGAAGTTATGCAACCATCCAGTGCTTACGTTGAAATCACTGTAATCTGTGTCGCGCACATCCTGTACGTTGAGTCGAGCAGCCTTGAAACACGTAAAGTCAGTTTCATTAAGAAGTGGACTTCCTCCTTCCTTGAGTAACCGAAGTTTTTCGTATTCTCGACACGGCCAAATTGCTGAGGACTTGTTCGAAATCAGCTTTTTTTTTTAATATTCTGCGGATGATCTTCCATGTACGTAATTATGTTTGGTATCCGCGCCTTGGACAACGATTGTCCTTTACAACGTTTCTTTAGACACGGGATATTGGAAAAGTCACCTTGGTAATAAAATTTTAACAAAGTTTTGCTATTACACGTGATTTTTTAGTAGAAAGTAAGCAGATGTAGGCTACGCTGAAATATTACAGAACTGTTACAAGTTATGTTTCATGATACAGCCTGTCACTGACTTCTTGTTTTTCACCTTACGTGCCTGGTTTAGGCTGCGATAGACTGTTCAGGCTACGTCATCTAGGTCTACCCACATATTATCTTCTTCCTCAGGATTTAAATGCAAGATATCCTTTGAAATCCTTGATTCCGACATTCAGAATACATGCACATTTCATTTTTTTCCCTCTATTGCCTCAATTGTTTCTTTTCTGTTGTCGGTTGCATTTTTTCTCGTTTCCCGATAGAGATATTATTGATTTTTCCATTTACCAGTCTTCGGAACATCATTTCGGACGTTTGTATTTCATATTTCTTCCTCGGCCCACATTATAACGTAGGAACTGCCAAAATTTCATTTAAGTCTCTTTTCTTGCTTCTTCTTTGAGAGTACGGCTTATATTCTATATTCTATTAATTATGTATATCTGTCCCTCATTAATTATACCACGCTCAAGATACTGAAAATATGTTATTTCCTCCAAGGGTTTCCTAAGAGCATAATTACTTTAGTTTGAAATTTTTAAATTCTATTGGGACGTTAAGAGATGTAGTTTGTTCACACTCATTTGCAGATTATCCTCACTTTTTCTGTCATTACTTCTTTTTGATCATGTAGTGTGTGTGTTTTCCAATTTTTGTATACAGGGGGGGACCTACTTTTGTTCTAGGTTTATACTAAATTAGATGTTAAATATCACTGAAGATTACTACACCCTCATCTTGCTCCCTGATTTGTCTGTATCTCAGGTGGCATCTTTCTTCCGCTCTATACAATAATCATGGTGTTAGTATAGGCTCTTTGGATGGTCGTCAGCCTGTTTCTGCCTACACAGTGGATTTTTTCGTCAAATTTATAAATTTTAATCGAGTCTTGAGATTAAATTACCTCTTTTTTGTTGTTTGTTTTACACTGAATACCATAAGAACGCCCGGTTTCGTGACTGTTCCTAAGTTAAAACAGAACCATAGTCTGTTCCTACTCTTTTATATATAATTTTACCGTATGATTTATATGCTGTAGGTGGAAGGCTACTTCTCAGTAATGCTAGGATTATTCCGCTCTCCTTCCTTAAAGAGGAAGTTTACTCACTATGCCCCTTTTCATCTGTCATCTTTTGCAGCACGTTTGCAGCATGAGTACTACTTGTGGCAGTAAAATGTGCTACTAGATCTTGTTTTAAACTGTTCGATCATCAGTTTATTTATTCGACAGACACTATAAAAATCTAGTCGTTGAATTTGTTGATGTCTGTTTTGATCAACTGTGGCGTGAAGACTACTTATCAGAGAAATAATCCAGAAACCAGATGGCAGTTATAAGAGTCGAGGGACATGAAAAGGAAGCAGTGGTTGGGAAGGGAGTAAGACAGGGTTGTAGCCTCTCCCCGATGTTATTCAATCTGTATATTGAGCAAGCAGTAAAGGAAACAAAAGAAAAATTTGGAGTAGGTATTAAAATCCATGGAGAAGAAATAAAAACTTTGAGGTTCGCCGATGACATTGTAATTCTGTCAGAGACAGCAAAGGACTTGGAAGAGCAGTTGAACGGAATGGATGGTGTCCTGAAGGGAGGATATAAGATGAACATCAACAAAAGCAAAACGAGGATAATGGAATGTAGTCGAATTAAGTCGGGTGATGCTGAGGGTATTAGATTAGGAAATGAGACACTTAAAGTAGTAAAGGAGTTTTGCTATTTGGGGAGCAAAATAACTGATGATGGTCGAAGTAGAGAGGATATAAAATGTAGACTGGCAATGGCAAGGAAAGCGTTTCTGAAGAAGAGAAATTTGTTAACATCGAGTATAGATTTAAGTGCCAGGAAGTCATTTATGAAAGTATTTGTATGGAGTGTAGCCATGTATGGAAGTGAAACATGGACGGTAAATAGTTTGGACAAGAAGAGAATAGAAGCTTTTGAACTGTGGTGCTACAGAAGAATGCTGAAGATTAGATGGGTAGATCACATAACTAATGAGGAGGTATTGAATAGAATTGGGGAGAAGAGGAGTTTGTGGCACAACTTGACAAGAAGAAGGGACCGGTTGGTAGGACATGTTCTGAGGCATCAAGGGATCACAAATTTAGCATTGGAGGGCAGCGTGGAGGGTAAAAATCGTAGGGGGAGACCAAGAGATGAATACACTAAGCAGATTCAGAAGGATGTAGGTTGCAGTAGGTACTGGGAGATGAAGAAGCTTGCACAGGATAGAGTAGCATGGAGAGCTGCATCAAACCAGTCTCAGGACTGAAGACAACAACAACAACAACAACAATCCGATGTGTTATTCGTTAGGACACTTCTTCTTGCTGCAATCGGCTTAAGGTGTACTTCTTTGGTGTACTTGCAATGACTTGTTTTTGTAAATGTTACTGACACAGTATGTTTGTTTCACAGAGATAAATTGTTGAGCAGTTCTCAGTTTACAGAGTCATTATCCGACAAATTCGAAAAATAAATTTCTGTTGCGCTATGGACAAAATAAGACAGATGAAGATTTAAACGAAAGAAAGGATTGAAAATCGAAATGAGAAATTGAAATAATGAATGTAATAATGAAATCTTCACGGGTTATCAGCCATGATAACTCGTGAAGATCTCATAGCTGAAATATGCCGAGAAAGCCTGCAATCGCATATGAATGTAATAATATGGACGAAAATGTAAGATGATCAAACGGAAGAAATTAAGTCGAAATTATTACAAAAAATAATGGAAATCACATGCATAAAGATTCCAAATATAGAAAAAGATAGAAACAAAAAATAAGAGCAAATCTAAAAGTTACTTAGATAATTAAAGTGACTTAACAAAGGAATAGAAATTTAAAAAAAAATATATTTAAACCAAGTAACAACAAAAATAATGATAAAAGTCATTTCAATAAATATACAAAACAAGTTTTAAGGCATCTGAGAGGTTTCGAACCCGTGACCGTTGCACGTCAAGCCACAACGCCACCATTTACCATGAATTATACGGCTGTAGCAAACACTCAAAATTATTGTACCTTTTTTTTCGCCGTTTACAAATAAACGAGCGCTCACCAGCGTGAAAGGCTGCAGGGTGAGATACGTGGGACCCTGACTTACACTACCATATAGAGGGGCTCAAAAACTTGATCCCATCCCTGGATACCTCTCCTTGTCAGATTCATTAAAGACGTGTACGTGATTATTTTGTTTGAGTTTATGTGGCTGAATATTGCAGTGGACAGTTCAGCATTTCCCTCTCAAACTCCGCGCTTCTTCACCGTTTGAAGTGGCTCTGAGCACTATGGGACTCAACATCTTAGGTCATAAGTCCCCTAGAACTTAGAACTACTTAAACCTAACTAACCTAAGGACAGCACACAACACCCATGCCCGAGGCAGGATTCGAACCTGCGACCGTAGCAGTCCCGCGGTTCCGTTTGAAGTGATTTCGATTTCGTGAAAAGGTAATTTCCTCCATACCTCATTTTTCCAAATCAAGACCCACAAAATATTTTACTTCCTGCTGAAAGATGCTAATTCTTTAACTCCTGGAGCTGGGGAAATCCGTGTTGAGGTAAAGCTGTTCCCTAGCAAAATACTGTGTTAAGACGAAACAAACAAAAGCATTTTTATAAAAATACGAATAATTTTTACTAAACAATATTTTAGTCGTAATAATTACACTGTTGCCGATTGTTTATTCTTACAATGTGACATTTTTTAAAACTAAAATACCGATTTTGCGTGGACGCGAAATTCAACTTTTTGCTCCTTTTTTAATACATGATTCTTCATAGTAACGTTAGTAAAACATAATGACTTCAGTCCTTTTTATTTTTTAATCTTATCAATTCCTTAAGTCACACAATTGCATGGAATTTTTTTATGAAATCTGTATCAGTTGCGTGTGTATGTATGTGCATTCCACGTCTCCTTCTAAACCACTGGATCGACTTCAACGAAACTTGAAATACACATCATTTACTATCTGGAAAGAAGCGTTGTGGGAATAAGAAGCATCCGCATCCCATAGGAGTATGGGTGGGAATGAAAGGGGGGGTGACATAAAAGCGAAGCTCAGGAACGTCTGCTGGAGCAATTTAAACAAAAATTTTATATACATTATACGCAACTCATTACTTTCGTTATTTGTATAATAATGTACATAAAACTACTGGGGGGGGGGGGGCTAAAACAGACCTATCACCCCTGGGAGGGGGATTGGGGGTCATAAGCTGTGAATGTAAAAGTACTCGATATCAGTATACACTATGTGATCAAAAGTATCCATACACCCCCAAAAACAAACGTTTTTGATATTAGGTGCATTGTGCTGCCAATTACTGCGAGGTACTCCGTATCAGGGACCTCAGTAGTCATCAGACTTCGTGAGAGAGCAGAATGGGGGGTTCCGCGGAACTCGCGGATTTCGAAAGTGGTCAGGTGATTGAGTCCACTTGTGTCATATGTCTGTACGCGAGATTTCCACACTCCTAGTCATTCCTAGGTCCACTGTTTACGATGTGATAGTCAAGTGGAAACGTGAAGGGACATGTACAGTACAAAAGCGTACAGGCCGACCTCGTCTTTTGACTGACAGAGACCGCCGACAGTTGAAGCGGGTCGGAATGTGTAATAGGCAAACATCTATCCAGACCATCACATAGGAATTCTAAACTGCATCAGGATCCTCTGCAAGTATTATGACAGTTACGCAGGAGGTGAGAAAACTAGGATTTCATGTTCGAACGGCAACTCATAAGCCACACACCACTCCGGTAAATGCCAAACGACGCCTCGCTTGGTGTAAGGAGCGTAAACATTGGACGATTGAACAGCGGAAAACCGTTGTGTGGAGTGACGAATCACGGTACACAATGTGGCGATCCGATGACAGAGTGTGGGCATGGCGAATGCCAACAGTAAAATTCGGAGGCGGTGGTGTTATGATGTGGTCGTATTTTTCATAGAGGGGGCTTGCACCCCTTATTGTTTTACATGGCACTATCACAGCACAGGCCTATAATGATGTTTTAAGCACCTTCTTGCTTCCCACTGTTGAAGAGCAATTGCAACTTTCAACACGATCGAGCACCTGTTCATACTGCACGGCCTGTGGCGGAGTGGTTACACGACAATAACATCTATCTAATGGACTGGCCTGCACAGAGTCCTGACCTGAATCCTATAGAACACCTTTGGGATGTTTTGGAACGGCGACTTCGTGCCAGGCCTCACCGACCGACATCGATACCTCCCCTTAGTGCAGAACTCCGTGAAGTAAGGGCTGCTACTCCCAGCACCTGATTGAACGTATGCCTGCGAGAGTGTAAGCTGTCATCAAGGCTAAGGGTGGGCCAACACCATACTGAATTCCAGCAGCGCCGATGGAGGGCGCCACGAACTTGTAAGTCATATTAAGCCAGATGTTCGGATACGTTTAATCACATAGTGCATCTCTGTAATGCCTGAAGCAGTTTCCATTAAACTTGGGACATGTATCATCTACTATCCTGAAAAAAATTACTTTGGGAGTAGAACACTATTAACACACTAATGGCTCACTATTGACGTAAAAAGTGGTGACGTAAAAGCATAGCTCAGGAACGTCTGGAAAAATATCATCCAAATTTGGTGTATGCATCACTCATTATTTGTGTAAAAGTTCTGTTCGTGTAAAACACCAATACTACCCTGGGGGAGGGAGGGGGGATGAGGAGTTGTGCATGCAAAGATTATGGAAAACCCTGTTAAAAAATGTCAAGAAATGAGAGGAAATAAGAAATGTAAAAAATGTTGGTTCAATTTTCAAACCTAAAAAGTTGAACCATTGTACACCCATTTTTTCAGATTTATTACCCAGGCAAATTATAAGCTTCCTCAGTGTCAGAAGAAAACGCACAGCGAAATTCGCTACAGATACAGAGGAAATAATCAATAAATATCTGAGAAATACGTTAAATATATGTGAAATATAAATGCGTGTATGAAATATATGTGAAGTATGCTCAAACGGGCGGAACCACGAGGATAGAGCTAGTTATAAACATAAGTGATCTAAAATGGTATTTTTGCGGGTTTGTTATTCCGTTGCAGGGCCCGCACTACCGGCTCAGCCTTGAGGTCTATAGAGCGTAAATACGGGTCTAGTTATACACACAGTGCAGACAAGAGCACGTGCGTCGGAGAAGCGTATGATACCTGCTCAAGTGCGTGGGTACGTTATTTGAGACGTCAGTGTTTGGAAGCCTATGGTGTTATACATGAGCCACGAGATGTTCTCACTTCGCCTAACATTATCAACGACGGAAATACAGTTCTGCAATGCGGTGCACAAATTGTTCGCGCTTGTACACGAGCTAACGAAATTTTTGGTGGACTCTCGATCGGTGAAATGGGTCCGAAAAATTACAGACAAGTTTAGTGAATAAGTGATATTCTCTATACCAAAATGTCAGAAAAGCTGCGGATGTACTGTTGGACGAAGATCAAAATGGATTCCGCAAAGATGGATCGTGTGTCGACCCTGTATACAATGTACCACATATGATTGAGAAACGCTGAGACTATAATTTGTAAACACACATCCCATTCATTGCACTAAGCTTTCGATAGAGTCATAACACAAAATCTGTGGAAAATACTTTTCGTCATGGCTTTCCAAGTCATATTTAGTAAATATACTCACAGTAAACCAGAGAGTTAGGCAAATTGCGCATCTGCAAACAGTATCGTTCACCCTATACATTGACTATATGCTTCGAGAATGTAAATCAACAGTTCCTACTGGGATTGAGATATGTTAGCAGAAACAGTGAATGTCGTCTTAGCCGGATATGACTTGGCAGTTTTAGCAGTCTCAGAAAAATGTCGCTCATCTGCTATACAACATTTCTGAAAGATATAATTCCAAAAATCAAAACCATAACGTTTCTAAGGAAAGATTCCATTAGCACTGAGGTGACTTTAGAACAGCCATTCATTTCGAATGTCTTGGATACAGTGTCACACACAGCTGTGAAGGAAACGTTGCAGACAAGATTGCAGTTTTCAATTAAAAAAGGTATGGCACAATCGTAGGACGCTGGACAGGAACAGCAGAAAAGAAACAAGAAATTCTACAAAACGATGGCTCTCCCATTTCTGTTGCGTGGGAGCGAGACGGGAGTGCTAAAACGCAGATAAGGGATTTCAACGTGCAGTTAAGGGCTGCTCCCAGAGAGACAGCATAAGAAATGACGATCTGAGAAAATAATTTTTGAGTAAAAGGCAAGTTCTCGTATTGTCTCTTATGTTTGTCAAGAAGTTAAGAAGAATTCCGTCTATTGCAACTCAATGTTTGTATTTGTGTAGAAACAAAATAAATATTCATTTGGAAATGGCGGAATTTTTCTTAGCTTCGTGATAAACGAAACTGAAGCAGCAAGTGAGGAAGAATGGCTGTGAATGCTAACAACATTTTCATATTTTCTTTCTCAGGTGATAAAACTTTTAGAAATTAATTCCGACGTCTACTCTACGCTTTGGTTAGGAAGCTTTCCAATAAAGGCCGGTAGAAGGAAACTCAAGTGAACAAAGATGTCGCTGACATCTTCTAGAGGTAATGAATTACTGAAAAGCGACAATTATCAATTATAAACTGATGGAGATTCCCTTGGTAACCACGTATCCTCTCATTGATAGGACGTCGGAAACTACCAGATGAGAAATGCAACGACTGAGTTAATGAAGCACACTGTTTAAAACTTTCAATTCATTTACAGAATTTGGAATTTGCTATCACCGTCAACCTCGAGGGGTGCTGACATTTGAGACTAAGGAAAACTTTTTGTCATTATTTTAAATTAGTATGTGTAGTAAAGTAACTACAAATAGTATTAAAATGCAGTTCCAGAAACTATGCGTCACTAATGGGACTAGAGTATCTTGCAAACGAAATATGGTAACAAGAACAAGCAATGAAACTTCCTGGCAGATTAAAACTGTGTGCCCGACCGAGACTCGAACTCGGGACCTTTGCCTTTCGCGGGCAAGTGCTCTACCATCTGAGCTACGCTCCGTACTCACAGCTTTACTTCTGCCAATATCTCGTCTCCTACCTTCCAAACTTTACAGAAGCTCTCCTGCGAACCTTGCAGAACTAGCACTCCTGAAAGAAAGGATATAGCGGAGACATGGCTTAGCCACAGCCTGGGGGATGTTTCCAGAATGAGATTTTCACTCCGAGTTCGAGTCTCGGTCGGGCACACAGTTTTAATCTGCCAGGAAGTTTCATATCAGCGCACACTCCGCTGCGAGTGAAAATCTCATTCTAAGAACAAGCAATGTTTCTGTGGTGTCACCGTCAGACACCACACTTGCTAGGTGGTATCCTTTAAATCGGCCGCGGTCCGTTAGTATACATCAGACCCGCGTGTCGCCACTATCAGTGATTGCAGACCGAGCGCCGCCACACGTCAGGTCTAGTCTAGAGAGACTCCCTAGCACTCGCCCTGTTGTACAGCCGACTTTGCTAGCGATGGTTCACTGTCTAAATACGCTCTCATTTGCAGAGGCGACAGTTTAGCATAGCCTTCAGCTACGTCATTTGCTACAACCTAGCAAGGCGCCATCTTCAGTTACTATAACTCTGAACAGATAATATTGTGAATCATGTACCGTCAAGAGCGACGTTCATCATAATGGATTAAAGTTAAGCATGAAACTAATTACGTCCGCTTTCTGAATTCTAATTCCTTGTCATGTTCCAGATCTCACGTCAGTATAGTACTCCCTCTTCACGCCTGCCTGTGTGAGCTAAAACGCGTGCATTTCGGCCTCCTCTAGTAACAGGGTATTGGCTCTTCTGTCAACACAATAGTTTCATACTACAAACATCACCCCAAGTGATGTATGCACACCACGTCTGAAATTAATTATTTGGATGACTGAATTAAATATACATGGAATATAGTGAAACAAACAAGACAACTGAATTTTTGATGTACGTATTGACGAGAATTTAAACTGGGAAAAACTCGTTTCAGGGCTTCTTAAATAGGTCATTTTAGTCACTGCTGCGCTTCGTATTATTGCAAGTTTTGGAGAGAGCAAAATCGGTAAGTTAACATTCTTTCAGCTGGCCGTAGCAATGGAGCTAACAGGAAAAAGAATGATTTGTTTGGAATATAGATCTAATTACGTCGTAGTTTAGGAATGTGTTGCTGTCTGGAGCACAGCGTTATGTGAAAGTGAAAGAGATTGTGACAAAACTGTTGAAGACTGAATTGGAAACAACTGGACTGTTGTGATACAGAATGACATAGAGACCAAATTCGTTTGGGTACTTTAAATACGTAATACTTTATTCTATTTAAATCTGTATCCTGCGGGGCCGCTGCTGTTATTTTATAGAAATGTGCTCAAAACTATTTCTGCAGCCACTCTAAACAGGTCAAATAATAAACCAGTCCCTAAAACATTGAAATATTTGAAATGGAATATTGTGGGTCTTAGTTGTGAAAGTTGTTTAACAATTCGAAGATTTACATGAGGTAGAGTGAGATAGATGACGCCATAACACTAGCGGAATGAGTGATAATTAAAAATTAAAAATTAAAAAAAACTATTTTTGAATGGTGGTATTCTTGTGTGCAAATTGAAACATAATTCTTAATTAGGATAAAATTTGACGTATAAAACGTTTAATTTTGTTTTCTTAGTCTCAGGAGTATTTTTATTTTGTATTCATAGATCTACATTTCAAGTGTAGGTTTCAAAACAAAAACTGCGTTTTAAAACAGCTTTAATGACCGTCAATTCTTATTGTATAAAAAGCTCTACATACACAGCTGACATTTTATAGCTAAAATTAAAATACTGCTAATATTGTGTTGACTACTAATCAAGAATCCTTCTGTAAATAATAATGGTATTCGCAATGTCATTGCCACTCGTTTTAAACGCCTTTTTTAAATACATACAACTGTATGTTTATATAATTACGCGGATGAGGAAAAAAATTCTTTTTCATTTTCCTCTCAGCTACAACTAATCTCTAATTTCAAAGTCAGGTTTCTCACATTCTAATATTATAAAATCATGACTCTAAGGCAGAACAAATTCCTTTCTTGTAACTGAGGTGGCAGGTTGTTCCTCACAAGAGGCAGTTTGTGGGCTGATAGTATCAAATGAGAGAGCGAATAGGAACACGGAAGTTGAATTTCATTCGACGCAAATTGTGCCATTGGAACGATATGTATGTTCTGAAAATTAATCAGAACTTCCTGCTTATTTTATTTTCAGATATTGAAAGTTTACAGCATTCTTTCTAATATTGCAAGAGGTAAAGACATAAACTCTAACAGTTATTTGCACACGAGCGACACAATCGAGAATAATTTTCTTGAACAGAGAAGCATACATACATTTCAAAACAGCAAAGAGAGAATTCGCAAGTCGTTGATGTGCCCTAGTTTTAGGCGTGAAATTGTTTACACCTGTTCCTAACGTTTTATGTGACTGTGGAGGAAATAATCTGATATGGAACGCTTGGGGTCTAATATGCAGAGAAATGCATTGTAATTTGCCCTGAGGAAATTTTACTCCTGACTTAAAATTTAACTTGATGTCTCCAATGGTAGCAATATTTGTTGGAATACATATATAGCATTTTGTAATTATTTATTTGTGCACTCATTCGAAAGCGTCGCATGTACCAGTCATCGACGATTTTATCCAAATTTATGGAATAAGCAGGGCTTTACCGGAAATGAAAGTGACAATAGAAGGAGCGCCAGATGGCCAAGCATTACGAAATAAAATAGCATTTTCTGCTCGGACTGGGCGAGGTATAAGCTATTTATGTTAGCACACTTTTCAGGCAGCGATTGGCGCAGCGGAAAGAGTACAGAACGGTAATCCGAGGGTCGTGGGGTCGAGTCCGTGTGCAGAAACATTTTTTTTTATTGTCAACGCTGCACATAAACCAAAGTAATGCTCAGTGTATTGTATTTATTAATATTTTCATAAGAGGCTTGGAAAGGAAAGGCAAAGGAGTATTTCCAGGAAGGGATTATACTTACGCCGTCCGGGAGGCTCTCCAAACAATTTCCCAAGAAGGGATTGTAATTCAACCACGCAGGACTTACTTCGGCCTGGTTTTCTGCCATCTCTCCGTAGAGAGAGAATCTTTTACAAATGTAAATCGCGTCTGTTTTTCTGTATCAACTTTAAAACACCCATGTAGTTGTGAACATGCTCCGTGTGTAACGTGTGCACAATGCCGAGAAAATTACTGCTTTCCCTTTTTTTTACAATAAATGTCACCCCAAATTAAAATAATTCTCGTGTACGCCTTACAAACCGTCCCTGGAAATTTATTAGCAATTTCAAATTTTTCCTTTGCCTTTCGTTTCAATACATTTCATGAAAATATTAATAAATGCAATACACTGAGGGTTATTTCTGTTTATTTTCGGTATAAGTCACTTAACATCTACATCTACATTTATACTCCGCAAGCCACCCAACGGTGTGTGGTGGAGGGTACTTTACGTGCCACTGTTATTACCTCCCTTTCCTGTTCCAGTCGCGTATGGTTCGTGGGAAGAACGACCCCCGGAAAGCCTCCGTGCGCGCTCGAATCTCTCTAATTTTACATTCGTGAGGTGCCCGCATCTCGTGGTCGTGCGGTAGCGTTCTCGCTTCCCACGCCCGGGTTCCCGGGTTCGATTCCCGGCGGGGTCAGGGATTTTCTCTGCCTCGTGATGGCTGGGTGTTGTGTGCTGTCCTTAGGTTAGTTCGGTTTAAGTAGTTCTAAGTTCTAGGGGACTGATGACCGTAGATGTTAAGTCCCATAATGCTCAGAGCCCTTAGCCCTTACATTCGTCATCTCCTCGGGAGGTATAAGTAAGGGGAAGCAATATATTCGATATTTCGTCCAGAAACGCACCCTCTCAAAACCTGAACAGCAAGCTACACCCTGATGCAGAGCGCCTCTCTTTCAGAATCTGCCACTTGAGTTTGCTAAACATCTCCGTAACGCTATCACGCTTACCAATTAACCCTGTGACGAAACGCGCCGCTCTTCTTTGGATCTTCTCTATCTCCTCTGTCAACCCGACCTGGTACGTATCCCACACTGATGAGCAATACTCAAAAATACTTAAAAATTGAAAACAAAAATAAAGCTTCCGCATAGAGACTCGATCCCATGACCCTTTCCGTTGTACCTAGCACTGCTGGAAACCACGCTAACATAAATGATTCATATATTGCCTGACCCGTACCAAAAATTCTGTTTTTAGGCTTCCGTGCCTTCATCTGTACCATCCGTAAAAACGGAAGCCTTACAGTATCGCTTTGTTGTCTGTGTGTCCGTCTGTCTGTCTAACCGACTGTTAAGAATCCTTTTTCTCACGAATGGGTAGACGTTCCGAGTTCTAATTTATATCACAAGTTAAGATCTACGTTCCCTTGGCGACGTAAAAAATTTGAGCTTCTAAGTCAAAGCAATCAAAAGATACGCCATTTTCTCACACATTTTGATAGTAGAAAACTCACTCATCAAAACCTGTACGGTATTTCCCGTTGACCAAGAATCATGAAATTCGGCAGGAAAAATGATTTAGCAGTGCAAGTAAAGCAAAAAATCTGATACTTGTTAAATTATAGTTACATCATATAAAACTATCTTTTTGCCTTTTGAAGATACATTCCATCCATCATCCGTCAAAAGCCTAGCAGAACATTATTGCATGCCAACATAAAACGTAAGTTGCAGTCATGTATTAGTAAGCAAACAAAAAATGTATTATTATATCTTCTCTCTCTAGATCGTAAACTGAAGTTACCTATTCGCTTCTCTTTGTAAGTCCGAAGTAGCCTGAGTAGCTGTAGAGATTTTGATACGTTCATGGAATCCCTGAGGCCAATATAGATTTCAATAACAGGCAAAAATCGTTAAGATTCTTGATTCCCAGGCTAGATTAACTATTCATATACATTTTTAAGTTCGGGTGGGCCCGTCAGTGTGTGAGACCTACTCTCATTTGGACAATTTTCTTGTAAACGTTCGGCCGTCTGGAGTTCCCACTTCTGCCACTTTCATTTCTGGTCAAGCCCTGCATATACCATAAATTTGGGCGAGTTCGGTAATAACGAATGTCTGAAAGATATTCTCCACGATTCGGCAGCAGGAATAAGTGTAGGGTCATGCAGGTAGCGAAAACACAACAGCACTGAATAGGTGTTCTGTGAAAATCTGCAGTTAGAACGTTTAACATTTCCACTCTTTAAGTAGATAACGCTTCTTAAGATGCGCCCTTTGCTGTTAATTATGGCTCCGTCCCTCAATCGCTAAAAGTGGAGTCGTTATAGTATCACTTTGTTGTCCGTCTGTTTGTCAGTTTGTCCGTCCGACTGTTAAAATTTCTTTTCCCCAAGAACGGGTTGACGTATGAAGTTGAGATTTACGTCACATAGCGTGGTCTACGGCCTCTTGGCGGTGTAATGAATGTAAGCTAAACAGTGAAATCAAAAGATAACGCCATTTATGTAACATATTTTAATACTCGCAAACTCACTCATCAAAACCTGTGGGGAACTTCCCGTTGCCAGAATCATGAAATTTGGCAGAAAGGAACAGTTTGCAGAACAACCAAAGGAAAAAATCTGAAAACTGTAAATTTGTAATTATCACACCAAAAAAATGTTTTCGTCATTTCTTATCTGACACACTGTCTGTTCGTCCGTCTATTAAGACCCTTTTTCTTAGGAATGGGTAGACATATGATTTTGAAATTTTTGTTGCATACTAAGATCTATGGTCCCTAGGCTGTGAAAGGAATTGAAGCTTCTAAGTAAAAGCAGTTAAAAGACTTGGTCAATAATGTCATATGCTTTGATACTTGGAAACTTATCCATTGAAACTTATACGGTACTTCCCGTTGGACTATAATCATAAAATTTGTGAAGAAGCAAGGTTTCACAATACAACCAAAGGAAAAAAATCTGAAAACTGTTAATTTATAATTATATGACGCCAAAAAAATTTTTTGGCGATTTCTGAACTGACTTTGTCTGCACATCTGTCTGTAAAGACTCCTTTTTCTTAGGAACGGGCAGATGTATCACGCTGAAATTTTTGACACATGCGAGCCCTACTGTACCTTGCTTGTGTAAGAAAATTGAACCTTCTCTACGTCAATGCAATTAAAAGATACGGCCATTTATGTCACATATTTTGATACTCGCAAAGTTACTCATCAAATCTTATAGGAACTTCCTTTATCTTTATCAAATCTTATAGCAACTTGGACTATAATCATGAAATTTGGCAGTAATCAAGATTTCACAGTACAACCAAAGGAAAAATTCCAAAAACTGTAAATTTGCAGTAATATGAGACGAAAAAATGTTTTTTGTCATTTGTTATACGATGTCTAACTTGAAATTCAAACAGTCAGTAGTTCTGCATTCAGGCTGACTGCGTCGCAATCGTAAAAGTCAAACATCTTACAAGGAATGACTTCGTTGTTCAAAATGGTTCAAATGGCTCTGAGCACTATGGGACTTAACATCTGAGGTCATCAGTCCCCTAGAACTAAGAACTACTTAAACCTAACTAACCTAAGGACATCACACACATCCATGCCCGAGGCAGGATTCGAACCTGCGACCATAGCGGTCGCGCGGTTCCAGACTGAACCGCATAGAACCGCCCGGCTACTTCGGCCGGCTGTGTGTTTAATGTGCCGCACTTCCCATTATCGCCTTCTCCGGACTGAAGCTCCTAGAACCACTCGGCCACCACGGCCGGCCGTTGTTCATATGAAGCGTTTCGGAATTTATCCATCTTCAGATATCCAGGAGCTATTATTGCACGTGGATACGGCCTTTCAACTTGTTTGTGAAACAAACATTTGCAGACATAAAATTTCCAGTAATCGCTCCTGGGTATCTGATGATGGCTAAGTTCCGAAAAGTGTCATATGAGCAATTAAGTCACTCCTTGCCTGATGTTTTACTTTTACCATTGCTACCCAGTCAGTCTGAATGGAGAACTACTGATTATTATAATAATGGTCGCTTGCCTCCTGCATGACTTTACGTCACATTTATATTATTGAAATTAAAACATTCTACAAAATCTTGGAATGGCTGGAGTCGCTGGGACCGATATCTTGCCGGTACCAGTGTGGGTAACAGGCAAAAATGGCCGAGGTTCTCGATTGCAGGAATGTAGGAATTATATATTCATGTATATAATGAAGTTTGTACGGAACCCTCAGTGCGCACCTGGCCAATTGTCGCGGCGACTGACCTGAGCGTGGAGCGCGGCGGTGCGGCTACTGGAGGAGGGGTGGCATGGCGCGCCAGAGCGTGATGAGCAGGCTGAAGCTGGAGTCGGACTGTCCGGGGGCGGCGCCAGCGCGCATGCTGGCCTGTCCTGCTCTCCGGCTGCCGCTGCCTGCTGCCTGGCCGCTCGCCGCCGTGTGAGGGCTGCCGCCGCGGCCGCGCGCCCTATACACGCGCCGCCGCCGCCCCGCGCACGCGCCGCCTCACGGCGCAGCCTCCGGCGCCGCCCCCGGCCGCTCCACGGCTCCGGCGCCGGAGGCCCTCCGCCTTCCGCCGGCTCGTTACCGTGGACACGCTCGCCTCGTTGCGCTCCAAGGCTCCCTCCTGTGTCGCAAGTCAGCTGCGGATGTAGTCCACGTCCTGCTGCTCCTCTTTCCTTTCCGTATGTGTTACACACTGAGGTGACACGAGTCACGGGATACCTCTTAATATCATGCCGGCGTAGTGCAACAAGTCTACATAGCGTGGGCTCAACACGACGTTGGAAGTACCCTGCTGAAATATTGAGCCGTACTGCCTCTGCAACCGTCCATAATTGCGAAAGTATTCCTGTTTGAGCACAAACTGACCTCTCCATCATGTCCGATGGGATTCACGTTGGGCTGTCTACATCTATTTCTACATTTATACTACCCAAGCCACCCAACGGTGTGTGGCAGAGGGCACTTTACGTGCCACTGTCATTACCTCCCTTTCCTGTTCCAGTCGCGTATGATCCGCGAGAAGAGCGACTGCCGGAAAGCGTCTGTGCGCACTCGAATCTCTCTAATTTTACATTCGCCATCTCCTCGGGAGGTATAAGTAAGGGGAAGCAATACATTCGATACCTCATCCAGAAACGCACCCTCTCGAAACCTGGACAGCAAGCAACACCCTGATGCAGAGTGCCTCTCTTGCAGAGCCTGCCACTTGAGTTTGCTAAACATCTCCGTAACGCTATCACGCTTACCAAATAACCCTGTGACGAAACGCGCCGCTCTTCTCTGGATCTTCTGTATCTCCTTCGTCAACCCGATCTGGTACGGATCCCACACTGATGAGCAATACTCAAGTGTAGGTCGAACGAGTGTTTTATAAGCCACCTCCTTAGTTGATGGACTACATTTTCTAAGGACTCTCCCAATGAATCTCAACCTGGTACCCGCCTTACCAACAATTAATTTTATATGATCATTCCACTTCAAACCGTTCCGTATGCATACTCCCACATATTTTACAGAAGTAACTGCTACCAGTGTGGGTTCCGCTATCTTATAATCTTACAATAAAGGACCCTTCTTTCTATGTATTCACAATACATTACATTTGTCTATGTTAAGTGTCAGTTGCTACTCCCTGCACCAAGTGCCTATCCGCTGCAGATCTTCCTGCATTTCGCTGCAATTTTCTAATGCTGCAACTTTTCTGTATACTACAGCATCATCCGCGAAAAGCCGCATGGAACTTCCGACACTATCTACTAGGTCATTTATAGATATTCTGAAAAGCAATTGTCCCATAACACTCCCCTGTGGCACGCCACAGGTTACTTTAACGTCTGTAGACGTCTCTACATTGAGAAAAACATGTTGTGCTCTGTTTGCTAAAAACTCTTCAATCCAGCCACACAGCTGGTCTGATATTCCGTAGGCTCTTACTTTATCAGGCGACAGTGCGGAACTGTATCGAACGCCTTCCGGAAGCCAAGGAAAATGGCATCTACCTGGGAGCCTGTGTCTAATATTTTCTGGGTCTCATGAACAAATAAAGCGAGTTGGGTCTCATACGATCGCTGTTTCCGGAATCCATATTGATTCCTACAGAGTAGATTCCGGGTTTCCAGAAATGACATGATACGCGGGCAAAAAACATGTTCTAAAGTTCTACAACAGATCGATGTCAGATATAGGCCAATAGTTTTGCGCATCTGCTCGACGACCCTTCTTGAAAACTGGAACTACCTGTGCTCTTTTCCAATCATTTGGATCCTTCCGTCCCTCTAGAGACTTGCGGTACACAGCTGTTAGAAGGGAGGCAAGTTCTATCTGGATGGCAAGTTCTATCTGGATGGCATTAGCGCGAATTGCCAGAATGTTCTTCAACGAACAAGGTGACATGGCACATTGTCATCCATAAAAATAACGTCGTCGTTTGGCTGCAAATGATCTTCAAATGGCTCAGCATAACCATTTCCAGTCAACGATCGGTTCAGATGGACCAGAGGACCCAGTACAGTATATGTAAACACAGCCCACCCTGTGATCGAGCCGCCACCAGCTTGCACAGTGTGTTGTTGACAATTTGGCTCTACGGCTTTGTGGGGTCTGCGCCACACTCGAAACCTACTATCAGCTCTTATCAACTGAAATCGGGACCCATGGCCACGGTTTCCCAGTCGTCTAGGATCCAATCGACACGGTCACGAGCCCAGGAGAGGCGCGGCAGGGATGTCACGCTGTTAGCAAAGGCACTCGCGTCGGTCGTCTGCTGCAGAAGCCTATTAACGCCAAATTTCGCGGCGCTATCCTAACGGATTCGTTCGACGTACGTCCCACATTGATTTCTGCGGTTATTTCACGTAGTGTTGCTCGTCTGTTAGCATTGACCTCCATGCAAACGCCACTACTCTTGGGCGTTAAGTAAAGGCCGACGACCGTTGCGTTGTACATGGTGAGAGGCAATGCCTGAAATTTTGTATCCTCGCCACTCTCTTTCCTCTTTGGTTCTTGGAATATTGAATTATCTAAGGATTTCCGAAATGGAATGCCCCATGCG
Source organism: Schistocerca cancellata (assembly GCF_023864275.1). Classification (NCBI taxonomy): domain Eukaryota; kingdom Metazoa; phylum Arthropoda; class Insecta; order Orthoptera; family Acrididae; genus Schistocerca; species Schistocerca cancellata. The sequence goes on from NC_064626.1 coordinate 1,046,079,314, forward strand.
TCCAGCTCCAACTACCATTCTGCTATCAATATCTGTCGTTCCCCTCGTCCGGCCAAAATCACGTCGGAGACTTTTTCACATGAATCATCTGAGTACAAACGACAGCTCCGCCAATGTACTGCCTTTTATACCTCCTGTACGCGATACTGCTGTCGTCTGTATATGTGCATATCGCTGTCCCATGGTTTCTGTCACCTCACTGTATTCATATACAGATGCCTGGCTGCGGTGTTGAAGCCGTAGCGTAGTTGATAGCGTCCTGAGCTCTACAGAGAGAGGTAGCCTATTTACGTCCACCTCCTCCCAAATTTCCTTTTTTCGTCTTTTGTTTTGTGAAAAATTCTGGGTCTTGCTTATTAATTTAATAGAAGTATTAACTGGAATAATCGATGTCATTTATTATAAATAATGTATTTGCTGTTTTTCTTGCTGCGAAGGCCATCGACTGGAATGTTTCCTCAGTGACCAGAAATCTTAACGTGATTGCCAGTCTATGCCCAAAAGTAAACACAACTTACACACTGAAAGTTTTTACTGTAATGAACCTTTGTGTAAAATACGGGATGTTTCCGTCCGAGCGTGCAAATATTAAACAGGATATAAAGGATGCTGCACTGAAAAATTTGAGGTAGGGCACCTGGGGTCGGAGAAGCCAGCTTAAGGAGACAATAGGAATAAAATCACATTATTGTATACTTTTTTATTCACATGAGTTACAGTTAACTGCAAATACCGTCATTGACACAATGAACATACCATTTGTACTGTACCCTACAAAATGTACTGAGTCATGTTGTACCCACATCCTCTCACGAAGAGCCAAGGGTACGTTCTTCAACAACTCAGACAGAACTCTCTGCACGAATCTCAAGTACAAGTGGCCATTCAGAATGCCTCGTCAGTAAACAGCACGTTTTGGAGGAAATCTCGTGGATTAATCCATTGTTGGAGCAACCAATAACACAATGCGACCCTTGGTGCAAAGTCAGTCACAGCATTGCGTGGACTCGTGTATGATATGGGTGTAATTGTTGTTCGTAGAGTACTCGTCAGAATTTAGTATGTGCTGCGGCCATTTCGCGTGCAGTGCGACGAGTACTTGTAGTGGGTCAGCTGCAAACGTTCCAGCACCTCCTCCTCAAATGTGATTGGTCCTCGTGTTGCCAGGTTCCTCGTTTCTTCTTTATAATAAACCAGTCTCTTGCATTCGTCGCTCGAGATAAACACCCGTCGTGACGGATGATGCCTGTTAGGAAATCTTTCCCTGTACAGTCTTTGCCGGCCTGTGTGGCCGAGCGGTTCTAGGCGCTTCAGTCTGGAACCGCGTGACCGCTACGGTCGCAGGTTCGAATCCTGCCTCGGGCGTGGATGTGTGTGATGTCCTTAGGTTAGTTAGGTTTATGTAGTTCTAAGTTCTATGGGACTCATGACCTCAGATGTTAAGTCCCATAGTGCTCAGAGCCAATTGAACCATGCGTATGGTCTTTCAGCGAGAGCATTGCAACGTACTTCCCCATACACAAGATGCATATCAGTGAGTTCAGCGAAATTGTGCAAGTATTGCTCCACCGTATTGTACTGTACGTATCTGAATAGTACTGAGTAATGAATGGATCTGTCGTTGGTTCATAGCGCGTTCTGTCGTATGGCAATGTCAATAAGATAGAACAGAGTTACTTTATGGAATAGTAAAGTAAACAAAAAACTTCATATGGATATATATGCCCTATACTGCATGGTTTCCGAGAAAGACCACAGTTAATGTATGTTATTTATTTTCTATATTACTAAACATTGTCATTCTTTACAACGTACCACAGTAGTGTAGACGAAGCTGAGACAAACAATTTGATGCAGGACACTTGTCGTCTATCAAGTCGGGTCACTATCTCAGACTCATTTAGATCTTGATAACCTGCCATTGTAGCACAGTAACCGATCTAACAACTGCGTCAAGCACTATATAGGCGTTGCCGACCGCAGTGCCGTATTCTGCCTGTTTACTTATTTCTGTATTTGAACATGCATGCCTTTACCAATTTGTTCGACGCTTCAATGTATAAGCGGAGGCAGAGATGACTGTGGAATCATTCTAGCGACAATACAGGTCGCAAATGGGAAATCCGCTGATACAAGCCACTCGAGAAAGGACGTGGAGTCTCGGAACGAGCAGCTCGGGAACGAGCAGCTCGGGAACGAAGAAGCCAGTTGGTGACACATGCTACAGTGCACCTATGGAAAGCAGTTGAAGAGCAGTGGAACTAGAAATTGGCGACGAGGTGCTAAATGTCCACTTCTCATTAGAGAACATTTAGGTCAGAACCTTGGCCGCTCTGTAAAACAAGATAGGTGCTGTTCCGTGCAAATTCTAAAGACAGAGTACAATGCTGGCTCAGGCACAAGTGTTTCAGAGCACACCATTCCGCACACACTGTTGAACATGAGCTCTGCAGCTGGCGACACGCGCAGGCTACCATTTTCACCTACCGCAGTCGTCTGTTACGACTGCAGTCAGCTCATAATGATCGAGATTGGACTGTAGATCAACGAATATGTCTTGTCTCGTGGAATGAATCGCGTTTTTACTACATCAGGTCGATCGTCGTGTGGCGACTGATCGAAACATGCACTTCATTATGCATGCAGGCCACTGGGGCCAATATTATGCTACAGGCGACATTCATCTTGGGTTCCATGAGACCTGTGGTAGTAGTCGAAGGCAGCATGACAACTGCGGACTATTTGAACATTATTGTGGAGAGTACCGTAGCTATGTGAGAAGGAGTACATAGTGCATTATCGTCAGATTTCCCTCATCCCCTATATCATCGATTACCTCATGCATTTTTACAAGTTTTCTGCCCCTCTGAAATAGCCAGTTGCCCTATGTGTAAAAGATTGCGAAATTCAAGAAATGGTGAGACATTCAAAAAATGGTGGGACATTCAAAAATTGGTGGGGAATTCAAATTAGCCAGGTTTTTCCCCATCTTTATGACACCAATGTTTAAACAATTTAAATCCTAAGTTTGGAGTTTGGAGTTTAAAACTATGTGCTGTGTAGTAGGTATAGGATAGAAACATTTATGTCTTTACTGAAACAAACATCCCTCCTGGAGGTCCTCAGCATGTGTCACCACTGCCCCCATCTGCGTATCCCGGGGAGAGCAGAATAAGTGTTAGTGTGCCACTGCAGGAGAGCTGTGTTAGTGTGCTGCCGTCAGCCAGCCACACAAGGCACTGTGCCATGCTGGACGGATCAGGTCATTAGTCACCAGCCCCTCCGCCGCTGTTGCGCATTGGGATTGCAGTGCCACCTCACTGAATCGCCAGCTTGGATATTACTGAGTGGTATCAGCTTCTGGTGCCATAGTGCCACCCATCGCCTGACGTAACTCCAGGCATTTTGCAGAGAGTTGACTGTTACCTGACACACACTGCCTGATTCATTGCCCCTGTACAGCAATAACTGACGAGCCTAATCTCAGTGGTCACCCGTCCTGTAGGTGACCTATTATTCCGCAACATGGAAAGCCACTCAGATGTATTATTCACTCAGATGTACTATTTAGATAATAATCAGTATGCTGTATACAGCTGACAACTGAAAAATCACTTAACATGCTTTTCTCCTAAAGTAGAAAGCACTCAGTTCTGTACAGACCCGAGGGGATATATTTACACTACCGTTTGTGGAAATTACAACACCAAGAAGGAAACGTATGAATTAATTTAATACCTCAGGTTAGGTACATAAGTGTCAAATAATTACCTTTTCAAATCTGTACATGTCCTTTGAGCCTTACTATTTAGTATGTCGTGTGGCCACCATGTGCTGCAATTAGAGCTGCTACACGCAGTGGAGTTGAATAAATACGGCTCTGCATACTTCCCTGAGGGATTTCCCTCCACGCAGTTTTTGTACGAGCCCACAAATCCGTGACAACAGTTACTGGAGGACCGTGACGCACCAGGTGCCAACCAATCATATCCCAGACATGTTCGATGGGCGACATGTCTGGCGAACGTGCAGGCCAGGAAAGCAATGGTACCTGTCGCTCTTCGAAGAAGGCCTGTACATTCCTCGTAATATGTGGCCGGGCATTGTCCTCCTGAAATGTGTCCTATGGAAATGCCTGAAGCATGGGGAGTACCTCAAACTCCACAATCTCCGGTAGGTATCACTTGCTATTCAAAGTGCCCGCAATACGTGCAAGGTGAGATCGGTTGTTGTAACCAATGGCGCCCCAAATCATCACACCAGGTGTTTGTCCACTATGCCGCTCCACAGTGCAGCCCTACAGGTTGCGCTCACCACGGTACTGCTGGACACGTGTGCGGCCATCACTGTAGGATACGGTGAAGCGGGACTCGTCCGAAAAGATTACATGTTGCCACTTAGCACCCCAGTGACGTTGTTCACGTGCCAAAAAAATGGCTCTGAGCACTATGGGACTTAACATCTATGGTCATCAGTCCCCTAGAACTTAGAACTACTTAAACCTAACTAACCTAAGGACGTCACACAACACCCAGTCATCACGAGGCAGAGAGAATCCCTGACCCCGCCGGGAATCGAACCCGGGAACCCGGGCGTGGGAAGCGAGAACGCTACCGCACGACCACGAGCTGCGGACTGTTCACGTGCCCATTGCAGTCGGAGGAGCTTGTGGTTTCTGGACAGCGGAAGACGACGTAACGGCATGCGTGCAACCAGTCCAACCTGCAACAGACGGCGACGAACCGTCGATGCATACAGGTTCACACCTGTTGCAGCGCTCCAGCGACGAGCCTACACTGTGGACGACGCTGTACGGTCCGTAATGGCCATGCGGGCAAAATGACGGTCCTGTGCTGTGGTCATGTTCCGTGGTCCAGTTCCCGCTCGTCGCTGCGCACGACCTTCCTCTATCCACTGCTCCCACACATGCGTCACTGTCGTAGCAGCATGCCCTGTCGCGAGGCGAAATGTCACGGTATGACAACCCTGTTTCTCGAAGACCGATCACTCTGCCCCGTTCGAACTCTCTCATATGCTGATAAGGCTCTCTTTGACGTCGATGCGGAGTACTGGCACTCACTGTATTGTTTCCACCTTGTGTGACAGCTCTGCACCGACTACAATAGGCGCAAAACCGACCCTATCGGACCGACACGAGAGTGCTCTGCTCGGCCTACGTGTCCTCCATCTCACTGCAAAACGTATCACGTATTGCTTGCACACCCGTCGCCACTTCCACCAAGTGTGGCGCTATTCGGGTAATTCCTTCTTTGTGTTGCAGTTTTCACAAACGGCAGTGTACATATAGCAAATCAACAAAAATTCACTTGTTCACTTGTTAAGAATCGGAAGGAATACCTCCAAGTTAGTCCATATAATGGATGAATTTTGGCACAATCAGCGCAAGACGATTCGACAAATAATAATAAATAAATCTTCTGATGTGGTAATCAAAAAATACGTTAATTCGAAACTGCCAGAACTCAGATAGTGAATGTAGAAGCTTGAAAAGGATAATCGTACATTACTAGCCCCTCTGTTAGATTAGCATCAATCTAGAAAGTGAATGAAAACCTGTGATGAGTGTAGCACAGTATATTTAATCATAGTGGTAGGTTCCACACAGAATTATGGTAAGAAGACTATTCCATATAAATTCAAATAGTAGATGTTCTATCCTAGCAAACATTCGAACATTATGTTCCTCACAGGTGACTGCAATACATCGACCACACAGTTTTTTTGCAAGTACCTCACACTGCCTTGAGAAAATAACATACATAACACCTATAAATAATGATTTCAGTCAATAGTGTGCAATCGACATGTTAACATCAATACTATAAAATGCTAGAGTGTGTGTGTTGTGTGTAGTATACCGCGTGTGCATAGTTTCATTCATTTTATTTTTGTTTCCAGATGAAGTAGAGGAGTATCCCTGATGAAGACGAATCAACATGAGTACATATCCAATTTCAGTACATCACTCATCCTTAATTCAAGTGGAAGCAAACATGTCAGTGTTGACAGAATGAGATTTTCACTCTGCAGCGGAGTGTGCGCTGATATGAAACTTCCTGGCAGATTAAAACTGTGTGCCCGACCGAGACTCGAACTCGGGACCTTTGCCTTTCGCGGGCAAGTGCTCTACCAACTGAGCTACCGAAGCACGACTCACGGCCGGTACTCACAGCTTTACTTCTGCCAGTACCTCGCCTCCTACCTTCCAAACTTTACAGAAGCTCTCCTGCGAAACTTGCAGAACTAGCACTCCTGAAAGAAAGGATATTGCGGAGACATGGCTTAGCCACAGCCTAGGGGATGTTTCCAGAATGAGATTTTCACTCTGCAGCGGAGTGTGCGCTGATATGAAACTTCCTGGCAGATTAAAACTGTGTGCCCGACCGAGACTCGAACTCGGGACCTTTGCCTTTCGCGGGCAAGTGCTCTACCAACTGAGCTACCGAAGCACGACTCACGCCCGGTACTCACAGCTTTACTTCTGCCAGTACCTCGCCTCCTACCTTCCAAACTTTACAGAAGCTCTCCTGCGAAACTTGCAGAACTAGCACTCCTGAAAGAAAGGAAGGTAGGAGGCGAGGTACTGGCCAGCAAGATCTCCGGATCTGTCCCCCATTGAGCATGTTTGGGACTGGATGAAGCGTCGTCTCACGCGGTCTGCACGTCCAGCACGAACGCTGGTCCAACTGAGGCGCCAGGTGGAAATGGCATTGCAAGCCGTTCCACAGGACTACATCCAGCATCTCTACGATCGTCTCCATGGGAGAATAGCAGCCTGCAATGCTGCGAAAGGTGGATATACACTGTACTAGTGCCGACATTGTGCATGCTCTGTTGCCTGTGTCTATGTGCCTGTGGTTCTGTCAGTGTGATCATGTGATTTATCTGACCCCAGGAATGTGTCAATAAAGTTTCCCCTTCCTGGGACAATGAATTCACGGTGTTCTTATTTCAATTTCCAGGAGTGTATATTGACTCTTACACAGAAGATACTGTTTAAGAGTCAACCTATATAAAAAGACCATAGCTCAGAAGTCTATGTGAGGTGTGAGGTGGGTTAAAGATGTCGCATTGCCACCATTATAATGTACGATATGACAATTGCGTGATGCATTTATTTTTAAGAGGCATGGGCGATACTGTACTATACTGCACCTCAAAAGGTATGGGAAGGGGAGGTTGGCAAAACTTATAGGTGACAGCATAGGTGGGGGTGGTGGGATCACTCATGGGAAAATTCCTGTAGTAGTGGGTGTTAGAGCTGCATCTTTTTTAGACTGAAGCCAGCTGATAGGTATTCCTGCTTAAGGGAAGTCTCTCTAACAAAGGAACCACTTTTGACAAAGCTTAGGTATCCGAGTAATGAGGGAATTAGTATATTTCATCAAAATATACAAGGTATTAGAGATAAAGTTAGTGAACTGCTTATAGATGTTGACTCTGAAATCCCCCCTGTGGGTTCGGGGGAAAGAATAGGCCCGCGGTATTCCTGCCTGTCGTAAGAGGCGACGAAAAGGAGTCTCAACTGTTTCGGCCTTTAATGTGATGGTCCCCCTTGGGGTTTGACCTCCTTTTTTCAAAATTCTACAGAAGTACGAGCCTTTTGGGGAAGGACGCCTTACGTGGTGTATCACTGGTCCTCAGTGCACTAAGACCTTCGCACTCAGCATTGTAACGGCGTTGTAACCACACCCACTATTCCTCAAATTGGGCCTAAACGCCTGATGGGTTGCACAAGTTACGCCCATAGTGCGTCCCCATCTGCACCTACGATCATGATGGACTTTCCATGGCACCCGAAATCCAGCACGGTAGCCAGCCCATTGTGGTGGGGTCGTCATGTACCCTCTAGGTTGTAGCCCCCTGACACCACAGGGATAGTACTGCCGATACCTGAGCTGCACCCTCCCCATGTCGGCCAAGGAGTAGATGCCCGTCTCCTTGGGGCATCGGGACTCCCGGCAACGGTCATCCTGCCAGGTGGCCCTTGGTGAGGCTGGGTGGCGCCCGTAGGGAGAGACTCTGGTCGGAGCGGGTGGTATCAGGGCGGACGTTTCGCAGATGAAACGTCAACATGTATCAGGTCGCTCTGCGGCCGAGTCTTTTAAAAAGAAAGGTACTGTCTCTGGTTCTGGTTCTCCTGCCCTTTCCCCCTTGGCCACTCCCTGGGAGGAAGGACAGGCCCGCCGGCTTGGGGCGAAGTACTTCCCCCACTATTTAGTCTGTTCTCGGACCGATGGGGGGACGTTCGCCACCTCCAAGCCCATGTTCTTTGTCCAGCACATCGAGGACATCTTCAGGGAAATCGAGGCTCTCAGTAAAATGCGTTCGGGGTCCGTTCTTATAAAGACCGCCTCCGCCACACAGTCGGCGGCGCTCCAGGCGTGTGACCGACTAGGGGACATCCCAGTGTCTATTGTCCCGCATCTGGCACTGAATAGGATGCAGGGGGTTATTTTTCATCAGGACCTCCTGCTGCAATCTGATGAGGAGCTCAGGGCCAACCTGGAGCGCCGAGGCGTGCATTTCGTCCGGCGAGTTCAGCACGGCCCCAAAGACTGTCGCATCGACACCGGAGCCTTTATCCTCGCCTTCGAGGGGGACGTTCTCCCAGAGAAGGTATAGGTGACGTGCTACCGGTGCGAGGTGCGACCTTACGTCCCGCCTCCTATGCGCTGCTTTCGGTGTTTGCGCTTTGGGCACATGTCGTCACGCTGTGAGGCTGAGCCCCTTTGTGGCGATTGCGGACGTCCTCTTCGTGAGGAACATACATGCACCCCACCACCTCGGTGCGTCAATTGTCCTGGCATCCACTCGCCTAGATCTTTAGACTGCCCCGCGTAGCAGAAGAAGATTCAAGAATTAAAAACTTTGGATCGTCTCTCTTATTCTGAGGCCAGGAAGAAGTATGACCGCCTCCATCCTGTGACGTTGACAACTTCGTTTGCCTCAGTCGTGTCCACTCCTTCCACAGTATCCTCACCCCTATCCTGTCCCCCATCCACCTCCTCACCCCATCCGGGGTCTATACCTTCGCCTCCCAAATCCCTCCCTTCCAAATCCTCCTCCCTCGTTGCCCCTGCCCCCTCTGCCCCAGGGGCCACCCTTGCTCCTCCTCCCCCTCCGCCACCTGAGAAGCGATCCTCTTCTCAGGCGTCCATCGGGGAAACGTTCTGGACCCCGGCTTCTGAGTTCCGGCGTTCCAAAACGGACCCCGCGCGTGAGGACCTTCTTCGGGTCCAGCCCACCATCCCCGTGCCTCATCGGCCTTCCAAGAAGGCCTCCAAGAAGAAATCTTTATCCCCCTCTCCACCCCGGCGCGTTTCATCTGACGCTCCATCCGTGAGTCGCTGCTCCCGGCCGTCCTCAGTTTCGCCAGGACGCTCTGCTGCCAGGCGCTCAGCTGGCCTCTCGTCAGCGAATGATGCTGCCCCTCCTACGCAACCCGGGAAAGCGGCCGCCGCTGGCGACGACTCGATGGAACAGGATCCGCCTCCCGCTGGTTGTAGCGTTGTTCCCTCGACACCTGGCCCTCCGCGGCCGTCGAGGTGACCAGCTCTTCACCCGTTTCGTTCCCCCTCTTTTCTGACTAGCGATGGCTTTGTTACATTGGAACATAAGAGGTATTCGATCTAATCAGGAGGAATTACAACTGCTCCTCCGCCTGCACTGACCGCTCGTCCTTGGTCTCCAGGAAACTAAGTTGAGCCCAACTGACCGTATTGCTTTTACCCACTATACCTCGGAGCGGTCTGACCTCCCCCCTGTGGACGGTATTCCAGCTCATGGTGGGGTCATGTTGTTCGTTCGGGACGATGTCTATTACCATCCTCTCCCATTGACCACCCCACTCCAAGCAATAGCTGTCCGTACTACTCTTTCTGCCTTTACTTTTTCTGTTTGTACCGTCTACACTCTATCGTCATCCGCAGTTAGTCGGGCTGACATGATGCACCTGATTGTTCAGCTTCCTCCGCCGTTTTTATTGATTGGCGACTTCAATGCCCATCATCCCCTTTGGGGCTCTCCTGCATCCTGTCAGAGAGGCTCCCTCTTGGTGGATGTCTTCAACCATCTCAGTCTTGTCTGCCTCAATACCGGCGCCCCGACTTTCCTCTCGGACTCTACTCATACCTACTCCCACTTGGACCTCTCGATCTGTTCTACCACTCTTGCCCGTCAGTTCGAGTGGTATGTCCTTTCTGACACCTATTCGAGCGACCACTTCCCCTGTGTCGTTCGTCTCCTGCAGCACACCCCATCCCCGCGTCCTTCGAGCTGGAACATACCGAAAGCTGACTGGAGACTTTACTCCTCCCTGGCGACCTTTCCGGACCACGATTTTATCAGTTGTGACAGTCAGGTCGAATACTTCACGGCTGTTATCATCAGTGCTGCCGAACGTTCCATTCCTCGTACTGCCTCTTCTTCACGTCGCGTTTCCGTCCCCTGGTGGAATGAGGCTTGTCGAGATGCTATCCGTGCTCGACGACGTGCTTTACTCACCTTTCGCCGCCATCCTACGTTGGCGAATTGTATTGGATACAAACGACTCTGAGCGCAATGCCCTAGAGTCATCAAAGACAGCAAAAAAGCTTGTTGGGCCTCTTTCACCAGCTCCTTTAACAGTTTTACTCCCTCTTCTGTCATCTGGGGTGGCCTGCGCCGGCTGTCGGGCATTAAGGCCCACTCCTCGGTACCTGGCCTGACTTCAGGTGATGAGGTCCTTGTTGATCCTGTGGATATCTCCAACGCCTTCGGCCGCTTTTTCGCGGAGGTTTCAAGCTCCGCCCATTACCACCCTGCCTTCCTTCCCAGGAAAGAGGCAGAAGAGGCTCGGCGACCTTCCTTCCACTCGCTGAATCTGGAAAATTGTAATGCCCCCTTTACTATGCGGGAACTCGAACATGCAGTTGCACTGTCCCGGTCCTCTGCTCCGGGGCCAGATGCCATTCACGTTTAGATGCTGGCACACCTTTCTCCGGCAGGCAAAAGCTTCCTTCTTCGTACCTACAATCGCGTCTAGACCGAAGGTCAAGTCCCCATGCGTTGCCGTGACGCCGTCGTTGTGCCTATACCCAAACACGGGAAGGATAGACACCGTCCTTCTAGTTACCGCCCCATTTCTCATACAAGCTGTGTCTGTAAGGTGATGGAGCGCATGGTTAACGCTCGGTTAGTTTGGATTCTTGAATCTCGACGGCTACTTACCAATGTTCAATGCGGCTTTCGTCACCGCTGCTCCGCTGTTGACCACCTTGTGACCTTGTCGACATTCATCATGAACAACTTTTTGCGAAAGCGCCAAACGGTTGCCGTGTTCTTCGATTTGGAGAAGGCTTATGATACCTGTTGGAGAGGAGGTATCCTCCGCACTATGCACAGGTGGGGTCTACGCGGTCGCCTGCCCGTTTTTATTGATTCCTTTTTAACAGATCGAAAGTTTAGGGTACGTGTGGGTTCCGTATTGTCCGACGTCTTCCTCCAGGAGAACGGAGTGCCTCAGGGCTCCGTCTTGAGCGTAGCCCTTTTTGCCATAGCGATCAATCCAATTATTGGTTGCATTCCACCAAATGTCTCAGGCTCTCTTTTTGTCGATGACTTCGCGATCTACTGCAGTGCCCAGCGAACATGCCTCCTGGAGCGCTGCCTTCAGCGTTGTCTAGACAGCCTATACTCATGGAGTGTGGCAAATGGCTTCCGGTTCTCTGAAGAGAAGACGGTTTGCATCAACTTTTGGCGATATAAAGCGTTCCTTCCGCCCTCCTTACATCTCGGTCCCGTTGTTCTCCCATTCGTGGAAACAACTAAGTTTCTAGGGCTCACACTGGACAGGAAACTTTGTTGGGCTCCGCACATCTCTTATTTGGCTGCTCATTGTACACGTTCCCTTAATGTCCTCAGAGTTCTTAGTGGTTCATCTTGGTGAGCGGATCGCACTGTCCTGCTTCGCTTGTATCGGTCCATAGTCCGATCAAAGCTGGATTATGGGAGCCTCGTCTACTCGTCTGCTCGGCCATCCCTCTTACGCTGTCTCAACTCCATCCACCATAGGGGGTTACGTCTTGCGACCGGAGCTTTCTACACTAGTCCCGTCGAGAGTCTTTATGCTGAAGCTGCCGAATTACCATTGACCTACCGGCGCGACGTACTGCTTTGTCGGTATGCCTGCCGGCTGTTGTCAATGCCCGACCACCCTACTTATCAGTCCTTCTTCGCCGATTCTCTCGACCGTCAGTATGGGTTGTATGTGTCTGCCCTGCTGCCCCCTGGAGTCCGCTTTCGTCGCCTGCTTCGACAATTGGATTTTGCCCTCCCTACCACCTTCAGAGAGGGTGAGAGCCCGACACCACCTTGGCTCCAGGCTCCGGTTCATGTTTATCTCGACCTCAGCTCGCTCCCGAAGGAGGGTACTCCGGCTGCAGTGTATTGCTCACGGTTTGTCGAACTTCGTGCGCGACTTGCCAGTCACACCTTTATTTACACTGATGGCTCCAAAACTGACGATGGTGTCAGCTGTGCCTTTGTCGTCGGAGCCGTCACCTTTAAATACCGACTCCTCGACCAATGTTCCAGCTTTACGGCCGAGCTTTCTGCTCTCCATCAGGCCGTTCAGTATGCCCGCCGCCACCGCCATTCATCGTATGTACTCAGCTCTGATTCACTCAGTGCTCTTCAGAGCCTTGGAGCTCCATATCCGGTCCATCCCTTGGTGCAACGGATCCAGCAGTCCCTCCATTCTTTTGCTGAGGGTGGCTCTCCTGTCAGCTTTCTGTGGGTTCCCGGCCATGTAGGAGTGCCTGGAAATGAGGCTGCTGATGCTGCAGCCAAGGCTGCAGTCCTCCTGCCTCGGCCAGCCTCCCATTGTGTCCCGTCATCTGACGTTAGTGGGGTTGTTTGTAAGGGGCTTGTGTCCTTGTGGTGGGATACTTGGTCCTCACTTCAAGGAAACATGCTCTGGGCAGTCAAACCATTCCCAACTGCTTGGACAACCTCCTCCCGATCATCTCGGCGAGAAAAGGTCCTTCTGACCAGGTTGCGGATTGGGCATTGCCGGTTTAGCCACCGCTACCTGCTCTCCGGTGGCCCAGCCCCGCAGTGCCCTTGTGGTCATGCATTAACAGTGCGCCATGTTTTATTGTCGTGTCCCCGTTTTAGTGAATTTCGTGTTGTCCTGTCTCTGCCATCTACTTTACAGGATATTTTAGCGGATGACGCTCGAGCAGCTGCTCGTGTTCTTCGTTTCATTGCTTTGACTGGATTGTCCAATGACATCTAACTCTTTCACTTATTTTATCTGCCTCTTTGTAAGAACTTTCTGGTGTCCCCCCCGCCTTGAGTTTTACTAGATTCTATGTGCTCTAACAATTGTGACTGGGCGCTAATGACCTCAGTAGTTGAGCGCCCTTAAACCCCCCCCCCCCAAAAAAAAGAGAGAGACTCTGAAATTATTGGTATATCTGAACACTTCTTAAATAAGGCGACAATTCAGAGGCTTCCTTTACCAGGATACAGGTTGGCTGGCAGCTTTTCTAGGAGCTGTTTGCGGTGTGGGGGAGTAGCCATGTATGTGAAAAACGGCATCCCATTTGAGTCAATTGATGTTTCAAAGTACTGCACTGAAAAGGTGTTTGAATGTTGTGCAGGTGTGGTTAAATTTAATGGTGCTAAACTTCTGTTGTTATTTATAGATCCCCAGACGCCGATTTCACAACATTTTTGCTAAAGCTAGAGGAGGTTCTTGGTTCACTTTATAGGAAATACAAAAAGCTAGTTATATATGGTGACTTCAATATTAATTGTATAAGTGATTGTGCAAGGAAAAGGATGCTGGTAGACCTCCTTAATTCATATAATCTTATGCAAACAGTATTCTTTCCAACGAGAGTGCAAGGGAACAGTAGAACAACCATAGACAACATTTTTGTTCATTCCTCATTACTAGAAGGGCATTCTGTTAGCAAAAAAGTGAATGGCCTTTCAGATCATGATGCACAAGTTTTAACTCTAAAAGATTTTTGTGCTGCAACTCATGTTAAATATAGTTATCAACTTTTTAGGAAAGCTGATCCAGTTGCTGTAGAGACCTTTGTAAACCTTATCATGGAACAAGAGTTGCATGATGTTTATAGTGCTGATACAGTAGACGATAAATATAATGCTTTTCTCAAGACTTTTCTCGTGCTCTTTGAAAGTTGCTTTCCATTAGAACGTTCAAAACAGGGTACTAGCACAAACAGGCAGCCTGGGTGGCTGACTAGAGGGATAAGAATATCTTGTAGAACAAAGTGGCAATTATATCAAAACGTTAGAAACAGCCAAAATCTAAATGCAGCAGCCCATTACAAACAGTATTGTAAGGTGCTTAAAAATGTTATTAGGAAGGCAAAAAGTAAGTGGTATGCAGATAGAATAGCTAAGTCTCAGGATAAAATTAAAACCATATGGTCAGTCGTAAAGGAAGTGCCTGGTCTGCAGAGACAGGTCGAGGATATAGAATCAGTGCGTAGTGGGAATGTCCGTGTTACTGTTAAGTCGCATATATGTACAGTATTTAATAATCACCTTCTGAATATAGCAGGTGAACTAAATAGAAACCTAGTCCCAACAGTGAATCATATAGCGCTCTTAGAAAAAAGTGTTCTGAGACTGTTACCTGAAATGCTCCTCCATGATACTGACAAGAGGGAGGTTGACTTAATAATTAAATCACTGAGGACCAAGAACTCTCATGGATATGACGGGGTATCTAGCAGAATACTGAAGTATTGTTCTGTGTATGTTAGCCCAGTACTGAGCCATATCTGTAACTTTTCCTGACCGATTTAAGTACTCTGTAGTGAAGCCACTTTATAAAAAGGGAGACAGGGATAATGTTGACAACTTTAGACCTATTTGTATGCCATCGGTGTTTGCTAAAGTTATCGAGAAGGTTGTTTATACAAGGTTACTGGAGCATTTAAATTCACATAATTTGTTGTCAAATGTAGAGTTTGGTTTTAGAAATGGTTTAACAACTGAAAATGCTATATTCTCTTTTCTCTGTGAGGTTTTGGACGGATTAAATAAAAGATTGCGAACGCTAGGTGTTCTCTTTGATTTAACGAAGGCTTTTGACCGTGTTGACCTTAAAATATTACTGCAGAAGTTGGACCATTATGGAGTAAGGGGAGTAGCTTACAATTGGTTCGCCTCTTACTTTAAGAACAGAAAGCAGAAGGTAATTCTCCGCAATATTGAGAGTGGTAGTGATGTTCAGTCATATGGGGCACTGTTAAGTGGGGTGTTCCCGAAGGGTCGGTGCTGGGGCCACTGCTGTTTCTTATTTATATAAATGATATGCCTTCTAGTATTACAGGTGATTCAAAAATATTTCTGTTTGCTGATGACACCAGCTTGGTAGTGAAGGATCTTGTAATATTGAAACAGTATCAAATAATGTAGTTCATGAAATAAGATTGTGGCTTGTGAAAAACAAGTTGATGCTAAATCACAGTAAGACTCAGTTATTACAGTTCCTAACTCACAATTCAACAAGAACCGATATTTTGATCAGACAGAATGGGCATATTATAAGCGAGACGGAACAGTTCAAGTTCCTAGGCGTTCGGATAGATAGTTAACTGTTGTGGAAAGCCCACGTCCAGGATCTTGTTCAGAAACTAAATGCTGCTTTATTTACCATTAGAACAATATCTGAAATAAGTGACAGCTCAACACGAAAAGTAGTCTACTTCGCATATTTTCATACGCTTATGTCGTATGGTATTATTTTTTGGGGTAATTCTTCTGATTCAAAAAGGGTATTTTTGGCTCAAAAACGGGCTGTTCGAACTATATGTGATGTAAGTTCGAGAACCTCTTGTCGACCCCTATTCAACAGTCTGGGAATTCTGACATTGCCCTCACAGTATATATTTTCTTTAATGTCGTTTGTTGTTAGCAATATTAGCCTATTCCCAAGAGTTAGCAGCTTTCACTCAGTTAATACTAGGCAGAAATCAAATATGTATGTGGAATGCACTTCCTTGACTCTTGTGCAGAAAGGAGTGCACTATTCTGCTGCATCCATTTTCAATAAGCTACCACAAGAACTCAAAAATCTTAGCAGTAGCCCAAAGTCTTTTAAGTCTAAACTGAAGAGTTTCCTCATGGCTCACTCCTTCTATTCTGTCGAGGAGCTCCTGGAAGAGCTAAAAAATTAAGCAAATTCCAGTGTTACATTGTTGATTTTCTTTATTTAAACTTAGGACTTGTCGCCTGAATATGTTTTTTATATTTCATTTTATGTGTTTCTACTATCGTGTTACAATGTCGTGTATTGACTCGTTCCATGACCATGGAGATTTCTCCTTAATTTGTTCCCACGGAACAATAAATAAATAAGTAAAAAACTGTATTGTAAGCTCAGAGAAGGTGCTTCAAGTCCCATATGGCATGGTTTACATTATTTTACCTCACCGTATATGTTCCTGAGGTTTGGAGGTTTTACGCAACTTAACATACTTTAAATCTTTTATTCGATGAATTCTGAGAACGGATTCTGATCCATTGATCTTAATATTAAATGCATCACGCATTTGTTATATACTGATTTCTACAGAGGATGCTGCATGTCCTTGTGTCTTTATCATTTATGGTTTTATTATAAAAAAACTCTTATTAACAAATATTTTAAAACAAATTTCGGTCTATACTACAAAGGAAGGCACCACAGAGCCTCGACAATGTATGCCCATGCCAACTGTGATGACGTAAGCAAAGATCTCAGTTGCTTGTCAGGCACACGCATTCCCATGTCATGCATTAGTCTTTATACCCGATACATTAAGACTTATACCCCCTGTGAGCAAATGGTATGGTATTGATATGTACTTACTTGCAGATTCCTGTAACTGTGGTATTCGATGTATATTTTGTATCTGTTGTTCATTCCATCTTTCCCTGTATTTTTGTCCTCTTTAGCACTAACGATGACTATGTAATAGTCGAAATCTAGATCTGCTCCAACAAACAACGGATTTTGCGACTGCTTACTATCCTGTTCTTAATACTGAAATTCTCAACAATCGCTGTGCACACAGGGATTCTAATTGATTCCAGTTTTGTTTACCAGAACAGTTTGTTCTTTCTTTGTGGGTCCACCATTCCCTTTCCAAGTTTTACTGTAGTCATGAAAGGTTCACTTCAGTGCACAGATGGAAGCGTAGCGCACCACGGCAGCAACATAGATAAGAACAGGAGGGTTTAACAGATCGAATTTGTGCGGCTGGACTTCAGGCTAACAGTATCTGAAGGTAGGTAAGTGTCGAAATTAAGTCCTGCACCCAAGTTAGATCGCAGCTTACCATCACATGCAAATTGTTGAATATTACGTTGCAGAACTGATTATTGGACTGGTTCTTCCTCGTGATGTAAACCGATGTAATTATTCCTAAGATAAACGAGAGGAGGCCAACCGTGTTTCAAGTCTGAAGAGTGCTTTCATTCAGCTCTCCACACTAGCGTTTCTTGTGCAAGTCTCTTAAGCTCTGCATAACTACGGCAACATACTTACATGTGAACCCAAAACAAGGCTACATTCCAGACAAATACTTTCAGAAAAGATTTCCTAATACTAAAACGGATATTAAATGTTAAAAAAGTCCTCTTTCTTAGAATTACTTTTCTTGCTATACAGTCAGTTTCTACCTACTCTGATCACCATCAGTTATTTTGCTGCACAAAAAGATAAACTCATCTATTACTTCTAGTGTCTCATTTCTTAATCTTAATCTAATTCCCTCGCCGAGCGAGGCGGCGCAGTGGTTAGCACGGTGAACTGCACTCGGGAGGACGACGGTTCAATCCCACGTCCGGCCATCCTGATTTAGGTTTTCCGTAATTTCCCTAAATCGCCTCAGGTTCCTTAAAAAGGGCACGGCTGACTTCCTTCCCCATCCTTCCCTATCCGATGAGACCGGTGACATTGTAGTTTGGTCTGCTCCCCTCAAATCAGCCTAACCCTAATTCCCTCAGCATCACGTGCTTTAACTCGAATTCATTTCATTACCCTTGTTTTACTTTTACTGATGTACGGAACAACAGTGAATGCCCAGCGTTAACCGCAAACCTTGGCCACCCTTCGCCTAGATATCAAATCAAAACGACCAGGCAACTTCACCTGTGGTGTCTTTTTGCTCCACGACAATGCAAAGCCTCCTACGGCCACTACAGTCGCGGCATTCATGCAGAAATTCAAATGGGAGGTTCTCGGTCACCCTCCATACAGTCCGGATCTCTCTTCCTGTGATTACGCCATTTTTGGTCCCCTTAAAAAGGCTCTAAAAGGCTCTGAAAGGCAAACGATTCACCTCGGACGACGACGTCCTGTTGTACGTGCGGAACTGGTTAACATCATAGCCCCAGGAATTTTATGTGACAGCCACTCACCGCCTTGCGTCACAGTGGGACAAGTGTCTCAACAGCCAGGGTCAATACTTCTAACACACAGGTACTGGTTTCTGTAATTATACCTTCGGCTTGTTTCTTTTTGAAAGCTCCTCATATCCTTGTTTCTGCTTAGGCCTTACAGTCCTCTGACAAATTCTTCTCGCAGTATCGTATCTCCGATCTCGTACTCACCTACTTCATTTTCTCTTTCTATAATACTATTCTCAAGCAGGCTTCTCTTATATAGACCCTCTATATATTCATATCATATTTCATCTTTCCATTCTCTTCTTTTGTTCTGACTTGCTATCTAAGCTCTTGATGTTCATAAAGCTGCTCCTCTTTTCTCCAAAGATCTCGTTCATTTTCTTATAGGCGGCCTCTATATTGCCCCCTACTCATACATACTTCTATAGCCTTGCAATTGTCCTGTAGCGATTCCTCTTCAAAAATTTGCATTTTTGGTCAGAGCCATGGACGACCCTTCATTTGCTTCATTTTCTGCATTTTTATATATTCCCCTTTCGTCAATTAAATTCAATATCTCCTATGTTATCCTGGAATTACTATTGTTGCTTGGTTACCTACATGACACTCTGTAGCCTTCACCAGTTCATCACTCAAAGCTACCCATTCGTCTCCTGATTTGTTCCTTTCCCCAGCTTTAGTCCAGCGTTGCCTTATTCTCCCAATGAAAATCCCAACAATCTCTAGTTCTTTCAATTTATCCAGGTCCCAACTCCTTAATTTCCTATCTTTTTGCAGTTTCTTCAAATTTAATTTGCCGTTCATAACCAGTAAATTATCGCGAGAGTTCGCACCTGCTCCTGGGAAAGTCTTACAGCATAAAATCTGGTTTCGAAATCCTGTCAGTACCAGCATAGCTATGCAGTGATGACTGATGTTAGAATACATGAAATTTATTTGCAGCTGCGAATATGGGCAACTATTAGTTGTATAAAGGAATGGCGACGATGGAAATTTGTGCCAGACCGGCACTCGAACTCGGATTTCCCCATTATCACGAGCGGTCGCTTTACCATTAGGCTACACGAGCACGCCTCATGCCCAGATTCAAATGTCCTATGTCATCAACCATTTGTCAGTCTACAACCTGCACTCGTACAACCATTATGTACAAGCACTGCAATATCGTAATGTTAGAATGCCTGATCAGTCAGTCATCCAGACTGTTGCCCTTGCAACTACTGCAGCACTCTTAAGGAACCACAGGGTAGTCTGACCTCTTCACAGATGTACCTAAAATACGGATATCTGTATTTCTGTGACACACAAAAACCTCCCTACCTCAGCAAGGTCCATGGTTCAAGGGGAATTTTAGCTCCTATTGTGGTGCAATTTCACTCACATCAATTTATGCTATTAAATATGATACATCTTATATGTATATACACCTACGTTTCTGCTGCTCACAAGTTATATGTCATAAAGATATGGAAATAACGAAATCTTTGCAGGGGGACAAAGTGGGCACCAGCCACATTACGGGTTGCCTACACCAGGGGCGAGTATACTTTCAAGGGCAAACCTATTGTTCTCTGTTGATTGACAGGTTATGACCCCCTGGGGATAATCCTTTCTTTTGATTGACAGGCCCTTAACCTACTACTCCCCAAACCTCTCCCGCTCCCCCTCCTCATCCTCCATCCCTTGGGAACTCCCCTTACCGATACAAGGAAACTGTTGATATCAATTTGATTTCTTAATTAATTATTTCCCTCTGGGAAACCCCCCAGTTCTCCCCCTCCCAGAAATTGTCGGGAAAAAGACTCAGTTGATCGGTCATTTGTAGAGAAATCGATTGTAGTGTATGGAATATTGTTTAAACAATTTAGACAAAGTGTGGAATATTGTTTATTTAAACAATTTATAGGATTCAAGGCAGTGTATGGAATATTGTTCATTTATTTGGTTAAAGAATTTGTCAGGAAATCGGTTACAGTGTATGAAACATTTTTTAAACAACTTAGACACTGTGTGGAATGTTGTTTATGTAAAAAGTTTATGCGATACAATGCGGTGTTTGGAATACAGCTTACTTATTTAGTTAAAGAAATTGTCGGGAAATTTACTGCAGGGTATGGAATACTGTTTGTTTAAACAGTTCACAGGCTACAAGATAGTGTATGGAATATAGTTTATTTAACGAATTTGTCAGGAAATCGATAGCAGTATGGAATATTTAAACAACTGCGGAGCTTTTTTTATTGTGATCGCAAATGGAAGCGCTGAGTAGGCTTAGTTTATATTTGCTGCCGGAGTCAGGGATTTTAAGGCTCTTATTATTCATTTTCCTTACTTTTCCTAGACCACTAGTGTCCAAGCACTGATGGGGAAATCAGAAAAATTACATATCTAAAAGTTCATGATATATTTCTAAACCCACAGTCACTTTCTGCAAACAGACAAATTACTAGAACCTCAGCGGCAAACTATTTTGTACAGATCGAGAAACATACGGCAGTCATATTCGACTGACAGTTAGACCCTGCAAAAGGGGTCTACAGATGAAGTGCGGTATAGTAGCTGCCGTTTGCCGTTTGGAGTCTCCTATGCATGTCTCTATCATCAGGACACCGCAACGAAGGTCAAAACCGCGCATTGGTTCAAATGGCTCTATGCACTATGGGACTTAACGTCTGACGTCATCAGTCCCCTAGACTTAGAACTACTTAAACCTAACTAACCTAAGGACATCACACACATCCATGCCCGAGGCAGGATTCGAACCTGCGACCGTGGCAGCAGCGCTGTTCCGGACTGAAGCTCCAGAAACCGCTCGGTCACAACGGCCGGCATCGCCCAGTGTCCTAATCACAGATCACGTTACAAAATACCACGGACAACATATCGGCCTCCTTTGATATCGTGGCCTCCTAACAAAGCATCAAGTGGCGGCATTCTGTTGATTAGGAAATTCCAGACTCGCTTCATGTCTCTCTCTCTCTCTCTCTCTCTCTCTCTCTCTCTCTCTCAAGAGGCCACACCCTGATTGTCTGTTTGAACCAACTTTCCAAAACATGCAGACGGAGGAGTGCATCTCTCCTCAGAATACAGTGTTCCTATTGGCTAATGCTGGAGACAATGGAAGAGCTTACACAATTTCGATATCACAAATAGAACGAAATAAGCCATTTGCACTATCCTTCCAAATTAACTGCGAACACCGACTAGGTCATTCTACTGTTCCTCCAAGACTAATCCATTTGGCAGGATATCTTCGGTCCAGAATATGACGTGCACACAAAGAATTATGTATTGGAGTAGCATCACGTTGGCACCACATAAGCATTCTGGTTCCTAGCGGCTCTTCAACCTGAAGACGAGGAAGAATTCATGTGAGAAGAATGGTATATGCCTTGCTGTTTACGAATCCATTCATAAATAAGGCCTAATGATTGTAACAAGCATCCAACACCGGAAATTAGCTCTACATTGACTCATGTTCCACTTGTCTAACACATCGTGGATTTCTAGTGGACCATTAATGCATATTCTTTGTAGTTATCTGTACTTTCTTTCAGAATAATATAAGGTACATCGGAGAAGAAGTACAGGTTGTCGAGGACTTGCTGCCGTGCCCACTGACAGAATTGTACACGATTTTGGAAATAATTCCCACGCGAGTGTACATGATAACGACTGAACGCTTGGAATGTTAGAGTAGAATCTAATGCGCCTGTGGCTAGGGCCTCCCGTGAGCCAGACCGGTCGCATGGTGCGTGTCTTTTTAGTTGACGCCACTTCGGTGACTTGCTTGGCGATGAGGATGAAATAATAATGAAGACAATACCCAGTCCCTGAGCGGAGAAAATATGCGACCTGGCCGGGAATCGAACTCGGGCCCCTCGCATGCCACTCTGCCTCGCTGACCTCTCAGCTGTAGAGCCGGACAACTGAGTAGAAAAAACTGGCCAGGAGCAAGTAGGTCTTGCCCACTGAGGTTCCGTACAGACCCAATTATTTATATAGTTCACCCATTCCGGGAATCCTTGCCCACTGAGGTTCCGTACAGACCCAATTATTTATATAGTTCACCCATTCCGGGAATCGAGTATCCCGACTATTTTCGCCTGTTATCGAGTGTGATACTGGCAAGATATCAGTCCCACGGATTCCAAGACTTCCGAGAATGTTTTAATTTCAAGTTTGACGTTGGAAAGCAAATGACAAAAGAAAAAGTTTTTTCGTGTGATATAACCACAAATTAACAACTTTCTGAGTCCTTTCCTTTCCTTGTATTCTGAAACATTTCTAACTGACAAATTCCATGATTCTAAGTCAAGGGGAAGTTCCCTATAGTTTTTAAGGTGTTAGTTCGGCAGTATCAAATTTTGTGACACAATGGAAGTATCTTTTGATTGCATTGTCTTAGAAGCAAATGTTTATTATACTGCCAATGGACCATGACATTAGTGTGTGTGACAATAAATTTCAAATCGGTACGCCTCCCCGTTCCTTAGAAAAACAGGTTCTAACAGTCGGACGGACAAAGAGTCTGGTTACAAATAACAAAAAAAATTTTTAATGATTTTCGAATTTTTTCCTTTGATTGCAGTGTGTACCCTCCCCTCTTGGTGAATTTCATGAGTCTAGGTCAACGGGAAGTACCCTCTGGGTTTTGATGACCGAGTTTGCGAATATAAAAATAAGTGACAGAAATAGTCTTATATTTTGATAGTATTAACTTAGAAGCTTTCCTGTTTCACATAGCTAAGAGACCGTAGCCCTTAACATGAGACATAAATTTCAACTCTATTCGTCTATCCGTCTCTGAGAAAAAGGGTTTTGGACAGTCGGACAGAGAGAGAGGGAGGCAGACGGACAACGAAGTGATCCTGTAAGGGCTCCGTTTTTACTGACTGAGGTACGAAACACTAAAAATAGTTTAAGGGGGAGACGGAATATGGCAACCTAGATCTGAGGTGGTTTGGGATGGGGGTGACATTTTACGATATTATCGGAAACAACAGATGTTATTCTTTAATTATACAGGATAACAAAAAAAATTAGCTGTCTGTGTTTGATTACTGGCAGTTTCGATTACATTTCACTCCCAAGGTTTTGGTCAGAATTGGGGTGAGTGGGAAGGGATGACATAAAAGCGATCGAAATCGACGAATATAGTTATCGTACCGACGGTATTTGGGGTTTCCAGGCTGATGACAATTGTCTCGTTAGACTGGGTTTGAGAATGTCATAGTAGTAGTAGTAGAGAAGGGAGTGAAGCGTAAAGCGTAAGTGTGAAACGATTTCGATCGAATCTCGTACACTTATCAACGGCCACCTAGTATCGTATAAAACATAGGTGCTAGAATTTGCCTAGCTCCTTTGCGCAGGGATGGGAGTGGGAAGGTGATGACACGGTAAACAGCTTATTATAGAGGTGGAAATTGGCGACAACGTCGGGTAAAATAACAAAATGAACATGTGGCGCTCGATTTCGATGGGGGTGCAGTTTGGCTGGGAGTTGCTCAAGTGCGGACTCTTAAGCAACTGTAATTTAATTTATTAACAATATGAACCATGTAATTGCCAACGTACGTGCATAAGACCAAACAACCAGAAGCCTGCGTTCAGATTTTCAAATAACTTAGCACCCGACACTACAACATAAAATTCAGGATAATGTGTTCTTACCCAACAATAATGATAAAAACTTTGAGGAGGCATAAATGAACATACAATCCGGTTGCCAGTTCTAAGGTGCACAATTTATTTCCGAAAGCAATTGGTTCTAGTCAGACTTAAGTTCACGTAACAATAAGTAACACGTGTATTTATGAGGTCGGTCACCAGTTGAGAAGGAGCAGATTTTCGTATTCAAGGGATCACAAAATATTTATTACATCGAAGTTCATACTCAAAACTTTTGAATTCTTCAAAATAATGAACAAAATGGAGCTGAATGGATCACAGTAATATGTGACGCCACAACACTGACATAGCGCGATCTCACTATAATCTATACTGATTCGAATTTTGATGGACAAACCTTCCCAAGTACTTAAAATTCACTCTTAATGTTTCTTTATTTGAACTTTAATCATTTCAAAGTAATAGTAAAGTATCATGGCAACGCTAAAATACAATAGCAAAAGATCGATACAAGAAATTGGCAGAAGCACATAAAATTAATTGGTACAGCTAAGTATCAAATAAAATTTACTCTGATCTGCAGGTTCACTGGTTTCAACAGTTCTTTTAAATATTGATTTCAAAAGTTAGTCGTTATTGTCGTAAATCAAATGTTATTTAATGATTTTAATTTTTTTTTCTTCTACCTGCTTGTCATACTTTAGGCATATACTGGCAGGAAACCTTTTAGAAGTTCTGAACTGATTATAGCATTCTTTTTTCAACGTTTAGTGATAGAAAATTGGCGAGGAACCATTTATTAAAGTCAATGAAAATATCACTAGCCGACCTTTCTGAGGCTATACTTGATTTACGGTTTATTGCAAACAAAACAAAGTTGGCATCTCGTAATGTTACTGATGAAAGGTCATTGAGATACACAATAAAAAGTAAGGGCCCTAAGATGGAGCCTTGGGGGACACAACATGTCATTGGTTCCCAGTTGGATGGTGCCTGATAGCTTACTACACTTCTCTTTCCTACTGATAACCTTTGTTTTCTGTCAGAGATATAGGATTTGAAGCATTTTGCTGTATTTCCTGTTACACCGTATATTGTAATTTACTTAAAAGAATATTGTGATTTACACAATCAAATGCCTTAGACAGATCCTAAAATATACCATTAGCCTGTAATTTATTGTCTAATAAATTAAGTTCATTCTCACTGTATATTTAGACAGCCTTCTCAATATCGGAACCGCTTAGAAATCCAATTTTCAATCTGTCCTTTTTCAATGTCACTTATGTCAGTGGATTTCCCATCTGCAGCCAGTATCCTCGCCATTCGTCTTTGTTCCGCTTATTTGCTTTCCATACCGTGTCACGTGCCCATAGTATTGGTTCAAATGGCTCTGAACACTATGGGACTTAACTTCTGAAGTCATCAGTCCCCCAGAACGTAGAACCACTTAAACGTTACTAACCTAAGGACATCGCACACATCCATGCCCGAGGCAGGATTCGAACCTGCGACCGTAGCGGTTGGGCGGTTCCAAACTATAGCACCTAGAACCGCTCGGCCACCCGGGCCAGCGCCCGTAGTATTACCAGGTGTCATTCAGTCTCGGCGTGGATAATGGTCAAACTGTTTTGGGTCGTCAATGTATTTCTCGAGCATTGATAGTAACGGTATGTTGCAACTGTACCCAAATCTATAAATCCAAGACAAAATCGTGTTTCATATATTACTCCGTTGCATAACTTCTGCTACTTCTTAGCTGAGGTCTTCCTGTCGAGGACAAATAATCCTGCCGTTCATTGTTCGATTGCCGCTTAAAGCCAAAATGTCGCATAGTCGTTAACTGACGGAAATTTTCACTAGTCATGGGATTCATGAGTACGCACGTAATTCTTAGAAGCAGCATAGCGCAAATGTTACAAATTCTGCAGGATCATATGGTCTTCACAAGTCATGTCCGTGTTACAGCTACGTCCACTCGTTTCTACCCGCCATTCCACCTCAAGCGTGGTGACATGTAGGACGGAAGTACTGACGCATCAGATCTACGTCACTCCTATCCCACTCAGTTACCACGTCCAGCAGTTATACGCAGGTACTAGCTTCCCTTTCAACAAAGACAGATTCTGTAGTTTTAGATTAGATTAGATGAGATTTACTTTCGTTGCAATTGATCCGTAGTGAGGAGGTCCTCCAGGATGTAGAACATGTCAAAAAACAATAATACATAACAAATATTTACAACTCAAACAAATAAGCTAATGTATCTTTCCACTGGTCCCAAATGGAATTATCGTCATTTTTTTAATGAACGCTATATGAAAGAATCATTTTACACTGATGCACTAAATTTAAAATAAAAAAAGTTTTTTATTTATAAGGAAATAAACATGTAATAGAACTACTATAATAATTATTTACAATGAACACATTACTGTACTGAAATGGTGCAGAAGCTAGATTGCATTTGCACACACACGCACTTATTTACAATGAACACATTGCTGCGTTGAAATTGTGCTGAAGTTATATTGTACTTATATATATATATATATATATATATATATATATATATATATATATATATATATATATATATATAAAAACAAACACACACACACACACACAAATCAGTTGGTTCTACTGAGAAATTCATCAATGGAGTAGAAGGAGTTGGCCACCAATAAATCCTTTAGGCATCTCTTAAACTGAATTTCATTGGATGTTAAGCTTTTTATGGCTGCTGGCAAGTTATTGAAAATGTGTGTTCTTGAATAATGTACACCTTTTTGTACAAGAGTAGGTGACTAAATCCTTGTGAAGATTATTCTTATTTCTAGTATTGATTCCATGAATTAAGCTGTTGGTTTGAAAAAGTGATATATCTTTAATGACAAATTTCATTCAGGAATAAATATATTGGGAAGCAGTAGTTAGTATCCCTAGTTCCCGAAACAAGCTTCTGCAGGATGTTCTTGAGTTCACACCACATATAACTCTTACTGCACGTTTTTGTGCCTGGAAAACTTTAGCTTGGCTTGATGAATTACCCCAAAAAATAATCCCATATGACATTGTGGAATGACAGTAAGCATAGTATGCCAGCTTTTTCATTTTTATATCCCCTATGTCTGACACAATTAGCATTGCAAATAGAGATTTGTTAAGACGCTTCAGCAGTTTTGTAGTGTGCTCCTCCCAGTTGAATTTATTATCAAGCTGTAATCCTAAGAATTTAACACTGTCCACTTCTTCTATCTACTTGTCATCGTATGTTAGGCATATGCTCGTGGTTCACCCCTTACAAGTTCTGAACTGCATGTAGTATGTGTTTTCAAAGTTTAGTAACAAAGAATTTTGGAACTAGTGATTAATGTCCACAAATATTTTGTAAGACTACACTTGATTTGCTATTTATTGCAATGTTTGTATCATTAGCATGATCAAGAAATGACAGTAAATTTCCTCAACAAGAAGTCGAAAGTATTACAAGACATTCTTTGCAGCAGTGTCCACAACATAATATTAGAAACCACAGAAACACGTTTCAAGAAAACTAAACGACCCGGAAGCTCATTTTGACGACAGTAAAACTGTTAATAATGGATCTGGTTAGTCCTATCGGCCACACACCTTGACAGAGAGGCGTTGGACTCTGTTCGTGAGAAACAGTGGAGGTTTGTTCGTGAGAAACTGTGGAGGCGTCGGCGATGGCCGACGAGCTGCTCTTCATCTTCTCAATGCGTCCCACACGAGCTCCATAAGGTTCCTCCTGTCACGCTGGACAGTGGAAGTTCAGAAGCTTTTTTCTGTACCTCTTGGTATCAATAGTGCTATAACAACCAACGAAGTGTGAACCTAAACACACAAGTTAGTATGATACGTAGCCTAGTCGGGACCCCACCTCCACCAGAACTGTCCATTTCCATGACATTCCTGTGACTGTATGACCTGCCACTTTCCCTCCAGATAATTTAGGAAGGAAGTCGTTCTAAAAACTTCTGAAAGATCACATGAAATGCAGTCGCGGTTGCGAATGTGGACAACCGTCTGCTGTATAATGGAATAACAACAATTAAAATCTGTGCCAGACAGGGACTCGAACCCAAATTTCCCGATTATCCCGAGCTGTCGCCTTACCATTTGGCTAACCGAGCTCGACTCAGGATCAGACCCAAACTTCCATATGTCGTCAACCTGACTTGAAAGTTGCTTGCTCGGTGTCGGGGGATAAATACAGTATTGTAGTCCTGTATTCGGATAGCCAAATGGGAAGGCGACCTCTTGCGATAAGCGAGAAAACCGGCTTCGACTTCATTGTCGTCATTCCATTATACAGCAGACGGTTGTCCATATTCGCAACTGCGAATACATTTCATGTATTTCATAACGACTGTAGTCGCTGCAGTGCCTGTTCCTTCGGAAATGCATGCATGTCCGTAAGAACTTTGCATCGTAATTCAGAATAGCATAGGCACTGCAATATTGTATCTGAAAGATTAGTCTGTGAAACGTAAATTATTCCATTCATTTATCATCCAATTCCTACGATAATAGTTATACAATGAACGGATCAGTCTCTCCACCGCAATGAGCAGGACACACACACTACATGTCCTCAGGCATAAGAACCAACTGCACTGTTTGAGGGGGAATGGAGTTGAAGAGGTCGATGACTTGCAGATAATCAGTGCTTGTCAGAAAGACTGGTCAGTTATCCTCGGCAAAGAAAGTGTAAACAGACAAAAACACAAGGCATGACAACGCGGTTGTCACCGGATCCTCAACCAGTGCTGTATTTATCGTAGACACTGTCGTTACCTTTTCGCCGCAGCCGTATCATTTCTACAGACTTATTGACGCTTCTCTTCGGCTATTTGTGTCTCAGGTAATGGAACTTATGCTGGGGACTAGTTTAATTAGAATCTTTCCTACTCCAAATGTCTCTTCACCATAAAACGATTTTGCTTCTCTAGTCTCATGACTATACGTACCTGTATCTCTTCCTCCACAGATTCTAGCGAAGAGCTACAATAAATTGGTGCTGTAACAAACATGAAAGAGAGAGAGCAAGAGAGAAGATTAGAAGAAGATATTTGTGCACTGTTACCCTCCAACATACACAACATGATAAACTGTGGAAAGTAAGCTACATGTAAATTTCAGTTAAGGTCCTAAGGCTAAATGGCAAACAGAAAAAAAATCAGGTACTTTTCGCAATGTGGAATAATAACACGTTTATCCATACGAGAGCCGAAAAAACATTTTGCTTTTCATACTAACAAATTCCAGTCTCCCACAAGAATTAAATTTTCGTCTACCCAACGGTATGAATAATTAGTTATATCTCATCACACATATCTTCCGCTTTTTTGTAGTTTGACTACACTATCAAATACACTGACCACGAGATGTCACGTGAGGCTGACCCGCCAGTATAAAAGGAGAGAGGGAGTATTGTGTTGGCAGTGGAGAAGAAATAACAGCAAAATCGACAGGCCGGCCGTTGTGGCCGAGCGGTTCTAGGCGCTTCAGTCCGGAACCACGCTGCTGCTACGGTCGCAGGTTCGAATCCTGCCTCGGGCGTGGGTGTGTGTAATGTCCGTAGGTTAGTTAGGTTTAAGTAGTTCTAAGTCTAGGGGACTGATGACCTCAGACGCTAATCCCATAGTGCTTGGAGCCATTTGAATTTGAAAATTGGCAGGTCGGGAGAACTCAGTGGGCTAGTAACCCATCAGGAACACTTTGAGATTTACAGAGCTGCCGAACTCGACTGTTGGTGATGAGTCTGTGAAGTTGAAACGCGAAGGAACAACCGCACCTGATCCAAGACCAGGCGGACCTCATGTACTGACAGAGAGGGACCGTCGGGCGCTGCGGAGAGTGGTTGTAAAAATAAATCGCTTTAAATCAGCGGAACTAATCAGCTCCAGAGTGCTACCAGCAGTCCTGCTAGCACATTGAATGTGCGTAGGGAATGCAAGAGAACGGAGTTCAGTGGTAGAACAGCTCCTCACAAGCCACACATTCGTGTTGTCGTTGCTGAACGACTCTTGAGGAGATGTAAAGACCACGCACTGGACAGTGATTGACTGGAAATGAGTGATTTGGAGTGATTAACCACGCTATGCCTTGTGGCAAACCAATGGAAGAATTTTGGTTTGGCAATTGCATGTAGAACGTTGCCTACCATCGTGTGTAATGCCAGTAGTGAAGTAAGTAGGAGTATTGTTGAGGTATGAGTGCGTTTTTCGTGGTTAGGGTGTAGCTCCTTATTGCACTTAAGAAAACGTTAAATGCGGAAGGGTGTGAAAACATTTTACAGCGTTGTGTACTGTGAACAGTAGAGGACTGCTTCTAAGACAATGATTGATTGATTGCATCAGCATGACGCTGTAGCATCTGTGAGCCAATATTGCTTGGGTAATAACTTTCGTGAGATGGCCTGACCTACACAGAATCCCGATCTGAACCCAAGGAACACCTCTGGGATGAAATTCCTGGCAGATTAAAATTGTGTGCCGGACCGAGACTCGAACTCGGGACCTTTGCATTTCGCGGGCAAGTGCTCTACCAACTGAGCTACTCAACCACAACTCAAGCCCCGTCCTCACAGCTTTACTTCTGCCAGTACCTCGTCGCCTACGTTCCAAACCTTACAGAAGCTCTCCTGTGAACCTTGCAGAACTAGCACTCCTGAAAAAACGATATTGCGGAGACATGGCTTAGCCACAGCCTAGGGGATGTTTCCGGATCGAGATTTTGACTCTGCAGCGGAGTGTGCGCTGATACGAAACTTCCTGGCAGATTAAAATTGTGTGTCGGACCAAGACTCGAACTCGGGACCTTTGACTTTTGCGGGAAAGTGCTCTACCATCTGAGCTACCCAACCACGACTCACGCCCCGTCCTCACAGCTTTACTTCTGCCAGTACCTCGTCTACTAAGTTCCAAACCTTACAGTAGGTCTCCTGCCAACCTTGCAGAACTAGCACTCCTGAAAGAAAGGATATTGCGGAGACATAGCTTAGCCACAGCCTAGCGGATGTTCTCAAATGAGATTTTCACTCTGCAGCGGAGTGTGCGCTGATATGAAACTTCAGAGCTGTAGAGTGAAAATCTCATTCTGGAAACATCCGCTAGGCTGTGGCTAAGCTATGTCTCCGCAATATCCTTTCTTTCAGGAGTGCTAGTTCCGCAAGGTTCGCAGGAGAGCTTCTGTGAAGTTTGGAAGGTAGGAGACGAGGTACTGGCTGAAGTAAAGCTGTGAGGACGGGGCGTGAGTCGTGCTTGGGTAGCTCAGTTGGTAGAGCACTTGTCCGCGAAAGGCAAAGGTCACGAGTTCGAGTCTCGGTCCGGCATACAGTTTCAATCTGCCAGGAAGTTTCATATCAGCGCACACTCCTCTGCAGAGTGAAAATCTCGTTCTGGATACCTCTGAGATGACATAGGTCGGCCTCGCTCCAAGATCCCAGCGTCCAGCATCACTACCTTCTCCCGTTTTGGATCTTGACGAAACATGGGCTCGCATTCCGCTACAGACGTTCAGATACCTCACTGGAAATATTCCCAGCAAGTCATCTAATGGGCGGAAGGTGGACACACTCCGTAGTAACGTACACTAAAAGGGGTCCGGACACTTTTGACGAGCTAATGAAAGTGGCTGGAGTCATTCACTGCCGTCACAGAAGCAGTGATGTTGATGTGGGGTGAGGTGATAAAACACGAGACGGGAACTGTGCGCGAGTGCTGGACTCTGCAGCTCGGCATGGCGTGGCGTGGCATGGAGACCGGCTGCGGCCGTTTCCGCTGCCTCCCGGAAGCTGCGCTAATTGCTCTCCCGCTCTCCGGACCCGCCTCTCGCTGCCGTGGACGAGGTAGCCGCACTAGCCTCCGATTTGTGTATCTGCTTTACTCTGCTCAGACTGAGACCTACCCAGCAGTCAGCACCTGTCGTGCCGACCCGAAGTCTCGTTCATAAAACAAAAGGAACAACTTAACACTTTATGCTAAGTATGACAGACTTTTCGTCCTAGTAGCAAGCCTTAATACAGCTTGAATGTTATATTCATTGAGGCGACGTAGGTCATGGGATACCTCCTAATATCGCGACATATCTTCTTTTGTCTGGAGTAGTGCACCAACTCGACGTGGCATGGACTCGACAAGTTGTTGGTAGTCCCCCGCAGAAATATTGAGCCATGCAGCCTCTATAGCCGTCCATAATTGCGAAAGTGTTCCCGGTGCAGGATTTTGTGCACGAACTGACCTCTCGCTTATGTCCCATAAATGTTCGATGGGATTCTTGTTGGATGACCTGGGTGGTCAAATCATCCGCTCAAATTGCCCAGAATGCTTTTCAAACCAGTTGTAACACCATGATCGATAGGGAGTAGTTGTTCAGTGTAATTAATGATGTGAATTGTAAAGTGTTTTCTCTTTCATGCTTAATGTCATTGATTTACTCTAAGGAAATAGAGTTTTACGAAATATCTTTTATAGAATTGTAACTGTGTATTTAAATAATGAGACTTTCTAAAATAGGTTCGTTTATGTACAGGAAATAATAATGTAAAAACTGGTCCATACTTAGGAACTTTCATTGTATAATGAAAAAGACATACTACTTTCCCACCGCAACGGAAGTGAGTTGGCGCGTGCCAAAAGGTGGAATTGGCGCTCAATCTGGGTGGCAAGCCAGAGAGCACAGTAAGGAGTCAGTAGCCAGCAACCGACGAGTGAACAGCGCAGGTGCCGAGCGAGGCATCCAGTATCTAATTTGAGATTGAATGACATCGAGTGTAATTGTGACTGTAAAATAGTGCTCTCGCATTGGAAAAGCTGTAAAAATGATATTCAAGTCGCCAAGAAGAACTAAATAGAGCATATTACCGCCAAAGGAGAGACCGGGTAGCCGCCAAGTGCTCGCCACCACTATTGCGTCACCACTTCATCAGATTCCAGAGGTTAGAAGTGTATATCAGTATGAACCAGTGTATCTGTGTGAATTAATTTCTAATAATAATGCAAATAATACTAAACTTGGTGCTCGAACCATGAAATGTTTCCTTTCAAGGTACCTATCAAGGTCCTCTCCTCGTAATGACCAACATCCGAGTACACTGCGTGTGAAAAAATAATATTCATCTGTGTTATTTAACAATGCATAGTTCCAAATGCAAAAATATATAGAAATGAGTAGTTAGATTATTAATTTCAGTGATATAAACGGAGACACTAATTACTGAATCCATGAAGATCTCCAATGCGTTTCGGTTTGCTTCTATTTTACATATGTCAGTGTCTTAATGTTCAGCAGTATAAACATTGTCAGTGAAAATCACTTGCTTCACAAGTGGTGTTATAAAGCATTTGGTCTTGAAGTTATGTGAAATTGAATTTTTACTTGAAGTCATTTCTGTAGTTGTAGAGTGTATTGTCAGTTCAAATAATGTTAAAACTTTGCAAAATAAATGATATTAAGCGGGGCAGTAATTCAGCTTTTATCATAATGCAAAAGTTTCTGAAAAATGCGTATAGTTTGCATATACAGGGTGTTAAAAAAAAGTACGGCCAAACTTTCAGGAAACATTCCTCACACACAAAGAAAGAAAATATGTTATGTGTACATGTGTCCGGAAACGCTTACTTTCCATGTTAGAGCTCATTTTATTACTTCTCTTCAAATCACATTAATCATGGAATGGAAACACACAGCAACAGAACGTACCAGCGTGACTTCAAACACTTTGTTACAGGAAATATTCAAAATGACCGTTAGCGAGCATACATGCATCCACCCTCCGTCGCATGGAATCCCTGATGCGCTCATACAGCCCGGGAGAATGGCGTATTGTATCACAGCTGTCCACAATACGAGCACGAAGAGTCTCTACATTTGGTACCGGGGTTGCGTAGACAAGAGCTTTCAAATGCCCCCATAAATGAAAGTCAAGAGGGTTGAGGTCAGGAGAGCGTGGAGGCCATGGAATTGGTCCGCCTCTGCCAATCCATCGGTCACCGAATCTGTTGTTGAGAAGCGTACAAACACTTCGACTGAAATGTGCAGGAGCTCCATCGTGCATGAACCACATGTTGTGTCGTACTTGTAAAGGCCATGTTCTAACAGTACAGGTAGAGTATCCCGTATGAAATCATGATAACGTGCTCTATTGAGCGTAGGTGGAAGAACATGGGACCCAATCGAGACATCACCAACAATGCCTGCCCAAACGTTCACAGAAAGTCTGTATTGATGACGTGATTGCACAATTGCGTGCGGATTCTCGTCAGCCCACACATGTTGATTGTGAAAATTTACAATTTGATCACGTTGGAATGAAGCCTCATTTGCACTGAAATGAGGATTGACACATCGTTGGATGAACCATTCGCAGAAGCGTACCCGTGGAGGCCAATCAGCTGCTGATAGTGCCTGCACACGCTGTACATGGTACGGAAACAACTGGTTCTCCCGTAGCACTCTCCATACAGTGACGTGGTCAACGTTACCTATTACAGCAGCAACTTCTCTGACGCTGACGTTAGGGTTATCGTCAACTGCACGAAGAATTGCCTCGTCCATTGCAGGTGTCCTCGTCGTTCTAAGTCTTCCCCTGTCGCGATTCATAGACTGGAATGTTCCGTGCTCCCTAAGACGCCGATCAATTGCTTCGAACGTCTTCCTGTCGGGACACCTTCGTTCTGGAAATCTGTCTCGATACAAACGTACCGCGCCACGGCTATAGCCCCGTGCTAACCCATACATCAAATGGGCATCTGCCAACTCAGCATTTGTAAACATTGCACTGACTGCAAAACCACGTTCGTAGTGAACACTAACCTGTTGATGCTACGTACTGATGTGCTTGATGCTAGTACCGTAGAGCAATGAGTCGCATGTCAACACAAGCACCGAAGTCAACATTACCTTCCTTCAATTTGCCAACTGGCGGTGAATCGAGGAAGTACAGTACATACTGACGAAACTAAAATGAGCTCTAACATGGAAATTAAGCGTTTCCTCACACACGTCCTCATAACATCTTTTCTTTATTTGTTTGTGTGGAATGTTTCCTGAAAGTTTGGCCGTACCTTTTTGTAACACCCTGTATAGGGAAAGTGTATTTTGTGCGTCCCCATTTCATTCTTTTATATCAGGAAGAAACCAAACTGAATAGTTGTTTTCTAGCTAAAGAAACCTGAAGTAATCATTTAAAAGAATATATATAAAAGGTTTGTGTTCAGTGTTATCTTATTGCATTTTTATGTGTATAGGGGTGTTGTCAAAACTTTAATTCTTATCAGATGGCACTTAATCTTGTGCAAAAGTCTTTTTGGGAACAATTCCTGTGCTAAGGTAGTGAAAGGTAAAAGTGAACATTACGGTCAACAGCGATAAAGTCCACAAATTTTTTATTTGTTTCTATGATTACTTACATATGCTGTTGGTAACTACTGCTACTCATTGTGCAGTTCGTCTAGTTGTACCAGGTGTTCATTGTACTTACAAAGAAAATACATATGAAAGTTCCCTTTTGCAAGAGTAAAGACAAATCTATTGTAAATAATGTTTCCACATTATTATGCCTAATTAAGCTGGCGACCGTTTGTTATTTCATTTACGTTAAATCCGTTAGTGTAATTTCTTAAGAAGATTCAAGTCTTTCTGTTGTCTACCAACTGCTACCCTTACGAATTTCATGTTCGATACCCTCTTTCTGTTAGGTAACACATGGTCAAATTCAAAAATCCTCCCAGAGGGTGACACATACTGTGCATTTAAGTCATATTTAGGCAAATTGCTGCGGTAGTGTTATATTTGGCTTCCTTGTGACAAGTTTGTAAGTTCCGTTACTTGGAAACGCACGCGCAACGCCAGTAATAGTGTTATACAGTCGCGAACAATTACGACCCAGTTACATATTTGGGAACATGAAGTCCATGTATGGCTGCAAATGGTCTCCAAGTAGCCGAACATTTCGTCAATGATCGATTCATCTGGATCACACCATTATGAAGCCAGCACCAGCATGCATAGTACATTGTTGACAACTTGGGTCCACAGCTTTCTGGCGTCTGCGCCATACTCTAACCATACCATCAGCTCTTTTTCCAGCTGCAACCGGAATTAATCTGACAAGGCGGCGGTTTTCCAGTCTTGTAGGGTCCAACCGATATGGTACGAGCCCAGCAGAGGTGCTGCAGGTGTTGGCAAAGGCACTCGCGTCGGTCGTCGTCTGCTACCACAGAC